>NC_072795.1:134335000-134960000 GCF_028583425.1 Eublepharis macularius
TTTGCCCGCCATACCAACCAGCCAATTGTTAGAAAGTGGTCTATGACGAGCAAAAAATGAGCCAATCAAAGATGAGGGGGAGGGTACATTACCATTTCTTAAAAGTCGGAATATCGGTATACTGGAAAATTGACCTTTTTTTAAAAAAAAAGGGGGAAGTGATGTGCGCCATCAATTCTGACGGCGGAGGATGGAACCACCCACTGTAACGCTTTACTCAGTGGCATGTGGAGAAATGATTGCGCCATGAAGACGCACTGGAAGGGTGAATGTGATGATGCACAGCATGGTAGCGGAATGAACCCGATTGCCACGACTGCGCAAGATAAGCGGATGGTGAGTGAGTGTGGATTCGGCCTAGTCTGTGGTAGCAAAATAGAAAAGAGTCCAGTAGCACCTTTAAGACTAACCAACTTTACTGTAGTATAAGCTTTCGAGAATCACAGTTCTCTTCGTTAGATGCATCTGACAAAGAGAACTGTGATTCTCGAAAGCTTATGCTACAGTAAAGTTGGTTAAACTGAGTACAGTTGTTCTTCAATTAAAACAAAGTTGCTGGAGTTTGCATAAAAATAAGGATTCATTTTTCACCAGGGTTCAAGTGCGCTCCTTAGAGGAGCTTTGGTATCTGCACATTTTCCAGGAACCAAAGATATAACTTGCAAATTGTTTGCAATGGACTGTTCAAGCTAGCTTTCATCTTTGAGTGCTCCTTATCAAGAGTTATTTTTTTCCAGCTCTCGGCAAAAAACACTGACCTCTGCCTGACTGGTAGACTTTCATTTGCCTTTTTGATAATTGAGACAGGAATCACAGGTATTTATGGAATGCCATGCTGCTGTTTTTGAAGCATCCCCTCTTCTGGATAATTGCTGCATTTATAGCAAAAGCTCTAGAGAGGGCCATTTGAAAAAGAATTAATGTTATCTTGTAGAAGAAATTTTGAAAAAAAACCCTGCAGGTTATTTGCTCATATTAAATGCTTGTCCCTCTGCCCCCCACCCCAACAAATTTCATATTGCAAACTTTTTGGGTCCGAAGCATGTCTTTGTATGGTAAACGCCCAGGTTGCGGGTGATGGGGGAGGTGAGGGGTGAGGAGCATGGCGGCCGCTATGTTTTTCGGCCGCAAGGCTCCCAGCAGCCATTGTGGGTGCTGCTGACATGGCCGCAGTTCAAACAGCTGGCTGGCCAGGCATGGCCAGCTGGCTGGGAGTGGCCAGGGATCGGGGAGAGCCCAGTGAATGGGAGGCAAGGCTGCCTCCCAGGTCTCGCGCGTGGGGCTTAAAAGGAACAGCCCCGCCTCTCCCCGGCCTTTCTATAGCTCATCCTTCCATGCTTTCCATTTCTGCAATATATTGATCCTATTTTTAGTGGGCCTGTATTGGAGAAAATTAAGTGCTGAAAACAGTGCTAATACCCCACTTACTTGCATGCTCTGGGCACCTTAGGCTTAAGTTTCATTTCATGCTGGTATTGTTGGCCTTTGGGGATCTCTAAACATCACTGTGTGCTCAAGGAACTTCTTATCAGCCTCTCTGTTACTTCTCTATGCCAGCAGTCTGTAATGCATAGCCCTCTTCCTCTATGCACAGAAGTAAATTGGATTCCTAATGTGTTCCTTGTTTCTCACAGTTCTAATATATCTTGTTCCTTTTCTCTGGCAGAACAAATAACAGCTTCCGATCTTCACTTATTTCTTTCTACCCATGGGACCTGAATAATTTAGGCATTGATCTTTCCTGCCCAGTAGAACTGCCCGTCCTCCCACTATGAAGGGAGGCCTCCTGCTGTGCCCACTGCTGCTCTGAGTGGTGGTGGCAGTGAGAGAAGAAAAACCAGCACTGGCATCGTGGGTGTTGTTATATCACTTACAGGGAAAACCTAGAAATAATGGTGGGTAACTCTAGGAATCCCTGGAAAATCTATGGAGGAGAATGAGCCACCTCAAGTGCCCTACAGGCCTAGCAATTAGCTATAGGCAGATTGAGCCTGCCTGGCTTGGATGAGGGATAGAGGCTGAGGGAACCCTAGCTGGGCATTGCTGTGCCATCCCAGTAATCCCAGGAAGGAGCCAGCTGAAGATGTAAGGCTGCAACATCCAGCAGGGAGAGAAGGAGTAATGGTTTGCTCAGTTTTTTAAACCTTTTGCTAAATCTTTGGCTTTGGATCTTAAATGCATTACATTAAATTTATTCCTCAGGAGGGCTCTGGTCACAGCAAAGACACCTTTATTTCCACTCACACAGTGTTTAGGTGATCTCTGCTTTACCCAAGCTTTTACCTCAGGAATACCTTCCCTTTTTGTGTGACCTGTATATTGTTGCCTCCCCAAAAGGTTTCGCTGCTACCAAAGGCTTTCGCCGTAGATCTCTTCCACTTAACTAGTTCTATGGGAAGGCTTTGATATAGATGGCAGTGTGACAAAACAGTCAGTATGTGGGGGTTGCTTGTAAGGTAAAAGTGATCTTAAAAAAACAAAACAAAAGTAGAATTTATTTATAAATACAAAAGCATGATGGTTGCAGAGTTTTGATAAGCGTATTGGTTTCAGAATAATTCTTAAGCTTGGTGGTTTCAAAGTTATATATTCACAAACCCAGTCACAGATTAATTTTCCACACAGATCTTCACTAACAGAATAATCTCCACACAGAGATTCATTCAGGCCTTTCCATACAGTTTGCCTAAATTAGATGGATTAATCTCTCAATCAGATATACACAGAATCTCTTCTGGTGCACATAAAGTTTGCCTAACTAGGACAACATTTCTCAGAACACCAGATTCACTGAATTTGGCACAATGAGACTTTCCGGCTTCCAGACAGGTTGCCTGACTTAACTAGAATGAATATTTTCTCTCAGAAACACACAGACAGGGACTCTCAAGGCTCCTCACAATCTGTCTCTTTTGACCAGAACGAACGCTTTCTCTCAGCAGAGGCTACAAACTGCACTCGGCCCACGAGGAGGATACAGTTACCAGCCAATCACAGGGCTCACCATACACCACCCAGCCCCCCTCCTTCTTTCCTCAGATGCCTCCATTTAAACTCTCAGAATCTTTTTTAAAAAGCACACATGAGCAAGCAGAAATAAAATACTCAGACTTAATTACATGCAAGACATTGCAGAAGGCATATGCAGGCACCTGCCAAGACCCCAAGGGGTAGAGGGTGGCAGCTTCTGGCCGGGGTTGCCAAGTCTCTATACCCTCCCAGTGGGAGGGGGGACCCAGCACTTACCTTCTGCCTCCTGTCTGTTCTGTTTTGTGAGCACAAAGTGTACATGCACTCCTAGCACGTGTGATTTTTATTTATTCAGATTTGTATTCCGCTCTCCCCACGAGTGGGCTCAGGGCAGATAACGACATATTAAAAATACAATTAAAAATTCATGTACATTAAAAACAACACATTTAAAACAGGCCTTCACAGGGATGATGTTACTTCCAGGAACTAACTTTGTTGTGCCACCTACAGGCATGCTCCCGCGCTTTCTGTGAGGCTAATCTTGGCCTGTTTGGGGCGAAAATTGGCCCCAACAAAGCATGGGAGCATGCCTGCGGCTGGGCCGATGACAACATTGTCGTGCTCCGCTGGGAGTGTGCCCAGTGCACACTTTCTTGGGTTGCCTGCATGTAACAGGCAATCTCTGGGGGACTTGCCTTTTCCTGCCGATCACCAGTGATCAGTGGGCAATGGGGCAAACCGCTGTGAGATTGCCTGCCACTGGCGAGCACCTGAGAACCCTACATCTGGTGAGTCTGCACAGACAGACAGACAGACAGCCACCCACCCACCCTTGCGGTCCAGGCTACACTGCGAGGCACCACTGTGTACTCTCCAAGGCAGCATGCGTGGTGAGCACACGATGCTCCTCTTTCTCACCCCAGCAGCAGCTGATGTTATCCTCCTCCTTCTGCAGCATGCTAACTGTGGCACTTGCCTCAAATGTCTTACTCTTCTTTCCTCCACATCCCCCACTTGCATGCCTGAGAGCCGCCACCTGTCCCCCATCTGTTGTTTTGATGTAGAATCGAGAGATAGGATCCCGCCCCCACCCCCCCGGTAAATTTCCCCGGCAGGGAGCAGAATTGTACACTGGGCGAGGGGAAAGAAATGGGTGTATGGAAATGCTTCATATAATACAATTCGGGGGGCGGGGGGGGCACACACAAACCAGCATTGCAGAAAGTGGTTAAGTGAATCACTGAACGATTAATTGCTCAAATGAGAGGCATCTGCCTTGCAGTCATACTCATGTAATGAGTCCTGGAAAAACTTAGCCATCACGAATAACAGAGAAATATATTGGAGAGGAGAATCTGTGTGGATCTGACGTAGCCTGAGGGTTTCTCGTTGAAGGACAGCTATAGGAGTTGGTATGGCAGGAAAAGAGGGGCCACTTCAGAAAATACAGTTGTAGGAAGTCTGTTGGTCTGTAGGGGAAAGTAAAGCAACATCAGTTCATTTTGGGTACCTTTGCAGGTTCTTGTTCACTCTTTCTAATTGCAATAAATTGACTGGGTTTTATCCTGCACTAAAATCAATGGAGAGAGTTCAGATTTATTTATTTACTTAATTTATACCCCACCTTTCTCCTTCAATCATTCTCCTCTCTTACATTTTATCTTGCCTGCTAAATCTCACTCTGCCTATGTACTCTGCCCTTTACAGTTTGTACATGGGAGTACCTGGTTCTCAGTGCCTGGCACAGAGAGAGAGAGAGAGAGAGAGAGAGAGAGAGAAATAAATAAATAAATAAATAAATAAATACTCGGAACATTCTTAATGTGAAGCTGTAAAGTCTTTTGGCCTGCCAAGAAAAAAAGTGGGGGGAAAACACAACTGAACAAAAGAAGCATATCTGAAAAGGTTGGGACAAAAGACAAAGTTAAATATTGCTCAAAACGAAGTATTAATAAATAAAGAATCAGTAATAAAATTTAATCAAATAGAAAATAATTAAAAGTACAATTAAAAGCAATTTCAGTGTGTTTCACCATATAAGGCCATTGTATATTGAAATAGACAGTTTCCAAATATATAGATATAGCTATATAGCTGCGCTTCACTATGGTATGTAACTACTTTAAATCCAGTTATAGTACTTATGGGTATATAACATTTTTTGGTTTGTGGGTTTTTTAATTCGTTTTGTTGTATAATAACATAGTAATAACTGTCTCGGGGGAGGGGGAAGAAGTGTGGAATGTTGTGAGCACCAATCAGCCAGCATATGCAAATGCCAATCAAAAACAATGGCTGTTCCTGTGACAAGTCCAAGCAACACGAAAAAAGGGGAGAGAACCCCAACGGGAAACCACAAACACTTCAACTGATAAATTCCTATACCAAAGTGTATTTTAAAGTGCAAATGCTCAACACTCAATACCTCTCAGTAATTCATTAGTTACATAAATACAAAAACATTCCATATTCTCTACAAGTGCAAAATTCAGCATAGAGGGAGTGCAATGACAATCCGGGTGTAATAAAAGTCCATTTTATATAAAGGTCCTTGTGGTCGGCTCTTGCTGCAGCCCCCCCCCCGCCCCCCCCCTGCCCCAACCTCTTCCTCTCGTCCTCCTTCCTCTCGGCTTCCTTCTCCAGCGGCGAGAGAGGCGGCGGCGGCGGTGAGCGGCAGCAGCAAGAGCGCCGCCACCGCCGCGCCCCAGCCTAAGAGCATCCCCCCGCCACTTTCCAGGCTTCTCAAGTTCCTCGCGCTTGGGAACGGCGGCGGCCGGGCGAGAGGAGCCCTCCTCCTCCCCCCTCCTCCTCTGAGCGACGGGAAGGAGAAATGCCTACATTTCCCGTCAAACCTTGAGGCAATTCAACCCAGGTTGAATTGAGGGAACTCGTCGCGTCTGTTTCGGCTCTTAGTGGTATAGTGCCATGCACCCCATAAATATAACAATTTAATGTAAAGCTGTTGACCATGCAAAAGGGGCCCAAAAAGGAGGAAAAATATTGTATGGTATTGTGTATATATGTTCATGGAGAACAAAACTAATTTTGAGTGTAAAATTTGCTAAATATATTTCAGTTTAGTTACTCACTTAAAGATGTTTTATATATGTAATCGTGGAATAAATACGTTCTGATCATCTAATGAAAAGAACTTAAGAGTTCAAAGTGGGCACCCTATAAAGATGGTGATCTTTTCAAAGTTGACTCTGAGACTGCAGCTGGTGCAGAACGTTCTCAGGAGCTGGATGGAGCAAGCCTACCATTCTGCAGTCACTCCATTGGCTTCTCATCAGTAACCAGGCTCAATTCAAGGTAATGCCCATCACCTTTAAAGCCCTTTATCGCCTTGGCCCCTCATGTCTGTGTGACCACCTCTCCCCCATGCTCTGCCACAAAAACCTTGCTCATCTGGACAGGGTCTTCTGCAGATGCCATCTTGCAGCCGGGCAAATTCAAAAAGTGTACATGCACTTTCTCTGTGGTGGCCCCCACCTTACGGAATGGCATGCCTGAGGAGGTCAGGAAAGCTCTCTCTCACCTGGCTTTCCACAAATGATGCAAAACTAAATTATTCAGGGGGGCTTTCTAAGTAGATTATAGGGCTGTGTCGTAAGGAATAGCTCAGAAAGATGTCTTGGGGTGGGGACAGGGACCACAGGGCTGATGCCAGGGTTTCTGGCACCTGAGGTGAGATACCTACTTGCACCCCTCGCCCCATGTGTGCAAAGCGGGTGTGCACTCCAGCTCTGTGCAATGACATCATTTGTGACATTATTGCGCAGGAGCGTCCCCCTCACCTGAGGTGGGTGTGCAGCAACAAAGGGGCGGGGAGGTGGCCCACTTCCCCGCTCGCTTCCCTGCTGTCAGGCTATGGATGACAGGATACAGCAGACAGATCTCTGGACCATTTGCAGTAAGACACAAGTGCTTGGTCAAATGGCTTTTATTCAGAAATCAGATCATTTCCATATACAGGTCCATAGGACTACTTAGAAGCAAAGTAGACATCTAAGCAGCATGAGTAGAAGTTGACAGGAATGACATCATGTGAGAGAAACTTCTCTTTTAACCTTCTAGTTTACTCCTTTCTCCCCCCTCCCAACCATAAACAATACTTTGGCACTCTCTTGGTGTGAGAACGTTTCACATATTTGTGCTATCATGTTGAGTTACTAGGAAGCAAGACACAGCACTGTCTGGGAATGAGCACAAGGTCATAAACACTGGAAGCTGTTACAGTCCAACAGATAAACACCTGTGAAAGCCTAAGAAAAGAATAGTTATGACACTAGCAAAGTGATATTGAGCTACAGCAAGATACACTGTGTTAAGCAGAACAGAATCAAAATTGGCATGGATGGGGCTCAGACATGACACCCGCTTGTTGCCGCATTGCCTGGGCACCCGATTCACCAGGAGCCATGCCAAGGCAGGCAGCAGCGGCGAAGGGGCAGAGAGGCGAGCGGGGACGTGGCCTGCTTCCAGGTGGGTGTGGGGGGTCATCAGGGGCCAGCACGGCACCTCCTTCAGAGTTCAGCACTCGAGGTGGCTGCCAGCACCGCCTCCATGGATGTGCCGGGCCTGAGGGACTATATGCTATACTACTGAGTACTGTCTGCTAATGTAGCTATGTACCTACTAGGGAGTTTCCATGTTGTTAAATATGCCATGTAAATTAGTTATGCTTTGTTTCAGAAAGATTTCATCTCTTTGCTTGGCTTTTTGCGTGTTTTCAAATTTTCTGCTACCATACCCTATTGTACCTGTTTCACTGAACCTTTCATTGTTGTACTTTGCTCTGTGAATGTCCTAGCTGTTTATTATATTGTATTTCACTCGCATTGTGTAATCTGTCCTGGATCTCAGTGAGAGAGGCAGACTATAAATAAATACATTAATAATAATAATAATAATAATAATAATAATAATAATAATAATAATAATATGCACACAAACTTGCAATAATACATGAGAGACAGCGCTCAGTAAAAACAAATTAAAAATCAACTAATCTGCAAAATGTAACAAAATGAAAATAATATGGAAATATTAATGTTCTTAGGCCACGTCAGGAACATAGAAATCAAAATTTGTTCATTTTCTGCTGGGACTATGCCCTCCATATTTGACTTGATTCAATGCATTTTTATTTTGGCCCGCACTAGTAGCTATGACCACCAACTTTCTAAGCAAAAGGGAAGACGCAGAGGTGTGAAACACACGTCATCCATCTATTAAGCCCAACCACAAGAACACAAAGCAGCATGCAAACTTAAGATTTCAAGTTCTTTGGAACTCTTCCTCAGGTTGGATGTTAAAAAGGTACAAAAAGGGCACTGGCTTCTGGCTTCTGATCCAGTGAGGCAGAGGAAAGTCAGATTTGGTGCTTTGTCTTGGGGAAGAAGCAAAAGGGAGACAGAAAACTCATCAGTGAACACCACGTTGATGATCTTTGGTCCATACCCTTCCATCACCACAGTAGACATGTGTAAGACCAACTGCTTTATGCAAGAGAACAGAGGCAGACAGGCAGGTAAAGGCTCCGTTGCACATCTTCTCCCTGGTTCGACTGGATTAAATCCTCCCCCACCACACAAGCCATGTGAGGCCACCCAGGGAAGTCTTGGAGAGAGGGGGAGGGAGGTGAAAATCAGAGTTGACTCCAGTCATCTGCCGCCCCAAGTGAGCACTCTTCTCTGTCGTCTACTGCACACATGCGGAGCACAGATTTCCTTGTATGAATCCCCTCAGATTTGGGCTGGGACTCTTGGGTGACGAACTGGCCCTGGGGAAGACACTGACAGCTAACGATTGCCCCGTCTGCTTCTTCCCTCACCCACGTTCTCCATTTGTGAGAAGGGATTATTTATTTGCATTCGATTTCTGGGTATTTTGTTTATGAGCTTGGTATCTTGAACTTCTGATTTCCCCATCCACATCTCTTCCCCGAGTCCCATTTATTTTATGGTTTTTAATTTTTAAATCAAAAGGCACTCATATGGAATGCTGCCTTTTAAAGGGTGTCCTGAGCTTCCTTGGAGAGAGACTGCAGGCGATAGAAATCTGAACTATGCAAAATAAATTTCAAAGTGAATACATATGAGGTATTGGAATAAAAACCAGTTTACACAGATTTCACAAGATGTAGTTTTGAATAAGACAAGACCTCTGTCTTATATTAGAAGGAGAAAAGTGGTATTAGGCCAGGAGAAGAGAAGGGCAGAGACCTGGGAAGGGGTTGATGTCAAATTAGTGTACTTTTTCATGCCGGGATGGGAGCTGACTGTGTTCAAGGTCAAGGTGAGGTTTCCCAACCTTTTCAGCTGTTTTGCAAGGGGAGAAATTAGCTGTGGCAAAAGAGGCATGCTTTGCCGGTGGGCAGGGTTAATAGGTCACCAAAGTCGGCCTCTTGCCTGTCATAAGAGATTACTTATCAAGAGCTGGCCCTTGGTACTCATTATTTCACCTCTCACAACATCCTTTTAAGGATTGTTTTCTTTTGTGCCAATCCAGCAGAGGTTGGTGGTGCTGAGCTGACTATGGCATGGCTGAACCAGTGTTTCAAAACCAGTTTGGCCCATTTTGGTGAGATGGGTAAAGGATAATCAGCAGAGCGCTATATATATATATATATATATAAAATCTTTTCTAGAATTTGTGGCTGGAGTAAGTCTGTGAAATACTAATATCCCGCATGCCAATTTCTTTCTAGAACAAAGCCCAGGACTATCAGAAACCTGTTTTTTGCCCTTCCCCAACTTGTGCTAGGGTAGCCAGATGTCCTTTATTTCCAGAAGGCATTCTTCTTTTTGCCTGAAATGTCGAGGTTATGCTTGTCAGGTAAAATTGGCTGAAGTGAAGTTTTTTTCCCATTGCCCAGACAGAGCTGGTTCTATGGTGAGCTGTATTTTTATTTTAATTATACTATGCAAATATAACTTTGCTCTATGAATATAAGTATGCAAATTTACATATATAAAGCTGAAGGAGAAAAGAGAAACAAAACAGAAAAATATTATTTACAAAGTCTGAATATGTAAGGGATTTTCTCTTCTTTTGTCCTCTTTTTTTGCTTGTTTTTTGTTATATCTGTGGATGGCCATTCTCTAGTGGTCCGGAGTGGGGCAGTCATAACTAGTGGGTAGCTCCTCCTCCAACTCTTTCGCAGGGGCCGGACAAAACTTGTGATCCTTGGGGGAGGGGCTTCCAGGAGTCCTCAGTTTTTTCCGGCCCTGCTCAGCAGGTGGACACGGACTCTTGAGCTCTGAAGAGCTGCGATCCTACCAAGACTGAGAAGGAATCAGAACAGGCGCGGGCTCACTGGGGAAAGGAAGGCTCAGTCCTCCCCCCCTCCCCCCCCCACTGCCGGAACAGACGACAGCGGCAAGAGAGCCGCAAAAGCGAGCGCAGGGCCGACGATCCTAGATAGCTAGGACCTGGCTCCTGCTGAGGCTGGAACGAAGCGGCGGGGATCAACGCTGCGCACGCGCACGCACGTTCTATAGGAAGCCAAGAGCTCCGGGACGGCGGAGGCCTCAAAAGCGCGCCAAACACACGGACTTGTGAGTAAAACCCCGCGGAGAGGTTTCTCGAGCCTCCGAAAAACGGGGGGGGGGGGGGAGTCGGCTTAACCAGGAGGGCATTCTGACAGAGCCTGGGTGGTTGTGAGCGAAATGGAGGGAAACGGAGTAACTTCCAAGCTACAGGGTTCCCTCTGTATTTAGAACGGGTAGACCTGCTGACGGCTTGGTAAAGCTGGATGATAACAAGAAACCCCTGAATACTCTAGAGGGGTATGGAGGGGGAGGAAGAATAGGCAAAATGCAGCCGTTTTTTCTTTCTAATTCCCGCCCACGCTTACTTTCACTTTAGGAGGAAGGTTTTGGCGAGAATGGCGTTCCAGGCCAGTAACAAAGAAAAGCAGATGGAGTCAGACCCTAATACCATGGACTCCCCAGAAAGATTAACACAGCTTCACACTGTCCAAGGGGGGCCTTCAGGAAGCCGTGACCCTGACCTTGCAGGTCCTGAGGCTAAAGCAAACATCTTGGCCTGGCTGCAAGCAGAAATTAAAAAAGGAATTGATAATGCTGTTAAGGACCTTAAAGGCCACACAGCTAGCCAGAAAAGAGACAGAACAGCACCTCTAAAGGGAAGAGGAAACTTCCAACTTCCACTAAAACTAAAGCAAAAAAGAGAAAGCCCAGCGAGTGGTTAGATGAATTGTCCAGTGAGTCAGAAGAATCCCAGGGCAGTTCAGAATTATCAACACAATCATCAGGGAGTGAGGAAGGGGAGTTGTCAGAGGAGGAAGAGGTGGATATGGATAAAATACAACCCAGACTTTTTCCACCTGATATGTACTCCAAATTACTGTCAAAGGTACTAAGGACTTTAGAAATATCAACACCAGTTGCAGGAAAATCAGAGACAGAAACTCCCTATCCACAAGGTCTAGAGAGAGCACTTCCAAAGATGGGGCCCAAATCAATTGGAGTACCTCTACCAGTGATCTTCCATGATGTTTTGAGGACGGAATGGGATAACCCTGCAAAGCCAAAACTCTACCAATCTATCTTTCACAAGTTTTACTCCCTAGGTCCAGATGATGCAAGGAAAATCAAGCTTCCTATGGTAGATGATCCAGTGACCAGTCTGGCAACCACCTCGGTACTCCCCATGGACGCAGAAGGTATGCCAAAGGATCCTTCTGATAAGAAAATTGAGCAGGCCCTGCTCAGGGACTTTGAGGCATCAGCAGCATCTCTTAGATCCTCGGCCACTGGGTCTCTGTTCGTGAGAGCAGCCTACACCTGGGCCTCCGACTTGGCAGCAGCTGGCAGGGAAGTACCGAAAGAGATAAAGAATGGAGAAGTCAGGGCCATTTTGGACCTCAAGTGGCTGAATGTTCACATAAGGTCCAGAAAATTCAAAATGGAAACGATGAAGTCTACCACGGCGGCCATCCAGCATGGGGACTTCCTTGCGTCGATAGATCTCTCAGAGGCCTATTTACACATCCCTATTCGGCAAGATCACAGGAAATTCCTGTGCTTTGCCTACGATGGGAGGCACTACCAGTACAGAGCCCTTCCCTTCGGCCTGAAATCATCTCCGAGGGTGTTTACCAAAGTACTGGTTACTTTGGTGGCCTTCCTCAGAACCCAAGGAGTAGCCCTGTCGCCGTACCTCGATGACATCCTAATAAAGGCACCATCCCTTCAATCAGCGGAGACAGCTGTAGCAACGACGATCAGCTGTCTAGAGAGTCATGGTTTCATCATAAATCGTCAGAAAAGCATCCTTATACCAGCGCAGAGAATTGTACACCTGGGGATGGTAGTAGACACGGTTGTGGGCAAAACCTATGTATCCCCGGAGAGACGGATGAAAATTCTCTCCCTAGTAAGGGAGATACAAGCAAAACGAAGAGTGGAGGTTATGCACCTGGCCAAGCTTCAGGGCATGATGGTGTCTTGCCAAGATGCTATACAGTGGGCCAGGTTTCATACCAGACCCCTACAGAGGTTCCTGCACCCCCATCAGAAGGCCATAGCTCAAAGGTGGCACAGGATTGTGGAGGTTCCCCAAGCATTATCCAGGGAACTGGACTGGTGGCTGGTACCAGCCAGGTTCACGGAGGGCTCTCCGCTCAGGGAACCAAACAGAGTAGTGATGACAACGGATGCCAGCCTGAAGGGGTGGGGAGCGCACACCAAGGACAGGATGGCACAGGGGGTGTGGCTCCACGAAGAAAGAGAAGCCAGCATAAACATTCTGGAACTCAAGGCAATAAGAAACGGGCTACTGGAGTTCACAGCCGACCTAAAGGACAAAGATGTCCTGGTGAACACCGACAACATGATGGCAAAAGCCTACATAAACAGGCAAGGAGGCACGAGGTCCAAACACCTGATGACAGTGGCGAACGAGATATTCATCTGGGCGGAAAGAAACATCAGGTCGCTAAAGGCAAGCCACATAGCGGGTCAGAAAAACTCGGTGGCAGACTGGCTGAGCCGAAACACAGTAGACCAGGCGGAATGGACATTGAACAAACAGGTGTTCTCCATGATATGCCACAGGTTTGGTGCCCCGGAAATGGATCTGTTTGCCACGCCAGCCAACAGAAGGCTACCACAATTCTTTTCGAGGTTCAAAGAACAGGAGGCGAAGGGAACAGATGCACTAAGCCAGGAGTGGCCACGGTTACTCCTATACGCTTTCCCTCCGACAAAGCTCATACCCAAGGTGCTGCAGAAAATCCTGGAACAGAGAGTGAATGTTATTCTGATCACACCATTCTGGCCAAGGAGGCCGTGGTTTCAGGGCCTAATGAGATTGTCTCAGTCGGAACGGTGGACTCTGCCGCTCAGAGAGGACCTGTTGTCCCAAGGAGAAATCCGGCACCCGAATCCAGCATCGTTGAGGCTGACGGCCTGGTGGTTGAACATGGACAGCTCAAGGAGTTAGGTTACTCTGAGAAGGTGATTACCACTATGTTGGCCTCACGGAAGGGGTCTACTAACAGAAGTTACTACAAGACATGGAAATCATTTGCAATCTGGTGTGACCGTAGAGGCCAGGATCCCACCTCGGCGCATGTGAAGCAGATCCTCCTTTTTCTACAGGATGGTCTGGAAAAGAGATTGAGTACTAGTACTCTCAAGCGACAAGTGGCGGCAATATCGGCCATTAGAGGCTCCAAGTCTGGTACCTCCCTCACCTCACATCCTCATGTGAAGAGATTCCTGAGGGGGACCATGCTACTAAACCCGCCTCAAGTTCACCGATTTCCAACGTGGAACCTTAACGTGGTGTTAAAGGCACTCACCAGGGAGCCCTTTGAACCAATGGCTACCTGCTCTCTGAAGATCCTGTCCCTCAAGACTATCTTCCTAGTAGGACTGACTTCGGCTAGGAGGGTTTCTGAGTTAGGGGCACTCTCAGTAAACGGGGAGCTGTGTGTCTTTCATCAGGACAGGGTAGTCTTAAGGACAGATCCGGCCTTCATTCCGAAGGTTAACTCATCTTTTCATAGGGGGAAAGACATCGTCCTGCCCTCCTTCTGTGCCAACCCCAAACATCATAAGGAAAGGGAATGGCACAAGTTAGATGTCAGAAGGGCGCTGAGTTTCTATTTAGACAGAACTAGCTCCTTTCGTGAGGTGGAGAGCATGTTTGTCTCCTTCCAAGGTGGCTCTATGGGTAAGAAGGTTTCCCTCTCTACATTGAGCAGATGGATTAGGGAATGTATTGAGTTGGCATACAAATCCAGGAACCTTCCACCTCCGGAGGGGATCAAAGCACACTCCCTCAGAGGGGCGGCTACCTCGGCAGCTTATAGGTCTTTCCCCTCCTTAGAGAAGATATGCAAAGCGGCAACCTGGAAGTCTGTACATACATTCACCAAACACTATAGAATAGATCAGTGGGCCTCTGCGGAAGCAGCTTTTGGCAGGAGGGTGTTACAGCGGGTTTTGGAACAGTAGAATACCCACCCTGCGGGAACACTGCTAAGCATATATCCCACTAGTTATGACTACCCCACTCCGGACCACTAGAGAATGGAAGATTTTGACTTACCGTGAAGCTTCCTTTCTTGGTGGTCCAGGAGTGGGGCAGTCAGTACCCACCCTGATAATTATAACAGTAAAATAAAATAAAGGGGATGGAATGGGAGTTCAAATATCAGATGTTTAGCTAAAGTTTAGAAATGGGGGTTTACCATAGTTGCAGCCTCCCTGTGATTCGGAGGTTTTTTCCGTTGGATCAGTTGTTACTTTAGTTCTGTGTAGCAGGAAATGAGAGACTGTTGCAGAATCCTGGTGACACAGATGAGGGCTTGAAAAGGAACTGAGGACTCCTGGAAGCCCCTCCCCCAAGGATCGCAAGTTTTGTCTAGTTATGACTGCCCCACTCCTGGACCACCAAGAAAGGAAGCTTCACGGTAAGTCAAAATCTTCCATTCTAGCAAGCCTTCACAATCAGTGAGTCACCAAGCCAAATGCAGCCCAGTGACTTGAATGCACTTCTTGTTTTTGTTCGCTGTGAAAGACCAATGAAACAGATGTATTAAGCATGTAAGCAGCAGGACAGCATTCAGCTTGGTGATTCACAAGTTCTAGAGTAACCAAAGACAAAAGAGAACAAAGTTCCTGGCCCTTTAGCCATCATGCAGAAGAGAAAATTAAGCAGGTACAGCTTTTCTCATCTCTGCGTATCAAAATGTCCTCCAGAGTTCAGAGTTCACTGCTTGCCAATACACACATACTGGCAGGGCTTTTTTTCTGGGAAAAGAGGTGGTGGAACTCAGTGGGTTGCCCTCAGAGAAAATGGCCACATGGCTGGTGGCCCCGCCCCCTGATCTCCAGACAGAGGGGAGTTTAGATTGCTTGGTGGCGCAGAGGGCAATCTAAACTCCCCTCTGTCTGGAGATCAGGGGGCGGGGCCACCAGCTATGTGGCCATTTTCAAGAGGTTCCGGAACTCCGTTCCACTGCGTTCCCCCTGAAAAAAAAACCCTGCATACTGGGAACCCAAAGTGACTTGTGAGGGTGCCTGATTTTCCCCTGTATTCCCCTCCCCATACTGTTACCTTTTTTCCTCCTCATGGAAGCCCCCACATCCTTTCCCTTCCCCCTGCTTCCTTGTCTCTTTCCCATTCAATAACCAACTTTCATCTGCCCTCTTAGGCTGTTTTCACACTGCTTACCGGCCATGGAACATCACACGAAATCGTGCCAGGAAGATGCTCTCGTTCTGAGAGCTCAGCACAATGTTCCGTGGCTGGTAAGCAGTGTGAAAACAACCGTAGTCTTCATCTTTTTAAATTTATGTATTTAATTTCTACTCTACCTTTCTCCCCAGTGGGGACCCAAAGCAGCCTACATCATTCTCCTCTTCTCCATTTTATCCTCACAATAACCCTCTGGAGTAGATTAGGCTGAAAGAGAGTGATTGGCCCAACGTGACTGAGTGAGCTTCCATGGCAGACTGAGGATTCAAACCCGGCTCTTCCAGATCCAAGCCTGACAATCTAACCATTACTTCACAATGGCTCTTAGCTTCCCCCCCTCCCCTCCCCCTGGGAAAAGTCTGTCCAAGGTGCAAAAGCTGTGCAGTGGCAAGTCGCTCAGGTTGCGCAGTGGCAACCACTAGGACTGGCTAAGTCGTGTACATTGTGCAGTGAGTACCATTCAGCCTAAATGAGTTGTAGGGCATCAATTTGGACAGAGGTGTGCATAACGGGGGAAAAACAAACTGAAAATACACACAGAAATCGCTAGTTCGGCTCATTAAAGGGACTTCTGAAACTGCAGAACAAAGTTGGGAAATGAGGCTATGATGACGCTCCCCTGCCAAAAAAATTGTGTGTTTCATTTCAGTTCTTACTGCACAGAGACCATGCAGGGAAGCCAGACAGTGGTGGGCAATCCCGCAGCATCTTTTTCCTTAGTGGTAAATCTGTCTGTGCCCTGACTGTGCCCTGACCTGGATAGCCCAGGTGAGCCTGATCTCATCAGATCTCAGAAGCTAAGCAGAGTCGGCCTTGGTTAGTATTTGGATGGGAGACCTCCAACGAAGACCAGGGTTGCAGAGCCAGGCAATGGCAATGGCACCTCTGATAGTCTCTTGCCATGAAAACCCCACCAGCGGTCACCATAAGTCAGCTATGACTTGAGGGCACTCTACTCCACCACCAAGTCTGTCTGTACTCATCATGCAACCAATTGTATCCAAAGGGGGGAGACTGAGGCTAATACCATTGGCAGAAAGGGGATGTTCGTGGTGTTCATGAGTGCATTTTTTCTGCGGCTCTTCCTTGGCAATGGCATTGGCATTAGCATTGAGTGGCTCGTAGGGATCCAATTGCAAAAGGTTTTCTTTACTCCAGGGAGGGGAGCTGTAGATGGCACTGTGCAGTCACACCAAAATCGCCATTGCCATGCCTTTCTGTGTTTTTTAATGCACAATACATGGGAAAGCCAACAACATCCCTGTCGGCATGCATACATGGGTTGAGGAGGGAGGGGTCTCCTTCAGCCTCTGAGCCCCTGGCTGCCACAAGGTCTCGTATTATGTAGGTTAGGGTGAAGATGGAAACGTACGGTATAGAACCGTTAACATGGGAAAGAAAAAGCCATGAGTAAAGGAGAGCAGCACTGAGGAAGTCCCGGGCATATGGAGCTGGTTCATGCCCATTCAGTGGCTTTCTTGTGCTGCCTTCCTGTGCTTAGATGCCACCACTATGACGAAAGAAGTCCTTCTCTCTACGGAAAAGAACAGGCTTGCTATCGAATCCTTTGAATTCATTTGTCTGTCCTCAGTGACGATTTACTCTACAAGAGAGAGTAAAAATTCAGTGACCTGCTGCCATGTCCACCACTCCCAGGTTTCCTATACTTCATCTTCACATCTCTGCTGCTTTGTGGGCTCAGAGGACCCCGGGTCTCTCCCACCTCTCCTCCCAGGGGAGGTGGCCTCTCCTCCCATTAATTGAACTATTGCGTTCAGTATTTCCCCTGAGACAGAAAAAAGGGTTGTGTTTTTGAGTGCTCCTTATTTGTTAAGGAGGGCAGATGGGAAAGCCTATTTTAGGTCCAGGCCATCTATTTTGGATATTGTAGTCTTTACAGTTGTGCTTGGCTGTCTTATTCATACATCTCTCCACCCTTCCTGCAGGCAGTTTTTGTTGTTGGGGGTGCAGACTGCTAGTGGCAGAATTCCAGGACCTCGGATGTTTATAAAATGATTGACAACCAGGGTATCCCACTTGAGGCTGCAATATAGTTCCCCCCCCCCTTTGCTCTGTTGGTGGTTGGTAACTGACCCTTTCCGGGGCAACCCCCTTTTTGTCTTACTAGTAGAAAAACAGTTTCCTTTGCCTTTTCAGTCTTAGTTGATCCACAATTTACTAGGATTGTTCAGTGTTTTCACTTTCACAATGGCAGTTCTGTGTTCTTATATACCTGTAAGTGTCACCTTGGCAGAATTTGGCCTTCAGTTTCAGTTTCACACTTCAAGGGATACCCAAATTTGTTTTCTTCTTTCCTAGACAAAGCATCTTTCTCATGCTTTCAGTGTTCTGTTCTTTCCAGGACACTCTTGTGACACTGGGACTCTGAAAGTTAGCACCATCTGAGGAGCCACCCCTGCAGTATGGGAGCCCGGCTAGGAGGGTGTGGCTCCAGGTCTTCTGCAAAATGACTTTGTCATTCTACTACTACTTTCACCTAGAGTACCGAACATATCTTACCTTCCTTTGTCTTTGTTTTATTGCAAATGCTCCATGTCATTGCAATGCATTGCAATTATGTTTCCTCATCCTCAACTAACTGGCGCCAACTCCTAGATAATCTGATTGTAGGCATGGGCTATTTGTCCTTGCGACACATTGTGATAGTCAATGTCCTGCCTTTTTGTTTGCTCCTTTGCTGCCAGAGACCCCCATCCTTGGAGAATACCCTTTATAAGCCACTGGCAAGGTAAACCGTTTTTATGATTTATCCTCTGGCTGTTTTTGCTGCGCAGGTTGTTCTGCTAGCAGCACAAGGTTCATTGATGGTGCATACTGTCTGCCCTTTCTTTGGCCCCATCATGTCTGCTGCATTATTCTGGTGTGGATCTGCTATGTTTTCACTCCTGCTGAAGGCTTTGGCAGTTTTGGTCAGCTCCTTTTTCTGCACTATATCAGTATTCTCTGCTTTATTCTGAGTGGCAACTGGTGCTCCTTGACTGCCATATCTTGCATCTCTAAGTGGGCAAGAGTCTTTGCTGAGGTTATAGCAAGACTTGGACCCTGCTACTTCTGATTATGTTGGGGACTCAAACACTCTAAACTTTCCTCTTATTAGATCTCCAAAGACGTTCAAAGTAGGGGCGTAACCCTTTGTTAGCTTTTTGCACTTTCCTAGTGCTTTGTTTTCAAGTGTACAGCACTTTCACCAGTAGAATGAGAACACTGTGGGTTTCTAGCCTGCCCCCCCTTCATAGTGTTTCACAGTGTTAATATGCCCAGTGCCCTGGCCAGGATTCTCTTTTGGGGGTTGACTTTCAGCCTTCATGTCTCACAACTAGAGATAGGCACGAACAAGGGAAAAAACCCGAACACAATGTTCATTGTTCATTGCCATCCACGAACAGGGATTCACGAACATCAATGAACATGACCTGTTCACGAACGTGTTCGTAGTTGGAGGTTTGTGGGAGCCAGAACAGCCCCCTTGGGATTTGGCTGAACTTGAGCCGGGAAAGGCATGATCCATCCCTTTAATGTCATTTTCTCTTCACAGTGGCAAAAACTGGACTGTCTGCTGGAAGCTAATTTGAGGAGTTACAAACTGACCGTCCTAATGTCCAATACCCACCAAAGTTGCAGGGGACATAGTCCTCACTGTCCTCTGAAGACCCCCCAAGTTTCAGAGAGATTGGACCCTGGGAAAGCCATGATCCATGGCTCCTTCACTTTCCTGTCATTTTCTCTTCACAGTGGCAAAAACTGGACTGTCTGCTGGAAGCTACTTCGAGGGGTTACAAGCCAGAAGGAAAGCCAGAAGGAGTTCAGAGAGAGTTCAGACAGTCCATGCCTATGTTGCCAGGGGAATTAATTGAAAGGCACCAGACTGTCTGGCTTTATGAAGGGCTGACGAATGCCATAAAGAGGGCTTGGAACGCATGTTCACTGGGAATGGGGCCTCACAGCTTGCTCGTGAACAGCGGATTGGGCTGTTTGTGGCTTTTTTTTGTTCGTATTGCTGTTCGTGCCATCTCTACTCACACAACACACTCGGTTGTATTATTCAAACTCCAAGAGAGACCTGGCAGTATCCACACCCAACCTTTACTTTGTGGGTTGGTAGAGGCTATCATACTCTCCCTTGAGTGCAGAGATCCAGAGGAGTTAGCCGTGTTAGTCTGTGGTAGCAAAATAGTAGTCCAGTAGCACCTTTAAGACTAAGCAACTTATTTGTAGCATAAGCTTTCAAGAACCACAGCTCTCTTCGTCAGATGCATCTTTACTCCCTTGAGTGCATGACTGTTCAATGCCCTTTACCTAACATAGCTGTCTCCACCACAGCATTGGCGTTTTTGTGTGTGTTGTATTCCTGCTTGTACTTTGGCAGGGACACTTTTAGAGAGCTCTCAGCTTCTTTAGAAGCACCTCTTGATGAATGCCAATGAGATGCTAAGCATCTATTGGGAAGGTGGCCTTCCATAGCCTCTTACTTTGTGAGCTTCACACCCACCTCCTTCAGTAAGTGAGCTTGCTACTCTCCCAATGTGGGACTGCACAGAAGCCACAAAGATGAAATGAAGGCTGCACTTACTTGTAACTGTTGTTCATTGAGTGGGCTTCTGTACTTGCACACATCCCTCTTTCCTGCCCACTGTGAACTCTCTGGAACCTTAATTTCCAGGGGGTCTCTGGCAGCAGCATGGAGAGAAGTGAAGGAATAGCACCCCTCTTCCTGGTCATGTGATGATTTTGGTGGGAAAGTGCCAAAGGGAGGAGGGTGCTCCTAGTCTTCTAGAAAGCTCTGTGTGCCTGCACAGAAGACCATTTGAAGAACAACAATTACAGTTAATTTTATGTATCAGTTCATCGTTGTTCTTCTGTACAGTCCCACATGGGACTGCGCATGCACAGACCTACCACGTGTGCCTGCACAGAAGAACTCAATGAATAATAGTTCGTCGTCGTTCTTCTGTGCAGCCCCACATTGGGACTGCGCAGGCGCAGGCCAGCTGCGGAGAGATTATCCTAGCTTTTAGAGTTGTTAAAGGGGACGCTCAGCTCCACCGCGCATGTGCGGTAGCGTTCCCGCCAAAAACGCAGCCATTAGAGTGAGCATCCCCACCATTCCCTCAGTTCCTTTTTTGCCGCCGTCGAGAGAGGTTCTTCTCCTAGTGGTTCTAAGTGCTTTCAGTCGATCGTTATTTCTTCGTTCACAGCTCAGGATATATTTTATTTAACATCTTAAAATATATCCTGCCTCACAATGTCCCAGACATCGCTGTTTAAGAAATGCCAGCGCTGCGGTATGAAAATGACCCAGTCAGACGGTCATGATCTTTGCCTGTTCTGTCTGGGTGAAGCCCATGTTGTTGAGCGCTTTGTGTCTCATGTGCCTACCACGTGTGCCTGCACAGAAGAACTCGATGAACAATAGTTACAGGTATGTACAACCCTGTTTTTCCACAGCCAGGCAAATAGTGGCTCCCTGGGCCATTTCAGGTCAGGAAAATGGCATGGGGGGTGGGTGGAAGGCTGAAAACAATTCTCCTCCTACATCTCAGTCCCAGTACAAATTGGACCTGCATGCGCCTGGAAACTGGGTTCTCAACACACAACTCCCGATGCTTGTCTGACCCAAAATCCTTATGGCAGCTCCATTTGTTACATATGAATCAGCCATTAGAAGCAGGAATTCATGTGCCTCCAACAAAATGGTGGTGCTTGAATTGTTTTATCCAGAGATAACTGAGCAAGCACAAAATTAGCAAGGATCTCTCTGCTGGCTCCTCAGACTAACATTTTTTGAATGGCTACCCTGACATTAAAAAAAACACCCTCTGCACATATTAGAATATCAGAAAGAGAGATAGGATAGCCTTTTCTAAAATGTGCTAGTTTCCTGCAGACAGGGAGCTTTCCACATTGGCGAGGAAGATGGGCAAAAGACCCTCCCGGCTACAGTCTAAAATTTTACTACCTCATTCTGTATATTGTAGAGAATGACTCTAAATCTTGATTGGGAAAAGACCTCCCATTCAAGCCCTTTTATGTGTTATTTTTAGCATGATTTCTTTATTTAAAGCAGTTGCTCGAACTCTAACATCAATGATCTATTATCATAACTGACACCTCCTTGGGGTTACATTTCAGTTATTGAGAGCAGTTAAGTATTTGCACTGATATTACTGGGCCCATTAATTTAATGATGCCCCTGTGGTGTACCTAGCACAGTCACAATTTATAACAACCAGATAATGGGCTGTCTTGTAATTAGTAACAAGAATACAGAAATTAGTATTACTATCAACAAAGGTTTTTTAAAGAGCAATTTTCCATATTGAGAGCCTGGGCCTTTTGTTTGGCCAAACTGTGTACTACCCCTGTGCCATTTAATGATATAAGAGTCACTCATTCTTAATGATGAGAAAACATGTAATTTACGTTGAATCTCAGAACAGTAAAACCATTAGTATTGCTTTCTGCTCTTATGAGTTAATAACAGAACAAGCATTGCCTCCTGTTTATAACTGTATGAACTGTCTGCATTTGGGAGATTCAGCCCACAAAAAGTAGCAAACTTATTATGAACAGAGTTTCCCATATGTATTTGGTGAAAGCAAAGTTGTATATTGTGAAGGGTCATGCTACTTAGAATATATTCTCCACTTTATACCCCCTATTGTTGACTATTCAGTAGGGGTGTACAAATGAAACAAGCGAACCAGAAATACAAATGGAAATTGCTGTTTTGTTTCATTAAAGCTGCTTCCAAAACAGTGAACCAAATCTGGGAAATCAAGTTATGATGATGACACCCTCCCACCCAAAAGTTGGTGTGTTTTAGGTCAGTTCTTACCACACAGCAGCAGCAGCAGGCAGGCTGGCACTGAGATGCATGGTAACACCTCGTTTTCCTTAATGGTATTCACCCTTATGTTATGCTATACCACCTAATTAATTCAGTTGGCAGGAAGGGGGAATGTGCATAATGTGCATAATGCATTTTTTTTGGCACTACCTGGGCATTTCTCCCTGCCAATCAGGTCCTCACAAGGGGAGATCCTTCCTTATCTATTGGCTTTGGAAATGTTAGTTTGAGTACATTGGAGGGAAGGTGGAATATGGAGCTTTAGTTTTTTTGCGACGCTACATGGGCAAACTCTTCTGTTTCCCCATCTCCTATCAGGGCACTTGGATGGTTTATGCTGTGAGGAAAAGTGCCGCTGGAGGTGGCACAAGCAATCTGTTCAATCAACCAAACTTGACAAAAGCTCTGGAAGACTTAAATTATAGGCTGCAATCCTAAAGACACTTACTTGGAAGTAAGCAGTGCACTATTGAATAACATGGAACTTACATCTGAGATGACTTATTTACGGGGGAATGTGCATCTTGGTGCCATTAACTGCAGAAACAGCTGTCCCCAAAAGAACTTCAAAAGTCTCATTGCAAAGAACAGGGCCATTGCAAAGAACGGGGGGAAACCTGATGAACAGATTTCATCGAAACTGGCAATGCCCCACCTGGTAAACCCCAATAACAGTAAATAGTTCATGTGGAAACCCAGATTCAAAATGGAAATGAAAATTTTCTCAGTGCATATCCCTGATATTCAGTGTTGTTTTCTAATTGAAACAAATATGTGTCACTCAAAAGAGTGAGTAGCCCTCTGATAAGAACTTGCAATAGAATATACATGACAGAATAAATGGTGCTGGTTTGAAAAAACGTTGCATTATCTTGGAGGTTATCTGCTTAGGAATAATCAGTCATTGATGGAGTATGAAAGAAGATAAGTAACTTTGGTTTTAATATATGTGGGCTGACTAGTAGGGAAGGAGACTGATTTATCTCACTTATTCTAGGTGGCAAACTTGTGTACTCTTTGCTGTTTCCTTTAATATATTCTGTAGTCCAGTGCACATGACAGCCCAGTATGTTCACTGAGTGCATGGGGAAGGAGAAAGTGAGCGAGTGCATTGGCCTCTGTGCAATCGCTTGGTTGTCTGCAGGGATGACCACACTGTAAGTAGTCGGCCCCAGCCTCCGCCATATTTAATATAGGCCTGTGATATAAAATCACAGGGCCCTGAATTAATGTAGCCTGATCTGCATCAGGGGAAATTCCAACGAGCTGGGCAAGAGCATTGTTGAGTCCTGCCCGGAAGATTAAGAAATGAATGGAATGTTATGCTAATGCCAAGAACTACGGTGATTTGATTTACGGCCTACGCAGCTGTGGGCATGAGCTGTCATATGAAAGGGTTGCAATGAGTCACCCCACTTAACACATTTCAATGCCCTCCTTCTGTGATTAAATTCCCACTCTAAGATTGAAGAGCAATCAATCAGCACTGATAAGTTTATAATTTGTCTCTGGGAACATGTCTTTTCATATCTAAATTCAACAACCCAGTTCCGGGGAGATTCATTAGCAAAGTGCCCCTTTGTGAAGCACCAGGAGAAAATACGCATTTCTTTTATCAAACCCCAGCAGCACCAATCAAAGAAATCTTTGTTATTCTCAGCAGATGACCTTTACAGTCTTTGTTCCAATAGCTGAGGGGGCTCCCAAGCCTCAGGACAAGTTTTGCCCTATAAAAACCAAGGCTTTGCCCCATTCAAATTGTACATGCTCACCCAGCATAGTGCCCTCAGAGTCTCTCTCTCTCTCTCTCTCTCTCTCTGAGCCCTCTTCCCTGGCTGATAACGGGGGACTTTTGAAACGCTCTTCTTTTGTGGACTACTCTACTGTTCTGGATAGGTAAATATACTTCACCCTCCCTCACTCTGTTCCAATTTCTGACTAGTTTCCTAGGACTCTGTTTGTGTGTGTACCAACTATTTTTAATTACCTCTTGTGTGTATGTTTATTTTCTTCTTTGAATTAAAAAAATACCCTTTAAAAAGCACCATGCTTCATCTGCTTCCTTGTGGAGGGGACCCCATAAAAATTGGTGGTTATCCCATAATTACCCCTCTCATATAGACTTCCTCCTTGCTTCTAATTCCCTCTACTTGCAAGGAGGCCCAATTCCAGTAACAACACGGAGCAATTGGCTATGCAAAGTAATTTTGCACAGCCATTTTCTCCTCACAGTCACTCCGGCATATGACCAGGTAATCGCACAGAGGCAGGGGGCAGATTTAGTGCCCTCGGTCCTGTTCTGCCTCCCCACATGTTCAGTGAATTCTTGAGCATGTTGTGTGCACTATCCTTGCGACACTGTTTTTCACATTGTGTTCTAAGGCTCCCTGAGATTTCTCAGAATCTTATCCAGAGTTTTTCTAGAAGTTCAGCACCGCTTGAAAGGAATGTTGGCCACCACTATTTCCCATTAAGGTGCCCAGTAACAGGAGAGCGCTGGTTGTGTTCTGTCTGGATCAAAAGTGCCTCAGACAAAGCCAAACTGAGTCCCACATGCCTGGCCAGTGTCCCATGTGGTGTGCCATACAATATGCGCAGGATCCTCTGCAACAAATAGATATTCCGCTGCAGATGGATCATTGGAATGTGTTCCCCAAAAGTAGAAAGTTTGAAAACCTTTGACTTAGGTTTTATTTTTGAAAAGTCAATGAGAGACTTTCATTTTTTTTAAGTTAATTTTTTAACTTTTGGATTTATTATTTACTGGAATGAACATAAATAGAAAGGAAAATCTCATGATCTATTAAAGTCAGCCTGATGGCTGAACAAAAAGAGATAATTCATTATATAATTTCCTATTTTTTAATCATAGCATGGTCATCAGATATGACTATAACTTAATCTTAGACTGTTGGCAACAAATGACACCTTTGTGAATGAGTTGAAGGACAGTATGAAATAAGGCTGGGTTATTATTTTGAAGGGATCGTGCTCTGGCTGAAATTATTTCACCTTTAATGGCAGCTGGGGTTTCAGCAAGGAATTTCTAGCACACAGTCAAAGCGTCTGGCCTGGTGTTAATTGTTCTGTCTGAATTAATATGTCTGTGTTATTTATTGGAACACAGCAATCAACCCCAGCTGCTGACTGTAGCATGGGGGGCCCATTTCAATTAACAGGCCTGTCCTCCCCAAGGAGCAATTGGGTGAAACAAGCGGTAGATGTACAAGGAAAGAGGAGGACAGATGGCTCCTGCTTTTGCCTTCTTTTGGGTGAACAAAGATTGTGTTCTGGGTGGAGAAAACAACAATCAGCTACATCCCAGGTTGCGTAGACTTAACATTTTTAAAAAATAAGAATAACATGCATTGACTGCTTCATAATCTAAAACAGTGAATTGAAAAGATAGTTTTATTTGTTGGAGGTTTGAAAGAAGGGATTGGATAATCAATGAGACTATGGCTTGTCCGATCTGACACGTGGTTTATTCTTTCCTTGGAAAAGGCTTCTTTGTTCCTAGAGGGTGTGATGTTTTTTCCTTAAGGAGCTACCTGCCCATGTCTGTGCTGTTTTACAATTTTGTGGGTTGTCACCGTGTCTCGTGTGGAAACACCGGACCTGGCTGGCATGGTAATTTGGAGCCTCTGCTACTGCCATGTTTGGATCACTGATGGCACCTCCAATTGTGTCACTGGGCTGACTTTTGCAGTCCTTTTGTAATCTGGAGCGCAATTTTCAGACTGTCTTGTTTGCCTTGAGAAAATGTCCATTGCCCGTTAGAAATGTTCTTGATTTGAAGAATTAAGCACCCACTCCACTTTAGCTTTTATTGTTTGCTTTGACCCCTGAATAATATAAAACTCTCCAGAGAGCTATTAATCCTCCATGTGCTAAAATATTAATAAAATTTGGTAAATGGGGCATCACCTTCCTTCCTTGGATGAACTGATTGCTATGCCTCATCCTGTGGCAACCTGTCTCTTCTCTCATTTGAAGTTTTGGTGGGGCCATAGGCTTTTTTGTTTTAGTATTTCTTTGGAATTAAGCTCTCAGTGCATTATGAACCAGTAAGGAGCTAGATCTTTTATCAAGGCATAAATGTTCTGCTGGCTTATTAATACCAAAAAAGATATGCTCCGAGCTATGCAAAAGCAATTATCTCAAGGTGTAATTGCATTTGAACCACTTCTTATCAAAACCCTGCATGACTTCATCTCTGTACATTTTATTTTGATTGGGTTAAGCAAATTGGGGAGTTTAAACACTCAACACAGTACAGTCAAGTATGCTTAAGCAAAAGAGAATACAAGAATGTGGTATGAGTCTTTTGGTTTTACTTATTTTATTTAAAATATTTGTGTACTGCCTTTCTACACAATGTAGGGCCCTCCCAAGGTGGCGAATAAGCAAAACGTAAGAACAAGTTTTAAAATTCAAATGGATATATATAAAACATTTAAAATAATGTCATAAAACGTGTTAACAATGATTCTTAAACAGGAAGGAAGATCATGAGAGGGAGGGCAGGAAGGGTTACATCAGTGCTTAGTTCTCGTGGCCCCTTCTTACACGCCAATCACCACTTTGGGGTCAGGTAGCAATTTTCCCAAGGCCAGTTTGGCTAGGGATCCTAGAGGTTTTTTGCCATCTTCTGGGCATGGAGCAGGTGTGGGGAGGGGAGATAGTTGTGAATTTCCTGCATTGTGAAAAGGATTGAACTAGATGACCCTAGAGGTCCCTTCCGACCTATGATTCTATGATTCTAGGAAGGCTACCAAGAGTTAGTGAGGTAACGTCAATCAAAATAGAAAAGTCTTTTTACCTACTGATGGAAGATAATGATTCAGGGGACAAAAAATCTTCCTGGGGAGGGAATTCTACAATTTTGGTGCCACGACTGAGAAGGCTCTTTCTTGGGTGACCCCCCATCTAGTCTCAGATGGCAGAGGAACCCAAAGCAGGGCCTCTGATGACCAGAGTGCTTGGATTGGTTCCTATGTGAGTAGACAGTCCTTATGGTATGCTGGCCCCAACCCTCATCAGCATCTTGAATTGGGCTCAGAAGCAAAATGGGAGCCAGTGGAAATGGAACAAGACTGGAGAGAGATGGTCACAACAACACATGATTCCATTCAACATCCTGGCCACAACATTCTGTAGTAGTTGTAGCTTCTGGCTATTCTTCAAGGGCAGCCCCATTTAGAGTACATTGTAGTAGTCTAATTTAGATGTTACTAGGGCATGCACTACAGTGGGAATTTCTCTTCTGCCCAGGAAGTGCCTCAGCTGGCTCATCAAACCTTTTGGAGGTTTCAGAGATGATGGTCCTTGTCTCGCTTATTATAAAGCATTATTTCCAAAATATTCACAATGTTTTGTATGTATCGTTTCAGTACTCCTTACAACAACCCTGGAAAGACAGTTGGCATTAGTACCCTCAACTTATTGTTTGGGGTGGGTGGAGTACAGCGGAGTCTGAAAGAGAATGGCTTATCGGAAGCCCTTGGAGACTTTGTGGCTGAGACTCCTACCTTCCAGCTCCACTATGCGTCGCTGAACACTGCTGTTTCATTTCAGCAAACGTGATTGACGGTGGCATCAGCAGCGAGTGCTCTAGATGGTGAAGCAGAAAGCAGATTAAATAAGTAGCACACTTTTGTCCCAACAAAGAGCGGGGTAAAAACATTAGTGAATGAAATTATTATTCTACCTACTGGGAGTTGCTCTTCAAGGTGCCACTGATGTTGTTTGCCAGCCCAGTCTGCCCTGATGGGAGGCAGCTCCCATCCAGACCTCTTCTGTTGTTACCAGCTGCTTCCTTCAGGCTGTCACATAGCTAATTTCCACGCAGGATCAGTCCCATGCAGGATCACTTCTGTCACAGTGTCAGTCTATGGAAAACAGGATACGTGGAATCTGACTTCCACCACCACCCCTTGCAGCAAGAAATCCAAGTTCTCTTCAGTCAAGGTTTTTTTATTGAGAAAGCAAATTATAGCGTATATATGTCCATAGAATACACAGAAGCAATAATAGTGTCTGCCTGTACACAGAGCACTTGCTGAGAATGACGTATGGAATGCTTGCTACACAGTTCCAGCCCTTCCCTGTGAGCCCCCCACCCTCAGTGCCCAACCAGCTGGGCATAGTCTGTGGGAGCAGAGGAAGGAACCGTCCCAAGGCCTCTGTGGCGAGCCATCCGAGATAAGCGTGCTGTCTTCCCAGGAGCTGGACGGCCTGTGAAAAGAATCTACACACAAATACATAGGTGGATTGCAAAACTAGTGAAGATGGAGGGACTGTGGGCAACAGACCTGACACACAGTGAACAAACCCCAATGTTCTCTTTAGGCGTGTGATGATATATTTTAAGCTTGGAAAACCGTTGTCACTTGCGCTGTACATGCACTCATTTCTTGTCAAATAGGTTTTTGTAGCAGAACTTGCTGGCAGTTGTGCATGGGGGGAGGGAATCCTCAAGTGTGTCTACCAAAAGCAATGATAAGAGTATCATGTCAGCTTCAACTGTCCCTGGTCTTAGAAAATATTGTCCATTTCCACACACTTTTAAAGGGACGGCCCACTCACCGAATGCTGGCAGCTTTTCTCTCTCACTCCACACGTCTCCGATTTCAAAGCAGTAGCAGGCTGTTTGGCTTCTGGGTTTTTTGGCGTCTTTCCAGGGCCTCAGGGAAGTGCAGGAAATTGCCTTCTCAGAAAAGGGATTCCGATAGCAAGGGTTCGAGCATTGATTTGCCTTGCAGAAATTGGATCTTTCAGGGGGTTTGAACCCCCAGAAAGGAGGACCTGGAGCAAAGAGCTCAGTCATCTTAGGTGTATCTACTAAACCCTGCAGCTAGAATTAGAACCATTAAGTTATGAATACTTATTCTGACCAAAATAAAATGTGGGCTCAAAATGTGGAGTTTCCTGTCCATTAGGACTTTGTAATGTGTGAGTTGGCCTTGAAAGAAATTGAAATATGTTGGCTCAAGTCTCTTAGCAATATTTTGAATTTTACCTTGACTTCAATGTCCACAGAATCTAAAATGTAGGTAATTCCCATTCAGCAAGTTATTGTGAGTCAAAAGGACAACTATATTTTTAACAGCTAAACAGACTGGTTTTGTGAACAGATTCTATAGTTTCATCCCTAATTATCTCTCTTAAATTTTAAATATCATAATGGCTTGCAAATACCGTTAATGCACATGCTCAAATAAGGTTATGGAAAGCAGCATAGTGCCTCTTAGATTTTTTTAACATTTTTTGTCTGTGATTGTAATTTGTGCATTATGGAACACACTTCGATGGTTCACTTAGATTAAATATGCTGATATTATCCTTTGCAATTAGCTGTGGGGTAATAGCTTTTCCTTTAATGGATGTTTTCTTCATATTCTGTTATAATCTTCTTCTGTTGCACTGCACACATTGATTTTATGGTAACCAAAAGGTACTGAGCTACTGTTAGATATTTCGGAGTCCAGCCCAGAGATAAAATATGAGCTTTGTTGGGGATGCTGGTTGCACTAGGGATGTGCAATTTGTTATTCCTATACCAAAAATATACCCAAATAATATTTTACTGGTAAAGGTAGTCTTCTGTGCAAGCACCGAGTCATTACTGACCCATGGGGGGACATTGCATCACGAGGTTTTTTTGGCAGACTTTTTGTTATGGGATGGTTTGCCATTGCCTTCCCCAGTCATCTACACTTTACTGGGCACTCATTTTACTGACCTCAGAAGGATGGAGGGCTGAGTCAACCTTGAGCCAGCTACCTGAACCTGGCTTCCACCAGGATCGAACTCAGGTCATGAGCAGAGCTTGGACTGCAGTACTGCAGCTTAACACTCTGTGCCACCAGTTTCCTAGGTGTAGATGACTGGGGAAGGCCGTAAAAAGTCTGCCAAGAAAATGTCATACATCCCCCATGGGTCAGTAAAGACTCTGTGCTTGCACAGGGGACAACCTTTACCTTAATACCTTACTGGTAGTGTTTGGTTATATTCAGCATACTGGCTTTCCGCAAAGATGCAAAACTGAATCCTCAGATAGGAGGGCTGTTTTGTAGGGAAGGGGTCTCAGATACTTCACTAATGAGTTAGGGACCATTGACTTCACCACTATGTTGCCTTAACATCCTATCTGTTGCTTTAAGTATGTGCCTCTATGTACTACCTGTGCTTCAGGTATGATCCTTCTAGGTAGTTATATGTTGTCTAATGTCGGTGTCGTGTATGCCTGCCTGCATACATGCCAGTAATGTGTTTTGCATTTTGTGCTGATCATAAATGTTTGCTGAGGTTATATTCTGTGTACTGTACTAATCATCTGAGAGTGTGTAAACTGCTGACATGAAATGTACAAGAGAACCAGTGGGGGTTATCTGTTATTGGTTGAAGGTATTTACTTTCACTTTTCCAGTAAGTGTCCTTGGATGCAAGCTATGGGCAGTGAGCGATGTATCTTTTCTCAGAGACTGAGATGATTTCATTCTGTACTATGTCTAGCCTAAACTAATCAGTTCCCATGTAACTCTTTGGAGGTTTTGTGCAGGGCCAGGTTGCTTTGGGTTTCTCACTTCGGGTTTACCTGAAGCGGGAATAAACTCTGGAAATGCCTTAATTCCGAAGTGGCAAGGATGGGAAGGTGGGATGATGTTTAAAGGATGCAAGCAGTGGCGGGGCCCTTTAAACTCAGCCCTGAAGCTTCGGAAAGCTTCGATTACGGATTTCCGAATTGGGACCAGCATGCGGGCCCTGATTCGGATATCCCTAATCTTTATGGATTGGGTCCGATTCAGGTAATTTACCTGAATTGGAAACCCAAAATGCACACCCCTAACTGGAGCATGCAGCACAGCAAGAGAGAACGTATGGAAGATGCGCACCCCCGCTGGCCAGGTAAGTGGAGGCAGGGTGTGGGGGCAAGGGATCCCCCACCGCGCTGGGGGTCTGGCTTCCCTACTCAACAGTACAGCAAATTTGGTAAAATTAGCCATTATTTCCAATGGGAAACACAATTTGGAGCTTTCTCAGGGCCTGGGGGATGTTTTTTGATAGGATTTTACCAAATTTTCTGGGGACCTACTCCTAACTGTCCTCTAATGACCTCCCAAGTTGCATGAAGATTGGACTTCAGGGGGCCATTTTATGACCCCCCCAAAGAAGGTGCCCCCAGCCACCTCCAATCTGCATTATTACCTATGGGTAAAACTAGGGGAAATATCTAGGGGAGCTTTCTAGGGGGCTGAGGAGGCATTTTGCAAGAAAAATAAACTGAATAAACCGCAGGGGACCTAACTGTCCTAACTGTCCCCAAGTTTCAGGAAGATTGGACTCTGGGGGGCCATTTTATGACCCCACAAAGAAGGCGCCCCCCATTTGTTTCTGTTGTGGAGAAAAATTACTCCCACTGCAGAAACACAGGGTCCCATATCCCTGAAATGTGGGGGGGGGGGGTTAGAGGACAGTTAGGAGTAGGTTTCCTGAAAATTTGGTGGATTTTGCTGGCAAAATGCCACACCAGCCCCCTAGATAGCTCCCCTTGTTGGTCATTTATTTGCTTCATTGTTTTGAATTAAATATCATGGTTTCGTTATTGGCTTGGGGTGCTAGACTTGATATTCAACAGAAATTAAGAAAATTATAAGGAGGGTAAGGATTCTAAAGGTTTGAAAGCCTGGGAAAAATGGGTTCAATTTTTCCATGTATTTGTTCCTAAGAACTTTTCCGCCAGCTTTTGCAGTAGAAACACCAGAAATTGGGGGGGGGGGGATGAATGAATGAAAAGCTTTATGGCAAAATTTTACTAATTTAAAATGCTTTCTAAGAAATTGTGCAGTATAAAAATTTTTATGTATGTCCATTTACAGAATTACAGAGTGATAACTCTTATTATACAGTAGCCATAAAAATATTTTCAAGAATAAATTTGTTGTTTAAATGTGACTGTTTTTTCCCATAATTACTATACCGTGTGTGATGATAATACACTATCAAAGAGGTCAATGTTGTTAAATTTAATATCAAAATCTGCTGATAGTTCTCAGTGTATGACTGCATAAGGACTATTTCTATTCCCAAATAATGAAACTTCTTTTGTTTATTGCAGCATTTATGGTTCCTATTTACTATTTTTATGTTTCGCTACTTTTCAAAAACGAAAGTATAATGTGTTTTGGTAGAATGTAGTGCAGAAAAGGCTGCAAAATCTCAGGGTTACAGCAGATTTCCAGAAAACAGAGACCAGTTCTCCTAGAGGAAATGGCAGTTTCATGTCAGGCTATGGATGACAGGCTATGGCAGATAGACCCCCCTGTACCATTGCTGCAAGAATCCAGGCTCTTGGTTAAATGGCTTTATTCAGAAATCAGATCATTTCCACAGATATGTCCATAGGGTTACTCAGAAGCAAGGTAAGCTACTAAGCAGTAAGGATCAATTTGACAGGAATGACAATATGTGGGGAAACCCTTCCTCTTAACTCACACATTTACTCCTTCCCCCTCCCATCAGCCAAACAGTACTTTTGGTGCAAACGCGTCCTGAGAACATCTCACATATTTGTACTATCAAGTCTAGACTCTGAGAAAGCAGGAGATCAAAGTTGTGACATAGCAGTGCATGGGAGTGAGCGGGATACAAGGTCACAAGCACTGAGAGTTTCTACAGTCCATTAGATAAGACACCTGTAGCTTCTATAAGCCTGTGAATGCAAAACAGTTATGGCATTGGTAATATGACATCAAGTTACAGAATGAAACATTGGTTCAGAACAGCATCACTGGTTCAGCATGAAAATAATGGCATGGATGGGGCACAGACATGACATTTCGGAGAGAAGACTCTACAATATCCCTGCCGATATCCCACCTCCCCAAACTCCCTTTTGCCCAAGTACTGCCCCCAAATCTCCAGGAATTTGCCAGGCAGATCTGGCAGCCCTAAGTGCAATTCAAAATAGATTAACACCCATCTAAATCTAAACTGCCACTGTACCATCAGAAGTAGAGCAGGACCTGCCTCAGGACATTGCAGACTTCTCGCCCCGGGAAAAGAGGTAGAGTGCCACCATCCAACCTACTGCCATGCCATCACCAGAGGCACAGCAGCACCTGGCTGCTCCTGGCATGGTTGGTCCTTAGGAGGACATTGCAGACTTCTCACCTCGGGAGAAGAGGCAGGGAGCCATCATCCAACCTACTGCCATGCCATCACCAGAGGCACAGCAGCACCTGGCTGCTCCTGGCATGGTTGGTCCTTAGGAGGACATTGCAGACTTCTTGCCCCAGGAGAAGAGGTAGAGTGCCACCATCCAACCTACTGCCATGCCATCACCAGAGGCACAGCAGCACCTGACTGCTCCTGGCATGGTTGGTCCTTAGGAGGACGTTGCAGACTTCTCGCCCCGGGAAAAGAGGTAGAGTGCCACCATCCAACCTACTGCCATGCCATCACCAGAGGCACAGCAGCACCTGGCTGCTCCTGGCATGGTTGGTCCTTAGGAGGACATTGCAGACTTCTTGCCCCAGGAGAAGAGGTAGAGTGCCACCATCCAACCTACTGCCATGCCATCACCAGAGGCACAGCAGCACCTGGCTGCTCCTGGCATGGTTGGTCCTTAGGAGGACATTGCAGACTTCTCACCTCGGGAGAAGAGGCAGGGAGCCATCATCCAACCTACTGCCATGCCATCACCAGAGGCACAGCAGCACCTGGCTGCTCCTGGCATGGTTGGTCCTTAGGAGGACATTGCAGACTTCTTGCCCCAGGAGAAGAGGTAGAGTGCCACCATCCAACCTACTGCCATGCCATCACCAGAGGCACAGCAGCACCTGACTGCTCCTGGCATGGTTGGTCCTTAGGAGGACGTTGCAGACTTCTTGCCCCAGGAGAAGAGGTAGAGTGCCACCATCCAACCTACTGCCATGCCATCACCAGAGGCACAGCAGCACCTGGCTGCTCCTGGCATGGTTGGTCCTTAGGAGGACATTGCAGACTTCTTGCCCCAGGAGAAGAGGTAGAGTGCCACCATCCAACCTACTGCCATGCCATCACCAGAGGCACAGCAGCACCTGGCTGCTCCTGGCATGGTTGGTCCTTAGGAGGACATTGCAGACTTCTCACCTCGGGAGAAGAGGCAGGGAGCCATCATCCAACCTACTGCCATGCCATCACCAGAGGCACAGCAGCACCTGACTGCTCCTGGCATGGTTGGTCCTTAGGAGGACATTGCAGACTTCTTGCCCCAGGAGAAGAGGTAGAGTGCCACCATCCAACCTACTGCCATGCCATCACCAGAGGCACAGCAGCACCTGACTGCTCCTGGCATGGTTGGTCCTTAGGAGGACGTTGCAGACTTCTTGCCCCAGGAGAAGAGGTAGAGTGCCACCATCCAACCTACTGCCATGCCATCACCAGAGGCACAGCAGCACCTGACTGCTCCTGGCATGGTTGGTCCTTAGGAGGACGTTGCAGACTTCTCGCCCCGGGAAAAGAGGTAGAGTGCCACCATCCAACCTACTGCCATGCCATCACCAGAGGCACAGCAGCACCTGGCTGCTCCTGGCATGGTTGGTCCTTAGGAGGACATTGCAGACTTCTCACCTCGGGAGAAGAGGCAGGGAGCCATCATCCAACCCACTGTCTTTCTACTATGAGAGGCAGATTTTTTTTCTGTACTTTTATGGTTGCTTTTACATTGTAAGCTGCCTTGAGTGCTGTAAAGTAGAAAGGTGGCTGATAAATATTTTAAATAAATAAACAAATCCCTGTGTTTAGAAAGGCATGACTGTTTAGCATTTCACTGATAAGAGTATAAAGTTTGCAGCTTTTCTGTCTTTCATACTGGGTATATTATAATTTAATGAATGAAGTTCAGATATCATAAACATGCCAAACCAATCAGCTGCTAGGGAAGTAGAAGAGATCCTTAAAGATAAGAATGTCTGTCTGGGGACCAAGATCAATGTAATCCAAACTATGCACGGATGTCAAAGTTGGACAATGAAGAAAGCTGACAGGAAGAAAATTGATTCATTTGAAATGTGGTGTTGGAGGAGAGTTTTGCAGATACCTCAGATAGCCAAAAAGACAGATAAGTGATTTCTAGATCAAGTCGGAATTCTCCCTAGAAGCTAAAATGACAAGACTGAGGCTATTGTACTTTAGTCACATCATGAGAAGACAAGACTGTCTGGAAAAGTCAGTAATGCTAGGAAAAGTGGAAGGCAGCAGGAAAAGAGGAAGACACAAAATGAGAGGGCTTGACTTAATAAAAGAAGCCACGTCCTCCAGTTTGCAGGATCTGAGCAAGTCTATTAATGATAGGATGTTTTGGAGGTCTTTTGTTCATGGGGTCGCCATAGGTTGGAGGTGATTTGACGGCACATAGCAAACACACAAATATGCCAAATAGTACAATTTTAGATGCTATGATGATCAATGCTTTAATTTGTGCTCCTCACTGTAGCAGTCCCAAGCGTGTCTACTCAGAAGTAAATTCCATGTTCCTCAGTGAGACATACTCCCAGGAAAGTGCCCTCAGGATTGCAGACAAAACACTTTGGGTTCAATAAGAAAATAATTATTGCATATATTTTAGGATCCCACTCCCCGAACCCTTCCTTTTTATGACTTAAAATGTGTGAACAATTTATATCTCTAAAGGTTTCTGGCTGTCGTCAGTAATTAGCACATTCATTTAATTTGAATGTTGAGAGAGCACTCCGTCCGGAAGTACTGTTGTCACATTTAAGAGTGTTGTGAAATGACAGTTAAGAGCACAGTGTACTTTGAAGGTAGAGGAAATGCAGGACATATGGACCAGGGGAGAAGCTTGTAAATAGCCTGTTGGTAGTCCTTTATGAGTAAGAAAGAACTATGTCCAGGTAACCAAACAGAAGATTTTGTGCACCGAAAATATGTACTATCTGACATTGCGGGAAGGCAGGGTAGTATATGTTTTTTGGGTAAGTAGCTTTTATAGATAGAGTGTGCCAGCCATAATTACAGTGAAGGGACTTAAAAAGTACTCTGAAAGATACAGCAAATAGAAAAATTAACAGACTCGTGCCGTTTTGCCAGTACATCTTTTTTGTCAGTCCATCCAGTTTTGATCCAGGATAAAGGTTGAAGATGGGAAGCAGGGGGGCAAAGCCGCTTGTGACCTTTGCAGCTGAGGATATTTAATATTAGTCTAACCTTCTCAGCTTTGTCTATAGAACAACTGAGTAGAACCAATAACTTGTTGCTCTCACGGTCATAGACTGGAATACATTGGGCTTTATTTTTTTTACAGAAACAGAGTTAACAATAATTTCAAGTCTTGAGATAATTGTAATGAAAAGCACATGGCTTACAAATATTTCTTCAGATGTGTTATTCCCAAAAGCATAGAAATGGCAACATTTTTTATTCTTCTGCTTTATATATGATCTCAAACTGTATTTTGCTGCAAATTATTTATTTACTTGATTTAAGCCCCACCTTTCCCCCCAGTGGGTTCCAAAATGGCATATATCATTCTACATTCCTCCATTGTCTTCTCAAAATAACTGAGGCAGATTAGGCTGAGAGCATATGACTGGCCTAAGGTCACCCAACAAGTAGGGGTGTGCACCAAGAAAATTTCCATTTCAGTCTCAGCTCCAGGGGATTCCAGAATACTTCCATTCCATTACTAGTTTGTTCCGACTGGAGTGGTGTTGGCTCAAATCTGGTCTGTTTGTTTTTTCTTTTTCATGAATTTTGACCTGTTGCGCACATGTTGGCCATATATGTACCAATCACACTGTTCTTTTGGGGTGGGGAAATGAGGCTTTGGGGGCAGCTGCATTTGGATGCAATGGCACCAAAAGTGCACAGAAGACAGTCCTCCCTCCAAACCATCAACCCACCAAATTTGAGAGCACATAACAATGGGCTTCTGTTTTTATGGACCCTATGGAATGCTTGGGGAAGGCACTCATCGAAGCAACTGCACAAGCACGCACACACTTTTCTTTTCAAGGGGGAGGGATTGGGGAAACAAAGCTGTATTTGCACTTAACCAAAAAGTGCACCGTCCAAAAACCCATTGATCCAATGAGTAGGGATGTGCAATTTGGTATTCTGATTAGGTTAAAGTTACCGAATCAGGGCTGTTTTGGTTTTTTTCAGTATTACAGAAACTTTTTTCTGAATACCGAAAAATTTCGGTAATACCAAAACGGAGACTGCTGAAACGATTCGGCCATTATTTTCAATGAGAAAACCTCCCAGCTTTTCGGGAGTCTGGGGTGGGGACATTTTCTGTCCGAATCACACCAAACTTGGTGGAGACCTACTAACTCTCCTCTAACTACCCCCCCAAGTTTCAGAAAGATTGGACTTTGGGGGGCCATGTTATGCCCCCTCAAACAAGGTATCCCCATCCTCCTACACTCTCCATGGTTCTCTATGGGGAAAAACAAGTCCTCTTTCTAGGTGGCTTGGGGTGGCATTTTGCAAGCAAAATGCACACAACTTTCAGGGGACCTGCTCCCACCTGTCCTCCCATCCTCCACCAAATTTCAGGCAGATTCCACTTTGGGGGGCCATTTTATGGCCTCCCAAAGAAGGTGCCCCGATCTACCTCCACTATTCCCTATGGGGGAAATAAGAGAGGCTTGTCTGGCTAGGGGTGGAGTGTGGACACCTGGGAGAAAGACTAAACAACTATAGAAATTAATATGGCGTTACACATGCTACAAGTCCCCAGCATGGCAGATCCTGACAGTGAGTTGTGTTATTTTTGTGTAAGATACTGCTGGCATGCCCTTTGGTGGGCCCCTCTGCTGTGTAACCTAAAGCCGTTCGAGAAATGAAGTGTTTTTGACAGGAATTGTGTTTTTGTGATTCTCTGATATTAAGTGAGTTTTGTTATTTTTCTGTGTGGGGGACTGCTGGTGTAATGTGTCTCAATGCTTTGCCTACTTGTGCTTTGAAAGTGAGAAAATATTTTTAAAAAAACATTATTCAGTGTGTGTTTGTGTTTTATTCTTTGTTGTGCAGTTGGTTCCCACCATAGGGAACAATGGGGCTGGCTGGCCAGCCATCTCTGTAGGTGGTGGGGGAATTTGGGGAGGGTGTCTGTGGTTCAGGTGCTCTTTCACAGGGACAAGCTTGCACTCAGGAGTGTGCCCACCATTGTGGCACCCCTGGGCTGTGCATAATTGCCCTGGGAAAGAGTGTTTAAAAGTTCCCATCACAGGGAACAATGGGGGACGGCTGGCCAGCCTGCTCCTGAGGTAGTGGCCGGTGTGGGAATGTTGCGGAGGGTTTCTTTGGGTCAGTGTGGGGCTGTGGGGGGGGTGGATTTAAAAGGGGGACTGTGCCTGTGGCCATAGATGCCACATTCCATGGGTTCCTGCTGTGGGAGATTTTCCCATAACAGGAATCGATAGAAAGTGGCTGGCCACAGGACAGCGGAGGTTAGGTTTCGGGGAGGGTGTGTGTGGTACTTGGCAGTTTGGGTGCAGGTGGACTGTGGCTGTGGCCACTGGCAGCCCCAATCCCATGTGTTTCTGTGGTGTGGAAGTCTTCCCCACAGTAGAAAGACAAAGTGGTGTGGCAGGAGAACCACTTTTGGGGGGGCATAAAATGCCCCCCCAAAGTGGGATCAGCTTGGGCCTTGGTGGAGGGTGGGAGGACAGGTAGGAGCAGGTCCCCTGAAGTTTGGGGGCATTTTGCATGCCAAATGCCACCCCTAGACAGGCAAGCCTCTCTTATTTCCCCCATAGGAAATAATGGAGAAAGGGGAGGCTAAGAGCAGCATCTTTGGGAGGCCATAAAATGGCCCCCCAAAGTGGGATCAGCTTGGGCCTTGGTGGAGGGTGGGAGGACAGGTAGGAGCAGGTCCCCTGAAGTTTGGGGGCATTTTGCATGCCAAATGCCACCCCTAGACAGGCAAGCCTCTCTTATTTCCCCCATAGGAAATAATGGAGAAAGGGGAGGCTAAGAGCAGCATCTTTGGGAGGCCATAAAATGGCCCCCCAAAGTGGGATCAGCTTGGGCCTTGGTGGAGGGTGGGAGGACAGGTAGGAGATGGGCCCCTGAAGGTTGGGGGCATTTTGCCTGCGAAATGCCACCCCTAGCCAGACAAGCCTCTCTTATTTCCCCCATAGGGAATAGTGGAGTGGAGGTGGATAGGGGCACTTTCTTTGGGAGGCCATAAAATGGCCCCCCAAAGTGGAATCTGCCTGAAACTTGGTGGAGGGTGGGAGGACAGGTGGGAGCAGTTTCCCTGAAAGTTGTGTACATTTTGCTTGCAAAATGCCACCCCAAGCCACCTAGAAAGAGGACTTGTTTTTCCCCATAGAGAACCATGGAGAGTGTAGGAGGATGGGGGCACCTTGTTTTGGGGGGGGGCATAACATGGCCCCCCAAAGTCCAATCTTTCTGAAACTTGGGGGGGGGGGTAGTTAGAGGAGAGTTAGTAGAAGGTCTCCACCAAGTTTGGTGTGATTCGGACAGAAAATGCCCCCCCCCAGACTCCTGGAAAGCCGGGAGAAGGTTTTCTCATTGAAAACAATGTCCGAATCAAGCCGAAACGCGAATACCGAAACGGTTTCCTGATTCAGTTAAAACCGAATCAGGTTTACCGAAACAAGCAGGCCTTGCACACCCCTACCAATGATTTTCTCCCCAGGCACATGAAACCTCACAGAAGGCATCCCAAAGAAGGAGAGTGTTGGCAGTTGCACACAATGGTGGGAAACTTACTAGCAAAGTGGAACCAGCACGACATGCCAGAATGGCAAGCTGGATAGTGCCCCGTTACCAACCAGTACAGTGTTGTGAAATCTGAAAAATTCACTGCTTCGTGGTAGTGACAATTTGCCAGCAAATTGTTACCTTTGAGTCCTGCTGTTTTGTCATGTTTCCTGGTGCCTTGCAGTTTCATTTCCACGTTGAGGGGTGAACTCACCCTAATCTCTGTGCAGTAGCCGTCCCCAGGATTATCTTCCCAACTGTCAGCCTGTCCTTGCACTGTGTGTAAAAGAGTAAAAGTGGGAGACTGGACAGCTTGCTTGCTGTCAGTCTCCCTTTCCAACTCAAACTGTAAACTGAGAGCCAAGCTACAAGAGATGAATTACATGAGGAGGAGCACGTGAAAGGAGTCGCAACGTTAGCCAGGAGGCTGAATTTTAAAACAGATCAGAAGGCTTTGTCAATTTCCCCTCTACAGAGCCAGGGAGATTTGCTCAGAGGGCTTGCTAATTTTCTCTTCGCCTCCTAGAAGGGTGGGTGAAACTGACAGAGCCTTCCGGAGGCAAAGAGGAAATAAGAAAACCTCTGAGGAGCGATCTTTGCTGGCTCTGTAGAGAGGGGAATTGACAGAGCCTTCCTATCTCTTTTAAAACTCAGCTTCCCAGATAACATTGCAACCCCCTTCACGTGCTCCTCCTTGTGTAATTTGTCTCTTAGCTGTCAGAGTTGAATGAAATTGAAGGATACAAAGTAGCAGGCAGACCTGAATGAGAACATCCTGTTGGCATGCCAAAAAAAATAAAAAATCTGAACAACAGGTCATAAGCAGACAGGTTCAGTAATTCAAAATACAGAATGATACGATTCAATAAAATGGTTAAACAAATAACCAAAATGCTAAATACAAAGTAATGTTGTTAGAAGAAAAAAATCATTGAAAACCATAGATAAAAATTTGCCACAGCAAGAGTTTATACTCGCGTCAGCATCAGCTAAAAGCTTTGTAACTACTTTTTGTTTTGAAACACACCCCACTTCTGGATGTCTGCTGAGATCCATTTATCTCTGGCAAGCGCATGCTTCTTACAGTCAGTAAAAAGGTGCCAAAAATATCTAGATTCCCTGATTTACAATCACAGAAATGGTCAGAAAAGGGAATCCCTAAAAACCTGCCTGCTGCTAACTCCCCTAGCGGCAGAACATTTAATCTGGCCTTAGTAAAAAAAAGTATTCTGTATTTGGAAACAGTTAAAAATTTACAGGTAAGATGCAGGTAAGATCTTTGGGATAGGGGGATCGAGATAGTACAAAGAGCATTCCCTCCGTGCTCTACAGCCTCATTATGCATACATACCCCTCCCAACAAGTTTCCATGTTCTGAGTAGGGATTCGAAGCCGAGTCTCCAGATCCCAGGCCAATGCTCTAACCACTATATTAAACTGGCTGTTTAATATACTGCCAACAAAAAAGTTGTCTTTCCCCCATAAAGAACACTTCACTGACTTAAAAACTCTTGCTCTTTTTATAATTAAATTCCACATTAGAAATGTGAATCGGCTGCAGTTCAAATCCCTTTGTGCAGGAAGCCAGCATTAGCTGACACCTTGACATTAAAAATAAAGCTAATAAAACAGAACACTAGTGAATTGCTTACTGTGAAATGACCCTGTTGTTTTCAGTCCTCACTGGAGAGCATTTTTCCACAGGGCATGGAGACACATCTGTGTTAAAATCCTTCTCTCCTCTCCTTTCATCAGCAGCCATGACACTACAGTTGGCTTTTCAGAAGCTGGGACTGATAAAAATATTGGTAATCTGATCAGTCCTATTTATTGGTTTCTGCTTTCAGCTGTGTGGAGAGCAAAGTGGTTTTGTTAAAAGATTAGCAATAAGTTGGTGTGACACCATATTTTGGGATGGACTTCTTCTAGAAAATGGCTTAACCTCTGCCATTGTTGCTGGGGCAACTAATGGATGTAATTGGAAGAATCTATGTCAGAAACTGAGAGAGAGTGAATGAGCGGAGGACATGAAGGATTTTTAAAAGGTTGTGATATAATGCTGAACCTAAGAGACTGGAGAGTTGCACAAATGAATCGCACTGGCAAACCTCATTTTAATATTCAGGATGGGCTGGTGGCAGTACTATAAGTTGTTCATCCCATACCAGCTGTTCGTTGGGGAAAGTGTCACGAAAAACATGGACCAATTTAATGGACCAATTTATACTTACTATCCTGGGATATAATCTGAAAATTGCAACACATTCTTTTAAGATTAAAAATGATGTATCTAATGGGATTTTTACTTAGATTCATATCCAAGATGGTGATACTATAGAACTTTACAGAATTTTTAGACAGAATGCATGAAAAGCATGCCATCTTTGACTCAGTTCAACTGACTTATTTTAACTGACTTAAAATCAACAAAGGTATGTAGCTTTTCTTGAAAAAAGAAGAGAGTAAAATAATGACAGAGAAGATCTTTTTAAAAGGTTCAAATCAGACATGAAGACCCAACCCCAGATTTAATTTTTTCTTTCTTTCTAAACAACAAAGGAGATGCAGGGGAAAAAAGAAGGAAAAAAAGAAACACCCATTACACTGGGGGAAGATTAAGAAAGATACCCTTGACACAGATTATCTAGAGCAAAATCACTATACATCATTTGAATATTATGTTCAAGCCCACAACAACCATTCTCAGAGACATTTTCTCTCTCTTCTACTGTGTCTTGCTAGTAAACCAAAAATATTATTATAAAGTATTTAACAATATTTACTGCTGTACCCCTTACACCTCCAAATCAATAGCACAGAACATACCATGATCTATACATTTCATTACTATATTACAATGTACCTAACTATACTAAACTAATCAAGTCAAATAATATATGTTTCCATTTCAGAACATTTAAGGCTTATAATAAACAATATTTCAATAACCTCGGTCAATCTGAGCTCCTATTCAAATTTACTTTATTTACATTATCTTTTAATTTACACTATCTTTTATTTCTCATCTTTATCTACAATAAACAAAGTAATTTTCCCATTTCTTTTCAGAATTCTCTGATAGGTCTTCTATTTATATAATTTGTTAATTTCATTTTAACTTTCCAGTTTTCAGCCCCAGATTTAAGCCTAACACATTCAATATTTACGTTTATCAAACTGTGTTTCCTATACATTTTCTTTCCAGGATACTGCAGCAGTATTTGCTACATAATGCATGCTGGGACATTCTTATGCTTTGTATTTCAGAATTCCAGGATTGCCAAGCAACCCCTGTGGGGTTCTCCGTACAGTCCTCTGTGTGTCCATCAGTCTGAATAGTCCCTTGGGGGTGGGACAAAGTGTTATCAGAAACATGAGCTGCCACTGAAAAATGACAGCCTGTGTCAAATACCCCCCCCCCAATAGCATCTACCAAAACTTGCCATCACCATGCTATTTCCCACCCACCCACCAACCACCTATCTGTACTTTTTAGAGTTTGGGGGTGTGTGTGTGTGAACTCAAACACTTTTTTGAAACCATGCAAATAGCAGTAACCAATTCACAGCATGATCCTAAACAGAGCTGTACATTTCTAAGCCCACTGAAGTCACTCCACTTACGTCCTATAGTGTAAAGGATATAATTGGAAGAGCAAAAGAGAGTGGAAAGAGTTCAAAAAGAGGAAGGGCAGTAGTCAGTGTGGTTGCCAGCTTCCAGGTGGGGTCTGGAGAGCTCCTGAAATTACACCTGATCTCCAGACTACCTGATCTCCATGCTAGGAAAAGAGAAGGCAGTAGGAAAAGAGGAAGACCTAAAATGAGATGGCCTGAGTCAATAAAAGAAGTCAATAAAAGAAGTCAGTTTGCAGGATCTGAGCAAATTTGTTAATGATAGGATGTTTTGGAGGTCTTTCCTTCATAGGGTCGCCATAGGTCAGGGGCAACTTGATGGCACATAACACACACACTCCAGACTACAGAGATCAGTTCCCCTAGAGAAAAATGGCTTCTTTGGGGGGTGGAATGTATGGCATTATACCCCACTGAGGTCCATCCCCAAAGCCAGCTCTCCCAGGCTTCATTTCCAAATCGCCAGGAATTTCCCAAGCTGGAGTTGGCAACCATTATGGTGAATGGAGTGGGGTGTGATTCATGAAGGTTTTAGGGGGATTTATCTCCCCTTTATATGTTAACAATGCCCTGCTACCTGCAGTTGTACAATAGGGGCAGGGAGACGTTCAATGTGATATAGTGGTTGGTGGACTAAAATCTGGGAGACGGAGGGTTGGAAATCGAAATCCCTGCTCTGCCATGGAAGCTGAGTGACCTTGGGCCAGTCATACGCTCTCAGTCTAACCTATCTAACAGAGTTGTTGTTGAGAAGGAGGATATCCTTTAACACAGATATCCCTCAACGCACAATGGTAAGTTCTCCAGTGAGAAGTGAAAACAACAGGATAAGCCATTTTGAGTCTCCATGGGAAGGGAAAAGGTGATATTTATATTTTACTAGATGTTACATGAGGAGCAGGGAAAACCTGGCTACTATTTTCTTTGACAGTCCCATTTGTCTTGTTATGCTCAATCCTACCTTTGTGTATTTGACAATGATTTTGTGAATATCTTTTAGTGCTTTTTTGCCATATTTCACTGCTTCCTTCTTCAACTAATTAATCAGAAACCTATCATGATTTCTGTTTTCTTTCTACCGCATGGCCCAAGAAGTATTTTGCCTCACAATAACAATAGTTAATGAATCACCCCATGCACCTGAGCATTAGAGTAGAAAGATAAGTGTTCTGATGTGTTCCAGGCAAGCAGTGACATGCTCCCAATTGATAACGTCGGATCATACGAGACAGCGGGCAAGCACAAAGGGGCCTTGCTTTAATGAAAAATAATCCTATGTAATGGCTTACAAAATGAGACAAAAGCGCTAATTTGTTTGCAGAGCAAGTTGAAGAGAAGCCCACAGGAGAGAAAAGAAATAATGTGAATAATTAGAGTATAAAAAAGCAGTATAACAAAAATAGACAGCATCACCCGCAGATATGGTTAATGCAGACCTGTGAAACAGGAAATGAAAGGTTTTGTATGTTTACCATTTGTAGGCAGTCTGTGCAGTTGCCTGCATGGCCTCTTGAATTAAAAAAAAATTGTTCATTGTGGCAATTTTCAGGCGCTCTTCACCATCAGGAAGCAGCGATATTAAAAGGCTTCAGGTAGTCGGTGTTAAACAGGACTGTATACACCCGGATGTTTTGCTCCACCTTGGCTTCCCTACTACAGGGCTATTTTCAGGAACTCCCCACAAGGCACCACCCTCTATTCATCTTGTTTTAGTGCCTCCTCTTTCCCAAACAGTTTGGAAAGACTGCAGCCAAAAATGCCTTTGGATGCCATGTGGACAGGAAGGTGTGTGGCATGGGAAGAGGGGAGAAAGCATGTTGTCTCTTTCTTTCTCCTCCCTCACTACTCTTGCTGCTAAACTTTGGTGGTGGAGATTGCCGTCAAGTCGTAGTTGACTTATGGTGACCCCTGGTGGGATTTTCATGGCAAGAGACTAACAGAGGTGGTTGGCCATTGCCTGCCTCTGCAACCCTGGCCTTCCTTGGAGGTCTCCCATCCAATTGTTAACCATGGCCGACCCTGCTGAGCTCCTGAGATCTGACGAGATCAGGCTCACCTGGCCTATCCAGGTCAGGGCCTTTAAACTTTAAAAGGCCATTCTTTCCAGATAGCAGTAGACTTGGTTCCAGGGCGCTCTTTCTCCTGCCTTGTCTTTCATGGAGAATCCTCCTTGCCTCCAGCCTCTTCCTCAACCAGCTCTTGGAAGACTTTGACTCCCTGATTTGTCTTTGTGAGGGTCTTTTACCTTCCAGCCTCCCCTTCCAGCCCTCTGCCACTTCCCCCTCTGTCTTCTCAGGTGCTTTGCTCCTCTTTCTCTTGTTTATCTGCCCTGACCTGCAGGCAATAGCAAGCCACCTCTGGTAGTCTTTTGCCATGAAAACCCCACCAGGGGTCACTATAAATTAGTTATGACTTTGAGGACACTCTCCACCACCGCTCTTGTATATCCAGTCAGAAAGGAACTGTCCGATAAGCTTTTGACACTTGTCAAGTCTTGTTCTGATGGTTCTGGACTTTAGAATCCCACTTAACTGGAAACATATTCTGGGGTTGAAGACCCTTCTTAGTGACCCTTTAACCTCCCCTTAACTGCTAAGAGTAGCAATCGCTTGGTTCACCAACTGAAAATACATTAAAGAGTCCAGTAGCACCTTTAAGACTAACCATCTTATTTGTAGCATAAGCTTTCGAGAACCACAGCTCTCTTCATCAGATGCATCATCAACTTTTGAGAACCACAGCTTTCGAGAACCACATTGTCAGCTTTTGAGAACCACAGAGCTGTGGTTCTTGAAAGCTGATGATGCATCTGACAAAGAGAGCTGTGATTCTCAAAAGCTGACAATGTATCTGACAAAGAGAGTTGTGATTCTCGAAAGCTTATGCTACAAATAAGTTGGTTAGTCTTAAAGGTGCTACTGGACTCTTTACTATTTTGCAACTACAGACTAACATGGCTAACTCCTCTGGTTTCCTGTCACCAAACATGTAGACATACACAAAACAAAGATAACAATAAGATCACATTCTGAAATTGTTTCAAACAATATTTGTTTTTCTTGTCTGCACATCTCCCCCACCTTTCTTTGAATCAGAACACTGTATTCCTAAGCAAGGATGCCATGTGTAGCATTCCTGTTTAGTTAGGGGACACACTGTTTAACTTGTCCTTTCTGCATAATACATCGGCAGTCATATTCTGGGATCCAGGTACATGTTAATTAAAAAATTAATTCCTGCAAAATCCAGGACCAATTTTGTAATTTAGAATTGGTATTGTGCATGACCTGAAGCCCCTTTAGCGCATGATGGTCAGTTAACATAGTGAACTCCTGACTTCATACATATATCCAAAGCCCAGACTATTGTTACCAGAACTGCTCTATTTGAATGGGGAATTAGCTAGCAGTCTGGAACTAAATTTAGTGTGGATCTTTTAACCAATATATACCGGGGTCCCTCTCCAGACGCTCATGCAGTAAAGAGGCAGACTAAATAAAGGTACAACGTGTTTTACTAAGTAATGTGACATATGCCTGAACTAGCACACGCATACAAGGTTACATATAAGAGCTAGGAAAATAGAGTAGGAAAATAGAGACGGTAGCATTAGCAGGATAGCCCACTTGAGAGCGATGAAGTTGGGTATACTTACAATCCTGACGCGGAGCAAAGACGTAGCAGCGAGATGAGGTGGTCTAATGCCTGCACTAGATCCGAAATAGAGTGACAGCAAGGAGTCTGGATAGGAATGGCACGCGCACCATGTGGCCTGAAAGACCAGCTTAAATACCCCAAAACGTAACCTGGGGCTGGTACAGTTTCTAGTGGTTCTCACAGGCAAAACAAAGGTTTTAATGGTTCTACAACTACCCTAGATGGGCCGCTTTAGGAATCTGATTATATTATTGTGACACCTTGGGAAGAGGGGACAAAGGAGGGAGGGGAAGATCCGGGCGTGTTGAATGGATGTTCCAGCGGACAGGGCTTGTCCCGACGTCATCATCTCTGGAATGCGGAGGCTGCTTTGAGATGCATTCTCTAAGTGCTTGGAATGGTCGGCACTTAGCTTCTTCTCCGGGGCGGCTATTAAGATATGCAGAGCAGGGTGAGGCTCGCCACTGTGGACGTGGTCTGCTCGCTTCTCCGAAATGGCTTCTCTCAGCAGGCTGCTTCTCTGGGTCTTCTGGCTTCCTGGGAACATGGCTGCCGGCTGGGCATGACTGGGGCTTGCTAGCAGGCTGCCCGGTAGCGAGGGCCAGCTGGGTGACTGTCCCACGGGAGTCCCTGGGTGGGGACTGGCCAGGGGGTGCCTGGTCAGGCTCGCTGGAGGTTTCCCTGGCTGGCACCTGGCTGCTAACAGCGCAGCTTGGGCCCGGGTGAGGCAGGCTTCCATGGAGGCAGGGAACAGCAGGTATAACACAGTCCATAGCAGAGATAGGAGACAGGCACAGTCCGTGGTAGATAATAAACAGGCAGGAAACGGACACATGTATTAAGGTGCCCACATGCAGGGTAGTCTCTGGTGTAGCAGTAAAACAGCAACGCAGGAAACTCAAACACAGTTCATGGCAGGCCTTAAAGCAGGAGAGGGGGGCTACTTAGCAACACTATAGGCAAACTTTTCTTTTGTACAGAAGACAAATTTCTCTCTCAAGTCAATAGCTTTTTACTTAAATATACCACTGGGTATTTTACTCCTTTATGATCTTGTAACAGCACTTCATCCAAACCTACACCTAAAACATCAGTTGATAATCAGGAGCCCTTGAAATAGGTTCATACTTCAGTGCCAACTTTATTCTGTCACAGATGACCAGGCATTCGGATACCCGCTATGTCATAGATGAGAGCAGAAGGAGGTGACATTTATGAAGACGGGTGTTTTTGATGACACGAGGGCAGGGAGCTCTCAACTTGCCCAGATAGGCTTGGTTTTCACAGCTAGGAGTGAAAACACAGGATCTCTTTAATATGCTTGCACGCTGTGCTGCAGCACAGTAGTTAAGTGATTTGTCTGCGCATCAGCACTCTACTGGTTCGAATCCCACTACTGTCATGAGCTCAGTAGGTGGCCTTGGGTAAGCCACTCCTCTCAGACCCAGCTCCGCAGCTGCATTGTGAGAATAATAATAACACTAGCTTGTTCACCTCTCTGGATGGGGCACTAATCTATCTAGAAGAGTGGTATAAGAGCATAGTTATTATTATTCTCCACTGGCTGATTAGGTTCGGATGGCTGTTGCTGCCAGAACCCAAGACCCAGATTGGCTATGACCTTTTTTTGCACATGAGAGTGGGAGGAGCTGTTCCTTCTTTCTGCGTGTGTGGGGGAGCATGGCCCATGCAAAGGATCCTCTTTACGCATACACCCATTTGAATCTCCCCAGTGGGGAGGGAAGATGAGATGTTCAAGAATTGCACATTCCAAGTTAGGTTAGCACTCTTTCTCTATTTCATTTCTTTTATTAGTCTGCACCATAATTCAGTAGCCTGTATTTTCTCTAAAATTATGCCAGTAGAATAAAGCCTTTATTTGTTTTAAGGAATAAATAATTGCCTTAATCTCTACACGAGTGACTCGCTAGGGCTAACATGATCAAAGCAAACTCCAGTTTGATGCTCCTCCTGGCCCCAAACTGAGGGAGAGGGGTGAGAACAAAGATCAAGAGATGGTTGCGGCCTACTGAAATGAAAAGCTCTAAACCCTGTGTCTCTGGCTCCCTTTACACCTTGCCACCTGCCAGCCCTTTGCATAAATCTATGGTGGTTGTGATGTGTGTAGAACCCATTAATTCTATGAGAGTATCCACTGTAGGCATAGGATATGCCTCAGGTTGTCTAGGCCACATGAAATCATCTACAGACCACACAAAACTTAACGGTTCCATCTGTTTTGGGTACCAAAAGTACTAGTGAAGAACATGGACTATAAGAAGGTCTTATTCCAAGCTTTAACACATCAACAACCTTCCTTATACTATCAAGTATTACTACACTTGCTCTACACTTGTCTTAGGGTGAGTGGTTCCCAGTGTTAATATGAACAGCCAAATCAGTTCTTTATTACTGAAGGTATCAGCAAATTTATATATCGCCCCCATAATTTTCAATTTATCTAATATGAGGATATTCTGTAACCAAGTCAGTTCCTCCAAATTACTCCCCTCTGTAGAAACTGACAAGAGATCAATAAGAAAGTTCAAGCTCCTTCTCTGTTTTTATTTAACTTTCTTAAACCATATGTAGGATGTTCCTTTCAAGACGTTTAAGCATATTTTTATGTGTCAACCATGGCTTTCTAGAAGGCCATAACAATATGTGCTTTCCTTTCCTTTGGAACAACCCATCAATTTGCCAAATTTCTTTTCTATTTCAAATGTAGGAATTTGTGCTACTGATTGCTCCTCTTCTTGGGACGATCCTTTTCGTGTAATCTCTGACACCGTATTCTCACTGGTATCTCTTACATCTTCCCCACTCTCCTTTTTCTTTTTACTCTACCAGGAGGGCCTCACCAGTGTTCAGAAAACTGATTCAGTCCAATTCGGAGTGCTCTTTGGATCCAACCTGTTATAAGTGTAAATAATACACGTGAAATATCAGATGCTCTGTTGGCAATTTGATCGAATGATTTGTATTTCTAATTTCTACTTGCTAGTGCCTCAGCCTTTTCAATTTTCAAAACAGATGCTCTAAATTCCATTTAATTGGGTCCCATGGGTCTTTTCTACATAGGCTCCATATGAGAGCTTGGAATGAAAGTTTTAAGTTCCCAGATACTGCAGCTGTAAATGTAATACAGCAACTGATGGAATTATGTGGAGTTAAGGTAAACCTGCCATTCCATGAATGCCCTTACTGTGATAAGTACCAGCCACCCCATGTGGCTATAACTACAAGTCATCCTATACAGAAGGAAGCAATAGCACAAAACCGCGAGTGCTACCTCTGAAGCATGCAGTGAAGGTATCTACTACTATGCAGTAATTGAGAAGAGCCGCAATGGTCTGGAATATGTTACAGGAAACATTTGGTTACAGGAAGACCCAAGTAGTGATTGGCTTAATTCCAGTTATAGCTGTTGTAATATTTGCTGCTTAAGGCTTTAAGGTAGGTTTAATGGGACCAGGCTATCAGGAAAATTGCTCCTGAAACTTAATTGAAAGGCCACTGTAATTAACCTGTCACCCAAGAAGATGGAGAAACCAGGAAAACGCTCTTAGTAACAAAATGTAGCTGTGAAATGTCTCAGGACAGGTTTGGAGTCCACAAAGAATCAGACTGGGGTGCATCTGTGTGTGTAGAGGCTAAAAAGCTGCTTCTGCTGCTTTTATGACTGGTGCTAGGTGCCTGTTACTGTTAGACCAGGTGAAATAATGATAATGACAATTACAAAACAATAATAATTTGAGTACCTCTTTATTTCTTTTCCCAATAAGTGCCCAGCTTTTTTAAAAAATGAACACATCTTGAACTCTGTGATTCAGCAATTTTTATGAGAGAAGTTACTATGTCATGACCTGGATGGCTCAAGCTACCCCGATCCCACCAGCTCTTAGAAACTAAATAGGGTGGGCACTGGTTAGTGCTTGGATGAGGTAAGGGCTTTTGTTCTGGGAAAAGTGGTGGCGGAACTCAGTGGGTTGCCCTCGGAGAAAATGGTCACATGGCCGATGGCCTGCGCCCCCTGATCTCCAGACAGAGGGGAGTTGAGATTGCCCTACGCGCCGCTCGGCCAAGCGCCACTCGGCCAAGCGGCGCAGAGGGCAATCTAAACTCCCCTCTGTCTGGAGATCAGGGGGCGGGGCCACCAGCCACGTGACCATTTTCAAGAGGTTCTGGAACTCCGTTCCACCGCGTTCCCCCTGAAAAAAAGCCCTGGATGAGATACTTCCAAGAAGTCCAAGGTCACTGTGCAGAGGCAGGCAATGACTGCCTCTGCATAACATCAATATTAGTCTCTTGCCTGGAAAACCCTTGAGGGGTTGCCATAGGTTGGCTGCAGCTTGAAGGTACCTCACACACACACACACACAGACACACACAGACACACACAGACACACACAGACACACACAGACACACACACACACACACACACTCTCTCTCTCTCTCTCTCTCTCTCTCTCTCTCTCTCTCTCTCTCTCTCTCTCTCTCTCTCTCTCTCTCTCTCTCTCTCTCCATATACATACCTTATCTTTCTTCTCAATAGGGAACCAAGCTGTTGTAGTAGGTTAAGGCACATTGCAGTAAGCAATATAAAGCAATATACTTGTATTCTAAGTGAACTTCTAAACTTTGCGTGAACTGTCTGTGTGTCTTTTTCAGAATGTTAGGTAACCAAAACAGGTGTGCTTTTCATCTTTGACAGCCAATTAAAAATAGTGGACTCTATATTAGTGTTCTTCTATCAGAGAACAAACCAATGGTGATCTACCCACTTAACTCTATCATTTCTCACAGATTTATAGTTTTGTTTTGCGCGTTGGATATAACGCCTATTTAGAAAGTTATATAATAGAAAGTATGAATATTTAATGAAGCATTAAACCAATCATCTTAGATATTTGCATAAGATTAACATATAAAGCATGCAAATTCAGATAGTATGTTAGAGTTCTGACTGGAAGAAATCTCATGAGGTGAGGATCTTATCTTTGCATTGTATGCTATGGGAATCTTAATGCATTTCATAGAAACTTTGATTGTTTTAAACTTAGAGTTTATTAGGAAATGTTAGTAAACCTAATTCTTATTGCTTTTCTTTGTTCTGTTTTTGTAGGATTTATATTAATGACTATATATATTTTGATACCTTGCTTCGTTAAAAAACTAGAGTGTAATTTTAATAAAAGGAAATAAATAAACTCTAGAAAGGTGTCTGTGTACTTTGATGAGAGTCCATTACAAAATCAGCTCACATTGTTCTCTCCTCAATTTTGTCCTCACTGCAACTGTGTGCGGCGGGTTAAGCCAAGAGTGTGTAGCTGGCCCAAGGGTGAATGGGGATTCAAAGCTGAATCGCCTGGGTCCTCATCTCACACTGGCCGTTTTCACACTGCTTACCGGCCACGGAACATCACGCCAAGCTCCCAGAATGACAGCATCTTCCTGGCGTGATTTCGCGTGGGAACAGTTCTCGTGCGAAATCACACCAGGAAGACGCTGTCGTTCCGGGAGCTTGGCGCGATGTTCCGTGGCCGGTAAGCAGTGTGAAAACGGCCATTCTAACCACTACACCACACTGGCTCTTAGGGAAATGGTTTTGGACAAATGTCATGCTTGTCATAGGTATTATACATACATACATATACATGCATGCTCCAGAACATGTATAACAGTGTTTTACAGTGGATTATATTCTTGCCTTTTGAAAGGCACGTAAGAAGCTGCCGTATAAAGCCCCAAACTGTAGGTTCATCTAGCCTTGTACTGTCTATCCCAATTAGCACAGACAAGACTAAATCTCCTGATAACATACCCCTGTATCCTAATTCCAAAGGGCTGGCCCTCCCCCAACTAGCCATATCCATACAATGGGACCTGTCACAGCTATCATTTAGGGTACTCTAAACCTGGGGAGGGGAGTCCCAGTTCGCCAAAAAAAAAAATAAGTTGTTAAGTATCCAAATAATCCTTACCTGTGAAGCTGTTGTTGCAAAAATCATCCTGCTGAAGTCCAGGAGACATTTTAGGTTGCTGTAGCAGCCTAAAAATGGTGGATAAAAACTGATGGGTTGCCCAGCAGCTGCCAGAGTGAAGAAGAGAAGGTGAGGATGGAAATAAGCCAGTTCTGGGAGCTGGGGAAGGGGAAAAGCTGGAGGCAGGGAAGAAGGAGAAGGGGATTTCCCCTCCCCTGTGAGTTCTTGTGCATCCCCCTCTAGTCTTATATTGAACGTGCTGGAAGCTGAATTCTGTATAGCCTTGAAGTGGGAAAAGATTTTAAAATCTCAGTCTGAAACAACAGCTACATCTTTGTAAGAGGAGACAGAGGAAGATAGGGCCTGCTTTATTAACCTAACACATTACGTAGAAATGGGACTGTAGAACTAGCCTGTCCTTCTGTAATCAATAACATTGGCTGGAAGGGGGTCATTTCCTCGTCCATCATAACGGTGAAGAAAAGAGCGGTGCTTCTTTCTCCAACACCACCAAGAATTAATTAATGCCATCTATCCTTCTGACGCTGACCCCAGGTTGTCATATTACCTTTCATTGATCTGTAATATAACCTTCAATTTCCTGCATGAGCTGTTAAGTAAAATAAAATGCATAATGGTTGTACTCCTGAACACCATAACACCTGTGTACTACTCTGTAGTCACATGGAAATGTTTTGCGCATAGCAGCAGCATGCATAAATGAAATGATGTGTTCTCCTGTTGCAGTTAATATTTCTAACGGAGAATAGTTAACATCTGCCTGCTTTAAGACTCTTCTTTCCCTTGTCTGGTTCCAAAAGAGAGTCAGCCCTCCCCTGATTTGGTTTTCTTTTTTCTTTTTCTTTTTGGTTAAAATATTCGCCCTAATAGCACCTAAGTGCATAGCTCTTCTGGGGCAGCTGTGAACGGTATTCATTAAATGAAAACTAATTAATCTCTCCCCTCTCTCTTTCTCTAAAATATATATCTGATGCCAAAAGCAATATATTTTTGTACTCCAAGGCAGATTAAACAGCAGTGGGTGATGCCTCCCTGCTAAACAAAAGGAGCAGAATTATCCATTTCCGCAACCAGGCTTATCTGTGGTCTCGGAAAGCAGGCTGCCCATCACGATCTGAACGTTGTGTTTATACAAATCTTTCGGGCAAGAACTCGTGGTAGTTCTGTGTTCCAGTGATGCAGGGAACTGAAACCGATAGCATACGTGGCCTGTACTCCATGAAATAAATAACAAATAGACATAGAAAGGCACAACTTACAAACAGTATTCAGACCCACCAGAAAAGTACAACAGATGCTACGATCAGCAAAAGACAGTAGAGACCCCCTCACCTCTGCAGGAGTATACCGCATACCCTGCAGCTGTGGACAAGTTTACATTGGAACCACACAGCGTAGCATCCAGACAAGAATAAAAGAACATGAAAGACACTGCACACTTGGCCATCCGGAAAAATCAGCAGTGGCTGAACATAGCCTAACCCAAACAGGACACAGTATCCTATTCCAGGACACTAAAATACTGGACAACACTTCCAACTACTTCGTCAGATTGCACAGGGAAGCCATTGACATTCATAAGCATAAGCACAATTTCAACAGGAAAGAAGAGACTTTAAGAATGAATAGAGCATGGTTTCCAGTCCTGAAAAGCACCAGGCTAACAAAATATTCTACACCCTACAATAGCCCTGCAGAGAAGCACCCTGCATATCAAGCACCAATCCATATGCAAAAGAACCTCCTCAAGATACAGTGAAGCCTCCCTCCATTAGCATTCCACACCCTGGGAAACTCTTACAGGATGACTCAGCCGAAACCAACCTTCCTGAGTAGATATAAATTACCTGCCAACATCTTCTCCACAGTTTGACACTGAGAGATCTCTGTCTTTTGGTGCTACACCTCTGAAGATGCCAGTCACAGCTGCTGGCGAAACAACAGGAACTACAATGCCAAGACCACGGCTATACAGCCCGGAAAATCCACAACAACCATCGTTCTCCGGCCATGAAAGCCTTCGACAATAAATAGACACGTATTTTCATAATTTTAGTGCAGGTATCTTAGGAGTGTCTCTGCCAATGTGTGAAGCACGGGGGCAGGAGGGAGCCTGGCAAGGAAATCCAGGTGCCTGACTCTTTCTGTCACAATGGTAGCCTGCCAGAAGAGGGCAGCCTGCTCCCCTGCTTGGTGCTGTACTAGGCCACTGCACATTGCTACAGGATGGTATCCCAATTCCCAGCTGAGCAGGTATCCAACACCAGAAGGGCCCAATAAGGTTCTACTGAGAGCTGTAAAGCTCCTGACTTCAGCCTGACCCACCAGTCTGAGCAACTTTAGGCTTAATACAGACTGAACAGCCCCTCTGTATGTCAACAGGGCATCACAATGCTCCAAATGAGATTACTTGCTGCTTCCCTCCCCCAGTTTCAGTCGTTGCTGTGTGAAAATCAGTATTAAAGAACAGGATTTCAGTACACGATCGAGTGCAAATAAATGGCCATTTCACAAGAATTTCCTACCAGTTTGCAAAGGTGGAAGCCTAAGGAGCCTTTCTCCAACTTAAGAGGCTGTTTTGCCGGAGGATGAGGCACTTAAGTTGGAGAATGTCTCCTTAGGCTGGAGGAAAGCTTCAAACTTGGCTGCAGAGTGGAAGGAGATAGGTCCACATCTCTCCTGAGGCAGAGTTCCTGACTGGGCAGTCATATGTTCATATCATTCTCTTCACTCCAAGTCACTGATAGCTCTTTTTTCCTCACTAAGTAAACTGGAAGTCACTTGAGAGACGTTACCTGCTGTGCCTATTGCCACATCTAGTCACCGTGTAGCCCTACAGATACTAGAAAGACAAACGGTTGCTTGCTTTTGAATTGACGTGGGTACCTACCTCTAGGACTGTGCACTGAAAAAATACCACCTCTGTTTCAAATCTGGGGTGTCTGAAGGAACTATGTGCTGTTACTGGTTTTTCTCAAGTGGGGCATCACTAGCTCAGATTGAATCTGTTTTTTTTTTCTCTTTATCATGAGTTTCCAAACTCTATGGGGCAGCTGGTTTTGCACTTAATGGCAGCAAAATTGAATAGAACACAGTTCTCTCTTCAGACCATTGATCCACCGAGTTTCTTCTCAATTAAACTAAACACATACATGTACACAACAACAAAGAGTGAAGAATGCGTCAGTGGGCGCACTCTGTGCCAGGGAATTGGCTGGCAAAAGGGTAGTGGGGTGGTAGCTGTGGCATCTAAAACAACCCTGCTTTATGTTCGCTTTTTTCTTTTTGTGTAGCGCAAATAAATCAATACTTTTGCATCTTGCTGTTCCCTCTTGGTGCCACATTCCCTTGTGCTTTGCTGTTCCCACAAAGGGGGGGGGGATCCTTCCTTTTGACAGTCAACGTTCTGCTGCAAAGTGGGGTGTTCTTGCATTAATTGCCACCAATCTCCATCACCCAACTGCAGTTGCCATGCAGGAAGGCAGGCAGCATGCTTGGCTGAATCCCCCCTCCTCCACCTAAACAGACCCATGCTTTCACTACAAGTTTTCCTTTTGTTGTGGGCAGGCAGGATTGTTTTTGAAAGGGCAGAGTAGGCGAATGGCTCACAGGGGGCTTGACTGAAGTTTGACGTGGAGAATTTGTTTTAAATAATGTTTTGGCAGATGCTGGATGGGAGGAAGCACTCCTAAACAGGCCTACTCAGATGTAAGACCCATGTTATTCAGTAGTGCTTACTCCCAGGGAAGTGTCTTTAGAATTGCAGCCTATGATTGAAGTCTGCACATTCCCCCTTTCAAGTGGAAGGGGGGGGGTCTCCTCTTGCAAGGACCTGATTGGCAGGGAGACAATATCATTGCCTGGAGCAACAGGAAAAAAGATGCACTCATCATGAACATTGCTCACATTTCACTTTCCCTGGTTCAGTTGGGCTAAGATGCAACAGTGTCCCTTGCTTCAGTTTGGTTTGGGTGGAATTCTCTGTTTTGACATGATTCTCTGACTTGATGCTGGATCCAAGCCATGATATATAACTCTAATCATAAAATAAAACAGTAAATTGGGAAGCAGCTCTTAGGCTTTAATTGCATGAAGTCCTTAGGAAACCCACAGTCAATGGCAACTCTGGAATCACAGGCTGGGTGCTCTGGGGTTCCCCTCTTCCTGTATATTTCCTCTAGGCAGGGCTTCACTTTCCTCTAGGCAGGGCTTTTTTTCTGGGAAAAGAGGTAGTGGAACTCAGTGGGTTGCCCTCAGAGAAAATGGTCACATGGCCGGTGGTCCCGCCCTCTGATCTCCAGACAGAGGGGAGTTGAGATTGCCCTCCGCGCTGCAGCGCGGAGGGCAATCTCAACTCCCCTGTCTGGAGATCAGGGGGCGGGGCCACCGGCCATGTGACCATTTTCAAGAGGTTCCGGAAAGCCGTTCCACCACGTTCCAGCTGAAAAAAAGCCCTGCCTCTAGGGTTATCAACCTTTAGGTAGAGCCTGGAGTTCTACCAGAAGTACAAGTGATCTCTAGACTAGGGAGATAAGTTTACTTGGAATGGCAGCTTTGGAGGGTGCACTGCATGGCATCACATCCCTGCCAAGGTCCCATCATTCCCCACACTCCGCCCTTTCCAACCAATGCTTCAAAATCTCCAGGAATGTCCCTAAATCCTACATTCTTCTTTTCCCCCTACAGTTAGGCAATGGAGCACTGGAAAAATCTGCATAACAACCACCAGTGGCAGACCTACATTTTTGGGACCCTGAAGCGTGAACTATTATGGGGGGCCCTTCCAATTTGACCAATTACAGGGACATTTTGAGACCATATGAAAGTATTACAGCATGTTCTAAGGTCAATATTAAGTACTTCGACCCATTGGCTTATGATTCTGTCATTAAAATAGCCTTATTTTAATAACAAGCACTTTAAAAAGAACTCCATCAATTTTGTTGAAAAATTCACTCATTAAAAAAAAAGTTACATCAGGGCCCCTCGAGGATTAGGGGCCCTGAAGCTTAAGCTTCATGCGTTTCATCGTAGATCTGCCCCTGACAACAACAACTGTGTGCTTATATGCCACCCTTCTGGACAGAATAGAGCCACACTCAGAGTGGTGAACAGTGTTGTTATTATCCCCATAATGCAGCTGGGGAGCTGGGGCTGAGAGGAGTGGCTTACCGAAGGCCACCTGCTGAGCTCATGGCAGTAATGGGAGTTGAACTGGCAGAGTGCTGATTCGCAGTTCACTCACTTAACCACTATGCTGCAACAGCTCTCCTGTACATATAAGCAGGGCTTTTTTTCAGTGGGAACGCGGTGGAACGGAGTTCTGGAAGCTCTTGAAAATGGTCACATGGCCGGTGGCCCCGCCCCCTGATCTCCAGACAGAGGGGAGTTGAGATTGCCCTCCGCGCCAGTGGCGCAGAGGGCAATCTCAACTCCCCTCTGTCTGGAGATCAGGGGGCGGGGCCACTGGCCATGTGACCATTTTCTCCGAGGGCAACCCACTGAGTTCCACCACCTCTTTTCCCAGAAAAAAGTCCTGCATATAAGTAGGGTCACATGGACCACCTGTACTTGCATACAAGTGCTTCAGACTGGATTGGGGGATGGTAGTTACATACTGGATTCCTCCCTCACAAAAAATGTCCTTGCACCTAGAAATCCAAGAGGTCAGAGAAGAAAGTTAGACATGCTGCATTTGACATGTTCCTGGTGACCAGCATTCTGCCCAGTTCTTTGTTCTTTTAATGTAAACTAGAATTCTTTGGAGTTTGAACAGCCCGATCCTTATCCTTAATTTCAAACCTTGTTGGTATAACAGTCATACTGCAGAAAACCAGTAATTGTTCTTATCAACTTTTCTTCCCTCTGCAGATTTTCTCTTACTCTCATGATATTTGTAAATTACGGAGGTGGGGGCTACTGGTTCTTCGAGCACGCTGCATGGAACGGTATGGTGCAACATCCCTTTTGCTTTGCTCCATCCTCAAGCACTTTACACAAATCAGCAATCTCATTATTGATCTCCAAAAGAAAAAGGAATTAATACGGCCTACCATATCCTCTGTAGGTAAAGAGTATTTAACAATGAACTCAGCTTAAACTTCATAAAAGCCTCTTCAGCAAATCAGCAGGAAAAAAATATTGATCTTAAAATAAGCATCTGAATGCTAATTGTGTTTTGCCTTTCCACGGGAGGACCATTACTTTATTTAGCTCGAGTTCATCCTTTAATTTTATTGTCTCGGTGCATTGTCTACGAGGCCATTTTCTTTAGGTTTAAGCAAGGTCTGTAACAGCTCCGTTCTGCTGACCCTTCCTTTTTGCAAGAAGTATATTGACTTCTGAGAGCTAGAGAAGCTTTTAAGATCATGTTACAGTTGCCCAAATCTGAGTTACATATTGTGTAACAATGGTTTCCTGTTATTGGGCTCTCAGTTAAATGGATTAGCTTGATGCCAAGTACAATAATTGCCTCGCTCTGTATTTTAGCTCAGAAATCAATTGTGACGGTACTTCTGAATCGCCATCTTCATAACACAGGCTTTAATTACATGCACAGTTTAATCTGGGGAAACCACATGTATTTTCCAGTCCGGCCTCAGTCACAGGAGTATTGGTTTGGTGGATCTCCTCTTACATCTTGTCAACACTCAACAAATGTTTCTTGAAATATTCCTCTGTCCCTGCCAATTGGCACCAGTCCACCAAATCTGTAAAGCAAAGTTAGATTTATCATCATGACTTTTGTGTTGTGTAGTTACTGGGCAGAGAAAGTGATATGTGCTAAAAACTGAAAGGCAGGTGTTTTTTTTTTTGGTGCATGTTATTGTTTTCGCACTTCTCAATATGTGTATCATGACTTTCACACAGTTGCTGGGCTATCATCACATGCTACATCAGGGCTAGCCAACCTGTTAAGCACCAAGCCAGAGGCACCCTGTCCTCCAGTCTTTAATGTGATCCATACAACTCAGTAAACCTCTAAATATCGGATGCTGAGGACAGACATCTTCATATCCTGATTATCCCAAGTTGGTAGGATGTTTATGGAACTGCCTACTCAGTTGCATTTTTCTTGATGGGTCACAGATTGGGCAGGCCTGTATTAAATTGTGTGTGTCGCAACCGATTTATGGCAATCTGGTTTTCAGAGCAAGAGACTAACTGAGGTGGTTTGCCATCGCCTGCCTCTGCATAGCATCCCTAGCCTTCCTTGGTGTTCTCCCATCCATGTACTAACCAGAGCCAACCCTGCTTAGCTTCTGTGATCTGATGAGATCAGACTATCCTCCTGAGCCATTCAGGTCAGGGATAAAATATGTGTGTTAAATTACATATAATTTTTTTTGGCATTATTATATGTATGGCACTTCATGAAAGATGTAATATTAGAACCAGCCCTCGAGGGAAGTTATTTCTGCAGCACAAAGTGTAGTTTAGGCAATTCAGAGGGGGTGACGACTGCTGACTTCAGCTGATTTAAAAAAAGGATCTGATCCATCTAAGGAGAATGGCTCTCTCGTTGGCCATATGCCATGCTAGCAAAACGGAACTTCCGCGTACAACTCAGTAAACCTCTAAATATCGGATGCTGAGGACAGACACCTTCATATCCTGATTGTAAAGTTTCCCAAGATTTATTTATTTAAGAAAATTTCTCAGCCACCTTTCCAGAGGATCTGCTAGAGACATCTTGCTGGAAACGAAGTGTTTGGGCTAGCTGGGCTATGTTCTAACCCAGCAAGGCGCTTTGTAGTCCCTGACCCTGGTTTTCCAACTTTGCCTATATCTAGCTGAGATATAACTGGCTCTCAAGTCTGAAGAGCTGCGGTCAGCAAGAGGACACAACACCAACCTTGATAAATTTGAATAAAGCAGCTTCATGTATCCATGTAGGTTATTATTTATTTATTTACTTCATTTATTTCCCCTCTTTTCTCACCAACGGGGGACCCAAAGTGGCTTACTTCTTTCGCTTTTCCTCCATTTTATCCTCACATCAGCCCTGTGAGGTGGGTTAGACTGGGGGTGTGTGATTGGCCCAAGGTCACCTGGGCCGATTCCAGACGGCCCTCCCCATTGCGAAACGTCGCGCGTCGTCGTGCAGAAAACGCGAAATATCGCGTTTTCTCGCTCAACAATGTGCAACGACGCGCAATGTTTCGCAATGGGGAGGGCCGTCTGGAAGCGGCCCTGGTAAGTCTACAGGGCAGGGTAAGGATTTGTACTCGGGTCTTCCAGCTCCTAGTCTGACACTCTGACCACGAGACCGTGCTGGCTCCGTCAGAGCCATGGATAGGCGACACTGAAATATCCCTACAACTTTTTTTTCCATCAAGAAAATTCAAATTCTGTGCTCTAGCAAGTTATACAAATAAAAAATGATGCAAAGGTGCTTGCTTGCTTAGCCTAAAGGAGGGGAACATAGAGGTCATGGTGCCATTATCCATGCTTTCTTATGGTGCTGCCAGCCATGCACACGTTTAGCCACATCATGCATTTTTAAAATGTGAATTTTAAAAAATGGTTCCACTTCTAAAAACCTTGTATTTTATTTGTAGGACTGACAGTTGCAGACTTGGTCATGGCATGGTAAGTTACAAAGAGCTCAATAAGATTCTTTCTGTTTCCAGGGCCGTTTTGTATCCTATTAAGTGCTTAGGACTGGCTGACCTCCATCCAGAGGCAGGGCTGCCAGGCCCCAATGGGGCGGGAGATCCCACCCACCCTGAGCTCCCATTGGCCACTGCCATTCCAAGCACTGCTGGGGGAGGGGGATAGGAATAACAATAAGAACTTGCAGTGGTGCATGCATGAAGATGTCACATCTGGGGAAAACCTGGAAGTGATGACAGATAGGTCTAGGATTTCTAGAGCTAACCGCTGTCACTTCCAGTTTTCTCTAGATGTGACATCATTATGCATGTGACTCCTCCACAACCATGTCCCCACCGCCAACTCTATTCAGAGGTAAGGTGGGTGGTGATGAGCAAAGATGGGGCTTTGTTAGTTGTTGTACCTGACATTTGAAATATACCCTTTCTTTTGATGCCCGCCTGCCACCAAATTTACTCTACTGCATCAGATCCGAACCTTGTCTTTTACAGAGGCTTTTAACAATAGTATTCCTTCTTTTTTTTAGTGGTTTTTATGGTCCCAAGGACTGTTTTGCAAATATCATTTTAGGCAGCTTTTTAAAAAAAATGCCACTGGTTTATTTTTAATGGTTTGTTGTATCAGGGAGAATTGTGGAGGGTATTTATTTATTTATTTAAAACATTTATTAGCTGCCTTTCTACCTTGCAGGAAATCAAGGTAGCTTACATGATAAAGTAAAAATAATTAAAATACACTTTAAAAAACCCAGCATTTAAAAACACAGTTTAAGACTACCAGTAAACTAGATAAAAACAAGTTAATTAAAAGCAGTCCTAAATAACCATCTTCGACTGCCTCCTAAAGATTAACAGTGAGGAGACCAGGAAAGTAGAGGTTGTTCCATAATCGTGGACTGCCACTAAAAAGGCTTTTTCTTATGTACCCAACAAATAAGCTTCTTTAGTTGATGGGATAGATGGGGGGCTTTTTCTGGCATCTTATCTCCTAGGCAGAAACACATGAGAAAAGATGGTCTTTAGTTGCCCTGGTCCCAAGCCATGTAGGGCTTGAAAAACAAAAAAACAACACCTTGATTTGGGCCCAGGAGAGTGGATTGGTACAGTAGTACGGGGGACACATGCCCACGATAGCTGGCCCCAACAGGCAGAATAGACTGCACTAGCAGCTTCTGAACTCTATTTATTCATTTATTTACTAGTAACAAAGCCCGTTGTAGGGAAAAATGCAACGGGCTCTAGAAAGGAGAGGATGGGCAGGCGGGCATTGCCTCCTCCTCCGTGACTGATCCCGGCCGAGTGAAGGTGGGGAGGGAGGGCATTTCCTCCTGCTCTGTGCCTGATGTTGGCCTGGTGAAGGGAGGAGGGCGTTGCTGCCTGCTCCACACCCGATCCTGGCTGGGTGAAGGCAGGGGAGCGGGCATTGCCACCTTCTCCGCTCCTCATCCCCGCTGGGTGATTGTGGGGGGCAGGCATTGCCACCTGCTCCATGCTTGATCCTGGCCTGGGCTTCCTGCTGCGGGGCGCTCTCTGGAGAGACAGGCTGCCTCGTCTGGGCTTCCCTCCATGGCAGCGCCCTCTGGAGGCGCATCAGGGTAGGAAGTAAATTGTCAGAAATATGATTAGCCTTTTATATGGTAGGATCTGTCCGTCTGTCTGTCTATTGTTCACTTTTCTCACTGAGACTTAAGTCCAATTACACAGTGTAATTCAGGGCAATCAACAGTGGAAATTCAAAAAAAATACAATAGTGTAGAATATGGAACAAATTTGAAAACAAGCTGAAATACAATGCAGAGCCGAATCAACGTTGAAACAAAAGATAAGCAATTTGACATGACATAATAAACAACAGTAACAGACAGTGCACAATAATATAGTTTGTGCAGCCCCTATACCTTTATCAGTTCATCTCTTTAATAACAACAACAACATCTGATTTATATACCGCCCTTCAGGACAACTTAATGCCACACTCAGAGTGGTTTACAGGATCTGTTATTGTCCTCCTCTTGACAATCACCCTGAAAGAGCTGCGACTGATCCAAGGTCACCCAGTTGCCAGAGGAGTGGGGAATCAAACTCAGTTTTCCAGAACCAGGACCTGCCCCTCCTAACCACTACAGCAAACCATCTCATTACAACACAGCCCTACTGCCTATCTAAGAAAGCCCTCCTGAATGATTCAGTTTTGCATCATTTGCAAAAAGCCAAGTGAGTGGGATCCTTCCTGACATTCTTTCAGGTGGGGGCACCACAGAGAATGTGCATGGGTGGGCAGCTGTTTTTGCCTGTTTGCCGGGTGGCACCTGTAGAAGGCCCTGTTCAGATGTAGTGGAGTCCAGTGCATTGCAACAGTCCAGTTGACATGTAACTAGCCAAGTCTTATGAGGAAAGGTTGAAGGAGCTGGGTATCTTTAGCCTGGAGAGGAGGTGACTGAGAGGTGATATGATAGCCCTCTTCAAGGATTTGAAGGGCTGTCACATAGCGGATGGAGTGGAGTTGTTTTGCCCCAGCAGGTTGGACCAGAAACAATGGGTTAAAATTAAAACAAAAGAGTTTTTGGCTAAACATTAGGAAGAACTTCGTGACAGAGCAGTTCCTGAGTGGAACAGGCTTCCTCCGAGGTGGTGGGCTCTCCTTCATTGGAAGATTTTAAGAAGAAACTAGATGGTCATCTGACCATGATGATTCTATGACTCAATGTGAATGTACACAGATTGGGAGAGGGAGTGCATGAAAGGATGAGCTGATGTTAGGCTTTCGTGGCCCTTTCTTATATGCCCATGGTAATGCCAATCACCATGAAGTCATGAAGGAATTTTTCTCCAGGCCAGATTGGCCAGGGATCCTGGAAGTTTTATGACTTCTTCTGGGCGTAGAGCAGGGTTCACTGAGGGTGTGTGTGTGGGGGGGGGAGGTGTGAATTCTCTGCATTGTGCAGGGGGCTGGAGTAGGTGACCCTTGGAGTCCCTTCCAGAACTATGTAAAGCTAGAAATCAGCACTAGAGGTGGGCACAAACCAAAATACGAACCAAAGTTTGTCACAAACCAGGCCATTTTTTGGTTCCCAAACCGTGGTTCATTGGAGAGCATTTCTGATGAACTGCAATGAACCGTGACAAACCACAACAATTTTTAGGCTGGTTTCATTTTTTGGTTCGTCACTGCAGACTGCCTGGCGCCAAGCAGTCAGTTTCCTAGGCAACGGGGGGAGGGATGGGCTTTCTGCAGACCTGCTGCCCTGGAAGTGACATATTCACGAACCAAACAAACCAGTTTGCGAACCTGGCAATTTCATGCCAGTTCATGGGGTCCGTGGTTCATGAAACGCAATGAGCCACGAATCACAACGAACAGCCATTCTCCTGGTTCGTGCCCATCTCTAATCAGCACACATTGCCTTAAAGAACTCATAAAGCAAAATTCCTCATTTTCTTTTCTGACGAGGAATAGTTTTAAAAACCACATCTACTATTACACTGGATGCATTATCTTGCTTTTTCAGCACAGTAAATATTATTAAAGATCCTGAATGACACATTTTGTTCCTGATAAGATTCTCTACCATCTAAAGTTCAGTAGCTACATTCAAGATATTTGTTCTTTCTCAGCACCACGTTCTTCCATCTTTCTCTGTTTCTCAAATGAAACACACAAGCGAGCCATCTAAGCAGGCTCCCCCTCTGACATTCTTCCCAGCATCTTTCTCTGATTGTCAAGGGAAAAAAATCTCCTCATTCAGCATCCCATCAACTTTGTATCCCCTTCTCCATCTTCGCCCAGTCACTAGGGGGGTATTCATTTTTGCTTCAACAGTAAAAAAAAAAAAAAAGTGCACACGTAATGGAGTTTATTTAGACCCCCTTGCTTTAAGTAAGCAAGTTTTTAATCTACTGTGCACATTCCTGTAATGTAGGTTTGATGTTAATGGGTTGTAAAGTGGGTAATAATTTTCTTACTGGCCCCTTCAATCAGATTAGATCATGTTATTGACCACGCAGTTCGTTTTATAACCACAATCATATTGTGGAGGAAGATCTTTGGCAAGTTGCACAGTTATAAGTGCCCATTAAGGCAAAGAATGACAGATTGCACATTTGGTATTTTTCTTTTTTTAAAAAAAATGTTGTCTTTTCCCTGCAGACCATTTTCCTGGTCACATCTTGAATTAGCATCTTTCCACCCATCACAGGTTGATATGATATCTTGCTGGATGATGGTTGATTGTTCAGGACACTTCTTTTATTAAGTCAAATTGTAAATCAGTTTGTTTGGGTATCTTTTTAATCCACTGTATTTAAGTTCATCCTCCAGCATCACTTAGACTTTTAATTTCAGGTTTCAGTTAAATTTATTAAAATACGGTTCATTCAAGTGTCCTCTTTTGACCACATTCTTTGCACCTTCCCAAATAATACCCAAACTCTCTACCTCAGCCGTATCATATTACAGATATTCATCAATCATTCAATGCATTTTTTCTGCTTTGTTTTCATTTTGAACTAACAGCATTGTAAATTGCCATTATATATTCTTCAACTTACTGAAAGGAGCCCAGTTCCATAATCACAAGAACATGGTCTGAATGTTCTTATATACACAGATGAAAACAGGTATCTCCTATGCATGTGTGGTTGCAGTTAGTATCAACCAGGGCCTTTTTTCAGGGGGAACGCAGGGGAACGGAGTTCCAGAACCTCTTGAAAATGGTCACATGGCTGGTGGCCCCGCCCCCTGATCTCCAGACAGAGGGGAGTTGAGATTGCCCTCGGCGCCGCACAGCTGCATGGAGGGCAATCTCAACTCCCCTCTGTCTGGAGATCAGGGGGCAGGGCCACCGGCCATGTGACCATTTTCTCCGAGGGCAACCCACTGAGTTCCAGCACCTTTTTCCCAGAAAAAAAGCCCTGGTGTCAACATTCTGCAGTGGGCCTGATACTCAAAGGGAGAGCCCACAAAATCCAAAGTCAAATATTCTTGAAGGAAAATACAGGATCCAAAAAAGCATGCCAGCAGGTAGCTTTGTTTGTCAAACACAGACCTCGAGATGTCAAATATTCACACTACACATATATGTACTATTTTATATTTACACAGTTTACAAAATATTTAAATTCTTTTTTATAGCTGAGAAACACTGAAGTATAGCAACTAATCCTAGTCCGAGAAGCTCTGCGTATGCTCTGTTATGATTTAAATGTTATTTAAACATTTACACAGAGCACTGAACACTCCCTCTATCCCCACTTTTAGCATTACCTCTGAGGATATGCAGAGTGCTGACTTCTCAGTAACTAACTGTAGCCTTTCTTCTCTCCACGCACACCTAGTTAAACAACATGGCATATGTTGTCATAGCGTATCACCCATACGCTATTAGAGCTCCAGCATCTCTGTCCCTGTCTCTCTCAGTGCTCAATAGGATTGCTATAGCTCCCCCCCCCCGACCCCAGTGCAGGGGGAAATGGGTGGGGGGAACTGGCATCATGCAGTGTCACAACATCACTTCTGACTAGGAACCCAGAAGTGAAGTTGCTACGTCGAGCAACACTCTAGAAATATTTCCGACCTCTGTATGGCTTTTCTGGTTCCTACTTGGGAGTGATGTTGCAGCATTGTGCAATGCCACTTTGCCCGTCTCCACCCCGCAAATGCTCCCATTGCCGGTGGGCTCAGGGCTGACCACCCTTGTTCTCAGCCTGCTCTTGTGGCCAACTCAACTTCAACCAGACACCAAACACGTTTATGTTCCCTTCTACACAAGAATACTCAAGCCATTTCCCTGTCACAATAGCATGGGGAGTGGGGAATCCCCCTCTCTGCTTTGACTGCTCTGTGTGCACAGAATACTCCACGTGGAGAAGAAAAATCAGGGCGGGAAACCTCCATCGTGTGCTATTCTGACATGGGGAAATGGCTTGAGGGGTGAGGGGGGACACCCCCACCCCCTCGTGGAGGCATTCAGAGGCTGTTTGGGCTCTCCTTTATTTTTTAACTGCCATTCCCCTCAGCTCCTGTGTGGCTACAGAGAACCGAGTTGCGTCTGGGAAATCCTTACCTTGACCCATAATCTATTAGCAACTAGTATTAGATATGGAATCTGTATTCCATATCGGACAATGTCTCTTAAAAATATGAGCATTGTGAAATATTTAAAACTGGAAATGGGATAAATTGTTTATCCAAGATGGAAACAAAGACTTACAGTTTGGGTATATAACAAGAAAAGTAGTTAAGGATGTACTGCTTAGTATAATGGAGAATGTATATTTGTTTTAGATAGAGGAATTTAATAGAAGTAAGGGAAAAGGGACAAAGGGTGGGAAAGCTGTTGGAAGTCAACAAAAGGGGGGGAAAGGGAGGGGGTTAGAAGTGAAAAATTTGGGGAAAATTGAATGTAATGTTAAAAATAACAGATTCTAACCCAATAAAAAATTTTTCAAAAAAAAAAAAATATGAGCATTGTGGATAATTTGGGATAGTCAGAACATTAAGAATATATTTCAGGGTCTGTTTCCACTTTGTCGTTCTAATGCAACGCATTCACATTCATTAGAAATAAAAATAAGCTTTTAGAACTATTTTATAATTAATTCATTTTAAGTGTCACTCATTTGATGTTTTGAACGCTTTATCATAAAGTGCTATAAACATTCAGTAAGCAAATAAAAATCATTTTGCTGTTATAGAACAATTAACTTTAAAAAATGGTTTAGAGATAATAATAATAATAATTATGTGACACCCATTGACTTATAGGGTTTTTGAGATGGGATCCACAGAGATGGACAAAGGTGGTTTGCCATTGCTTTCCTTTGCAGTGTGACCCCACTTTTCCTTGGTTCAATTGATGAATTAACTGATTTGATTAAAACCAGTTTGTATAGTACCATTAACTTAATATACAATAAAGCTACCAGACATTAGTAGAAGAATAGGCCACATTTGACATTTTTATTTATAAACTTGTGTTGATTTTACAACAATGCTATCATCCTCAACCTGGGTCAAAACTGTCACTGTATTATGAACACACAGAACCAAAATAGCCTTAAAAATAAACAAGTGTGCCTTTAATTCACAGTTCCACTGTTTAAAATTTGCCCTTGGTCTGTATTGGTTTAAAACGTATATATTTTAAAAACGCTGTGAGGGTCCCAACAAAACTTGTTTGTTTAAACCTGGGTCTGTTCTAGGGTTGCCCTGGAGATTTGGGGGTGGAGCCAAGGTAAGCAGGGTTTGCAGAGGGGAGGGACTTCTGCAGGGTATAATGCCATCGGGTCCACACTCCAATACAGTCGTTTTGTCCTGGTGAACTAATCTCTGTATTCTAGAGATCAGTTGTGATTCCAGGGGATCTCCTGGCCCCACCTGTAGGTTGGCAACACAAGACTCTGTTCCAGTTTCATATGTAGCAGCAAGTTGGTGCTCTGAACTTTGTAGGTGCAGGTGGGGGTAGGGGGTCTGCTGGAGGCAACTGCAAATAAAGTTTTTCAACTGTTTCTATACCTGCCCTCAGTTTACCCTCTCTTAAGTCAAGCTCAGTAACCTAAAATGAGTTGAGCTGGGAGAAAAGTTCTTGGTGCTGGGTAATGGTGGCTGGGCCAGGAGAGTTTGCTTTCCTTCTCTTGTGCTGCATTTTGCTCATTGATTTATGGAACAAATACATGTTTAAACAAACTGGTTTGCTGCTATTATGCACTGTTTGATCTTTAGCAATTGTGATGTTAAAAATAATTTTTTAAAAAATTAAAAATTCCAGCTGGGGAATATCGAGTTATTTGCTGAAGTTGGTGCACCCAAAGAAGAAGAGTAGTGGGGGAGCCATTTCATCAAACAGTGTGCTCAGACACTGACTTTGGCCTTGAATAAACAGCAGGAAGATGCTAGAGGGTTGCTACGTCTCAGAGCTGTTAGGACACAGTCCAAAGAAGCAATTTCCTCGAGTTCAAGGGGAAATACATATGGCCAGAGATTTCCTTGTGCTTTTCTCTAGCACAACTCTCTCAGGTGAGGAGGCATGCAGCTTCAAAAACTGAGCCATGTCTTGTCTCATCAGCAACGGAAGTTGTTGCTATAGGCAATTCCTCTATTTTTTTTTTATTTGGGGTGTGTGAGATAAAAAAAGAGATGAGCTAACTTCCTAAATAGTGTCTCTCCAGCCTTATTTATCTCTTCTTAAGGGAAATTTCATTTAGCTTATTGCAGTAACTGGCTTTTTTATGGGCACAGTGTCTAGAACATTAAAAGCAGATTTTATTATATGTGGCCTACCATGGATTTGAATCAAAAGCTTAAAAGGAAAATTAATGAGTGCACTGTTCAAGCGAGGTTTTGATACATTTCTTTGATGTTTAGGTTTGTCTTCATCATGGGCACATCAGTAGGGCTGGCTTTCCATGCGATTATGAAAAGAGGAGCGACCCGTATCCAGCTCTTGCGTAAATTAACTTGGAGGACTCTGATCTTATTTGTGATAGGAGTCTGCTTCCTGAACTATGGACCAGTGGATGGTCCATGTAAGTATAACTTCTCTTCTGCTTCCAGTCTACTAGCACTGTCACAACCACGAAGGGCACCACTACATTCTCTGATAGCTCTATTTTTCTAACAAAGAATCTGAAATTGCCCATTAGCCACCAAGGGCTGTCTACCCCTTTGAGGACCTTGGTTTGGGGTAGTAACAGACCAAAGGAAAGTTTGGAGAAACTGTTTGTAACAGCAGAATAACAATATTCAGTTGAAGCTGAGTTAGCTCTAACTGAAACACAGACTTTGTTTATTTACTTCATTTATACCCTACCTTCTCCTTGAGATTTAAGGTGGATTACAAAATATTAAAAAACCCAGCTCAGTCATACTGCGGTAAGACATCCAAAAAATGCAGTCGGACGAGGATTACGAATTGGAAAACAATACGAACACACAAACAAAACTTATCTAAGGCATGACATTCCATAATTGAGAAAGCAAATTACAAATATACAAGACAATGCAGTAAAATCAAGGTGATACATACAATAAGTGTTGCAGTAGACTTACAGTCCCATTTCCTTACAATAACAACAACAACATTCGATTTATATACCGCACTTCAGGACAACTTAATGCCCACTTAGAGCGGTTTACAAAGTATGTCATTATTATCCCCACAATAAAACACCCTGTGAAGTGGGTGGGGCTGAGAGAGCTCCAGAGAGCTGTGACTAGAGATGGGCACGATCCACATTACGATCGAAAAAGCCCCACGATAATGGCGATCACACGATTGTGACCCGGCGGGTCGTGATCGTCCACGGCCAACGATCCAGCGGTCGGGAGAGGCCTGGATCGGGGCGTTTGGGCTCAGATTGGGGATCCAGACACTCAGGCGCCAGCAATCTATTCCCCTGGCAACAGAGCCAGGGGAATGCCTGAGCTCTGTTTGCCCTCCTTCTGTCGCCCTGGAAACCCGAATGGAAGCCCAGCTTTCCTTGATCAGCAGGGCTTCCTTCCAACCACGGAGCAGCAAAGCAGTCACAAGTTGAGAGAAGACACCCAGGGGAGGGAGGGGGAAGGGGGTGTTCTGTAGCCATGGGCACACCAATCTCATCCCTGCAAACCCTGATAGGCAGCTCTGATGGCCAAACACAGACCTCCTGTGTTGCTGAATGGGACCCATGCTTTGGCCTCCATGATCCACGATCCATGGCTCGGGAATGGGAGATGCTCGGTGCGGGTCGTTAATTCGTGATTGTCACCAGCGCCGATCTACGATCAGCTGGATCGTTAATTTTTTTTGGATCGTGCCCATCTCTAGCTGTGACTCGCCCAAGGTTACCCAGCTGGCTTCGTGGAGGAGTGGGGAATCAAACCCGGCTCTCCAGATTAGAGTCCTGCGCTCTTAACCACTACACCAAACTGGCTCTCATTATCCTGAGCTGAATTCCAGTGTACTACAGTTCTAATCCCGTCATTAAAATGTCCTCTTGAACATTTCGGTTTTGTAGATTCTGTAAAATGGCAGAAGGGTGGGAGCCTTTCTGGCCTTCTCAGGCAGGCTGTTCCACAAGGTGGGAGCTGCCACCAAGAGTGCCCTTGAACAGGCATTTATCTTACCCATTTGCAGGGTGGCTGGGCATCTTCAAAAGGCTTTGCTCAGATGAGACAAGCTGCTGTGGTAGAGGTATAGTGGAAGTGGCAGTCCTGCAGGAATGAGAGTCCAAGGCCATTGAGGGCTTTGTAGGTGACAACCAGGACCTTGAACTGACCACACTAACTGATCAGTAACTGATGGAGTGAATGCAGAATAAGTGTGCTATTTATGCTCTGCCTGGTTCCCAATAGCAACTGGTGCGATGGCATTCTGCACCATCAAGAGTTCCTGAACTTATTTTAAGGGCAGACCCATGTAGGCTCCATTACAATGGCCTAGCCTCACAGTAACAACAACAACAACAACAACATTTGATTTATATACCGCCCTTCAGGACAACTGAATGCCCACTCAGAGCACTTTACAAAGTATGTTATTATTATCCCCACAACAATCACCCTGTGAGTAGGTGGGGCTGAGAGAGTTCTGAGAGAACTGTAACTGACTCAAGGTCTCCCAGCTGGCTTTGAGAGGAGGAGTGGGGAATCAAACCCAGTTCTCCAGATTAGATTCCTGCTACTCTTAACCACTACATCAAACTAACATGGATAGCCAAGATAGCATGGATCCATGTAGCCAGATCGGCCAAGTCAAGGTAGGAAGGCCTTCTTCCGGGCTAAACAAAGCTCAAAAAATGCCCTTTTTGCAACTGCATTAAGTTGCTCCTCCAACAATAAAGCTGGACCCAGTATAGCATCGTATTATCAGATTTTACTGAATGTGGCAGAACAGGTGGTTGGCAACAAACCAGATGGGTTTGATGCTAATAGCATCAAAATAGAGGCTGAATGGTCATGACAATATGTATTCATGGAAGACAATACAGGCAGGGCCGGCGCGCCCATTGAGGCTGGGCTGGCCATCACCTCGAGTGCTAAGGTGCCAAGGGGGCGCCGGAGGGGGCACCGGGGGGTGGGGGCACCACAGAGCTTAATTGCCCCGTGCTGCTGCGCCCGGCCAGGAGCTCTGTGCTGCGGGCCAGGTGCGGCAGGTGGCCAGGACGGTGCGCGGAGCAACTGAGATGGAGGGAGGATGCATGCACGCTGCCCCCCCGGCCACCTGCCGTGCTTGGTCTGCAGCTGCTGCACCCAGCCAGGAGTGCATGCTGGCAGTGGCAGCGTGGGACAGCTGAGCAGGCAGCCTCCCAGCCCTCCCACTCAGTTGCTCTGTGCTGCCGCCGCCACTGCCGCCGCCAGCACACAGCTGTGGGCCAGCCGCAGCAGGCAGCCAGAGTGGCATGAGGCAACTGAACGGGAGGGCTGGGAGGCCACCCGTGTGCCGCCCTGCCCCACATGATGATGTCACATGCAGTGATGTCATCACGCAGTCCGGGTGCACAGACACACCAACACCCCTGAAGCTGCCTTAGGCGCCAGAAACACTGCCACCGGCCCTGAATACAAGTCAGACCCTTATCACATACAGAGTTTCAAAACAGCACTCTTCTGGAGTTTAAAAGAAAATGGACCAGTTTAGTTTCTGATCACCTCACCCCCTTTATAGATGAGGATTATGAAGCATAAACAGAGGGCTAATATGCAAAAAAGCCTTGCAGCCTAATAACCAATATCTGTATAAATTTCAAATTATAACAATCTTTAGTAATGGTTGTTGTGGGTTTTCCGGGCTGTATTGCCGTGGTCCAAGACCACGGCAATACAGCCCGGAAAACCCACAACAACCATCGTTCTCCGGCCGTGAAAGCCTTCGACAAAATCTTTAGTAATCTTCATCGCAACCTTGACAATGGGTCACTAGTATTATCTGGTATTGCAGATGGGAGGTATCTAAAGGTATCTAAAGGCACTCACAGGGCAATCTTAAATAGAGTTATACCCTTTGAAGACCACTGAAGTCAGGCGGCTGAGAATTTCACTGCTGATGAGTTTGTGGCTAAGGAAAGACTTGGAACAGGGAGCTGCTCAGTTTCAGTCACCACCTTGTGCCCAATCTGTACATTTAGAAGCAAGGAATGCCATTTTAGGTTGGCAGAGGATTCGCTATAAGGATAAAGGCTTGCCCTTGGATATATTCAGTCATATATTGCAAAGAAAAGTGTTTTCTAAAATCAATATTTATTCCTCTAGAGGGATGCTTAAAGGATAATCAAGTATGGTCTGAAACTTTGTCTCTATGTGTGTTCTGCCATTTCTAAATGGGTCTGTGGTTGAATGCTCTTTTTAAAAATCTAGCTTCTGACAAAGGGGCTGGATCCCATGTTTGCATCAGTAGAAGGCACTTGTGGGTGGCAGATTTTCTCTGCCGTTCCTTTCTCACAGAAGCTCTTTGCAAGCCACCATTAGTATCAGCCCGAATAGTCCCCGCTAGGGAGACCTTGGAGGGTAAGCAGGGTTGGCCCTGGTTAGTACTTGGGTGGGAGGCCACCAAGGAAGCCCAGGGGCGCTGCGTGGAGGAAGGCAGTGGCAAAACAGCTCTGCTCCTCTTTTGCCTTGATGGGGTTGCCGGGAGTCAGGTGTGACTGAGGGCACTTAGTTGTTTCAAGCTATTCATGGGCATTATGGGACCCCATGAACAAAAAGCCTTCGGGCCTGTGGTGGCTGCAGTGAGGAGGAGGGAGGATCTGATCAAATTGCCCCCACTTTGTTCTTTTGCCTCCAGAAAACTTGAAAGTGGGCACATGGTAGAGCAAGGGCTCCACTTCTGCCAGAGCCAGGTGGGTGCCATTTTATTTGAGTGCCCCTCTTCACTGCAGGCTTCTTGTCCAAGGGACCCAGGGCTGCTATACAAAAGGAGATAGCAGGGGGAAATAGGGCCACATGACTTGCTTTCCTTTCCTAAAGCCACACGGTCTTTTGTCCATCAGTTAATGTTGCAAGCTTAGGCAAAGGTTCTTGTTTGTTTTGCTAAAAACATGGCCTCCTATGACAGCAAACTGTAACTTCGCGTTTACCAGCAAAACAGTTAGCTACGACCCATCAAAGCTCCAGCAGCTGGTGCCAGGCTGTTAGCACTTTTCTTTTTCCAGCAAGAATGGCTTGCTAATTTCGTTTAGCAAAACAAAGAGGTACTTTTAGTGGCAATAATCAGATCTAGAGACTTTTAAAAACAACAATTACCAGACCAGAGGTGTCTCGTTTCTGCTGCCTCCCTATGGCAAATCCCGTAAGCACTGCAAGTATTTTGGAAAGCCAGCAGCAGTCGTGTGTGTGTGTGTGTGTGTGTGTGTGTGTGTGTGTGTGTGTGTGTGTGTGTGTGTGTGAGAGAGAGAGAGAGAGAGAGAGAGATTGTGTCCTTGTGCATGTGCATGCAAGTCATTTATCTATCAAAATGCTTTCTTCTCTCTGTCTCTTGGCTGTTACATGTAGCATCCATTTTCCCACAGAGACCAAAACCAGCTCTTTTTTATAGAGCCCAAGGGAAGGAAGAGAAATGAGAAGGAACTAAGTTCTTGGCAGTTAGATTGGATATTTTGTGTGCGTGGGGTTTTGTGCAGATCTCTGCTTTGCCTCCAAATGCTGAGAACTCACAAAGCTATTGTGATATTAGCTTCCAAACCTTAAACCTTTGCCTTTGGACCTTTAATCCAGCTCCTCCTTACTTTACCTTAAACTTATAGCTTAGGAGGGCTCTGGTCATAGTCAACACACTTTTTATTTTCACTCACACAGAACTTCAGGTATTCTCTAATTTACTCAAGCTTTTACCTCAAGAACATCTTCCCATTTTTGTTTGTGTGATCTTTACATTGCTGGCTCCCTGATTCCCTCACAACTTTTCTCTGCCACCAAAGAAAGGTTTTTGCCTTAGACCTCCTTAGGTTAACTGATAATATAGGAAAGCTTATTATAGATGGTGGTTTGACAGAATGGTCAGTACTAGAGGTGGGCACGTACTGGGAAAATACCAAACCATGTGGTTCATGGTTTGTCACATTTCACGAACCATGAACTTTCACGATCTTGCCCCGGTTTGCGAACCAGTTAGTTTGGTTCATGAAAAACGTCACTTCCGGTGCAGAAGGTTACTTCTGGGGCTACAGAAGCACCCCCCCACCTCCCGTTGCCTAGGGAACCGATTGATCGGCGCCAGGCTGTCTGCAGCAATGAACCAAAAAAACCCAAATGAACCGGTCTAAAGTTCATGGCAGTTTGTGATGAATTTTGATTCGTATTTCGGTTCATGCCCACCTCTAGTTCAGCATGTGAGGGTAGTTCTGAGGGGAAAAGGGGATCTTTCTTGCTTAAACAAAAGTAGAATTTATTTATAAAACCATAACCATGATGATTGCAGAGTTTTGATGAATGTATTGGTTTCAGAATAGTTGCTAAGCTTGGTGGCTTTGGAAATAATTATCCCTTATATCTTCTTACAGGCATATTCACAGACTCAGTCACACAGTCTAATTTCCCACACAGATTTTTACAAGCAGACTAAAAATTCATCTCATCCAGATTGACAGATTCACTCAGGCCCTCCCACATAGCTTGCTTGACCTAGATAGAATAATTTCTCAGGTATACACAGACTGACCCAGGCACACACATATTTTGCCTGACTTAGACAGAACTAGGCTCTCAGGCTTCCACACAATTTGCCTGATTTAGTCAGAATAAAACCCCTTTCAAGTTTCCGCACCATTTTCCTGCTTTATTCAGCATAACCTCTCTCTGTGATAAACAGAGGCTGACTAAAAACCTCTCCCTCAGCACTGAGTAAAAACTGCCATTCACTCCATCCCGTAGGGTCCAGTCTTAGGGCATTCCATTCACCCATCTAGCCCTCCTATTTTCCTCAGAGGCCTAAACTCATAAAAAGGTAAAGGTAAAGGTAGTCTCCTGTGCAAGCACCGAGTCATTACTGACTCATGGGGACGTCGCATCATGACGTTTTCTTGGCAGACTTTGTTACGGAGTGGTTTGCCATTGCCTTCCCCAGTCATCTACACTTTACCCCCAGGAAACTGGGTACTCGTTTTACCGACCTCGGAAGGATGGAAGGCTGAGTCAACCTTGAGCCGGCTACCTGAACCCAGCTTCCACCGGGATCGAACTCAGGTTGTGAGCAGAGCTTGAACTGCAGTACTGCAGCTTACCACTCTGCGCCACAGGGCTCTTCCATTAAACTCATAGCAACAATAATTTTTTTAAAAAAACCTCACACATTAGCAGGCAGAAATAAAATCCAAATTAAATACACTACATACAAAATGTTACACTCAGTTTCAGTAATGGAGGCATTATGGAGCAAATTTAGCAAATTTCAAAAGCTGGAACTGCAGATACGATGTGTAGCTGCCTCTGAAAACAGCAGCCGTCTTCTCCTACATGGCGGATCCTGGCCGGGTGAAGGGAGGTGGGAATTGCTTCCTGCTCTGCGCCAGATGCCGGCTGGGTGAAGGGGGGCAGGCGTTACCGCTTGCTCCGTGCCTGACCCCAGCCAGGTGAGACACCCCTCTGCTTGCCTTATCAGCATAGGACTTGTTTGTTACAGCACACACACACACAAAGGTTTGTTACGGCATTCAAATAGGTATCTGAGTGATGGAAAGCTCTTGTGCTTTGAACAGATATAGGTTTGTGGGCTTGTGTCTCACAAGCAAAGCCTCTGTTTTGAAATTGATGGATATTTATTTACAGCTCCCTCAAAGGCTGTCCACAGAACCTCCATCGCCATTGCATTTTACCAACTGCCTTCCTCAGCCAACTGAAACAAAGCCCTGATTCTGTGATAGGATTGTGAACATTTAAACCAGCCAATCAGCACAGAGCTGCAGTGCTCAAAGCTTCAGGATGCAGACTCTTCCACTTCTAAAGTGGGCTTTCAGGCCACCTACAGTCAAGGTATTGTCTTCTTCTCCCAATAGAAATTGAAAAATAAAACTTTGTAAATTAACCCAAAGTGGGGACAAATATGCTTCAGGAACCATATAATGTCGAGAGCAGTTTAGAGTTAAAGAGGAAAAGGACAAATCAGCCTGCTGAAGAGCTTAGCAGGGTTGCTCATGAGAGAAAAAGAGAGCTGCAAACCAATTTCTGAATGGAGAGGGAAGTTTAGAGGGAAAAATAAAAAATCGCATTATAGAGAAAAGGGGGGAGAAAGAACAACATTGTAAGAAGCATTAAAGATGAAAATGTTTTCTGTTTTACAGCACTCAAGATGGTTTACAATGTAAAAACGATCATTAAATTGAAAATAAATGAATAAAATAAAAATAAAAAATTAGCATCTGGTGATAGTAGAAAAGTCGTTGCTTGGATGGTGGCCCCCAAGGCCCTCCTCCCAGGGTGAGAAGTCTTCAATATCCTGAGGGACAAGCAGGAAATAGCCAGGTGCTGCCCTGACTTTGAATGCAGAGTGGCAGTTGCTTGTATGGTGGCGTCCTATCCCCTCCTCCCGGGATGAGAAGACTCTAAAGTCCAAGGATAAAGGAGCCAGGCGCTGCTCAGGCTGATGGTGGAATGGCAGTTGCTTGGATGGTGGCAGCATAGTCCTTTCTCCCTGGGTAAGAAGTCTTCAAGGTCCTGTGTTGTGGGCCAAGCAGGGAGAAGCTACATGCAGCTCTGTTTCTAATGTTAGAATAGCAGTTGTTTAGATAGTGGCTTCCTAGTCCTTTATTCCAGGACTAGCAACTAAGCCTGTTGTGTGAAAAAATACAATGGGTTCTAGAAAACTGATTTGGCAGCCCCTGTCACAGCAGCAAGCGGTCGCTTCACAACAGCCTGGAGACCAGAGCGGGAGGGCACTGAGGGGAGGCAAGGGGAAGAGTGTTTAGGCTGTCAATTCAGTGGGCCCCCTCCTGCTGGCAAGCGGGCACTTTACAGCAGTGGGATCAGGAGTGGAGCAGGTGGCAATGCTCTATGCTTGCTCTGCGTCTGATCCTGGCTGGGTGAAGGGGGAGCGGGAATTGCCGCCTGCTCTGCGCCTGATTCTGGCAGGTTGAACGGGGGTTGGGCATTGTCACCTGCTCCGCTCCCGATTCTGGCTGAGTGAAGGGAGGAGTGGGCATTTCCTCCTGCTCCACACCTGATCCCAGCTGGGTGAAGGCAGGGAGTGGGCATTGCCACTTGCTCCCCGCCTGATCCCAGCTGGATGAAGGTGGGGGGAAGTCATTGCCACCTGCTCTGCTCCTGATCCCAGCTGGGTGAAGGAGCAGACATTGGCACCTGCTCTGTTCCTGATTCCAGCCGGGTGAAGTGGTGGGCAGGCATTGCCACCTTCTCTGCTCCTGATCGCAGCTGGGTTAGGGCAGTGAGCAGTCATTACCACCTGGTCCGCTCCTGATCCCAGTTGAGTGGCGGCAGGGGGTGGGCATTGCCACCTGCTCTTCTCCTGATCCCAGATGGGTGAATGCAGGGGTGGGCATTGCCACCTTCTCCGTTCCTGATTCCAGCTGTGTGAAGGTGGGGGGTGGGCATTGGCACATGCTCCACTTCTAATCCTAGCTGTGTGAAGGTGGGGGGGCATCGCCTCCTACTCCGCTCCTGGTCCAGGCTGAGTGAAGGGGGGGGGGCATTGCCACCTGCTCTGAGCCTGATCCTGGCCTGTGCTTCTCTCCGTAGCACGCTTTCAGAATAATGGACTGCCTCTTCTGGGCTTCCCTCCACAGCAGCACCCTCTGAAGGTGCACCAGGGTAGGAAGTGAGTTGACTGGAACACGGTTAGCCTTTTATATATTAAGATAAGAAGTCTTCAATGTCCTCAGGGCCAAATAGGGAGGATCCAGGTACTGCTCTGCCTCTGATACGAGAACTGCAATAGAAAAATATGAGTTTATAAATTAACCAAAAGGGGTTGGGGGGGGGACCCATGAAATGATGGGGAAGTTGACCTCCTCAAGCTTCTGAGAGGTTGTAGCATCCTGTAGATGGTGATTAGTGGTGATGGAGTGGTATTTCTAATTTGTTCCCCATTCCTGTAGCTATTCATGAAGCCTCATATATATATGCAGGGCTTTTTTTCTGGGAAGAGAGGTGTTGGAACTCAGTGGGTTGCCCTCAGAGAAAATGGTCACATGGCTGGTGGCCCCGCCCCCTGATCTCCAGACAGAGGGGAGTTGAGATTGCCCTCCGTGCCGCTCAGCGGCGCAGAGGACAATCTAAACTCCCCTTTGTCTGGAGATCAGGGGGCGGGGCCACCAGTCATGTGACCATTTTCAAGAGGTTCCGGAACTCCGTTCCCCCAAGTTCCCCCTGAAAAAAAGCCCTGTGTGTGTGTGTTTGTGTGTGTGTATTGTATATTAAGAAAACAGTTGTTTTAAAAGTGGAAGGAATCATTTGCTCAGGATGAGAATTTTATTGGGATATACAAGAGTCTAGGTTCATCCACCAATGGCCAATTTCCCAAGAGTAATGAGAAGAGACCCTACAATGTATCATATGATCAAACACCAAATATTAACCCAGCCAAATTCCAGAAGAATCTAACAATTTTTTGAAAATAATGGAACGCTGGTAATATTAAACTGCACCTGTTTGCCTGAATTAGAATGGCTTCCACAATTTAACCCACCAGTTCCATTATTTTGATACCGGTCCTATCAGTGTAAGTTGGATTTGGCCTTTTTTAAAAAAAATCAGGACATTTGTGGTTTTTGAAAGTATGGCTGGTATGTGTAGCAACACTCATTGTAATTTTCATTTTAGATAGATAGCCAATTTGATGTAGTGGTTAAGAGCAGCGGGACTCTAAGCTGGAGAACTGAGTTTGATTCCCCAGTCCTCCACTTGAAGCCAGCTGGGTGACCATGGGTCAGTCACAGCTTCTAGGAGCGCTCTCAGCCCCACCCACTTCACAGGCTATTTGTTGTTGTGGGGATAACAGCATACTTTGTAAACTGAATGGGTGTTAAGTCATCCTGAAGGGCAGTATATAAATCAAATGTTGTTGCTGTTGTTTAGATAGATAGGTAGGTAGGTAGGTGGGACGGACGGACTTTCAGTCATTTTCTGAAATTCTTAATAGTTCCCAGTGCTGCATTGGTGATCCAGCTGAATTTATTTGGAGGCACTGAATGTTAAAACCATTGATGGTCTAGCTGTTTTACTGCTGCAAACTAACAGGGCCAACTCCCTTGAAGCCTCACCCAAGCCAACTGACCCCAAAAGGACACCAAAAGGAGATGTTTACATTTACTAGCAAAGGAATGTTTTGGTTGCATCCTCCCTCTCCCCCCCTAACTGCATCTTCTCTCTCCTCCCCTCCTCCTCCCTCCTCTTCTATATTTGACCAGTTTCTGTACCATGCATCTGACGAAGAGAACTTGATTCTCGAAAGCTTCTGCTACAATAAAATTGGTTAGTCTTAAAGGTGCTACTGGACTCTTTTTGATTTTGCTACCACAGACTAACACGGCTAACTCTTCTGGATCTAAAACCATTGATAGTTTCACTTACTAGTTCACGTATTGATGGCCATGACGTGATGACTGAAACATCCAGTAACAACTAGCATATGTTAGGGGATGGCATAGATGGGATGATGGAACGATGCAGTATTTTTCAGTCGTGATCAGAGTAGTAATCAGGGGTACAGAAATCATGCCCAAGCACAAATGAACCTGGTCTGTATGGGAGCCATATGTGAGGTCCCCAAGGTTTGTACAATTGTGGTCTTTATTTATGTATTGGCTTCACTTATAGTTTTGACTTTCTAACTGAGACACAAGGTGAATTGCAGTTTTAAAAGAATGCAATCAAACAGTCTATTTATTTATTTCCTCCACATATAACCCACCTTTCTTCAAAATGGGGACCTAAAGCAGTTTACAACATTTTTCTCTCCTCCTTTTTATCCTCATGACAACCCTGTGAGGTAGGTTAGGCTGAGAGAGTGTGACCGTCTCAACATCATTCAGCAACCTTTCACAATAGGGCAGGCATTCAAATCTGCGTGTCCCAGATCCCTGTCCAACACTCCGGGGGTCATTTCGTAAAAAAAGAGCTACAGGAACTCATTAGCATAACTCATTAGTACAGCTCATTTGCATATGCCACACCCCATGCCATTGCCGGAAATGTGTCATTAGCATAACTGATTTGCGTATGCTCCACCCCCTGACATCACCTATCCTGGCTGTTTTGGGCCCAATCCTGGCCATTCAGGGCCAAAATTGGGCCCAAAATGGCAAAAAGGGGCTGAAAGGGGCCCAAAATGGTCAGGATTGGGCCGCTGCTGAGCAGGAGAGTGATACACCACCTGTCAGAGGCCTGATCCTGGCTGTTTTGGGACCAGTCCTGGCTGTTTTGGGCCTGATCCTGGCCATTTTGGGCCATTTTGGCCCTGACCCAGGCAGAAATGGGCCCAAAACGGCCAAAAATCAGGTGGGCAGGGCCACCTGACATGTGACCTTTTTGAAGAACTACCAGAACTGTGTTCCTGCGCGTTCCCCCTCAAAATGAGCCCTGCAACACTCTAACCACTATACAACACTGTGTCTCTATAATTTAACAAAGTAGCGTAGAATCTAATTATAATCTACTAAACAATGTGTTAACTGGATTATAAAATCAGAGAAAGCAAAAAAAAAATTACATTGTAATATACACACCATAAACAGTATTGAAACAGGATTATAAAAATTGGCAAGCAATGTAAATACATCATAATACTTACAATGTACAACTCACAGTGTAATAATACAGCTAGAAGCACAATAAAACAGGATTGTGAAGTTGATGAACATGGCTGCTGTAAAAACAACATAGTGCACACAATAAACAATGCAATAAAGCTGTGACGCACAGTAAGAAAAGAATGCACACATTTGAATCAGATCTGGGTTTGGAGAATTAGCAACCAAGAACATCAGGGCTTTTTTTCTGGGAAAAGAGGTGGTGGAACTCAGCGGGTTGCCCTCAGAGAAAATGGTCACATGGCTGGTGGCCCCGCCCCCTGATCTCCAGACAGAGGGGAGTTGAGATGGCCCTCCCTGCTGCTTGGCGGGGCCACCAGCCATGTGACCATTTTCAAGAGGTTCCGGAACTCTGTTCCCCCGCGTTCCAGCTGAAAAAAAGCCCTGAAGAACACTATGTTTGCAGATTGTAAGCTTAATTTGTTGGCTTGAAAAATGACATTACAGCTCCCCTGTAAGCCTCCTTATAAGGGGTTGATACATGCTAGTGAAAGGCACCGCCACTCACACACAAGGCTTGGGGTTGTTTGATTTCCTGAGAATTTGTCTCCAAGCGCAGCCCCCTAGGTCACAAACCAGACGTTCCTTAGAGTTTCTTGATCACCTATGGCTTTGGGAGGGAGCTACAAGAGAGAGACTAGAAATACTATTCTGCAAGCAGACCTCTGCCTGTGGTTCTTAAAATCCAGCCCAATAAAAACAGCCTTACAAAAGACAGTGCCCCCCGCCCCAAGAATCACCCCACTTGAAGCAGGGAGCCTGGAAAGACAGGGCTGGCTTTGGCAAGTGCCATTCTGGTGGAATTTATTTCATTGTCCTTTTATTCTGCCTTGCCAAGTTCCTCCATAAGAGTGAATAAGGAAGCGGAGCTCCCCTCTGTCTCTGTCCCCGTTGTGCTTGCACAACAAAAGAAGAGTGCATTAAGAATGAATGGCTGTAATGGACTGCTGGGAATACTTCCCTTTAAGTGGACACCAAGGCTGGATGGGGCCCAGAGCTTTAGAAGTATGAAACCTGCTGATTAATCCTCAGATTCACAATTGTAAAGGTAAGCACTTTTCAAAGCCCAGATGGCTGTGTGGAAAGAATAGTGTTTTAGAGGACAGGCAGCGCCATATCTGAGATGGTCAGAACTGGCAAACATCCAAGGTTCTGTCAATGCCATCTCCCAAGAGGGGTGGTCAGCTAAAGAAAAGAAGATGTCTGTTGGTAATAGTGGGTGCAGCAGACTTCTAGATGAGCTGTTAGCTGTGATGTAATGGATCAGTTAGGAAGTTGACCTCTGTTAGGGATAACACGTTTTCTCTTCCAATTCTTTAATCCCAGTCCCACTGCATTACGTTGCTTTACTAGAGACCTAGAAATTCCTAGAAATTTGGGGGGGGGGGGGAGCCTGGAGAGGTCAGGATTTGGGGAGGGGAGGCACTTCAGCAGGGTATTAATGTTATAGAGTCCACCCTCCAAAGCAGCCATTTTCTCCAGGGGAAGAGTAAATAAGAATCATGGAAAGAAACTATTGTCAGGGCTTGTTGCTGCCACCGCTGGGCGGGACACCGGCTGGGCTGGCCCTGATGTCAAAGGGGCACCAGGGAGGTTGCAGGACCCTGCTCTGTGGAAGGAGGGGCGGTATACATCACCCTGACTCCCTTTCAGTCCACTCACTGGCCTGCTCAACCTGGTCTGCTTACCCTCTGCGACCTCCATCATCTCCTCCTCCCAGAACTCTCCTCCAAGCCTCCACTCTTGCTCTGCTCTGCTCTGCTCTGCTCTGCTCTGCTCTGCTCTGCTCTGCTCTGCTCTCACTCCACACCATCACTCCTTACTCACACCCACCACCTCAGAGCTCTTCCCAGCCAGCTTTTATAGTGTTTCCTTTCCCCGCCCCGCCCTCCTTCCAGGCTTGTTCCCTCTCCTGACTTGGCCCAGCTGTGCCTTCCCTCAGGTGTTGCCCTCCTACCACTAATCCCTTCTTGGCTTCCTTGCCTTGCTGGAAGGGTGGGGTTGAATGCGAGTCATCCCCAGCTGAGGTCTCCTTGGCCTTGCTCACGAGGAGCTGCCCCAGCCAGATTCTGTGCTGCTGAGTCTGCCTGGCCTTGCTCGCAAGGAGCTGCCCTGGCCAGCTTCTGGGCTGCTTGCTCATTGATGCTGGGCGGGACTACCCATCTCCTCCCCCAGAACGCCTGTGGCTGCTCCACTTGGAGGGGTTTGGCTCCTAGCAACTCCTGAGCCAGGCTGCTGTCCTCTAGCCAGGGTGTGGCTCTGGGCTGTAGTGGCTGCTTCTCCTCCTTAGCTGGTAAAGGCTCTGCTTGGGCTGCTGCTGGGTCCCTATTCCCCCTGCCTTGGCCCTTTTCCTCTGGCCTGCTTAGTCCCCTCTCTTCCCCCTGGAGGGTGGGACTGGCTGGCCTCTCCCTGCTCCCTCCAGCCCTCTGAGGCTTTGGCCTTCCGCTCCTTCCCCCTGGAGTGGGCAGATTCTGGACCTGGTTGCTGGCTGGGGTGGTAGAGCCACTGCCTCCCAGTTGCCTCCCACTGCTCCCTCCTGGCAAGTCTGGGGGCTGGGACGCAGACCCTGGACAACTATCATCAGGAAATCATCCACCATCTTAAACTAACTAAATATAAAAAGTAACAGAATTTAATCAAATAGTAATAAAGTGTTACAAAAACATCTTCACTGTGTATGTGCATTATTTACAAGAAACATCAACAAACATATTCATAAATAGACTGTTCCTTAAACATTCAGTTCATAGAAACTGTAGAAATCCCAAAGGTTGCAACATATATACAGAACAATTTGTAGGTGGCTGTACTCTACTCCCGATGGCTGCAGCATGGCAGGGAGCTGGCTGGAAAGCACCCATTTCCACCCAAGTCTTTTTCAAGTGTTGTAGCGGTGTAGTTAATGATCTCTGTATCACTGTAAAAATTCATTGCTCGTGAAGCCACAGCAATAGGGAGACTAGGAATTCCTCTCTGTTGCCTTCTGGTCTGTTACAGGCCATCAGGGAGAAATTTTAACATGGTGCCACTTCTGGCAAACATCCAGAAGTGACATCACATCACTGGTGTGACATCAGTGCAACCATCTAGGATTGGGACAAAACTCTACGGTTTTACTGTTTTGTTTTTTGCCAGAAGTGTCATGCCATCAGTGTGATGACACTCCCTCCATCCTCGCCCATCCCTCTCCTACCGCACCTGTACATTGAAGATCAGAGGCAACAGTACGGCATTACCGGCTCAACTGCATTTTACATTTAGCACAACGTTAATTTCCGTGTTGTTATTTTATTCTTTTGTGAGCATAGTCCATCTCTTCAAAGTCCCCTGATTGTAACCACACACACTTACCAGTACAATATGGTACAATTCCTACTGGTAATATTGGTACTGCTGTTCAATATGGCATTGTCAGATCCTGCCTAACATCACCAGGCCCTGCCGAAGGAGTCATGCCCAATAACTTCTCAAAGCAGCTTCCTATGGAGCAATATAAACATGTATTTAACAAACACATAAATGTTCTGGCCTCTGAGAGTTAACCAGCCCATGGGCTCAATCAGGCCTTTATTAGAAGAATCAGAGTAATGGACTTTACAAAGGATTTACCGAGGACTGGACCTCACAGCAGTTCTTCCACAGTATCGGAAGCTGGAATGAGCCTTTGAAATTTGGCTCAAACGAGATTCTTTTGTTTGTGTGTGTGTATATATATACAAAATGTTATATAACATTAATCTTTTTTTTTTTGTAGTATCATGGAGCTGGGCAAGAATTCCAGGAGTTCTGCAGCGTCTTGGATTTACTTACTTTGTTTTGGCTTTGATGCAGGCCTGCTTCGGCATAAAAGATATTGACAACTATCAGGTGAAGTGCAAATGGATAGTCACGTGCTATAACATATGCTAAACTGTCAATAATGCAATCTGCTTTTGGGGGTGGTCTGTGTGCCTCACATGAATGGGAGGTTGACCTTGAGCAGAACCTCAATCGGAACCTTCTACAGCTGAAAGATTTTGGGTGATCGCTCCATTCACTGGACACGGTGCCTGGAGTGGGCAGCACCACCTCCCGCTCAGTTCTTCATCTCCTTGGTTTAACTAGTGATCTATAGCCTTGCTATAGACAGTAGTTTGACGGAACGATCATCGCGTGAGTGTGGTGGTTGGGAGGTAAAAAAGGGAATCCCCGCCCCAGGTAGAATTTATTTATGAGTGATGGTTACAGAGGTTTGATCAGAATATTGGTTTAAGAATAGTTCTTAAACTGACATAAAGGACAGAAGAGACATTGTTTTGAGCAGAGTGGTTCCCAGTTCACTATTAATAGAACAGTACCTGTTCCCACGTCCAGGTGCTACTATTCTCCAAAGCGTGTCATGTACAAAGACATGAACAAGAACAGGTTGCTTACCTGTAATTAGTATTCTTCAAATGATATACTGTGTCTGTCACACATCCCACCCCCCATCCAACGGAAGGTTTTATTTATATTTTTAGGACATTTTTGTGCCACCTTTCCAGCCCTGACCTGGATAGCCCAGGTAAGCCCAATCTCATCAGATCTCAGAAGCTAAACAGGATCGGCCTTAGTTAGTAACTGGATGGGAGACCTCCAACAAGGTTGGAGAAGGTTGCAGACAGGCAATGACAAACCACCGCTGTTAGTCTCTTGTCATGAAAACCCTGCCAGGGGTTGCCATAAATCAGCTATGACCTGATGGCACTCTCTATCACATGTACCTTACCAGAGATCTGCTGAAGGCAGCTAATAAGTGAAAACATCTTAAAATAATTAGACAAAATTAAGTCCTGAAAAACAAGCCGAAGACATAAAAACACCATAAAGATATCCATCAAACAGACTTCAGACCAGACCAGAAGCAGACCATAAAACAGCAAAAAAGATAAAAAATCCTCCGTTAGAAGGCTGGTCTGGTACCTAAAAGACATTATGGTGAATGCCAGGCGATCCACAAGGGGAAGGGCATTCCCAAGGTCAGGTGTCACCACTGAAAATGTCCTGTCTCAGGTGGCCACCTCAGTCAGAATGAAAGGCAGACACCCAGCCTGGCCTGGCCACGCGAAGTGGTTCACCTCTTTAAAGCTCCCCCACCCAGCCGTACAGCAGCGGAGGGTGACTGGCTTGTCCAGGGGTTCCCCACCAAGGCATCTGTCCTCACAACTGGGCCGTACAGCAGCCAGCCACTTTCTTCCCCACCAATGGGGAGGTGCCAAGGGTGCTCACCGGCCCGCTCAAATTTTCCCCTAACTTAAATCCTGCCACCAGGGAATTACCTCAGTCTCACCATGCCAATTACCTTCCTCTTCTCACGGTGCAAGGTAGGCGAAAAAACTCCATTCCCAAGTGCCAATCAGGGACAAGGAGAGAAAAATTCCTACCTGGCCCCAAATGGCGACCAGCTAATCCTGCTCTGTAATAGGGTGAAGTGGGTGGGCTGAGCACGAGGCACAACTGAGAGCAACAGGGCGGAGAAGCCTGATAAGGCTACGGACTCCGCCCCCCTATGCTAAAGCCCTAAATGCCAGGGCATGCCTTCTGGCTTCCTCGGAGGCAAAGAGTGACCACTGGCCTGGGTGGCTGTTGCCACTGGCCAGGATGGCCGAATTGCCACCTCAGTCGGAATGAAAGGCAGACACAACATTTGGGTTCGAAAATGGGCTGCTTTATTAAAGTTACAACAGGCAAACATCAATTACTAGCCGTACAGGTCAGGCCCTGGAGTCACTCCTGGACCTCCGCCCTGACCCGTCTGGGCGAGACCCCCGCTGCCCCGGGTGCGAGCCATCCATCGTATGGCTGGGACCCGGCCTTGGCTAGGTGAAGTGGGGAACCCCTGTAAAGCTCCCCCACCCGGCTGTACAGCAACAGGGGGAGACTGGCTTGTCCAGGGGTTCCCCCCCAGGGCGTCTGTCCTTGCAACTGGGCCGTACGGCAGCCAGCCGCTCCTGACAGACCCCTATTCCCCACCAATGGGGAGGTGCCAAGAGTGCTTTCCGGCTTGCTCAAATTGTCCCCTAACTTATGTCCTGCCACCGCAGAGGCCAAGCCTTTGCTTAGGCCTCCAGGCCCCACAAATGGCTTAAGGCCAACTTAAGCCCTTGCTGCAGGTCATACAAAAATATACTATTGCCTCTTGTAGAGAGGTGTAATACCATCCCCTCGGTAGAGGTCTGCAAACTCGGCCCGAATTTGCAGATGGGGCAAATAAATCCCCAACCCCCCCGTCAGTGCCTTGAATAGGGCTCTGTCAGCCTTCTGCCTAGCCCATTCTACAGCCGTGTGGTCCAATGCATCCCGCCACACCCGGCACGGAAGCACTGCAGACCAAAAAATCAGGATGCCGGGCCAACGCTTGCTAATCTCCAGCAAGTCATCCCACGCCTGCCATGACAGGGCCATGCCCTTCATCAGAGCAAGGTCATTACCTCCCAAGTGAATGACCAGGATATGAGGTGGAGGGGCACTCCTCCCCTCGAACAACAGTTGGCAGCATCCCAGACCAGCGCAGTCCTCTTCTGCCCTGCCGTTCGACAGTGACCCACTGGCTGAGTCCAATCTGGGACCCGATCGGCTTTCTCTTTGCTTGGTGCGCTGTCCAAAAGACCATGCTGTGGCCACAGATCAGGATCCGCAGCCTCTCCTGTCGAACCACAGCACCTAAAAAAGAAACAATGTCAAAACAATTGACCACTGTTCAAAGGCCACACGTACGTTCTATAAGCAGAAGAATGCCATCAGCCCATCCTCTGAATTTCCGGCCCTGAGAAGCCCATCGCTGTGGCTGTAGATGCAGCGCCTATCCTGAAAGAGAGGGTTCCAAATTTTACCCACCCACCCCAGGCCAAGCTTCTTAAGTGCCCTGCCCGTGACTGTCCAGAACTGGCATTTAGTCAACGGGGCACCATCCGCGTGGTGGAACAGAACACCTTGAGCTTCTCCCCAGGCACTGATATATCTCCTTAGTGCCGCCATAGGGCACAAATCAGTGAGGGCACACGGGCCAAGTACAACATCCACTCCCTTTTGCTGTTGGTCCATTTTGGAGTGCCGTATTCTGAGAACCACCTGTTCCCCTTTAAATTTAACATCCGCCGCCTAAGGGCTCGGCCGGAGTCGTCCTTATGGGACTGAAGAACAAGCTCACTAACCCTGAGTGTACCAAAAATGCAATCAGAGAAGCACTGTGGAACAGCAGCTCCTCAAAACGTGAATTGCAAACCATGGACCACATTGCTTTCAGACGCTGAAGAATGCCTGGAGAAATGGGCTTTCTCACATCCCTGGGCGTAGCTGACTCCTGAGCCCAACCTTCCAGCATCTTCCAAATGCAGAAGTCCCCAGTGGTGTCCCCCAAGCCACGAGCTTTGGAGGAGAAAGCTAAGGCAGCCAGTTGGCTCCCAATGTACTTGACTCCATGTCCCTTACCTTTCTGGGCCACACAGAAATGCATCAAGTGCTCAGTGGGGATAGGCCACAATTGGCGGAGACCGACCTCCAGCCTGAAACCTGCAAACGGCTGCACAGCCCAGTCGTATGCCCTCCTGGTACTAGGGGCAAGGGCTAACTGGATGACTCTGAAGGCCTTGGATTCCCAATCCTCCACGGCTCCTGGGGCACCAGGGCTGGCACCAAATTGGCCTTGGGGGCAAGCTGCCAAAACCAGTCCATCTGCAGACAAGACAGGGTGTCTGCCACCTCATTGTTTACCCCAGGAATATGCCTGGCTGAAAACAATATGTTAAGGTGCAAGCACCTCAGTGTAAAAGCACGAACCAGCTTCATGACCCTAGGTGATTTTGAAGAGAGGGAGTTCACTACCTGAACCACTGCCATATTATCACACCAAAAGTGCACAGAGTAGTTAGCTAGCTCCCACCCCCACAAGTAAACCACCAGTAAGATTGGGCAAAATTCAAGGAAAGTCAGGTCTCTACCCAGACCTGCATCCACCCAATCGGCGGGCCAGCGAGACCCCTGAAATAAACTCCAAATCCCATAGAACCAATGCCCCTGAAAATAAACTCCAAATCTCGTGGAACCAGATGCGTCAGAGGAAACCTGTAGGTCCCCCTCTAACAACGTGTCCTGCCTCCAAAAGGAGACCCCGTTAAAGCCACCCAAAAACTGGTGCCAAACCTTAAGATCCTTCCTCATACCAGCAGAGATACACATCCTATGCTGGGAGAGCCTAAGAGTCCCCATTGCGTCACAGAGGTACCTTAAAAAAGCTCTACCAGGTGCTACCACCCTGCACACAAAATTAAGGTGACCTACAACCTGTTGCAGCTCCAACAAGGACACCTTACGACTCCCTATAAGGGTCTGCAGGCGGGCCCTCAATTCTTGAAGCTTTTCAGCCAGCAGTCTAGAGGTTTGTAGTTCTGTGTCCAATTCTATACCTAGGAAGGTCAGGACAGTTGCTGGGCCCTCTGTTTTTCATATGCAAAGGGGACCCCCAGCTCATCCGCAAGGTGGATAAAATCGTCCAAAAGACGAGCACATTGCCAAGACTGCAAGGGCCCCACCAGAAGGTAAACATCTAAATAATGACCATGTCGCGTAGGCAACGCTGCCTACGATGCAAAGTCCATTCCAGGAATGTACAAAAACGCTCAAAAACTGCACACGAGATGGAACACCCCATTGGGAGGGCCCTGTCCATATAAAATTGACCCTCAAAGGCAAACCCAAGAAGTTCAAAGTCTTCAGAGTGGACTGGGAGGAGGTGAAATGCTGACTTAATGTCGCATTTCGCCATCTCTGCTCCCAAGCTGCACCGCCTAATCACTTTGACTGCCTGGTCAAAGGAGGGATAACGCACTGAGCATGAGTGCTCCGGAATTGCATCATTTACAGAACCACCACTGGGGTAAGACAAATGGTGGTACTCTCCGGCCGCTGTTTTAGGCACCACCCCCAAGGGGGAAACCCTAAGGTTAGGAACAGGAGGGGAGGGGAAAGGGCCCAAAACTCTACTCTCGACACATTCCTTTGCTATCTTGGCCCTAACAATTTCCTCCATGCCAACCAATAAACGTAGGTTGGGTGGCATGAAGGCACTTCTAGGTCCCTGAAATTGGATCCGAAAACCAAACTGGAAACCTTGCAACAAAAACTGGGCGTCAGCCCGCCAGGGTAGTCAGCCAACATAGCTTCAAGTACCCTCACTTATATTGGGCTGGGGCCCTTTTCCAGGACCCTGCTGCCCCACAGGTCCACCACCTCTCTTGGCAAACGACTTCTGTCATTTGTGGGCAGTGAAGGGGTGCGGTCCCCTGCAGATTGGGCATTCATGGCCAAACCTGCAGTTCTTCCGGCTGCATACACCTTGTGAGATAAACTCAAAGCAAAGCAGCCAGGGCTGAACCGACTGCTCCGCAGAGGCGTGGGAGCCAGAAGTTGATGCAGAGGATCGCTGCACAATGTGCCCACTATCCGATTGGTCCCCAGTGTTGGACTTTGCCAGGGCCATCAGTTGCAGCCATAAATGCTGGTGCACTTGGTCCCATGGCAACGATGGATTAAGAGCGGCCCACATTCTAAATTCTTCGTCGTATTGCAGCCAGGCTGAATTGGCAAAATCAGTATACCCCCTGTATATGATATCCATATATTGGAATAGGGGGGCCGCCCTCCAATGTTCGGCGCACGTGATGACTCCAGCATAAATAAGAAATCCTGGTAGCCAATTGGCCTAGATCCTATCAATCCTGCAGTGCTTAAGGTGCTCTTTATCCCTCTCATCCAAATCCTCTTTATCCTTCTTCTCCAGGTCCCTGAAGAGAAGGGTAAAGACAGCCATATACTCACCCCGCAAAAATTTTTTCCCTTGTAGTGGGGTTAAGGTGATCGCCTAAGGGCATGGCCATATCGCCAAATGGCAGCGCCTGAAAAGGCACAGCCCCATAATTTCTCCTGGGAACCCCATAATATGTATCCCAAGAAGCCACCACCTCCATCCCTGATTGGGATTGCAAAGTCGCAGGCGGCCACATCCCTGACCAGAGACCATCTAACCAGAGAAGGAAGGCTGACCACCCAGTGGGACCACCCAGCAGCTACCCCAGTGGCAAGGGCAGTTCCCGATGTGCCTGCCTGAGCATAGCTAGATTGAGGCACATTGGTGGGCACAGGGGCAGCACTGCTAATCAAATGGTTGACTTCTTACCCCTTCTGTGCCTTTTTCTTTGCACAGAAACCCATACATGCTAAAACAGATGCAGTGACTCAATATACCATCAGGTGGTGTGAGTGAGAAAGCCTAATAGCAGTGGAGGGTCTTACCAGCACCCACACTGGGAATACAGAAGACTACTAGGCCAGTAGCAATAAGGCCTTACTGTTGCTGCTGTGTGTGTGGTGAGGTGTGTGTGGAGAGAAGCCTAGAGAGAAGCCTACCCCCAGAGTTGTGTAGATGCCTTCACAACATGGCCACCATTGCCAGGAAGCTAGGCAGACTACTGGATGCCACTCTCAAAATGGCTACCTCCAGCACATGATAAGCTGCACAAGCCCCACCAAATGACTGCTACTGCTGTAAGCAGGAGGAAAATCAGGCCACACAAATGCCACACTCAAAATGGCCGCCCTTGGAGCCATGCATATTGTAGATGCCTTCATAACATGGCTGCACTGCCAGGAGGCTAAGACGGACTCTGCTTGCCACTCTCAAAATGGCTGCACACAACTGAATAAACTGCCAAGCCCCCCCGCCCCCAGCTGCCTGAAGGCCTTAGGCTGAGCCATTGCTGCTGGAAATTCTCCCTCCCAAGTAAGTGTAAAGGGGAGGGGGAGGGGAAAAGCCTGGGTGGGGGGCTACCAGCATCCACTCTGCTAGGCCAGTAGCAATTAGGTATGAATTAGTCCACCCCTCAGATGGCTGCAACTCACCCCTGCAACCTACAGCCAAGCCTATTGCTGCTGCGGCTGGAAGTAAAACAGTGTTGGGGGGAGAGGAGCCTAGGTAGGCCAGAGGCCTCAAGGGCTGGGTATAATCCTGCTTCAGCCCTCCTGACTGATGGACAACAGGCCCCAAATGTAAATAAGGGGGGGGAGGAGTCTCTGCCAAACCCCTGAGCCTGGCGCTGGGCCCTGGCTCTCCTCCTGGACTTTGAAGGTAGCAAGCAGGGGAATAGCACAGCTTCTCCCAGGCAGCTCCTGCTACCTTGCCCAGAGGGCCTTCAGTAAAACCAGCCTCAGAGGAGCTCGGCTGAGAGAGCTTGAGATGAGCTCTGCTCAGGCCGAGCACGAGGCACGACTGAGAGCAACGGGGGCGGAGAAGCCTGATAAGGCTACAGACTCCACCCCCCATGCTAAAGCCCCGGATGCCAGGGCGCGCCTTCTGCCTTCCTCCTTCCGAAGAGGCAAAGGGCGACCACCGGCCTGAGTGGCTGTTGCCACTGGCCGGGATGGCCGAATTGTCGCCCACTTTGCCTCTGAAGGTGGAGGCACAGAGAACAGGGTGGCAGATCTTAAGAGGCAGGCTGAACAGTACAGGAGGAAATGAGTCTTCAAGAATCCTTAAAAACCATTTAAGAACATTGAATCGTGCCTGTAAACTGACAGAGAGGCAGTGGAGATCTTTCAGCACGGGGTGATACAATCCCTGCAGCCAGCCCCTGACGACAGCCCGGACACTGCATTTTGCAATATTTGAAGTTTTAGACCATTTCACAGGCAGCTCCACAGAGGATATTATAATAATCTAACCTGGGTGTTCTGTGCTGAATCAGGTTGGACAAAACTGAACAGAAAGCACCGTCTTCCCCACTCTAGGCATGCATGGCGCATTGCCACCTCTGGTGAGCAGAGCAAGCATCCAAAATCTTTTCGCTCCCTAGAAGGCTCCAATTCAGGTTCTGCTTATGCTCGAAGTCCTGATTGTGTGATGGCACAGGTGACTGCCCAAAGAACACCTGTTCCATCTTTTCTTACTGTTCTCTACTCTGTCTCCTCCACTTCTTCTTTGTAGGAGGAAATGGGAAACCTTAATTCAGACCATGCAATGAAAAAACCACTGGTGGTTGCCTCATCTCATATTTCAGTGCAAAGCTTTAATTTCAGTGAAAACAGTGTACTGATTCCCTTGATGTTTGTTAAATAAGTAAATTCATTTTGCCTCCCTAGTCAGAATGAAGAGACAGACACCAGGTTTGGATATAAGGGCCACTTTATTAACTTCATACAACTAGAACAAGCCAGAACAGCGGCAAGGGCCTAAGGCAGTACAGGTCAAGCCACGGGGTCCACCCTGGACCGCTGCCTTGACCTGTCTGGGTGAGCCCTGAAGCTCCGGGTGCGACCCATCCATGGATGGTGCGGACCCAGCCAGCCAGGCAATTTGGTCCCCCCCCCCTTTCAAGCTCCTGAACATCTCAGCCGTACAGCAGTGAGGGAAGGACTTGCATGCGGGGGGTCCCGAAGGCAGCCTGCCCCTGCAGCTGGCAGCCATCAAAGCAGTACCAGCCCTTCAGGCAGGCCCCTCTTCCCACCAATAGGGAAGCGCCAAGGGTGCTCACTGGCCCGCACCCTCAAACCATTAGGCCACTACTTGCCTGGGTGCTGCAAGCCTGTGTGAGCCTGTAACGAAAGGGCCATGCCCTGTGAGCCAAGGTCATACCACCCAAGTGAATGACCCGAACATGAAATGGAGGCTGCTGCTCCTCCACAGCTCATGTGGCTACCATGCTTATGTGTGCAAATCTGCCTGAGCCTATACCAGAATGGCCATGCCCCACAGCCAAGGTCATTACAGCCCAAGTGAATGACCAGTATGTGAGGTGGAGGACTGCTCCTCCCCTTGAGCGCACCTTGCCTATGCATGCACGTCTGTGGGGCCTGTAATGGAAGGGCTGTGCCCTTGGGAAGCCCAGCTTATTACTCCTAGGTGAATGACCAGGAGTGAGGCAAAGGACCCCACATCCCAAAAAACAGAAGTAGCGGCTCGGCCATCACTTCCCCCGTGGTTAATGTGGAGTCAACCAGACCCTTCCTTAAGGGCTTGGGTCATCACTGCACTAAAGCTCAGGATCTAACTCCCATGCCCACCATTAATGTCATGCGACCCCAAAAACTGCCCGGGCTTACTTCCAACTTGGAGGTTTACTGGCAAACCAAAAGGCGCCTAAGCTGCCTGATGGCAGCCACTGGATGTGAGGCAAGCCCCTTAACTTTCCACTCACCCATAATAATAAGTTCGATCCTGGTGGAAGCCGGGTTCAGGCAGCAGGCCCAAGGCCGACTCAGCCCTCCATCCCTCCGAGGCCGGCAAAATGCACACCCAGCCCCCCAGGGTCAAAGCGCAGACAACCGGGGAAGGCAATGGCAAACCACCCCACACAAAGTTGGCCAAGAAAACGCCGTGCCGTGCCATTCTCCCATGGGTCAGCAACGACTCAGTGCCTGCACAGGGGACCACCCTTACCTATGGTGATGATGATGATGATGATAAATTTATATACCGCCCTTCAGGATGACTTAACACCCACTCAGAGTGATTTACAAAGCATGCCATTATTATCCCCACACATCAAACACCCTGTGAGGTGGGTGGGGCTGAGAGAACTCCCAAAAGCTGTGACTTACCCAAGATCACCCAGTTGGCTTCAAGTGGAGGAGTGGGGAATCAAACCCGGTTCTCCAGATTAGAGTCACACACTCTTAACCACTACACCAAACTGGCTCTCACACCAAACTGGCTCACCAAAACTGTGGGAGAGATCTATCAGCTCAGGCAGAACTCTTACAGACCAGCTGGTACCCCAACCTAAAGACTGCTGGCCACTTGGTCATAGGTTTACCAGATGCTGGGGGTGATCCACCCGGTTGCCAAGCAACAATAGCCCAGAAGGAATCCGAGGGACAAGGTGCATCATTCCATCTGCAGGCAATACTGGGCACTGCCTTAAAACCTAAACGGCGGGACCAGTCTCCAGAACCCACCAGGACCCATCTCAGAATCCTATGCCACTTGGATGAAAGAGGGTTAGGTATGGGCACCACCCCCTAATTGTATACATGAAGTGGGTTGAGGGGTTATCTAGTTCCCTCTCCCACAATCCAACTGCCATGAAGACTGGAAAATTCCAGTCATATATGATTTATAGTTACTCCCGTACTGACTGGTAAATGGGCCACTTCTCAGCCCACCAGTCCCCTGAACTAAACCCAGAAGCCACTGGGCCCCAAGGCAGCGGAAACTCCAAGGAAACTCCACTTCTAGGTGCCAACACCTTGGAGACAAGGCTCAGTGCCCCGCCAGCTGCTGGAGCTCCCATAAAGGCTGGCCAGCAGCTGACTGGCCCAGGTGCAGTAAACCTTCTTAAGCCTCATTTACTTGTCTCCCTCCTCAGGTCCACCTCATCCTTCTCCTCCACTTCCTGAAGAGGAAAGTTAACCCCCGACATGCTGCTCCCTTTATGGCTGTCCCTTTAGGACTGAGTCAAGTAACAACCCAATGGCTAAACTGTGAAACTCGAAGGCAAGATCCAAAACGATACAACTCAGGAGTCTGAACATGGGAGTCAGGAGACTGTTGCCAGACCCCCCCCCCGCCCCAGAGCCCCCACAGCCAAGCACTAGGGGCCAGTGGACTTACCTACCTTGTCAATCATCCACTGTCAGCTCAACCTGACTGGATTACAGCAGCCCAGGACAGATCCACTACTGGCCGTCAATTGTGCTAATCTAGTAGAAAGAGCAGATCACATCTTAGACTTCAGTGCCCTGCGCGACAGCATTGCAGATTTCAACAGATGCCATAACACAGCATGTCATTAGGTGGCCTGAGTTGACAAAACCTGAAAACAGCTCTTTAGGCCCACCAAGGCTGCAAACTGAGCAGGGAAAAAAGGAGGAGGGGTTTAACCAGTCACCACTCTGGGACTGTAGATCCTTGCTACACCAGCAGAGATAAAGTGTGCAGCAAACCACTCTTCTGATGATTGCAAGCCCCCCCACCCCAGCCTCAGCCAGGCCTTCACTGCTGCTGCTGCTCTAAGTACGCTCTCCAAATAAAGTGAAACAATCAGGGAGGCCTAGATAGGCAGGAGGCCTGCAGGGGCTGGACCTAACCCTGCTTCAGCCCTCCTGACTGATAGGCACTGATAGCCCAGTATTTCCCTCCTCCCCTTGGCCACTTCATCATCCTCAAAGGAAGAGTCTGCGGGGCTGCCTTGCAGGCAGCCTATTTTCTGGCTGCTTGCCCTTAGCTGGGCTACTACCCTTTTGGGGTGGCATGATGGAAATGTACAGTAGTATAATGTAATGTACTGTAAAATAACTGCTTTTAGAGCTTCAAAGCCCAACAGGAACACAGCACCTCCAAAATGGCAGCCCAAACACTGTGTAGCCTGTAGAGGCCTCTATAAAATGGCCATCACTGCAAGGAGGCTAAGCAGGCTGCCGTGAGAGACACTCAAAATGGTCACTGCCAGCACAGGATAAGCTGCAAAAAGCCCACAAAAATGGCCACTACTGCCAGTAAGCAAAAGGCAAATCGGGCCACACAAAGCCCACACTCAAAATGGCCACCCCTGGTGCTGTACATATTGTAGATGCCTTCACAACATGGCCACCATTGCCAGGAAGCTAAGCAGAGGCGCCACTCTCAAAATGGCCACCCGACCACATGATAAGCTGCAAAAGCCCCACTAAAATGGCTGCTACTGCCAATAAGCAGGAAGTAAATCAAGCCACACAAAGCCCACACTCAAAATGGCCACCCCTGGTGCTATGCATATTAGAGATTCCTTCACAACATGGTCACCATTGCCAGGAAGCTAAGCAGAGGCGCCACTCTCAAAATGGCCACCCTACCACAGGATAAGCTGCAAAAGCCCCACTAAAATGGCTGCTACTGCCAGTAAGCAGGAGGTAAATCAGGCCACACAAATGCCACACTCAAAATGGCCACCTCCCAGAGGTTTGCATATTGTAGATGCCTTCACAACATGGCCACCACTGCCAGGCGGCTAAGCAGGCCACCAGGTGCCACTCTCAAAATGGCTGCACCCAACTGAATGAACTGCCAAGCCCTCCCACAAAATGGACCCTGCTGCCTGAAGGCCTTAGGCCAAGCTATTGCCGCTGGCAATACTCCCTCCCAAGTAAGTGTAATGGCAGGGGAGGGAAAAGCCTATGCGGGGGGAGGGGGGTTACCAGCATCCACCCTGCTAGGCCAGTAGCAATGAAGTACAAATTAATCCACACTTCAGATGGCTGCATCTCACCCCTGTGGCCTACAGCAAAGCCTGTTGCTGATGCTAGAAGTCCTCTCTCCCAACAAAGTAAAATGGGGAGGGAGAGAGAGGTGCCTAGGTAAGCCAGAGGCCTGCAAGGGCTGGGTATGATCCTGCTTCACCCCTCCTGACTGATAGACAACAGTTCCCAAATGTAAATAAGAAAAAGCCTCTGCCAAACCCCTGAGCCTGGCGCTGGGCCCTGGCTCTCCTTGTGGAGTGTGAAGGTAGCACGCAGGGGAGCATCACAGCTTCTCCAAGGCAGCTATCCCTGCATAACCAGGAGGGCCTTTGGTAAAACAGAGGAGCTTGGCTGAGGGAGCTTGAGATGGGCTCTGCTCAGGCCGAGCAACTCTTCCCACCTGCGGCTGGGCAGGGCGGAACAGCCTCCCAAGGCCCTTGTCTCTGCCCTCCCAGCCAAAGCCTGGATTGAAAGGAAAGGGTGGTGCTGCCTGCCTGCCTCCCTCCTTCCAGGGCGGCAACTAGTGCCCCCCAGCTTTAGCAGCGTAGCTGCATGCCGGGAAGGGTCCATATTATCGTTAGAAAAATGTGCATTCAGTTTGCATAATGCAGTATTGTATGAGCCTATGAAGTTTCTTTATCCTGGGTCAGACTATGGTCATTTCCACACGTCCCAGCATAGCACTAAACTCACACAAAGAGGGCATCTTCCTGGAGTGATTTCTGACATCATCGCGCCACAAAAATTTGATGGTGGTGCAATGACATCAGAAATTGCGCCAGGACAACACCCTCATTGTGTGAGTTTAGTGATATGCTGGGACGTGTGGAAATGACCCATTTGTCCACCTGGCCCAGCACTGCCCACTCAGCCTAAACAGTCTGTTCACTTGCCAGGCAAGTGTCATTTGTCACTTGTAGTGCGACCCTTAGGTGTGCAGGCTTGCTGGACAGTCAGCTTGCCTAGAGGCATGGCAAAGCCAAGTGAGAGCATGAAGAAGACAGCAGTGGCAGAGCTGTGTGACCATCTCGCCCAGTGATGCAAAAGTGGCATAGCCCCTCAACCTTGCATGCCAGGTTGTGGGGAGGAGCTGAGAGATTGCCCCTCAGCCCTCCACCTGGCTGCTGCTGCCTCTGTTGGCTGTTCCTCTAGCTCCCCCCGTGCTCCAGATGGCAGCAGCCACACATCTGGGGGGACAGGCAGTTGTGCACCATCACCACCACCTTCTTGCTCTCTCCTCCTTTCACAAGAGGAAGATGGCAACCTGGTGGGCAACTCTACATGGTTCTGCTGCCACTGTCTTCTTCCTGCTGTTGCTTGGCTTTGCCACACCTCTGGGCTAGCTGGCCAGCCAGCCCACATGTCTAGGCTGCCTTGCTGCATGACTCTTCTGGATGGGGCCTCACAGCTCTGTGTTAAAAAACTACAAAACAATTAACAATGGCCTTAGTGGACACAGGGATAAGCCTGTGCCAGCCATCGGGTCTAGTTTGACCCCCAAACTCCCAGCCTTGCAGTCCATCCTCTTTAAATGGTGATCGAGCCTGGAACTCCCGGTGCTTATCAAACCTAGGCTTTACCTCTGAGTTGCAGCCTGTTATGATCTTCACTTTCTTTAGGGTGGATTTTGCTTTGAATCTCCCCCTTACACCCTCTGGGTAGTTTGCTGCCACCAGGAATATATTATTCCAAAATGTTTTATTTAAATTTTCCCTTTTGTAACGTGTTTGAGCGTCAGGCTCCTTCGTGGTTCTATGTGGCCCTGAGGATAGGAATGGGAGATAACAATGGGCCAAGCTACACATGACGAATGACACTTGAATGGCAAGTGTATTTCTCCCTGTTCACTTGCCCTCCACGCAATCCACTTGCCGTTCAAGTGTCATTCGTCATGTGTAGCTTGGCCCTATGACTGCTACTCTGGGATATAACAAAACAAAATAAAAGTTTATTTTTTAAGAAGCGTATTGGTTACATAAAAGTCGTTCTTAGTTCTTCTAGCTGCTTCATCCAAACTCATTCATACAGATCTCTTGTAAGGCTTCACACACAGTTAGCCTCTTTCTCTAGGCTCTATATTTCTCTCACAGAGAACTCCTCAGACAGCACACAGACAGCCTGTTTTCTTTTCACTCTCCATCCTTTCTCTCTCAGGCGCACACACAGTTTGCCTGCTTCAAATAGAGTGAATATAGTCTCCCAGACACACTCAGTTCAGGCTTCCCCTCAGGTTGCCTTTCCCTCACAAATACATGAACACCCTCAGGCTGCTCACAGCTCGCCTCTCTTGCCCTAACTGAATCCTTTTCTCTCCCTCAGTAACTGAAAACTGCCTTCACTCCGCCCACTCTCTGTCATCAACCAATCATATCACTCACTCATCTCTCTCTTTCACCCCCCCCACTCTTCACCTATCTCACCAAACATTTAAAGACACAGGCACCGATTTCTTGAAATCATTACACAGCCCCTTTCCACATAACACCTAATGTGACTGCTTCTTAGGATTGTCTTTATGTGGCATAGTTTAGATTTCCATGGCACATTATTTTGATTTTATGCATGCATCTGACTGAGTGAGCTCTGGTTTACGAGAGTTTGTGCCGGAATGAATATTTTAGATGCATAAAAGCATGCATCTGATGAAGTGAGCCATGACTCACAAAGCTCATGCTGGAATACATTCTGTGCTAGCATTTCAGGTGCCACTGGACTCCTGTTTAATTTTGCTGCAAAAGACAAATGCAGCTGCTTCTTTGGAATTATAATCTAATTACCATTACTGTGAGACAGTTATAAGATGCGTATCAACTTTTTGTTAGTTCTAGAGGTGAGTTACTTTGCATGTTAAAAGGATGTGAGAAATAATAAAAGAGACAATCTCAGATTATGAGTGCATCAGGAGGATTGCACCATGCTTTATACACACACAAACCAGGGCTTTTTTTCAGCAGGAACGCGGGGGAACGGAGTTCCGGAACCTCTGGAAAATGGTCACATGGCCGGTGGCCCCGCCCCCTGATCTCCAGACAGAGGGGAGTGTAGATTGCCCTCTGCGCCGCTCCAGTGGCACGGAGGGCAATCTCAACTCCCCTCTGTCTGGAGATCAGGGGGTGGGGCCACCAGCCATGTGATGATTTTCTCCAAGGGCAACCCACTGAGTTCCACCACCTCTTTTCCCAGAAAAAAAGCCCTGACACAAACACATGCCTGATGACTGACACTGGTTGTGTTTTTTCATCCTTTCTCTGCCCCTTACTGCTGTTCTGCCAAGTTTCCCCCCTTCCAGTGATTTACCATTCTGGTGTTCCAAACTTCTCCAAACGTGCCTTTGGAATTCACGATGAGGGGAGAGTGATTTGGAGCAAAGTCACTATTAGGGAAAGTGTTTACGCGTGGACACACGTGCCGTTTCTGTCTTGCGATTCTTTCTTCTGAAGCCTCTGGGAAAGCAGCCCTTGGCCTCTTCTTGTGTGCACTTGCATGTGACATGTAGTTTGACCTTCACCGCAAGCTTCTTAATGTTGGGACTTGTCCTTCTCAAGGCGAAGACTGATGTGACGTGTTACAGGGTTTGGAAATGTCCTCGCTAGTTTAAATACAAATGCACTCTATTCTTTCCATTGGACAATTCCCAAAAATGGCTCAACATGTTTTCAGTGCTCTTCATTTCAAACTGGGGGGAAGATAGCTAAGGGGGAACTTATTGGTTAGCACCTGTGTCTACACTCAGTGGCTCAATCCCCAATTCCCAGAATAGTTTTCTGGCTGTTTTTGCAACAACAAAAAACTTTGAGAGAAAGGATATTTATTTATCTAAATGTACTTACTCAATTTTGAAATGGATTTTGAAAAGTAGACAGTCTGAAGTATGAGGGGAAGGGCATGACTGACAGGTCGTCATGACTTGTTACCGTGTTTAAAGACAAGGCAAATTCGAAAACAGTGATTCTATTGTGGGAGAAGGTGCTACTAAAACTACTGGGAAAGGGTTCAGGCTCAGAAAAGGGAACGGGTTTCCACTGGATTCCAGTTTGAAAGGAGCAAGATGTTAATTAGGGGAAGCACTGCAAAGCCTGTTCCTGCACTGGCAGAGAAGTGAACTCGGTGACCTCGCTGCTCTCTTCCCCCTTCCTGTCCCCCATCCATTTCCTCTTATCTCTGACTTGTATGATTCTGTTTTAAATTTGGTTTCGATGCATATTTATAGACCACAGCCTAGTATCTTCTCATAGTGATAATGATCTGCTAATAATGATAAATAATGATGAGCTAAGTAGGTAATTACCCAGCAGTCCACATGGACTCAATAGACCCTTTTACAGGCTGCTGGATAACTGTCTTTTAATAACTGACTAAATATATGTTTGCATTAGAGAGGGCAACAGGCACTCAGGCAGTGCTTCAAAATGATGCATAGATTTTATCTTTCCTGCCCTTGACCGGTGTTTCTTTGATCAGACAGAGTGTGCTGTTCTTGATTGTACTGTCAACATCAGCCGTAAAAAATTTGGAACCATAGGTACAAATCTAAAAAGAAAAGAGTCCAGTAGCACCTTTAAGACTAACTAACTTTATTGTAGCATAAGCTTTTGAGAACCACAGCTCTCTTCGTCAGATGCATCTGAGGGCAATCTCAACTCCCCTCTGCCTGGAGATCAGGGGGCGGGGCCACCAGCCCATGTGACCATTTTCTCCGAGGGCAACCCACTGAGTTCCACCACCTCTTTTCCCAGAAATAAAGCCCCGAGAGAGACAAATAAGCATCTTCTGTTGTTTCATGGGTTCTGTATGCACTTTCGGACATAAACAATAGGGCTAGCATCCTGTGCATTAAAAAAAATTGCTCACCCAATCTCCTCCCTAGGCTTGACAGCAAATGATGAGGTACCTAAAAGCTGCACTTGCTTTCCATCAAAGAAAACAGTGGAGGATTGCCTTCAGCTGGGGGTGGAGGGGAATCTCTCAAGCGAAACCACAGGAACTGGCTGGCAGATCCTAATGGCTTCTTTCACTGTCCACTAGTTAAGAGACCCATTTCTTATGAGCTTATAGTGGGGGGAGGGATAAAGCGTACTATGTTTCTAGCACAAATGCTTCCTGAAACGGCCAGACATATTCTCCTGAGGTGTGTGTTTTTTTTTGACTGTGTGAATTTCCTTCTCTTTGAAGTTTGGTAATTGGTGGGCTGCAATCAGAGACGTTATTCTCTACTGGCCAGAGTGGATTATCATGGCTGCCCTGGAGACCCTGTGGCTCTGTCTGACACTCCTGCTTCCTGTGCCGGGATGCCCCAGGTAAATGGGTGTGAACGAGAGATTTCTTACCACAGTATAGTGCGCGGTCCTGTAAGATTTTTGCAAATAAAAAAAATAATTTCTAAGGTGCTCTTTCACTAACTCACTAAAAGGAAATTTCCTAAGTAAACATCTGCAAAAGAATCAGTTACATAATAATAATAATAATAATAATAATAATAATAATAATAATAATAATAATAATATTCAATTTATATACATATATACATGAAGAATAGATTATTCCAAAATAGGGACTGGTGGCTAATCTCAGTTCTTCCGGGGCCTGGATATTCTAAGGTTGTGCCTCTTACCTTGTACTGAGGAGAGCACTGAAGATGTACAGGAGTTTGCGACAGCTGTTCTCAAATTACTAATACTACTACTATTATTATTGATGATGATGACAATGACAACAACAACAACATTTGGTTTATATACCACCCTTCAGGACAGCTTAACACCCTCTCAGAGTGGTTTACAAAGTATGTCATTATCCCCACAACAATCGCCCTGTGAGGAGGGTAGGGTTGAGAGAGCTCCGAGAAGCTGTGACTGACCCAAAATCACCCAGCTGGCTTCAAGCGGAGGAGTGGGGAATCAAACCCAGCTGTCCAAATTAGAGTCCTGCCGCTCCTAACCACTACCCCAAACTGGCTGGAAGTAAGCAGACTCTGAACGCAGACACCACAACTTCTTATTCTGCATCATGATCCTTAAGAGTAGTAGAACCAAAGTACACGTGATGTTGGGGAACTATGAACAGATCTGATGTGTAATGTAGCTGGAGAGAAAGTCGCAAAGGGAGGCAGTATGAATCAGGGCTGCAGTGCTCATGAAGGGGAGGTAGCTCTATGCTGCTCTGTTGTTTCACAACTGAAATTAGCCATATTAGGCTACTTTAAACCCTGGCAGGGAAAAAGAGAGGCACGTTTAAGAGTACCTGTGTTTTTTGCTATCAGGGTCTTAAAGCAATTGAGGGCAATTTTGATTTGAGAAATGTCATATGGGAAAGAGTAAATCTCCTCCTTTCCAAGATTGCAGCCTTGATCTATAATGGGGTGTCTCTCACAAGCTGCTTTTCCCAGCTGAGTTGTGCCAGGGAATCAGATTATAGATCTCCAGGATCATGAATCGTTTGGGCCCATATGGTTGCTTTCCAACTTACGCAGACTGAAACGAGAAAGTTCCAGTTCTGTCTGTCTCCATCCTAGTTCATAATGCAACTGCTGTCTTTTAGACAAGATTCTCTGGAAAAGTCACTAATGCTAGGAAAAGTGGAAGGCAGTAGGAAAAGAGGAAGACCTAAAACAAGATGGCTTGACTCAATCGAAGCCACGTCCTCCAGTCTGCAGGATCTGATCAAGTCTGTTAATGAGAGGACGTTTTGGAGGTCTTTCCTTCATAGGGTCGCCAAAGGTCAGAGGCGATTTGACAGCACATACCACACACACTTACACTACATCCTGCAAGTAGATTGCCTAATAAGGACCCATCTCTTAACCAACTGAGGAAATGTCTATCCATCATCTGTGATTGCTAGCAAACCACCGCCTTAAACAAAAGATGGGCAACTCTACTTTGACACCACAGGATAACAGTTTTGTTACAATATTAAGGAAAGAGAGAGAAAAGAATATTATGGGGCAGCTTTTTCTCTCCACTTGGTAGAAAAGAACAGAAGTGCAGGAATGAAGAAGGCACGTGAGGGCAGCACCACACATTTTGTACAGCTTTCACAATTGCTGTGATATACCAGCCTTTCCCGTCCCAAGCCACAGGAAGTGTGGGTGACATCCATGGCTTGGATCCTGAGATCCGCCATCAGAAAGCCTTGATGGTCTGAGATCTTGCACTGCCTTAGGGACTATGGGGTACTTAAAGCTGCAATGGCTGGGGGGCTGTAGTGGGGACAGGAAAAGGAAGGAGATTGCCCCTTTTTTTCTTCTGGCGCATGTAGAGCTCTGCTTACAGAACAGAAAGAAAGGAGAGATTTTGTCCAGTTCCCCACTATAGCTGCAAACGTTTCTCAGAATTTTTAATGCACCCCAGGACATGAATCCTTCAGATAGGCCCTTACAAGGCAACACTGTCATAAACTACATGTCTTGCTGTTTTATCATCCTACTATATAAAAGGCTAACTATGTTCCAGACAACCTACTTCCTACCCTGATGCACCTCCAGAGGGCGCTGCTGTAGAGAGAAGCCCAGAAGAGGCGCAGCCAGTCCCTCCAAGAGCATGCTGCAGCGGGAAGCCCAGGACAGGATCAGGCGCGGAACAGGCAACAATGCCTGCCTCCTGCTTTCACCCAGCTGGGAACAGCAGCAGAGCAGGTGGCAATAGCCACTACCCACCTTCACCCAGCTGGGATCAGGAGCGGAGCAGGTGGCAATGCCTCCCCCGCCATCACCTGACTGGGATGAGGCATGGAGCAGGAGGCAATGCCTGCTCCCCCCTTCACCCAGCCAGGATCACAAGCAGAGCAGGTGGAAATGCCCACTCCCCTTTCAACCCACTGGAATCAGGTGTGGAGCAAGCAGCAATGCCCACCTTCACCCAGTTGGGATCAGATGCAGACCTGTACAGAATCAGGCAAAGAGCAGGAGGCAAATGCCCACCCCCTTCAGGCTGGGATCAGACATGGAGCAAGTGACAATGCCTGCCCCCACCTTCACCCACTGGGATCAGGCATGGAGCAGGAGGCAATGTCCAACCCCTCTTCACCTGGCCAAGACCAGGAGCAGAGCAGTTGGAAATGCCCACTCCCCCTTCACCCTGTCGAGATCAGATGTGGAGCAGGCAGCAATGCCCGCTCCCCTTCTCCCAACCAGGATCAGGAGTGGAGCAGGTGGCAATGCCCATCCCCCCTTCACCCCGCTGGGATCAGGCACGGAACAGGTGGTAATGTCCCTCTGCCTTCACCCAGCTGCATTCAGCCATAGAGCAGCTGGCAATGCCCCCCCCCCTTCACCCAGCCTGGATCAGTAGCAGAACAAGTCGCAATGCCTGCTCCCCATTCAACTTGCTGGAATCAGGCACAGAGCTGGCAGCAATACCCCCCCTCACCCCATTGGGAACAGTTGCAGAGCAGGCAGCAATGCAGCCCTTCACCCAGACTGAATCAGGCGCAGAGCAGGAGAAAATGCCAGCCTCCCCTTCACCCAGCCTGGAGCAGGTGGCAATGCCCACCCCTCAGGAGCAGAGCAGGTTGCAATGACCGCCACCCCCTCACTCGGCCGAGACCAGGAGCAGAGCAGGAGGCAATGCCCCTCCCTTCACCCCGCTGGGATTAGTCACAGAGTAGGAGGGAATGCTTGCCTGCCCGCCCCCTCCTTTCTTGAGCCCGTTGTATTTTTTCTCACAACAGGCTTTGTTACTAGCTTAAAATAATGATCTAGCCATCAGCAGACATGGCTGGAGGTTTGGAGAAGGGACTGCAGCAGAGTTGTATGAGAAACAAGGATTGGGGTTTGTTTTAATATGAAAAATAAATATTCACTTTGTGAATAGTGCAAAATGGTATTGGTGCTTCTAACAATGTGGTATAGTGGTTAGAGTATCAGACTAGGATCTAGGAGACTCAGGTTCAAATCCCCACTCTGCCATGGAAGTTTGTTGGGTGACTTTCAACCAGTCACACACATACACACCTCGTCTACCTCACCAGATTCCTGAAAGATAAAATATCAAAGGGGAGACTTGGGGCATTTTTTTCTAAATGGCTCTAACCTGAGCACTCCTATTGTTATGCTGATATTAACCCATCTTAGCACACAATTAAGTAATTCAGAGACCTTTGGAAAGGATTCCAAATCTTCTCCAGGCACAGAACAAATGTTCTGGGGAGGGGGGAAAGAAAAACATATTGCACTGGATTCTTGATGTATCTATTCATTTACTTCATGTATACCCCATCTTTCTCCCCAACGGGAACCCAACATGGCTTACAACGTTCTCCCTTTCTCCATCTTTTCCCCTGTGAGGTAGGCTAGGCTGAGTGTGTGTGACGGGCCCAGGTTCACCCAGCAAGCTTCTGTAGCAGACTGGGCATTTAAATCTGGGTTATTTCCCAACACTAACACCACGGCACAACACTGTCCCTACAACATATGCAGATCTACTGCAACACACCTACACAAAACACATACATATATATCTATTCTCCTTCTGAGTCCAGATTTATCTTTTAGGGGGTACAACTTGAAATACTATACCCACCCCCCAAGGTCTGACCAGCTACCAAGAAAGGACACAGACATCTACTGAAAAAAAATACTCATGAAAAGACTGCAGACAACTTGTCTTTTGAATCAGAAAATTAATTTATATGCAGTTGTCAAGTAACCCAAACACTGGTTACAATCCAGTGACCTGGTAAAGTGTTCTAGTCTCTGGTTCTCAAAAGTACTTGAAAGCCCTTTGTTTTGAACAGGTCTTGTGTAACCCAGAAGATCCCTGGCTAGAGACCCCTCTCCTCAACTTTCTTTTTCAATTGGAGAGTTAGGCAAAATCTTGCTATTTTACTGCAGACCAACATGGCTACCCACCTGAAACTATATGGTTGAATCAGAAAGTGAATGATGTTGCGATTGTTTTATCCATTTCTCTACTGATGGCCATAGCTTGATTTGTCAGGTCAGACATTGTGACAAACCACAGCCAGCACATATCATGTTTGCCAGCTTGCTTTGAACCATGGTTTCTAATTCTCATTTGCTGATTAACAATAAACCATGGGAGACTATTTAAGAGTCTTTGGACTCCCAATCTTTGGCCAGTTGCCCTAAAGTGACATTCATATTGTTACAATGGCTTATGGAATATTGTTGTTTGTTGGATGTGAACGTATTGTAATATTATTGATCACTGTACGTTGTTATTTATTATAAGCACATTGCGCTTTCTGATGTTGGTCATGAAGTGTATATTAGAATGAACTAATTTCTGAATAAAATCAATTTGACCAAGTACTGAACTCTTATTGCAAATGGGCCAGAGATCTGTCTTCAGTATCCTGTTCTCCATAGCCTGACAATGACAATATATAAATTAAATTGGGTGTAATTACTGAATGGTGTATGTAGCACTTTAAAATTCTGATTGGTGTTATAATTGAAAACCCTTTGACTTTTATATTTTGTAAAGGTAAGTAGCCAATTGGTTTGGGTGCTGGAACTCTTTTCTTTTCCTGTTCATTCAACCCAGTGGTCCCGATCAGCCGCTAAAAAGTGCTGGAACTCTATGGTTTGATGTTGGTTTCATTGGGCTTGCAATGGCCCTAGGTTCTGCCTGGCATCTGTGAGTGACACTGGTTCTGTTGGGCTTGTAACAGTGTCCCTTGCTTCAGTTCTGCTGGGATTCTCTGCTTCGCCATTGTTTGTGCTGTGATTCTCTGATTTGATGTTGGTTCTGTTTGGGCTTTGTTGGTTCTGTTTGCTTTGGGAGGCTTGGCCAGTGTGATCGTTCTCGTGTGCTTGGCTAAAGCTCTTTTTTAGGTTTCTATCTTTGCCCGGGAAAAAGCATTCAATAATGGTTTCCCTATAGGAAATAAAGTAGAGTGGCTGAGGGGCACTACTTTAGGGGCCCATAGAACTGGAGCCCTTGACTCAGTCAAATTTAAACTTGGGGGGGGGGTGTCTTTAGTGGACAGGCAGGACTAGGTTCCCACAATTTTGGGGTAGTTTGCTTTAAAAGCTGTTTTTCCAGCTCCCTGGAAAGATTCCCCCTTAGAAAATAATGGGGCTGAATATTTTCAGAATTCTGAATAAAACCTGAATCTAAATACTATTTTGGGACTTGCATAGTGGGAATACCAATATATGGTACAATAAAAATATATATGGTATACTGAATACCTGGATTTTTTAAAAATCTGATTTTTAGTGCATGCCCCTAGCTAGCCCAAGTAAAATTATTATATTTCTGTTTCACAACTGGTACCTACCCTGTGTGTGTGTGTGTGTGCATATGTGCCATAGAGTTGCAACTGACTTATGGTAAGCCCAGCAAGGGGTTTTCAAGGTGAAACCGCGGCAGAGTCTTCCTTGGCGTTTGCCCATCCAAGCACTGATCCTGCTTAGTTTCCAAGATCTGACAAGGTCGGGCTATATCATGCAGCCTTCCTTCCCAGGACTTACCCTACAGGTCAATAATAATTCCAATCTGCTTAATAAGATTTGTTTGAAATTCATCAGATGCCTTTTTTATTATATCCTCTTTGCTGAGAAAAGGCTAAGAATTTGGTGTATGAAAAAATGTAGCTTGGTTAGAGTTGCATCTGTGGAGTAAATATTGACACAATAGAACTGATTTTTTATTCCATCCGTGATGCCATCTTCCATTGTTTGCAAGAGATGAGGGAGAACAAAGGCATATATCGAACATTTGAATTAGCTGAAATACGTTTTGTAGATATTTTGCGGCAGATGGTACACCTCAATTAAAGAAACATGATTTCAGTTTGCATTATTCTAATGCATTTTTAAAAATTATATTCTGTTCTGGGGGGAAGATCAAAGACACAACAACCACAAGAACAAAAAGGTGGTTGCAAGAATTAGCAGAGCTTTGGGGGCATTCTGAGATCAAAGAAATCATTGCATTTAATGGTGCACATGTAGTCAATGCTATCTGGGGTTTGAAAAGAAACTCACTAATTCATTTCCAAATTCTTTCCATATCACTCTTATCTAGTGACAAAAGATTTTAAAAAATCAGTCCCAGTGCCTGGGGACTCGACAGCTGCAATTACTATTTTATGTTCTCTCTGCAGAGGATACCTGGGCCCTGGGGGGATAGGAGATGATGGAAAATACCCCAATTGTACGGGTGGCGCAGCAGGTTACATCGATAAGTGGCTGCTTGGAGAAAACCACATCTACCGCTCTCCTACATGTAAGGTAATAAATTATCTTTAGTACTGGCTCGCTTGGTGAAATCTTTGTTAAGTTGCGGGCTTGGGCTTGCTCTGGCTTCCCTCTCCATCCTTCTCCTTCCCTCTTCAGACATTAACCAGGTGCAGCCAAAGGGATTATTTATTGAGACATCATTGCTCTATTGATTTTTTTTTTAATTTTCAAAAGAGGGAAGAAATCTAGTATCAGTGTAAATGGTTGACCACCAAGATGTTCATTAAATTCAAAAGCAGTCTCATCTCTTTGGGATTTACCTTTATATAAAATATCCTAAGGACACCCCAACTAGATTCGAGAAATGGTCTGTCAGTTTGGTCTCTGGCATTGTTTGGATCCAGATGTTTCTGGAAATTTTAACACCTCACACCTCTGAGTATTATGACGGAGCATTCATTGGTTGGCCTCCACTTAAATACAGTTTTAAGTCACTGAGTAGCTAAATCATGGATGGCCAGCCTCTGTGTTCCTGGAGGGCCGCTCCGTTCTCACTCGAGGAGAGGGGGGCACCCTGCTGCTTGGCTGCCCCTTCTCCCATGGTCCCTGGAGGCAGGTCATAAGGTCCGTCCTTTCCCCAGTTCTTTTTCTGCCTCACTCCAGGTGCGGGACTCTGCTGGAGCTCTGACTCCCTTTTGGCCCTTTTTCCACTCCGGAGCTCCTTAGGTCATTTTTTTTCCCAACATCCCTTCAGTGTGTGTTTTTTTTTTCCTTTTCTCTGTCCCAGTTTGAAAAAAGAAATGGTGTCCATCTGTTCTGCTCCATCGCTATTGTGTAGTGACTCATTGCCAGAAGCCCCATGGCTCTGTCACATACATATCAATCTTTCAATCGTCTGAAAAGGAGACAGCCGCTGCACTAGAAAGCGACCTTGGAGCCGTCGTGCCTAATGACTGGCCTAAACAAAAATGGAGGAGCAAATTGTCTGCTAAAAGCAACACTGTCTAGCAGTGGGCTGATACTGAAGGCACTCAGTCTGGCTGCAAGGATAGTTTTGGTGGGGAAACTGTAGCTCTCTGCTGCAGATATCGCCAGCAGCCCACTTCCCCTGTAACTCTCACCAGACAGATCAGGAGGTGGTGAGTGGACAGGAGAATCCTGTTTCCCTCCGAAGAGAGGGAAAGAGTCATTGCTGCCCCACCAGATGTTCAGGAGTGGCTGACCAACTTCTTTAATGATGAAATGAGAGCAATCTCAGGGCAGAAAGGGGCCTCTTCAGGTGCCCCCTCCTCCCAAACTGGGGGCCCAGGCTTCTCTTGCAGGCCCGCTTCCAGTTACCAGGAAGACCTCTCAGCCTATTAAGGCAGTGCGGAAAAGCCTGCCCACCCCCCCGGCTCCCTGGAATCAATCTCTGAGGCCTTCCCAGCTGGAGGAGATGCTCTACAGAGCACTCTGCGTTCAGAGGGGGAGGGAGGGAGGAAGACCCACCTCAACAGGCCTTTCAGGCTCATAGGCTGTTCTGGCACGATGAGTTGCTGCCCTTACTCTACAGGGCTCTAAACATTCTGCAGTTCTCCATCTTGAAAGGGGAACCAGAGCCAGATGAGGATGATGGAGATGGGGCCGTTAAGGTGTTTGGCACGTTACAAGCCTTCCCTTTTCCTCATCTTTTCACCAAAGGGGTCAAGGAGGAATGGGCTGAACTGCCTAGTCAGCACGGCAGTCCCACATGAAGCATGCCAAGAAACTCTACTCCTTCCCTCCCAAGGTCTCGCTCCTCCTCAGAATCCCTGCTGTGGATCCTGCAGTGGCCCATGTGGTCTCGGGTGTAACCTGACCTAAGAAGAGGGAAAGCTCCTTAATGGATTCCACAGATTTTAAAAAGTGGGGCAACCCTCTACAGAGCTCAGGCTGCCATGGCCTACTCTGTTAGAGCTCTTCAGCCTCCTCACTCATGGCTAGAGCCTCCGTTATGTGGCTTCATAACCTTCTGAGGGAAACCCCCTATTTGTCACGGCAGCTTACTGACTACCTCTCCAGGACAGCGAGAGCCTCAGCATTCATAGCCAATGCCAGTTTCAACTCTGAAGTTTTCCTCAAAGGCTATGGCCTCGACTGTGGCGGCAAGAAGGAATCTGTGGCTAAAAAACTGGACAATGGATGCCACATCCATGGCCTTTCCTTGAGCGTAAGCTTTTTGGTGCTGCCTTGGACGAATTTTTATTGGATTAGAAACATATAATAACAATTATAATCACAGTCTTTAATTTTTTCTAATTCTAACCCCCTCCCTTTCCCCCCCCTTTTTGTTGACTTCCAACAGTTTTCCAACCCCCTATCCACTTTCCCTCTACTCCCTTCATACTTATTTTATTTATTTATTATAATATACTTTCAGATTCTTCTAAGCACTATTTCCACTTCCTTTCACATATAGATTGTCATATAAATTGTCATATAAATAAACTCCTCTTAATCTATCTTCTTCATTAAAACTACTAATAATATTCATTTTGATAACCTGTGTTTTATCTTACTCCTTCAAAAAGAGTCCAGTAGCACCTTTAAGACTAACCAATTTTATTTTAGCATAAGCTTTCGAGAATCAAGTTCTCTTCGTCAGATGCCTGATACAGAGACTGCTTTTACTTTATCATACCATAGGTATGCGTGCCATCCAAATAATTTTTTGTACAAAAATTTTTTTTGTAATTTTTTGGAAATTACTGGAAGCTTCATTTTCTCCAGATATGCGGCTATCGCATCTTTATTCACTTCTTTCTTATCATACAATTTAGCGTAAAATTTATAAAAGGCTCTGCTAATAGCGACCTGTTCCAAGTGTACTTTATTGTCATCACATATTTTATTTATTATCCTTTTCTCCTTTCTTTTCTTCAATTGCCATGCCAAAAATTTCCCAGGTTTATTCGCCCCTTCAAACGACTTTTGATTCAGTCTTTTAAGATTCCATTCCAGTTCTTTATTATTCATAGCCGTCAACTGCTCCTGAAGGATTTTGATATCCTGATATATTTTCTTTTTCCCTGGTCTTTTCTTCAGCTGTATTTCTTTGGCTTTTATTTTTTCCATAATCTCCTGTCTCTTCTCCTCTTTTTTCCTTCGAAGTCTTCCATTTAAGTCCATTAATACACCTCTGATTACTGCTTTATACGTGTCCCATACCTTGTTGGTTGGTACTTCTTGATTCATGTTGTACTGTATGAAGAATTTAGTCTCCCTTCTCAACATTTCCATATTTTCTCCCTCTTGCAACAAATCCTCATTTATTCTCCATCCTTTTCTCTTAGTTCTTTTTCCAAATTTCCACATAATTGGGTTATGATCTGAGCCTACCATGGGCATTATTTCTGCTTCCTTAGTCCAAAGTACTAAGTCCTTTGAGGCCCAGATCATATCAATACGCGATAAGGTAGAATGTCTTGCAGAGAAAAAGGTATATTGTCTGCTTGTGGGATTCTGCGTTCTCCACACATCTTCCAACGCTTCCTGTTGCATTAATCCAAAAAAAGTCTTTGGTAATAGTCCTCTTTTCTTTTGTGTAGTGACTGATTTCTTATCCTGTTCCAAATTCATAACTCCATTGAAGTCTCCTGCAAGTATTATCTGATCATGTGAAAGTTCATCTAGTTGCTTCTTTAAATCCTCAAAAAAGCACTCTTTAGCTCCATTAGGTGCATATATTCCAATCACCAACACTTTCTTTAAATTCCAAATACATTCCACTGCTATAAATCTGGCTTCCCCATCTCTAATTATCACCTTTGGCTGCAGCTCTTCTTTTATATATAATACCACTCCCCTTTCCTGGCCTTTAATTTTTCATGAAAACATCTCAGCACCTTCATGTTGCATTCAGACAGACAACACCATGGCCACGGCTCATAGCAATCAGCAGTGATCTTGGACACTTCAGCAGGAAGCAGCTTCAATCATGAAATGTTCACAGAGGCATCTAGCATCCCTCTGAGTACAGGGCATCAAGGGTGCCTCCAACATGCTGGCTGATTGGCTTAGTTGGTCTTGCCTGGATCAAGAGGAGTGGTCCCTGTCCCAAATTCTTTTTGAAGAAATGACTCACTTTGGTCAACCCTGTGTAGGCTTATTTACCTCTCCCCTCAGTGCAAAGACAAAGTGTTTCTTCTCTTGCGATGACTGTATACAAACAGAGAAGACAGATACTCTCCTATCCAGGTGGCTGCCTGGACTACTTTATGCTTTTCCTCCAATCCGACTGATCTCCAAAGCACTGCACAACCTCGTGAGAGTGAGCAGTGATCTTCCTGGCTCCACATTGGTTTTCAGACCTCATAGCACAGTCAATTTAACCTCCCATGCATCGTTTTAGCTTACATCTCTTAAGGGCTTAAATCTTCTGATGGGATTACAGCCACTCAAGTGCAGCCACCATGGCTGCTTTTCAGTTCTGGATATCTGTAGAGCAGCCACATGGACAGGTATATCGACTTTGGTACTCCATTACAGAATGGACTCTTATGCAAGATGGACAGCCAGCCAGGGCTTTGGAGGCTGTGACTGGCTGGTTGAAACAGAGCAGACTGAAACTGAATACCATGAAGATGGAGGTCCTTTACCTGGGATGTGGGCTGACAGGTTCAGAGATCCAACTCCCGCCCCTTGATGGGGCACTGCTGACACTTATGCCAATGGCAAGGAGTTTGAAGATGGTCCTGGATGTCTCCTTGTCAATGGAGCCCAGGTCACAGCAGTTGCCAAGTCTGCATTCTTCCATCTTCATCAGATTAGGCAACTTGCTCCTTACCTCTCAGCCCACGACATAGCTACGGAGACGAATGCAACGGTCACCTCCAGGTTGGACTACTGCAACTCACTCTATGCTGGTCTGCCCTTGGGTCTGCTCTGGAAGTTACAACGGGTCCAGAATGCAGTGGCACATATTCTGACCAGTACTCCATTCTGGTCACATATAACACCAGTTTTGCACCAGCTGCATTGGCTCCTGGTGGAATTCCAGATCAGGTTCCAGGCTTTGGTTTTAACCTTTAAAACCCTTAGCGGACTGGGACCAGCATACATGCGGGGCCGTTTCTCGCCATATGTTCCCCGGAGACTGCTTCGTTCGGCAGATAAACATCTACCGGTGGTCCCTGCCCATACTTGTCCCTGGGAGGTTCATCTTGCCTCAACCAGGGCCAGGGCTTTCTCGATCCTGGCCCCAATCTGGTGGAACTCTGTCTGTGGAAATCTGGGTCCAGCTGGATTTATTATCTTTCCACTGGGCCTGCAAGACAAAAATATTCCGCCAGGCATATGGAGGTTGAGACAGGGGGGCCGAGAAACTAGCCTCCTACCGGTGGGGGGAGAGTGTTGCCCCCCAGAAAAAGGTTGGCCCTTTTTTTACCTTTCCCTTTACTTGTGTTAACCTTCAGATTAAGTTGTGTTTGAAGAAATATGCAACGTCACACTGTGGTTTTCAATGGAAATCTCTGCAATCTGTGAACTGAAGAAAGAAGGGATCCTCCCTCTCCTCAGAGGTGGGAAAGGAATGATCTCCAGGGATCACAAGCGAGGAGGACCCAAGGATCAGGATTTCCTCCTCTGCCTCAAATAGACGGAACTTTCACAGTAAGACCAAAGTACCTTTCTGTTGACATAGTGAGCCAAGAAGCATGTCTATGTCTTGCTGTTTGTATCTGTCATGTCATTACTGATGTAAAAGATCTATTTGACAGGTCCTTGGATGATGCAAGAGCAGAGAAACTACCTACGTCACCTCACCTGATGTGCTGTGATTGGACACTGGGGGGTGCTACTGGGGGATATAAGCCAGCAGTGTCGTATGCTGGTGTGAAGCTTGTTCCATTAGGTGCTTGGCGTAGCACTTTGACACTGAGAACAAGATTCTGTATATAAGTCACTGTAAATAAACTGTACATACACTTGAATGCTATAAGTGTGTGGAAGCCTTATTTATAGCTCAGCTACAGTTCAAACCACGCTGCGCCAACTTGTGCAAAGGACCTGGATTATGCTGCACAAATTAACCTCTTCACAAGCTCCATAATAAAGTGAGCATCCTCTCTTAGGAAGTATATCAGAGTATATGTGGTCAGTCACAGCATTCTATACAAGCGTATGCATTTCCATGCTGTATGGTAGAGTGTGCCCCTCAAGTCATAGCTGACTTATAGCGCCCCCTGGCAGACTTTTCAAGGCAAGAGACTAACAGAGTTGGTTTGCCATTGCCTGCCTCTGCAACCCTGGTCTTCGTTGGAGGTCTCCCAACTACTAACCAAGGCTTACCCTGCTTAGCTTCTGAGAGCTGATGAGAACAGGCTCACTTGGGCTACCCAGGTCAGGACCCATGCTCTATACACAATCAAGAAAAGAAAAATATAGCATAGGCAAATTGCAGAGCAACTGGAAAGCATTTGGGCAAACTTTGTTACTACAAATTGATTAAAATCTAGTTAGGCAGTTAGTGGCCTAATAAAATTGCCCCGGGAACTGAATTCACGCCCTGGGTTGGCCATTCTTGATTATAAAGATAAATAAATGAGTGCATTCAGGCAAAGTGTTATTTCCACCTTCAGTCATGGGATTTCTTGCCCACAATACAAAAATATTTCTTTGGGCAGTGAAATGTCTTCCTCCTTGCTTCTTATGCCCTGGTAAGTAGCTGGTTTTCTTAGAAGAACACTATGAGAAAAGGGGTGTGGAGTGGCGGGCTGTGGGAGGCCAGCTCCTGTATCTGCCTAAAAGGGGGCTGTCTGGCGAGGCAGTTGGCTTCTGGAGCCCTGAGGGCCCCGTTGCTAGGGTGACACCATTCAAAATGGTGATGGAACACTAGGGAGAAGCAATAAGGGTTGGGAGCAGAGAACAGAAAGCTGAGCCTGGAAGCTCTGTGAGTATGGGCGGCAGGAGCCAGGTTGAATCTCCGAGTTCAGTCTGTGACAATGGTATGCTGGCAGGTCCCACAACTCCTACATTTACTGCTTTCTCTTTACCTCACCCTTCTTTCACTTCTGGATTAGTGCCTGAGGGAGCTAGGTCAACTAGTTGCCGACTCTTACTGAAAACGATAAGTTTAGTACTGTGAGTGGAATGTGCTATTTTGCTTAATCCGTCTTTTTCTATAGAGGGAAATGGCTGGGGACATATGATAGCAGTATTAAAAGGCAGTGTGGTAAAGTACCAGTGATGTTTCTGATGCATAGACAACAGCAACACAGAGCTGTAAGTGGCTTGGAGAGGGGATATTCCACATATTGACCTTGGGAGCGGAAAGGATCTCAAGTCCTCCTGGCTTGGCACTGATGTCCCTCAGTGCTGTGCGCCACACTAAATCAGATGGCTGATCCTTATACCCCGATGCTGTTAATCCTTACTGGCAGCAGCCCTCCAGTAGAACTTGATTTGTTGACCCCTTGGGGGTAGCATTGGGTGTCAAATGGGACTAGATGTTCCAGATGATCAACTTCCCTACCTGGTTGCTGTCACCCTTCAGCCAAAAGTTTACAAGCAACAACCTTGTGGCAAAGGGTCATTTGTATCGTGTCCGTGCTTCATACTGGTGAGGTCTGCCATTTCAGTGGGCTGGTAATAAAGGCCTCTGTGAGCTGTGCCCATTGTGACGTGGGTAACAGCTCAACCAATCATACATCTATACTTCCCCTTATTTTTCAAGGCCCGGGATGATTGAAGGTGCTTTGCACCTGGGAACACTGTCATCTTACAGTTTCAAAACTTAAAAATACATAAGACGTCAATGTAACTGACACATAAAGTACAATCCAAAACAGAATTAAACTCTTCTAAGTCCATGAAAGTCAGTTGGGCTTTTAAGGGTGTAATTCTGTTTAGGATTGCACTGATAGGATTTTTTCCTGGCCTTAAGAAAACTTTTATATAGCTGATTCTCAGAACTTGACAGAACTTAATTGTTTTTTCCCCGTGTCCCAGTAATGTTTTCATACCAAGGGAAAGAGACGACTGAGGGCCCCCAAAAGGAAAAAAAAAGTTTATTTTTTCCCTATTCAGACGTTTATCGGAGGCATTTATATTGTTCTCATTTTCCTCTGACTGCGAAATCTAGTTTATTGGATCCTGTAATTTGTGAAATCCAGGCTACTGGGTGAATTATGCATTTATTTCATTGTTCTTTAACTGTGTAATTGTGTGATCCTGTATATGGTTCATCATATGTATTATACTGCTTTTTATTGCATTGACCATATAACTCTGCCTTGAGTCTCAACAAGAAAGGCAGAAATGAAGGAAGTAGGGGAGGCAGAGACACACACAGAGTGAGAGAGGTTCCTGCGGTTATGAAATGCATTTTCTGTTTTCTCCTTCCCATAGATTTTATTATAGGGAATAATTGAGGAGGAGGAGGAGGAGGAGGAGGGAACAGGCTGTTGCTCACCCAGCTCCTTTCCTTGCATTCAGGAGAAAAGGTGGTGATTGCTGCCCTTTGATGGCACCTGCTTAGAAAAGCCAATTTCCTGGCATGCGCCAAGAAACCTCATTTTTCCAACTTACTTCCGGATTGCTTCCTCTTGTGTATGACATGAAATGGCATTTTCTTAACTACTTACTGTGCTACATTAGCTCCGATCTGTGCTTATCTGAGATTCCGTAAAAATTAAGCAAAATTATACAGATGAGTATTTGATTTTGATTGCCATTGGTATAGAATTCGGAATATTAGAAAATTACTTTTTCTTTTTCTTTTTCTTTTTTTTTAAGTCACAGGATAAATGTGCAGACTGGCTCTGAGGTTCTTCTGTTAGTGGCTGCATCTGGTACAAAAATAGATACGTCCATGAGGCAATGAGACAGTTTGGATGTATGCCATGTTCTCTTTGGTGGCCCGCATTCATTCTGTGACCCTGTCTGTTTATGCCTAGGAGGCTGTCTGGACCTTGAATTGTTTTAATTAATTTAAGCAATGCATTCTTTATTGCCAGGAGTTATACAAGACCACCCAGCCTTTTGATCCTGAAGGCATTTTGGGCACCATCAACTCCATTCTGATGGCTTTCTTTGGACTTCAGGTAATTCCAAGCAGCATGCCAGATGGGAGCTTTGTCTTAATATTTCTTGATGTGCTTCTTGTGTCAAATCTTTTGTGGCTGATGCACTGTCTGCCTGAGGTTCTGTAGGATCTATGCAGCCATTCCATTCTCATCACACAAAATGGCAGCCACAGAGAACTCAGTTCTCCGAAACTTAGCCTACCTTAGGCCTCCCTTGGATAAGTGAAGGTCCGTAACAACAACAGCAACAACATTCGATTTATATACTGCCCTTCAGGATGACTTAACACCCACTCAGAGCGGTTTACAAAGTATGCCATTATTATCCCCACAACAACAAACGCCCTGTGAGGTGAGTGGGACTGAGAGAGCTAGAAGCTGTGACTGACCCAAGGTCACCCAGCTGGCTTCAAGTGGAGGAGTGAGGAATCAAACTTGGTTCTCCAGGTTAGAGTCCTGCGCTCTTAACCACTACACCAAACTGGCTCTCCAAGGGGCTACCTTGGATGACAACATTGCTAGGGTAATGTTAAGAGAACATGTTTACTCATACACCAACAAAAGTTTCTAGCTGAATAGCTCTGTCATTGAAGAGGCAGCTTGCCATTCTGCAGTTCGGCTATGGACCAGGAGCTGTTTATATCACGGGGAGGGGGGGGGGGAGGGGAGCATTCTCCATCTCATGAACTCCGAAGTTGGTTGATGGAGTTGACAAAACTGGGGTCTGAACTACAGCAAGCAGAAGCTTCTTCCCTGTTAACTAGTTGTTGGAGGAACTCACCAATGTCCCAATCCAGGGAGACCCCAATACTGGATTTAGCACCCCATTAATCAAGGCAGAAATATTGGCAAATATAGAGAAAGTTTCTTGGAGTTTAAAGACCCAAATAAACTGATGCACTGCAGATATCTCTGGCCATTTATGCCACGCAGGGAATGCTCACGCTCTTATATACCTTTGTATAAACAAATCATCAAAAGTCATTTAGAATATCAAGTCACTTCTTACAAACAAACAAACAAGCAAACTGTCAGGTCTTGCCAGGCACTTCTCCAATTACTTCACTGCATCACTCCAGTGTATGAGTTAAAGATGATTTTATTAAGGAAAGATATCAGTTCAAGAAGCTGTAACAATGGAATTGACCAGAATGCCTAAAGGGGGTAAAGCAGGATCAATTATAGGACACTGTCTCCACCACCCCCACCCCCACTGGGAAGGAGAGGCCATTGGAGGCTTTGGTGCGCATTGCCTGGGAAGAAAGGAAGTGGGGAGAAAGGAGCTCTGCTCAGTCTCTGTGTTACGCCCAAGGTCAGGTTCCCAGGCTTCAGCAGGAACTGGTGACCAAAACACCTTGCCTGGAAGATAAGCAGTTAGCAACAAAGCAACAGAATGCTGGTTTCACTCTGCATGTACTCAGAGACACAATACTTTCACAACCACAATACACCTGAAGTCATGGCAGATATGCTGGAGGTTTATCTGACACAAACAAACAAACAAAAACAAAACATCTAGTCAGAAAACCCTAATAAGATTGACAGGGCATACTAAGCGTTATATTTGACATTCTTGTGGCAAGTCCTGCTATCTTTCTTCATACGAAGAGGGGTACATTTGTGAGATGTTTGTGGGGAGTGCTACAAAATCAAAGCCACAACATTCAAACATTCTCAAGACTATCTCCTATTGAAAAAATAGTTCCCTGAGACTTCCCCTTCCTTCCACAGTCAGCAGCTAAACTGCTACTTCTTCAAGACCCTTACATGTAGGTGGAAAGAAAAGCGAGGGAGGGAGGCAGCCAAGACTCATTCCAGCATGCCCTGCAACAAAAGCCAAAGTATAGTTGTTCCTATAATAAAAGAAGTTTTGCTAAAGCCATATACCAAAAGAAAATTTCCCCTAATGTTAGTCAAGGATCTAAGTTCAGTCTTCTAGTATTTATAACATACCTGGTCAATCAGAAAAAAATTATAATGGTTCAGAGTTCATTCAAAAACCCTGGATTGGAAACTGAAATGGAAGCTTTTTAAGAGTATACCTGTAATGGCAACTGTGCTAAAACTATGTAGCTTTCTTATTCAGAGTCCAGCCATTGGTTTGTCAAGGTTGATGTTATCTGTGCTTTGGTTGGAAGCATGATCCAGCCACTGGGAAGACTAGGAAGTCTGGAGGAAGTGTGGGTGGGCTTCTACTCATGAGTATTATCTCCCCGCATGGAATAGCCCTGCTCACTGGATTCTAAGACTAGAACAAAGATCTAAACTTTGCAAAAGACGCTTATTGCATCAGTCACTCAGGCTTGGAGGAGGAATTGAACCACTTACTGGCTAAGGAAAGCTTGGATACTTGCCAGTCCTCTTCATCCTCCAGAGCCTGTGGCTGCTATTGCAGCCATGGGGAATCTCTTCATTCAAATGAGGTCAGCTGATGACCAGCCCTGCCTTACAACTGCCCTGCTTACATTCTGAGAAGCTCAGCTGGCACCAGGCGTTGTAGCGGGTGCCATGTGAGGAACTGTCCAGTCCACGGGATTCTAGGTTTAAGACCTAGGGTCTCTGGTGCTTGGAAAACAACCTCTGACTAAATTATCTGGCCACACCTAGGTGAAGAGAAGGGAGTAGGAATAGTAATAAGACAGAGCTTTGGCTGAGCTGCAGCTGCCCCTAGGGCTATCTTGCTATCCAGGTCCCCGCAGGATGGAGTGGAAATCTTAGATCGCTGCCTGACAGACGCGGTGAAATGGTTGAAAAATAACAAATTGAAATTGAACCCAGACAAGACTGAAGTGATGCTTGTTGGGAAGGCAGAGATCTTGAAGGACATTGTACTCCCTACTTCCGATGGAGTTTGTCTGACCCTCACTGACTCAGTTAAGAGCCTAGGGGTTATACTGGATCCAGCGTTATTACTAGAAAAACAAGTTAAGGCAGCGGCAAAAAATGCTTTCTACAACCTCACTCTAGCCTGGAAGATGGCTTCTTATCTTGACATGGCTGACCTGGCCACTTGGATCCATGCTATGGTAACATCAAGGCTTGACTGTTGTAATGCTCTATACATAGGTCTCCCATCTAAGTTAACTAGGAGGCTCCAATTATTGCAAAATGCTGCAGCTCAATTGTTATCAGGTGTGAGCAGGAGCATGAACATCACTCCCATCCTACAGTCGCTCCACTGGCTACCCATTGTTTACCGTGCTCAGTTCAAAGTATTAGTTATTACATACAAAGTTCTTCATGGCCTTGGTCCAGCATACCTACAGGACCACCTCCCTCTCTATGTTCCTCCGCGGCAGTTTCACTCATCTGAACAGGGTCTCCTGCAGGTACCAGGCTGCACACAGGTGAAATCAGCAGCAGCCCGTACACGGGCTTTCTCTGTGGTGGCCCCTATCCTGTGGAATGACCTGCCTGAGGAAGTCAGAAGAGCCCCCACTCTCCTGGCTTTCTGTAAATGATGCAAAACCAAACTATACAAAAAGGCTTTTTACTCAAATGGGAGGGCTGTATTGTAGGGATGGGGTCTCAGGTGCTTCACTAACAAGTTGGGGATCATAGATTTCATCACCATTTTTGCCTCATATATTATCTGCTGCTTTAAATATATACTCCTATGTACAACCATCACTCCATGCTGTCTAATGTTAGTCCTAGAATTGATTATGTTTTGCTTCAGTATCTCTACTATGTAAATAAAATAAAATAAAAAATATGAAGGACGGCTGGTAGAATGGGATAACGTATGTCAGGGCCAAACTACACGCGTCTCTCAGTGACATAAATATTTTCTTTAATTTTTAAAAATCCAAAGTAACTGTGAGAAGCTGCAATCTGAGCTCAGTAGCTGAGATGGGGGGCATATTTATCTCTTTTTCTTTAGGCAGTTTTTAAAATCAAGATCAGTACTTCTCTGTCATGGAACAAACAAACAAAAAGCCCACCAAATTGGAGGGAGTGAATTTTATAAGAAAAGTGTCCCACAGGGGAAGTGATAAGTACTTTTCTGCCCTGCATGTACTTACAGCCTAAATTACATCAACTGTGGTGTAGTTTTAGGGTGTCGGCCTAGGATCTGAGAAATGCACTTGGGCAAGATTCTCACTCTGCCGTGGTGACCCCAATTTGCCAATTCCTGGTCAGGAAATTCCTGGAGATTTGGGGGTAGAGGCTGGTGAGGGAACTAAGTGTGGTATAATGCCATAGAGTTCACCTTTCAAATCAGCCATTTTCCCCAGGGAAACTGATCTGGAGATTGGTTGTAAGTCTGGGAGATCTCCAGGCCCCAACTGGAAGTTGGCAACCCTAAAGCAGACATAATCTTTCAACCTGACCCAGGGCTTTTTTCCAGCTGGAACACAGTGGAACGGAGTTCCGGCACCTCTTGAAAATGATCACATGGCCGGTGACCCCTCCCCCTGATTGCCAGACAGAGATCTAAACTCCCCTCTGTCTGGACTTCAGGGGGCGGGGACACGGGCCATATGACCATTTTCGCTGAGGGCGATTTAAACTTTAAACCCCCCCTTGTTCCAGCTGACCCAAAGTGATGTCATTGCGCGGTCCTGAGTTCCACCACCTCTTTTCCCAGAAAAAAAGCCCTGACCTGACCTATGCGAAATAGTCATTGGTAAGATAAAATGAGGGAAGGAGAATCATAGATTCCCTGAGCCCCTTGGAAGAACATAAACAATGTAAAACAATTTTTTAAATCCCAGAGCAGCCTTGGATTAAAAAAACAATGAAAACCCTGTGAGGAAAACACTCGATATGTATGGTTGGACTCTCAAAATGGAACGTGGTAATGGTGCTGTCTGTTCCTGCTGTTGTGTCCTCTAGCAATGAAGTAGTTTGCAGTGCAGTGTCAGAATCAGACCACAGAGAAAAAAGAGCCACAGGGCCAAACAAGATGAGATCCCAGGAGATCCATGATGGGAGCCGTGATCCAGTGTTTTCATAAAAATAGCAGCTATTCAGGACCCCCAATTCCGATAAAGGTCACATTGGGGAGAGAGGGTTGAAACTTTAACCATTGAAACCAGTCCCCCACAATGTTATTAGCCTTGGAAAGGGAACAAGGCAATACTTTACTGAGAGTAATCTCCAAAAAGTAAAATGGCACAATTCTGAGTAGAATTGCTGCCTTGGTCAGTGAAGCTTAGTGGGGGTGGAAGAGGTAATATCTCCCCTCCAACTGTACAGCTATTTCTGATTTCTTTTAGATGCTGAGTTGATCTGCTTATAGATCTCTCCTCATTTTGTCAAATACTACTATATAAAAGGCTAACCATATTCCAGACAACTCACTTCGCATCCTGGTACACCTCCAGAGGGTGCTGCTGTGGAGGGAAGCCCAGAGAGGCAGCCCGTCCCTCCGAGAGCACACTGCAAAGGGAAGCCCAGGCCAGGATCAGACACGGAGCAGGCAGCAATGCCCACCCCCACCTTCACTCAGCTGGGATCAGCAGTGGAGAAGGTGGCAATGCTCTCCTCCGCCTTCACCCAGCTGGCATCAGATGCGGAGAAAGTGGCAATGCCCACCCCTTGACTTCACCCAGTTGGGATCAGGAGCAGAATAGGTGGCAATGCACACTCCACTTTTTACCAGCTGGGATCAGATGCGGAGCAGGTGGCAATGCCAGCTGCCACTTTATCCAGCTAGGATCAGATGCATGCCCCCACCTTCACCCACCTGGGATCAGGCACAGAGCAGGGGGCGATGCCCAGGCCCCTCCTTCACCCAACTGGAATCAGGAGCAGAGCAGGTGGCAATGCCTGCCCCCCACCATCGCCCAGCTGGGATCAGGAGCAGAGCAGGTGGAAATGCCTGCCGCTCTTCACACAGCTGGGATCAGGAGTGGAGCTGGCAGCAGTGTCTGTCCTCCTTTCACCCAGCTGGGATCAGGTATGGAGCAGGTGGCAATACCTACCCCCTGCCATCACCCGACTGGGATCAGGAGCAGAGCAGGTGGCAATGCCCACCCCTTCCTTCACCCAGCTAGGATCAGCAGTGAAACAGGTGGAAATGACAGCCCTTCCTTCAGCCAGCTGGGATCAGTAGGTGGCAAAGCCCGCCCTCCGCCTTCACCCAACTGGGAACAGGCGCAGAGCAAGTGGTGATTCCCACCACACTGCTTCACACAGCTGGGATCAGGAGCAAAGCAGGAGGCAATGCCCACCCCCTGCAATCACCCAGCTGGGATCAAGTGTGGAGCAGATGGTAATGCCCACCCCCTGCCTTCACCCAGATGTGATCAAGAGAAGAGCTGGTGTCAATTCCCACCCATCCCCTGCCATCACCCAGCTGGGATCAGGTGCAGAGCAGGTGGCACTGCCTGCTCCCCCTTCACACTGCCAGAATCAGGTGCAGAGCAGGCAGCAATGCCCAGCCCCCTTTCACCCAGACGTGATCTGGCACAGAGCAGGTGGCAATGCCCTCCCCCCACACCTTCACCCAGCTGGGATCAGGCACAGAGCAGAAAGCAATGTCCAACCCCTCTTCACCTGGCTGGGATCCGGAGTGGAACAGATGGAAATGCCTGCCCTCCTTCACCACATCAGAATCAGACGTGGAGAAGGCAACAATGCCCACCACCTTTCTCCTGGATGGAATCAGCCACAGAGCAGGAGGCAATGCCTGCCCCCCTTCACCCAGCTGGGATCATGAGTGGAGGAGGTAGCACCTCCCATCCCCCAATCACCTGGCCAGGCACAAAGCAATGCCCACCCCTCCTCACCTTGTTGGAATCAGACAAGAAGCAGGCAGCAATGTCCACTCCCCTTCACCCGGATGGAATCAGGTGAAGAGCAGGTGGCAAAGCCCACCCCCACCTTCACCCAACTGGAATCAGGCATGGTGCAGGTTGTAATCCCTGCCCCCTGTTCACCCAGCCAGGATCAGGAGCGTTGCAGGTGGCAGTGCCCACCCCCACTTTCACCTGGCTGGGATGAGGCACAGAGCAGGTGGCAATGCCTTCCCCCCTTCACCTGGCTGGGTTCAGGAATGGAGCAGGTGGCAGTGCCCACCCCCTCTTCACCCAGCCGGAATCAAGCATGGAGCAGGTTGTAATGCTTGCTCCCCATTCACCCAGCGAGGATCAGGTGCAGAGCAGGAGGCAATGCCTGTCCCCTTCACCTGGCTGGGAACAGTAGCGGAGCAGGAGGCAATGCTCATCCCCGCACCCCCTTCATCCAGCTGGGATAAGTAACGGAAGAGGCAATGCCTGCCTGCCCGCCCTCCCCTTTCTAGAGCCCATTGTATTTTTTCCCACAATGGGCTTTGTATATAATATATATATTAGTCTGATGTATGCACTGGATGGGATGATTGAAAGAGCATTCATGAATTCACATTTTCAGTTGTAAAACGGCATATCCTCACACATATTAATAACATTTATTTGGGGGCCAGTTACAATCAATAGCTTTCCTCCACATAGGTGTACATTTTATTTTTAATGAAGATCATTCTTTATTTATTATCTTGTTTTTGTTCACATGGGGTCAAGACAGGCCAGCCATCTCTCATTCACATATAGCCAGATCATAGAATCATAGAGTTGGAAGGGGCCATACAGACCATCTAGTCCAACCCCCTGCCCAGTGCAGGATCAGCCTAAAGCATCTCTGACAAGTATTCATCCAGCCTCTTCTTGAAAACTGCCAGTGAAGGGGAGCTCACCACCTCCCTAGGCAGCTGATTCCACTTTTGAACTACTCTGACCGTGAAAAAGTTTTTTCTAATATCCAGCCGGTACCTTTGTGCATGTAGTTTTAGCCCATTGCTTTGCGTCCTACCCTCTGCTGCCAACTGGAACAGCTCTTTGCCCTCCTCCAAATGACAGCATTTCAAATATTTAAAGAGAGCAATCATGTCCCCCCTCAACCTCCTCTTCTCCAAACTGAACATTCCCAAGGCCCTCAGCCTTTCCTCGTAGGGCTCAGTCTCCAGACCCCTGATCATTCTTGTCGCTCTCCTCTGCACCCTCTCAATTTTGTCCACATCCTTTTTGAAGTGAGGCCTCCAGAACTGCACACAGTACTCCAGGTGTGGCCTGACCAAGGCAGTATAGAGAGAGGCTATGACCTCCTGCGATTTCGATGCTATGGCCCCTTTGATACAACCCAGGATTGAATTAGCCTTTTTTGCCACCGCATCACACTGACTGCTCATATTCAGTTTACAGTCCACTCTTACCCCAAGATCCCTTTCACATCTACTACTGCCCAGAAGTGTATCCCCCATCCAGTATTTGTGCTTCTCATTTTTGTGGCCCAGATGTAATACTGTGCACTTGTCTTTGTTGAATTGCATCCTATTCACAGCTGCCCACTTCTCCAGAGTATTCAGGTCTTGTTGAATTTTAATTCTATCTTCTTGGGTGTTTGCTACCCCTCCCAATTTGGTATCATCAGCAAATTTAATGAGCAGCCCTTCCACTCCTTCATCCAGATCATTGATAAAAATATTGAAAAGTACCGGGCCCAAAACCAAGCCCTGCGGCACCCCACTGGACACCTCCCTCCAATCTGATGAAACGCCGTTGACCACCACTCTTTGAGTGCGGTCCTCCAACCAGTTCCCTATCCACCGAACTGTCCTATAGTCTACTCCACAGTCTTCCAGTTTGCCCATCAGAATGTCATGGGGGACCTTATCAAAAGCTTTACTGAAATCCAGATAAATCACGTCAACAGAGTTCCCCCGATCCAGTAAGCTGGTCACTCGATCAAAGAAGGAAACCAGGTTGGTCTGGCAAGATCTGTTAGGAACAAAACCATGCTGACTTCCCCGGATCACTGAGTGGTCCTTCAGATGCTTACAGATTGATCCCTTTAAAATCTGTTCTAATATCTTCCCAGCAACAGAAGTCAGACTGACCGGCCTGTAGTTTCCCGGGTCATCCTTCCTCCCTTTCTTAAAGATTGGGATAACATTCTCTCTTCTCCAATCTTGTGGCACATCCCCAGTCCTCCAGGAGGCCTTGAAGATGATGGACAGGGGTTCTGCAAGTTCTTTGGAAAGTTCTTTCAGCACTCGTGGGTGCACCCCATCCGGCCCAGCTTAGCTGAAGAAATGCCACACCTTTAGATGCCTCTAGATCATTATCTGGCCCAAATGTGTATATTTTGAAGAGAAAGTCTTTAAACTTGTAAAACTTCCTTTCAAAATCCTTGTGGAATTTTTCACTCAACGGTACTGTTTTCCATGTGGAATTTTCTCTGGAAGGAAAAATATATCACATCAGAAAAAGCCTTTGTGAATCTTTTAGCCCTGACTGTCATTATCATGGGTACATGAACCCATTCTAGCATTTTAAAGGTATTCATTTGTTTAACTGATGTGGTGTGTCATGAGAACATGGAGAAACCAAGTGAAAAGCACAACTTCTTTTGTCTGGAATATGGGATGTTTTGTTAACACAGAGAAAATTTGCTTTTATAAAAGTCTTTTATGACTCCCTTGCTCAGAGGCTAGTAGTTATTAGTAGAATTGAAACACAGAACCCATAGCAACTTTATGGAACCCTGGTTCACTAATTACCACAGTTAATTCTCGGGCTTATGTGAGGTGTTGGGCCTGTCAGGCAGGATGGGGCGAGATTACAAAACAAGTCTGAGATACTACCCGACTGCCCCTCTGTAGTAACGACACGAGACAGGGTCTGGATGCAAAGCCTGTCCCTCCAACATGGAGGCGAGAGTTTTATTCACTTGTATTCAGGAACTCCCTGATGCCCAAATATGGCTATTACAACAGTTACAAGTTACACATTCCATTCTCAGCCAACTAAGCAAAATATGCTGTGTTCAGACTTTTGTCTTATCTAGGAAGCATGACGGAAAGAAAGGTACATCATGAGCCTCTGAGCATAGGAGAATGTTACTTAGAGTGTATGGGAATGTTGTGCTCTGTGAATGGTGAGAGAACAAGATGAAACATGTTACTCCCTGATTCCTGTTGTGGTGTGCCAACTGACCAGGAGATCAGGAATGTAGAAATGTAAAGAGCAATTAATAGAGGCTGTGTGGCATGCCTACTCCAGCCTACACCCCTCCCCGATGTTTCTCATTTATTGTCAATGCCCTTTCAGCGGAGGCTTATTTTAAAACAGCTGCTGCCCTGACATCATGGTGCAGGCTAGAAATGCCTGCAGATGTTTGCTGTATGATTTTATGAGAGTGGTTTTTTAATCTAGCAGAGCATTCAGACTACGGACTAAACCAATTAGTATTTTAGAGCGCAACTTTTCATTCATGGTGACACTGAGCCTACATATGTTCAGGGAGGAGAAAGAAAGTTTAGGTGGACCGTGCCTCTCTTGTCAGCAGCAGGCCCTTGGTCCAGCTGTGGGCCTCAGCAGATGCCCTACCATGCCCACCTTTGACAAATCAACCCTGAGCATCGTGGCCGACAGAAAAAAGTGCTTCACTCAATGAGTGATTAAATTGTGGAGTTCAATGGCAGTGCAGGTAGTGAGGGATACTAGCATAGATGGCTTAAAAGGGTATTAGACCAAATCCTGGAGAATAGGTCCATCAGTGGACAGTAGCCAAGGTACCTATGGGCAGGGCTTTTTTTCTGGGGAAAGAGGTGGTGGAACTCAGAGAAAATGGTCACATAGCTGGTGGCCCCGCCCCCTGATCTCCAGACAGAGGGGAGTTGAGATTGCCCTCCGCGCTGCATGGCACGGAGGGCAATCTCAACTCCCCTCTGTCTGGAGATCAGGGGGCGGGGCCACCAGCCATGTGACCATTTCCAAGAGGTTCTGGAACGTCGTTCCACCGCGTTCCAGCTGAAAAAAAGCCCTGCCTATGGGGAACCTCCATATCCAAAGGCAGCAAACATTTGAATACCAGAGGCGACATCATGGCCTTGTCCTTTATGCCCTGTTTGCTGGCCGTGCAAGAAACTGGCTGGACACTGTGTGAAGGAGAATGCTGGTCTATCCCGCAGGGCAGGGCTTCATTACATGCATCCGCTCATGCAGGCACACTCGCCCATTACCTCAGGTTTGTTGTCCTGAGCTAACAAGGCATTCCAGAATATTCCTGCTGCATTCTTGGTTCGTTCCTAGGTGTTCTGGGAGCTCTGCTTCCTGGAATTAATTTGGCAACGTTTAGAAGAAGCGGGTCTCAACTTTGCCAAATCTTTGATTCCCTCCATGAATGCCCAGAGAAATCAGAAGCTGAAACTAGTTCACAGATAGCTATTTCAGCATAACTAATTTTGTAAGGAAGTCCACAAGGCTTGTCGATTTGAAATCAGGTTTCTGGTGCATGGAACAGTTGAGGAATATATCCAACCAAAATATAATTGAGTTGAATGCTTTTTTACTGCATCAGAGATCCAGATATATCTATTTGTAGAAGCAGGGGCTGTGTATCCATAGTCTATGTCCCAAGAAAAAGCAGGAGCATGAAGACATATCCAGACCCCTATTCCTGAAAAGCCTGGTAATGTTGTTGCTGAGTTTTTTTGGCTGGATGGAAGGAGAAAGCTTGCATGCAACATTGCGCACTGTTTGCGCACTGTCAAGATACATGCCTGGAAATCTCTTATGTACACGTGTCCCACTATGGTAGGTATTTCTGTTCTGGCTTGTTTTAAATAATCTTTTAAAATGGATGTATAGTTTTATTGTATTGTTTTAGTTGTTTTAGCTGCCTCAGGTGGGTCACTGAAAGGATAACATAAATTTTTTCTAAATAAACGTTTGTCAAAACTGGCTCTCTTCTGCTAACATAAGATGCTTGTTTAGCACTTCTGAGGTGCAGTTACTGTTTAGAAATAGTGACGTTTTCCATTTGGGGGCAATTTTACATCCTTTCTTGCTGCTGTGGTTGAACTGGTACATTCTTCTTGAGGTCTGCAAATGCTATAGTCCAGCCAGTTTCTTTAATTTCTACTCCTGTGGAGGGTGGCAAAATGTTGACCATTAAGCAGTGGATGGTATTTAGGTACGTATAGACTGACTGTGCATTGCATTTTCCTTATTCAGCCTTCCTTTCTGGAGAAGTATACTCTTGTAGCCCTTATTTTTTTTAAAATATATATTTTTTTAAAAAATAAGCAGCTTCAAATATTATGAAGGTATAATTGTAGATCCCAATAGAACATCCCTATTTAGGATGCTGGCTTTTTGGTCTTCTTCAATGTGATATTAATTGTGGGCTTTGTTTTTTTTTTAAAATTGTAGCTTTTGTTGAAATCAACAAGGTAAAAGCAGCTGTAGCTGAACATCTTAAATCCTCTTATTCCTAAAGAACAGGTGCACAGTTGGCGATCTTGTCCTCCCCTACTGGGGCAGCAAACCTTACAGTTAATGACTGAGGCCTCCTTCTGACAAGATTAGTGGGTAATTGAGTTACATATATTCCAGCAAAAGACTGTCTTTGTGGGCCAGTACAGACAGAATATGTAACCCGGGGGCTTTCTAAACAGCTTGCTTGTTGCACTGGGAGCACACATGGTGCCAGCCAACACCTTTTCTGGTGCCTGCCAAATGCCATTAGAAAGTGGGCTGGACCAGTTGGGACGTCTGCACAGGAAGGCTTCTAATTGGCCATTGGAGATTTGATTGGCTGTGCAGATTTTCAAAAATGTTGCTTTGGGAGCAGCTGCCACCAGAGCACAAGGATCTTCACTGTGTGAATGGTAAGCTATAGCAGCCATCTTGTGGCATCCATTTTGTGGCTATGTCAGAATTCCAAAAGTGCCTGCAGGCTCAAACAGGTTGGTGACCCCTGGACATAGAAATCATGGGCTATGTTAGCCCCCTCTCCTGTGTTTTCTGGAATTGGACTGGAACAAACTAGATAGCGACACGTCCTAGGTCTTTCTCTTACCTCATTAAAAACCCATGGTTTCAACCCATTCCTGATCAATGACCTGAATTCTGCTAGATGTCAGTCTACAAATCCTCAGATGTAAAGCTATGATTTTAAAACTGACTGGAGGACAAGGAAGGAATAGTAGCTGTCACCATGTTGTTATCCCAAGATCACATAAAACTACTCAAACAGGGCAATCCTACGCAGTGTTAGACACTTCCAAGCCCATTCAGTGAACTTAGAAAGGAGTAACTCTGCTTAGGATTGTAAGTTAGTTGGAGTGGAGAGTGCCCTGAAGTCATAGTTGACTTATGGCAACCCCTGGTGGAGTTTTAATGGCAAGAGACTAACAGAGGTGGTTTGCTATTGCCTGTCTCTGCAAACCTGGACTTTGTTGGAGGTCTCTCATCCAATTATTAACCAAGCCCAACCCTGCTTAGCTTCTGAAATCTGATGACATCAAGCTCACCTGGGCTATCCAAGTCAAGGCTATAAGTTAGTTAATGCATGCTAATAGTAGTTTGATGCATGTGGAAAGATGAGGTGATGGGGGTTTGGTTGCCTGAGCAAGAGCTCTTCTGACCTCCCTGCCCACCTGTTACACCTGCTCCAATTCCAGCACTATCACTAAGGGTTTAATGGTTGAATAGCATATGTGCACACACAATCTGATATATATGGCCTGAGATCTCAAGGATCATGCCTGGATTTTATCTGAGAAGTCAGTCATGTGAAATGGGCATACACTGATTAGAGGGCATACGTAAGTGTCATATTATGGAACTCCCTGTTTGAAAGACCTGAGAGTTGGAGGGGAAGTACGCTACATAGGCAGGGAGGGAAGGTCTACACTCGTGCTCCTGCTTCCACCACAGATCCTACACCCTTCCACCCCACAATGATGAAACCCAGATTTGTGTCAAACCTGCAGTCCTGAATCCCATTTTTCTAGCGGAGTCTTGTTGCAGCAGGATTACTTCAGAGTAGCTGTTCCAAAGCTTGCAGCTGGGATTAATTTTGTTCCTGTACAAAATCTTATTTCAAAAATTATACCACCATCAGCAGCAGTCAAGTGGGATTTGTGCTGCTGATATTATTTCGATGACAGAGTAAGTTCTCTGCAGCAAAACAGACAAAAACTCTCATTCACACTCCCTGAACGTAAAAATTGGGAGTGTTATTCATGTAAATGGAAAATAGTTTTGGAAGGGAGAATTCTTTCCCACACTTCTTACTAGCTGATGACTGAAAACTGCTGATTAACAGAACCCAGCCTCATTGCCCCTTCAGTTGTGCCAATTACCATGACAGCCATTTTTTTTTCTTAGTAACATTAAAACAAAATTTCTGTTCACCACAGCAGGGTCAAGGTTCCATAAGCTTTGATTCCAAAATACAGAATTTCTGTTTTATAAAAACCATAAGGCAGACCAAGTCCGGGTCCAAAGGCATTTATTATACACAGAGGACACTCAATATTCAGTCAGGAGGAAAATGGCCTGTCATAAATAATTTCTTTTTCTGAACTTCAACTTTGACAGTTAGTACTACTGCAAGTGAAAAATTATAACATGCGAAAAATTATGTGAGAAAGGGCAATATATGCTTCTGCTTTGAGAAAACCATAAATTTGCCATGCATCCTGGAAGACCCAGCAGACCTCTGTCTCACAAGTATTTATTAATTCCATTTATATCCTGCCATGAGGTCAGATAATGTAGGCTTCCTTTCAAGGATTCCCATACAGGCACTATACAGGCACTATATGCTATACAGGCACTAGATGATACAGTCATCGGAGTGATATTTCCGTTTTCACATGACGCATGTGTTTGTGTATGAGACTTACCGTGTGTATGTAGCGTGCTGAGTTGGTAGCATGCCTCTTCAGGAATCCAGAAGCATACCCAGCTCCCCTGGAGACATTTGGAGTGGGGCACGGGCAAAAGATGTCACTGTGTGTCTAGGAATTCCCCAAATGTCTTTGGTAAAGACTTGGGAAATTCCTAGAGCCTTGCTTGATGTGGTGACATCTTCCCACATCTCTCTCCCCCCCCCCCCGCCCCCGCTCCCCTGGCAGCTCCAGCAAGAATTAACAGGAGACAGGAGGTATTGCCAGGAGCTGGATCTCTGTAAGCAGGGAAATGCCATCCCTGAGAATCCACCTCAGTAATTCCTTAATGACTTCATGTGATCTCTTTTGGCCCATGGCAATTAGAACATTTGAATAATGGGGAAGGAGGCATTTAGTATTGGCTGACCATAGAGTTCCAATTCCAAACCATCTGAAAGAATGGTATCTTGGTATCTATGATTCTCCTTTCAAAGTACTGCCTTCTACTACATCCTTTTTCAATGATTCGTGAATATGGAGCCTCTGAAATTTTGAGAGAGGGGAGGAGGGAAAACACATTGCAGTGGGAAAGGGTATTTAAAAATTCTTTACACCGCACAATGCAGAGTCACATTTGCAATGATCATCATCAACACTTATGGCAAAAGTTTTTGCCAGGCATCTTTTCATCACCTGGAACATAAGACATATTGTGCAAACCAGGCCTCAGCTTCAGCACGGATCACATGGTTTCACATAAAGCATCTTCTTTTTGTTACAGAGGTGATTCCTATGAAACAGAAACATAACAAAGACCGATCAAGATGGGTAGCCGTGTTTGTATGTAGCAGTAGACAAGAGCAAGAGTCCAGTGGCACCTGCTAGACTTAGAGGTGATAGTGGACTCTGCAGAATGTGAATAATAGCTCTAGTAACATTTATCAGTCAGGACAGTTATACTGAACTCCATTTTTCAGTTCAATACATCTCTCCATACCATGTGCTGGTCCCCAAGGCACAATGATCCCTTTTACGATTGGCTTGTGAACTTCCAGAGATAACTGGCTGGACATTTATTATAAACGGAAGCCCCAGTCTACTATTAGTCATGCTTAAGCCCGTTCAAACTGAGAAAATTAATAATCAGTGGGGTTGTCCTATTAATTCGAGTGAGATTTGACTATCGCTCTCTGGGTTTGGGGCAGAATGCTGGACTTGACGGACCTTGCTCTAATCCATCGAGGCAATCGCTATGTTCTTAAGCAGTGGGGTGGAACTTGAACATTTCTTTTTGAAAATGACTTGTTTCTGTCAGGCTTGTTGTTATGTATTGGGCTAGCTTCGAGTAAAACAGGGCTCCTCAAGTATCCAATCCTATTGAGAATTAGGGTTAGCAGCAGCCAATCGTTCCTCTGGGTTATGAGCCAATTGCTGCCTTGTAAACACGTTACCTTTTGTTCAGTGTATGCAAATGAAGGATCCTAGTGCCTGTGTTCTTATTGCGGAGTTACTGAAAGGGGGTGGAGTTGGAGGTATATCTATCTGGCTCCTCTGGGAGCCACAACAGAGTTCTCTTGCAATAAAGGTACTCTTGTGAGCTGAAACCACTGCCTGGCTGAAATTACTTGAGCACAAGGCTGAGAGCTAAGCTACAAGTGACGTCTTACACAGGTTGGACACTTGTCAGCTTCCCTCAAGTTTTGATGGGAAATGTAGGCTTCCTGGTTTTACAGCTTGGCTCTCCATTACAGCTGCAAGACCAGGATGCCTACATTTCCCATCAAAACTTGGGGCAAGCTGACAAGTGTCCAACCTGTGTCAGACGTCACTTGTAGCTTGGCTCTCAGTATCCAATACGTGTAGCCAGAATTTTTGCTAGGGGGGCAAATAAGAAGAGTGGAGGCCAGCCTACATCACAGGTCTGGTTTAGGACAGTTGTAAGCCAGTTCACAGTGTAAGGGCTTTAAAGTGTTAAAGTAATGTAGGAAAGAATACCTCTAAGCATAAGCAATGCATCTTTTCTTGTGCCCCACTGAATAAACAGGGTTCTTTTACCTACAAGGATGGAGTAGGCATCAGATGCATTATCTTCTCTTTTTTGAAAACTATTTTTCTCTGAAGCTCAGTCTATCCATATTATATCTGCAACCTCTCCTATACTCCCATTTTAAAACTAATACAAACTGTAAGCTTGTGGCTGATTGCCGATGTGCTATATGACTTGTGATATGAAACCAGGAGTCCCCCAAAAATGTTTGGTTTAACCATAGAGTTTGGGGTAAACACTAGAGCATCACCCCAACATGATGACATTACTTCCAGTTTCACCCCAGAAGTACCAGCACACATTGGTGAAATGTTGAATCCCTTGTCCCTGCCTCTACCCCCTTACCAGTTTCTCCTGCCAGGGTACCATCTATCAATTATGTAAGCAGTATAAACCGCACGTGAAGGACAAAAATGAATGAACACTAATACAAGAAGTGAAGCTGAAATTCATTCAAGGTACACTGAAATGTGCAGTTAAATCAATATATCCAATAAATACATATAAGGGATACAGTAAAACAAACATATCTCAAATCAAAGCCACTGAGATCAAATAGTAAATTCACAGTCCTTATGGTTGCGCTTTCCCCCTAATGGGGACCCAAAAAACAGCTTACATCATTTTCTCCACAACAACTCTGGGTTGTAGAGTAGGCTGAGAGCATATGACTGGCCTGAAGTCACCCAACAAACTTCCATGGCAGAGCGAAGATTCAAACCTGGGTGTCCCAGATCTTACTCCGACACACTAACCAGAACACCAAACTGGCTCTAAGTTTACTCTGTAACTAGAAGTGAAAGGGAAAGAATTATTGATGAACAAACTTTAGCAGCCAAAGGCTGGGCCGTAAATGCATAATGGGATAATTTACTTATAAACAGACTGAAATGATAGGCAATAAGCTTATACAGTTTTAAAAAGCGTCTTCAGTTTTTCTTGATTTCATGTACTGAGTCGTTTTAAATCTATTCCATGGAAGTAATAATAATAACAGTAACAACAGCAACAATATTCGATTTATATACCACCCTTCAGGACAACTTAATGCCCACTCAGAGCGGTTTACAAAGTATGTCATTATTATCCCCACAACAAAACACCCTGTGAGGTGGGTGGGGCTGAGAGAGCTCTGAGAGATCTGACCCAAGGTCACCCAGCTGGCTTCAAGTGGAGAAGTGGGGAATCAAACCCGGCTCTCCAGATTAGAGTCGTAATTGTATGATAGAACACTTAGAATGTGGCCTGGAAGCCTAAATATCCACATGATTGTGTTCCAAAAATCACATCTCCTCACATGTCTTATAGAGTATTTCCTTCAGCAAGGAAGGGCCATTGTCAGCCATATCTTATCTCCAAGCAGTGTTAATAAAGTTCAATGGCAGTGCTTGGAAATGGCTTCAGCAGTCATTACCTTGATTAATGTAATGATGAAACTTCCCTACTCTTGGTCTATTTATGTGTAAAGTGTCATCAAGTTGCAGCTGACTTATGGCAACCCCATAGGGTTTTTATTACAATGCCTCTGCACAGCAGTGCTGGACTTCTCTCTCTCATCCACGTACTAACCAGAGAAAACTCTGCATAGCTTTTGAGATTTGATGAGATCGGGCTAGCATGTGGCATCCAGGTTACAGCCTTGGTCTAATTACTATAGAACAAATAACATCTTCAGCTGGTACAGAAATCAGCTATCAGGAGTTAGGCAAGATATGCATATTACACCTGCTTTGCAGTCACTAAATTGGTTACTGATTAATTCCCATGTTCAATTCATACGGCATCTTCTTCTGATAAGGCTTTTGTTTAAACGTGTGTGGCCTCGGAGGTCTGTAGTTTCATACAGTCTGCACTAATCTCCAGTTTCAAGGACAGGTAAGGAAGGGGATTTCTAGATCACTAAAATCATGGGCTGGACAAGACATGTTGGATTGTTACCCAGTTGCTAGTTGTATCAGAACTGCTACCCAAGTGGAGACACGTTACTATCTATTTTGAATCTTTTTGGTTTAGGAACAGCACTTGGACAGCCAAGAAACACAAACTCGTCTAGGCTGATAGGCTGATTTTACATCTATTCAAATAACAATTTGAAAATGTCAAACATGGTTCCAAAAATGTTAGAAAGACGGGATGGTGTTTGGACAAAGAAGCAATTTCCCCCATTAGTTCTTGGTTAGATTGATATATTTTGTATGATAGGGATTTAATATTATGTTCATAATGTCAGATGTTTTCTTGTAATCAGAAACTCGTTTTTCTACTTTTTAAATCTCTCGGACTTTTACACTGAATTAGGTGTCTGATGAATATGTATAATCCCACTTTTCAATTTGTTTCTAGTTTTCCTGCATCTGGACTTGTGCCACAACTGATAGGATAAAATGCAATGGAAACTATTTAGTTAATAATAACAAACCATGCAAATTGGACTGGGACTTCTCAAAGTCCATCAGTATTTCTGGGTGCCCCAGGAGAAGATCCTATCTATATATATATATAAAGACAAGTGTCCAGACTGACTCATCAATGCCCAGCCCAAACCCCTGGACCTAGAAACATAAAAAGGGGTCAAATGTGTTTCCCCATAGGGATACAGCTTCCCTGTGTGGCTGGGAGGCTGCTCTTCCCCCCCACCCCAACTCAGCCACTCTGCCCTGAAGTCATTTGCATATGTGGCCTTGATTGGCCACCAGCCCAACATTCTAAACAGCAGGCAGGACACATGCAGTACTCAGGACACATTCAGTGACGTCCCAGTCATTGAACGTGTCCTGAGGTAAAAAATACACCTCCCGGTCTAGGGTTGCCAATCTCCCTGTGGGGCCTGGCTTTCCTGTGTGGCTGGCTGGCAGGCTGATGGGTCAGCTGTGGAACTGTGTTCTGAGGTAAAAATTACATCAAGGGAACTGCAGACAGTTGAAGAAAGACAGCACAAGACTCCTGAAAACTGATTTTATATAAAAGTATGGCAGCTGAGTTTTTAGATGTTCATGGGGAGATGGTGCACGACCTTCCTAGGGGTTATTTCAATGCGAACCTCTCACATGAACCTGCCGAAGGGTCCACCACACCACCCCTCCCTCAGTCCAACTCCACCTCACGCGTCTTGCAGCCATCACCTCTTACTGCTGCCAAGAAGCCTCCTGGCAGATATCTTGCAAGATATAACAATGCTAAAAGGAGGAAGCAACTTAGAGATGCAGCAAAGAAATATGCACATTGTACTTCTGTGGTGCACTGAGCAGCAGTGGCCAAGTACCAGCAAGTCCCAAGTCCAAGGGAAAAGTGACCATCCCTGCAGGCCTGGGCACAGTAGCGACAACCCTAGCAGACCTAACAGCCACGATATACCCTGATATCGTCACTATCATGGAGAAGTCCATGGACCGGCTGTACAAGGGTGCCGTTCTGACCCCCAAGAATGACAAGGCTGCCATCATTAATGAAACACAACTTAACTCCCTCGAAGGGGCAGAAATGGAGTACAGATCTGTGGACTCGGCGGTACAAATGGATGATGTGGTCCACTACCCTGTGGAGTTCCTCAACATGCTCAACCCTCCTGGCTTCCAAGCCCACAATCTTCTCCTCAAAGTGGGGGCTCCAAAGTGGGAGAAAACCACCAATGAGGTCTACAAAGAGGTCCTTCAGTAGAAAATACGGCTGTTCATATTTTTCACTTTATTTACTGCACTACAATCTTTTCCTTTAATTTTTTTTTAAATTAAGAAACATATAACTACAACTACAGAAGAAGAAATAACAAGATGAACCATAACATTAACATCATGAAGTAACAACAACAAGCAGACCTAACAGCCACGATATACCCTGATATCATCACTATCACGAAGAAGTCCATGGCCTAGCTGTGCAAATGTGCCATTCTGACCCCCAAGAATGACAAGGCTGCCATCATTAATGAAACACTACTTAACTCCCTCAAAGGGGAAGAAATGGAGTACAGATCTGTGGACTCAGTGGTGCAAATAGATGATGCGGTCCACTACCCTGTGGAGTTCCTCAGTATGCTCAACCCTCCTGGCTTCCCAGCCCACAAGCTTCTCCTCAAAGTGGGGGCTCCAGTGATGCAGCTCCAGAACCTCAGCCCACCCAAACTCTGCAGTGCCACCAGATTATGAGTGAAAGTGTCCACAGGGACATCACTGAGGCCACACTGTTCACTGGCAGTGCTCAGGGGCGGGGGGGAGTCGGTGTTCATACCATGTATACCACTCATACCATCAGAGAAGCCCTTCACATTCAAGAGACTGCAGTTCCCCCTCAAGGCCTGCTTTGCTATGACGATGAACAAGCCCCAGGGGCAGACACTGAAGGTGGCAGGAATTGACTTGAGGGAGGACTGCTTCTCACATGGGCACTTCTACGTGGCCTGCTCCAGAGTGAGCTCACCCAGCAGCCTGGTGATCCCAGCACCTGAGGGGGAAACCACCCATGAGGTCTACAAAGAGGTCCTTTAGTAGAAAAAAAAGGTTGTATGTATTTTTCACTTTATTTATTGCACTACTATCTTTTCCTTTTAAAATCTCTTCAATAAATGTTACATTTTGAAACACACTTCGCTTTATTCAAACACCTTTGTGAAGCTTGGGTACTATGCTATTATACTGCAAAACGAACTAAAAAAAACCCCACAAACCAAAACATGTTACATACCCTTAAAGTATTATAACTGGATTTAAAGTAGTTAAATACCGTAGGGAAACACGGGCATCAAGCTAGTTGGTCATAAAAAAAACCATTTCAAAGCACTTTATGAATCTGGATAACAATTAGTAGATAAGAAAACGTCCAGAATGTCTGGGCTTGGTCAGGGGCCCATAACAGACAAACCCTTTGTCCATTTTGCTTGAAACTTGACTGTTCTTTGAAAGACAGGCAGAAGACATGCTGGAGCAATTTTGGTGATATTTGGTTGGAAAACAATGACTCCAGCTCCCTCTTAAAAAGTCCCCCATAGGAAATGGAAAAACCGCCAATCACATTCCTTACTTTGTAAAACAGACCCCACAAAGAAGCGTGGCAAATAGGTAGTTTTCAGCAGAAAGGTAAACATTTCTTCTTGTCAGTCAGTCACTATAAGAGAAAAAAGAAATGAAATGAGTGCAGATGGGGAGGGTTATGCCTCTGCCCAGTTTGGAGTTCTCCTGCTAGGCGGCTGCCATTTTCGAAATCAATAGAGGGAAAGAATCTCTGATTTGGCTAAGACAGATCAGAGAATCCTCAATTTATTCACCCATTATTTCCTATGAGGAACACTATCTGGGTTCTCTCTGTGGGGTTGGGGTGGCAGCTTTCAAGAAAATGCCATAAAATTTGCAGCTAGCCTACTCTTGACTGTCCTCTAAATGCCAACCACGTTTCAGGAAGTTTTCACCTCAGGTCCGTCTCTCCAGGCCCCTGAATAAGGTTCCCCAGCCACTCTCCAATGTTTCCTATGTGGGAAACATTGCCGTGCAGGCTCTCAGGTAGAAACACTCAGGGGCAAGGCTGCCAGTGAGCTAAGGCACACCCCCAAATGCAAGAGGAAGCACAACAGAACCAGATGAATCAAGGGGGCCAACATCAACCCAGAGAATCATGGCAAAACAGAGAATTCCACCCAAACCAAGCTGAAGCAAGGGACACTGTTGCAACTGAGAGCCAAGCTACAAGTGATGCCTGACACAGGTTGGACACTTGTCAGCTTCCCTCAAGTTTTGACAGGAAATGTCGGCATCCTGGTCTTACAGCTTGGCTCTCTATTTAATTGAAATTTACAGAACCCCCCCCCCACACACACACACCCAGCGGAGGGGAAGGGGGGCACCCGGTGAGAGCCCGATGCCTGCAGTCCCCTCCCAACTGCATGTTCTCCATCCCATAGATTGCAGCTCTGTAAACTTCAATTAAATGGAGAGCCAAGCTGCAAGACCCAAACGCCTATATTTCCCATCAAAACTTGAGGGAAGCTGACAAGTGTCCAACCTGTGTCAGGTGTCACTTGTAGCTTGGCTCTTAGGCCAACTGAAACAGTGTAACTCTCAGAACCCAGGCAGACAAGGAGAGCTCCTGAATGGATTGGCCACTCATTCCCCCTCCCTTCTTCCTATGCCTCATTCTCCCTTCCCTCCTACACTTTGTCTATTGTAAAAAAAGTGGGGAAAGCCCAGGAAAGGGCCAGCCAGAGGCTGAAGCCAAGTTTCCTGGATGTACCTGGATTTACCAAATTTATCCAGGGGTCTGGATCCAGGTTCCTAGATTGGATTCTGGATTCTCTGATTTGATTTGGGAAACATGGGCTGTTTCCAGACAGCTTACCTGCCTGCGGAACGTTGCGCCATCTTGCGGGGAAAATGTGAAATATCGCATTTTCTCGTGTGAGTTTTGCGCGACGTCACGCAAAACTTGCGTGAGAAAACGCGATATTTCACGTTTTCCCCGCAAGATGGCACGACGTTCCGCAGGCAGGTAAGCCGTCTGGAAACGGCCCTGGATCAGCAAAAAAAAAAAAAAAGCAAAAAAAGGGCTTCCCCCCCCTGAATCCCAGATCTGGATTGAACACCCCTAGTCCCCCCCCCCAAAAAAACCAATCGATTTGATTCCTGAACTGGTAGTATCCTACCCAGAAATAAGCAATAAGGGTAAAGATTTCCCCCTGAAGTCTGAATCAGAAATTATAATGAAGATTCTCCCAGTGCACACCCCTAGTGTTCAAGGCTAGACCTTCTCAGTTCTGCCATCTTTACTGTGCTTGTTTGTTAATACTTGGTATCACACTTCCCGTTGGGCTTTGTGTGCCAGTTTTTAAAAACTGAAATGCAGCCAGCAGGAGGCTATGCATCATCAGCATCAGATTGGTAAGGGTTTCTTACATGGCTTGTCTTGTTTGGTTTGGCCTCCATGTGGTAGATATCTGGATACCACTAGATGTCAGGATGCTGGCAGCATCTACCATACCCATATCTGACGGTTGGGGCTGGATGTTATGATTATCTGTTACAGCTGTGTCTCTTCACTCTCACAGAATCTGGTTGTTCCTGGAATTATCTCTTAGACTATGCTTGCTCCTAGCCACTAGAAAGGAGCCCACATAACCTTAAACCCTCCCCTACATAGATATTTCCTAGTGGAATTAGCCAGCCTCTCGGAAAGGGGGGGGGAATGCTAGCCTGTGAATGATATATGTTCTTGATACTTGTTTGTGCTTCATTCCTGACAATGAATCCAGTAAGATCATGACACTAGCAACTTTTCAACAAAGCTTTACTAACACAGTGGAGTCTTTTGGAAAGTCACTTGGCAGATCCTTACACTAATAGTAGCAGAGTGGGTAAATCCAAGCCCAGGGCACACACAGCAAAGAGGTTCTCCTGTGAAAATTCCACTGAAATACATAGGAGTATGTTGCTCCTATGGCTCCTCTTCACTTTGATGTGCGAGAGAATTTTCTCATGGATTACCCGGTGTGATTCTGTATCTGTGAGGGTGCCATTTGGATTTCCCACCCCAGGCTGATCCTAAAACGTCTTGAGCCTCCACTGCATGGTAAGGAAAGCTTTTCAGAAAGGTCAACACACAACTCCGGACTGATTGCATGTGACCACTGGAGCTCTTATTGACAGCTGGTGAGGCTCCACAGAACTAGTTCACACATTCACATTGATGGCCTTATCATCTGACCGGGGCTTTTTTCTGGGGAAAGAGGTGATGGAACTCAGTGGGTTGCCCTCGGAGAAAATGGTCACATGGCTGGTGGCCCCGCCCCCTGATCTCCAGACAGAGGGGAGTTGAGATGGCCCTCCGCGCTGCTCGGCAGCACGGAGGGCAATTTCCACTCCCCTCTGTCTGGAGATCAGGGGGCGGGGCCACCAGCCATGTGACCATTTTCAAGAGGTGCCGGAACTCCGTTCCCCCGCGTTCCCTCTGAAAAAAAGCCCTGCATCTGACCACTATAATTGTGAGCTGCTTCATGGAAAAGTAATACAATTTGAGTTGACGTCGGGGGATATAAAAATTTTGTCTGTGGCGATTAATCTGCAGTGACTCTTTGACACATGGAAACCATCAATTAATGTTTACATTCAGTGAGGGATGAACTTGTCCATGTGAATATGTCCTTAGACTCTCAAGGCTACAATCCTAAACATTCTTAGGTGAACACATCCATCTCCCTGAAACCAATCCAGTTCCCTGTGCATTGTGTAAAAAGAGGGGCTGATTATTTTTTTAGTATTACTAGGAAATTGGGATCATCTGAAATGGGAGGTTAATTATGGAGAGCTAACCAACCCAGACTTTCCTTGTGTTTGGCAGAATTGTTTGTTCAGAAAATCATGCGTCTTCACACCGATCTGCATCCTGAGTTCTTGCTGTGTACTTGTTTAAGCCTCCATCCCCCATTTTTCTGTCCGTCAAGGTGTTCCATTGCTCTGCTAATATGCAACTTTTTGTTGTATTGGGGTGGGGGGATCAGAGTTGCCAGGTCTCCAAATATAGTGGGAAACCTATCTTCCCATCACCACTCCTTTTGCCAGTGGGAGAAAAAAAAGCCACGGGAGTATGCCCTTTTTCTGTTTATCATCACGGGGGTATGCCCTTTTTCTGTTTGTGTTCTGGGACCATGGTAGCTTTTCCTTGTTGTCTTGAACTGATCTCTTTCACCTGGAGATCAAGTGTAATTCTGAGAGATCTCCAGGCCTCACCTGGAGGTTGGCAACCAGGGTTACCATCCCCTCAGAGGCGGGAGCCTTTGCCCCCTGCCACCTCTCACATGACCAGCAGGGGGAGAAAGGTGTGGGAATGGTAAAAAAACCTCCCAGTGCTCTCTCCCTTGCTCTCCAGAACACTTCTACGTTGCACTGGGAATTATATCATTCCAGGCATGATGTTCAAGTGTGGGGTTGCGCAATGGGCGGGTTTGATAAAAACTGGCCCCAAATGCTAGATTGGGGGCTGATTGTTACTAAATCGGCCCCTGGCACAACCTGTCACTTCTGTGTTAAGCTGGAAATTATGTCATTCTCAGCGCAACATGGAAGCGCATGTTCTGGAGCGCATGCACACACAAAGTAGATATTCTCATCATGCCCCCCTGTGCTCCCTCATCCCCAGCTTTTAGCCCTGGGGGACCTGGCAACCCTAATACATATACAAGCACAGAGCATGATGCGCCATCCCATACAATCCATCCCTGTTGACCAAGGAGTGAACGAAATTACACAAGCGGTTATTCTGCACCTACAGCCATATGTACATCTGACCCTACTGTGTTCATAGATATAGCAGTGGCTACAAACAACAAGCTCTGGCCTGGATGTCCCAGGCTAGCCTGATCTAATCAGATCGTAGAAGCTAAGATACATGTAATCTTTTTATTAAAAATTCAATCAAGCTAAGCAGGGCTAGCCCTGTTTAGTAATTGGTTGGAAAGCCACAAGGAAGTCCAGAGTTGTTAGGCAAAGGTGGGCAATGGCAAGCCACCTCTGAACATCTCTTGCCTTGAAAACCCCAGCAGGGGTTTGCCATACATCAGCTGCAACTTGATGGCACTTCCCATCACCACTGCAAACAACAGAGCCTGTTAGGAGATGTAGTATAGTAGGACACAAAACAGGAAGTAGAAGGGTGGAGTTTTGGCCTGGGGCCTAGGCAGCCTTTATCAATGATGCCGCAGTGGTTATGCCAGTTTAAGGATTACAATGAAACTTCTTTAGAATCTAAATTGTACTCAGTTGCTTGGTACAACAGCCCCACACCATAAATGATACTCTGTGTGGTGTGAGAAAGGGCAGATAAGGCAGTCAGTGTTGCTGTTGGGATCTGAAATGGCTGTTTCAAAATGTCAGAGTCCTACAATGCACTTTTATGTGTCGGTGAAGCATCTAGGTATTCACACTGATGACAATTATTCACACCACTGTGAAGTCCTTTAATTGTCAATTATAGGGCTTCATCTGCCAAGTGTTGCCTGCAATTTCTTAGAAGGGCAGGTGGCTGAAAATCGTCTCTCAGCACCACCGCATTAACAAGCCTGTGGACAATGACTCACGGCTGCTCTGGTTTCCTGTTGATACTTGCTTAGCCTTCCTGAATGGCTGAGACTTTAAAAAAAAATGTTTAAAGGCTGACCTTTATGGGGATTGGAGAGTGTAAGATGAGCTGGAGTTGATCCCCTCACCTCTGCCACCTGAAGTGTAGTAAGGAAGCGGAGGAGAGCAAAACAGGAGTCTAGTCTAGCCTGATTAGTCTACAGAGCACACAAGTGATATTTGCAGCATGTTCCATTCAGTCAGGTGAATACAATGGCATAGATTTGAAAGAGAAGCCCCGTTTCCATTCAGTGGAATAACCCGTAAAGATCCTGCCATCCAGAGCTTTATATCAGTCTTTTAATGACGAATAAATAAACAGGGTTCCCTATGGTAGTGCAAGCTGTTGCTAAGGAGGATGAACGTATATATTTATTTAAGATGCTTTTCCTGTCCCTCAAAAGTAGTTAACAAATTTGAAACAACCATAATATTACATGATTACAATGCTACAAAAATCAGTACCCTCCCCCCCAAACCCTGCACAACCCCTCCCCCCCCCTAGAAAATGCTATCATACATCTTAGCAGAGCTCAAGCAGCACCATTCAGGCAAGAACAATTGTATAATCCATGCTAAAAAAAGCCAAGCAAAGCAGCCAGGTTTTCACACGGGTAAGTTTTAAGGGGCAGAGCAGAACTAGGGCACCACCCGCAAGCAGGCTCACTTCCTGCCTCCCCTTAGAGGGTGAGAGACTCCTCCAGGAGTCTTAGTAGAACGACAGGTTCATCTGGGAGAAGGTGTGCTCTGTCTTCTCTCGTAGCCAGGCTACCCTTAGTATGAAAAATAGACTTTGTGTAAGCCATGCTCTGACTGTTCCTTCCTTCACAAATATGCCAAGAACACTGAAGAAAAAAGAGGATCTGTTGTCCTCCTTTTCTGTTCATTGTTTATATTTGCTTATCTCAGAAGACCCATCCTAAGGAGATTCCGAATCCAGCACAGGTCTATTCAACGGGTCTTACTCCCAGGAAAGTGGTTTTAGGGGTGCAGCGCAAGATTTGCATCCACTAGCATCTTAGAGACCAACAAGATTTCCCGGGTATATGCTTTTGAGAGTCAAAGCTCCCTTTATCAGATACCGTTAGGGTTAACTGGTAATTGCTTTGATGGCAAATTGTCCCCAGGAATTTCAAAATGGGTGAAGCTGCATATCAACCCACCTACTTCCAATCAACAGCTTCTTTCTGCCCTGCATAGGGAAACAAATTGATTTACCATAGATTTGTCTGGCTGCTTTTACCTGAGAAGAAAACCTGTTTAGCTTTCTGTACCTTTCCTTTTCTTTGTTACTTACTTTTCATATCAATTCCATTCAGCCTAGACCTACACCTCTGCTGTTAGAGTAACAATTTGAGAGAGATGATGTTCAATGAAATTTTTAAGCAGGGCTTATTCAAACCAAGGGAACTTTGGCAGACCCCGTTGATATTCCATACTTCTATGGGATTTCTGTGTGAGATTAGAAATCTTTTGCCTGGTAAAGGCACCATTGTGTTTTGGTTTACCTCTTGAAGAATTTATTTATGCCTGATAATGATTAATTAATTAATTTTCCCCCTCATTGCAAAAGTACAAAATGTTTACTATAGTTTAATTTCAATATTCACTACAGCAACCCTGGAAGGTAGGGTAATATTATTATTCCCAGATTTCGGATGAGGGAGTATTCCAGCTGAGAATTAATGACTTATAAGACCTTCGATCAAGTTGATAGCTGAGGCTCACGGAGGACTTTGTGTTAATTTTTCCTTTTGTGTTTTTGAAAGGAAGGACCTGGTTTGCTAGAGCCAGGTTTTTACTATTTGAATTTTCTGAAGCCATATTTTAAAGCCCTGGCATTTAATTCTGAGTTTTATTCAAAGTCCTCCTTGCAGCTTACAAAGGTTTGAAAAAAGGAACAAAGCCCAAGGGAGAAATAAGTCTTTGCTACAGAATCCAGTCATTATTAATCATTGTGACAGTCACATTAGTCACATTTTCTTTGAGTCTGAACTGCCCTCCCAAATACCAAGACATATTAACCTGAGTGAAAGAAGACCCCAATATTGGATAAAGGTTTTTTCCCCTTATTTTTTTCCTAAACAATTGCACTGTGGATGTGAAGCAATATATACTATTATTTTTCTCATTAAAGACTCTCCCAAGCTTTTTGCTCAAGAGATAACGAAGAGCACATTTTTGACATGAAAAATCTGTCACCTACCTGTAACTGGACATTAACAAGTTAAGTAAAACCTTTGGACAAAGTGTTGAGGCCAGCTTTTGGAATGCTTTTGATATTGACAAGTTTTGATGGGAGTCCAGGTAGATCAAAATTATTTGGGCCTAGACTTTTGCTCACTTTAAGAAAATGCAACAATCTTCCTACCTTAGCAAGAGTACCTCTTGCCACTATGTCATATGCTCCTGTATTGGATAGCATCTCTGATTGCAGACACCACCAAAATTCTGCACCAGTATTTGAGCTTTAAAGCATATTAGTTCTTTGAAATATGTGGTCTCATTCTATTCAGCAAGCTCCCATGTTTTTTAAGAACTGTGAACAAGAGATAGTGAGGAATTACCTATTTATATAACACTTTTCTCAACAGAGGTGACCCAGAGCAGCTTACATTGATCTCTCCATTTTATCCTCACAACAACCCTGTGAGGTAGGTTAGACTAAGAGTGTGTGACTGGTCCCAAGTTCAGCCAGCAAGATTCTGTGGTGAAGTTGGGATTTCAACCCGAGTCTCCCTGATCCTAGCCCACTACACGGCACTGGCTCTCACTGGAATGCAGTGAAATGGCAGGAATAGCCCCTCAACACCGACTCGTCTTTCTTAGAATGCAAACACTAGAACTGGCTGTTCATTATCAGTCTGCAGAGCAGGCACACATAGGCACTCTGTGTGCTTGCACAGGCCAGCTGTTTGGAACAGATTTAGCTAGCTTTAGGAGCCTTGGGGGCACCTCTCCCCCTTGGATGTGTGCTGAGCCACCTTCCTACAGAAACAAACATGTGATCCAAGGAGATGGCACCCCACCCCCATCCCTCAGTTCATTTTTTGCCAATGCAAAGATCAAATGCTGATTCCTAGCACTTTCCATTCCCCTCCTTCTTCTGAGGTAATCCCCCCCCCCAGAGTTCATTGTTGTGTCTTCTGTTCAGGCACACATGGGATCTGCACATGCGCAGGCCAGCAGCAGACATTCCAAAGCTCCTTGAGGTGTGAGATGCTCACCTAGCCTTTTCACAAGCTTTTCCTCCAGGCATGGCTATAGAAAATGGGGCAAGTGGCTCCCTCCCAGTTCACTCTCCACTCTTCAGATCCATCAAGTTGTATGCAAGTCAGGGCCTTCGGATCCATGGCATCAAAGGCCCTCTTCAAGAAGTGTGTCTTTTGTAGGATGAAGATGGCCCAGTCAGATGGGCATGAAAAACACCTCTTTTGTCTGGGAAAAAGCTACGACAGTTCACGCTCAAAGTGTACTCTGAAAGGGTGTTGCAGCTTAAAGCGGCTCTTTGAGAGTCAGCCCTGAAGGGCTCCGCCAACTCCAATCACAGTGCTGCAGATAAAGAACTGCAGCTCCCAGAACGGGCCTCCTCAGTTCCACCAGGATGTTTGGCATCTGACATGGCTCAGAAGGACCAGTTGGTTCCAGCCGTGTCTTTGTTGTTTCTACCTTGGTGCCAGTCAGAGAGTCCCTCTGTACAAGACATCTTACATGAGAATGCTCAAATGTAGAGGGAGACAATGTTAGCTGGGAATCATAGTTTAAAAAGACAGAGCCAAAGGCTCTGTCAATTTCACCACTCTACAGAGCTGGCAAAGATCCTCCTCAGAGGGTTCATTAATTTCCTCTTTGCCTGACAGAGCCTTAGGGGAGGTGAAGAGGAAATTAACAAACCCTTTGAGGAGCTATCCATTCCGAACAGCCATCCTGCACAAATGCAGCCCCAACGTGTACCTGTACAGGATACCCCGATGAACGTATAGATGAGTGCAACCCTGTTATCTCCATAAGCCTAGCCTTCTAGCTACCCCTGTGAAAGGAAGCAGGAAGGCATTGTTGTCTGTCTAAAGGAATCTGTTAGTAACTCCGTGGCTCGTCTCCATTTTGTGGCTGAAACCCACCCACCCCATTTCTTTCCCCCTGCTCTCCCCATCCCTGCCTGAGCTTGTATCTGCACTGAATCCTCTCTGGCTGACTTATTGCTCCATTCCCTTCCATTAGAGTGGGGTCAGGATATTGTTCCTGGTGCTGAATCTGCACTAATATGAGTATAGCACTAAGAGAGAACAATAGATTTGTTTGTAAACATGTGGAAAGGCTCTTGGCTATTCTCAGTGGATTTTCTTCGATTCCTATGCTTTGCTTATCTGGCGCCATATAGAAAAATAATTACTGCTCTTCCTGGGCATTATTATTCCTGCATAAAAGTAGGGCTGAATTTCTTTCATGTGGTTTCATATGATTTCCTGACAATATGTACTGTATATATTGTGAATATATACTAAAACCTGATTTGCAAGCCTCACAACTTTAGACAGTTCCTGTATCTTAAAAAGTACACCCGAGTATATCAAGATACATTTATAAAAGGTTCTTTCACCTACAAATGGGGAGAAAGAACAGCAATAACTGAAATGTAAGCTTAGGTCAGATGACAAACTTTATACATAACCAAATCAGGTCCCATTCATCAGCTCCCTACAGAGCTGCCCAGTTAGAGGAGAACCTGGCAGTTTGATCACTACAAAGGAAGGGTCCTCTATTTTGATCCTCTGTGTACTGTTGGTCCCTTCCCTGCCTCACTGCTCACCAGAATTCATTAAGGGGTAGGGGTGAGGGGGTTAAGTTTGAATTAAAAAACAGAAAAGGATATACTGGAGAGCTGAAATATCTTTCATGGGTTTCCTGTGAGGAAGTGCTTCTTCTGCCAAGTTTCAGGTTCGAGCTGGAGACAGAACACTGGCTGGTGTTATGATGTCACTCAGTTCTGTGAATTCATGCTGTCATAATAGATGGGAAGTTCAGACCTGAGAATTACTGTTTCGCACCAGACTAGTAGTCCAGTGTTCCGTTTTGAACAGCAGATAGCCACATGCCTCTGGAAGCTTATGAAAAAGGTATTACGTTGACAACTTTCTCCTGTTGATTGTCTTTGGCACTTGATAATTAAAACTTTACTTTCTCCAAACCATGGAAGTTCCATTTAGTTATCAGGTTTACGAGAGATCTGCCCTCCTTGAAGGTGTCATAGCCTCTAGCTAACAACATCCTCTTTTCCTGATTTTTAATTCATCTGGATACTGTTAAGAAGCAATCATGTGGAAGGATTGACACTTTAGCGTAACTGAGTGTATCACCATATCCTATGCTGGCTTTCTCTTCTTAGTAATCTTGCATTGAGATATAAATCCTATGCCAAAATGGGGAGTTCAGGCCAAAACTGTGTGGAGTATTCAATAGCTGTCATTTTGTGAGCTAGAAAATAGTTCTGACGCTTACTAATTCCCAGGTTAAAATGCTAGGGAAAATAAACTCATGAATATCCTATTATTATAATTTCTTCCTCAGATTCAATCCCTCAGGCAGGCAAAGTCTCCATATACATTTCAAAACTGTTCTGTCATCACCTATGATAATGAGAGATTTTGTCAGCTGATTCAAGGCCTGACACAGACATAAGGTATTTATTAAGGGGTGGGGGGACTTCATATATTTACAGAAATCACATTCTCTGGCAGAAAATATCTATGGCATTTTTGCATCACACTTGATGAGGAAGTCAGAACAATAAGCAAAAAACCTTTGCCATATATCCTGAAATGTTTCCAAGTGAGACAGTTAAAGCAAATTGAACACCTTAGCTGAATAGATATCAATATTAATTCGTTTTAAAGGAAGGACGTCTCATGCCAGGAGCAGGCATGAAACAGCCCAGATTGGAGCAGAAATGGCCAGGATCAGGCCGCTACTGGGTGGGGGTGTGGCCCATTCCAGGCCAACTCAGAATGATTATCGTATTGAGCACATTCAGACCCCCTGGGGTATATTTGCTTCCCAAAGAGAAGTGTTCAACCACTGACACAGAAGGTTTGATTTTATTTACTGCAAATTTAAAATGGGATTGCCAGTTGAGATGAGGATCAAAAACCACACCTAGGTATGGAAATTTGGAGACTTGTTCTAATTGAACACCTTCAATTCTCCAGACCGATGAGGTAATTCTCTTAGCTTTCAGAAGACCTTTGATTTTGAGTAGTTAATCTTAAATTCTTCATGTTTACAGTATTTTGAAAAACAGCTTAGGAGTCTTCTCTGTCCAACCTGAATGTAGGACATAAGGATAGTGTCATCTGCTTAGAGAAGTAAAGTGAGTGCCTTTGAGGATAAATACGGAGACTGGGATTCTGCTGAAGAGAGGGCAGTTGCAAGGTCATTCAGATACAAACTGAAAAGTAGAGGTGCTGAAAGGCAACCAGGCTTCACTCCTCTATCAAGGTGAAAACGCTCCATGAGTTCTCCCTTTTCTCCACAGTGGACTTGAGCCACACAAGAGGAGTAGAGGTTTTTTATTAACCAGAATGATCTTTTATTGATTGAACTGTGCTCCAGTTTTCTCCACAGTCTGCTCAAAAGCTCTCTTAAGGTCTATAAACACAGTGTGGAGGTGTATTTTTTAACTAAATGGGCTAAGGTCTTGGCCCTTCCTGAAGCCAATTTGTTCCCACCCAAGGATATTATTTGAGGTTATCCATTCCTCTCATTTGAGGTATAAATATGAGGTATACTGCTTTGCCACTGATGAAGGAAAACTAATAGGCTGGTAGTTTGCTGAATCTGACTTGGAACCTTTCTTGAAGATTGGGACGATGATAGGAGTGTTTCCAAATTGGGGGAACCTTCTCCAGAAGGTTGACCTCAGAGAAAATTGGAGCTAGAATCGTAGCCCTTCGTGCTGGGTTAGCCTTGAACAAGTTGCTAGGTACTAAGTAAGTCCCGACCTGGACCTTTCCCTCGGCATAAACAATAATAGAGATAACCTCCATCTTGGTGATAGCAGACCAGGAGGGGAGGTCAACAGGGGTCAGGGCGCATGGTGTAGAATTTTCAGAGGAGAATATTTCCTTAAAGGATAGCACCCATTCAGGAGCAGAGATACAGAAAAAATTTCTAGAGGTCAAACAGCTTGATCGAGGCTCCAGACCGATTGCCTTCAACCAGTGTGATGCAGGAACTTTTGTATGAAAAATAAAGAATGGACATCTTTTAAAGCATATCATACAGCCCATGAAAAAGAACCCTGAAATGGGCTGAGCAAATAGCTGCCAGGCCCATTGGCCATTTTTCTTTCTGACCACAGTCTTAGCTTGATGTGGGATAGTCCATCTCTGTATCTTTATGCCTCCAAAAAAAAGTGAAAAAGAGAACTGATTTAACTATTTGGACTATACTGTTAAGCAACACTTATCTTTAATACGGTCTGTCAGGAGCTGGTTATTGCACCCTGTAAAAAGGAAAAATCATGTAGAAAATATTGAGAAGATGGCAATGCTTACTTTCAATATGGTCTGTTAATAGCGGGTTCTTAAAAACAGTTTATACTATGATTTGCCCATATATTGTAATTTGCACATATAGCACTTGCACTTTGTTTATATAAAATCCATAAATTATATATTGAGTAATTGTTGCAGTCTCTGGTGGAGGTTTCTCCTGTTGGTTTTTTGTATACTACGGAGATAGCAGCAGTTTGCAGTTTGTATCGGTTGGGTGGAACAAATGCTTATAATGCAGGAGGCTGCCCACAGGGGTACAGAGGCTGAGTGAGATTGGAAGGTGGCCCCTCCCCATATATTCTTCCACATTGACGTAATCTGCTGCGATGATAAAGTAATCAACCAGACTGCCCCTCTTGTGACCAAAAAAAGTAAAGTCACCTTTTCCATCAATTTCTTTTTGCCCGTGTAAGGTGACTTACCCTCTTTAGGTAGAAAAATCAAACAGTTTGAGACCTGCAATGTTAACTGTTTTATCTATTATACAATCTATTATACAAATAGGGGGAAATAATTTCTTCTGGCTCACAGTCTAGTCATTTTTTAATCAGGCATTCATCATCTTGACTGATTCTAGCATTGAGGTCACCTGCAATAAAGATTAGGTAATTAGGGAACCTTTGGGTTAAATTATCAGAGGTTTCCAAAAAGAAGGACCAATAGGAGATCAGAAAGAGGGCTGTTATCACCTCTCAGTCGCCTCCTCTCCAGCCTAAGCAGACCCAGCTCCTTCAGCCTTTTCCTTAAGACTTGGTCTCTAGACCCCTCATCATCTTCATTGCCCTCCTTTGGACACGTTCCAGCTTGTCAACATCCTTCTTAAACTGATGTCCAAAACTGAACACAGTACTCCAAGTGAGGTCTAACTAGAGCAGAGTTAAGTAATACCATCACCTTGTGTGATCTAGACCCTATACTTCCATTGATACAACCTAAAATCGCATTTGCCTTTTTAGCTATAGCATCACATTGCTGGCTCATGTTCTGCGTATGATCTACTAAGACCTCTAGATCCTTTTCACATGTTCTATTGTCTAGACAAGTCTCTCCCATCCTTTAAGTATGCTTTTGATTTTTCCTACCTAAATTCAGAATTTTACATTTTGTTCATTGTGTTTTAGCCCCATTTTTCAGCCTGTCAAAATCACCTTGAATCTTACTTCTGCCTTCTACTGTGTTTGCAACCCCTCCCAATTTAGCATTATCTGCAGATTTAATTAGCATCCCTTCTATTCCCTCATCCACGTCACTTATAAAGATGTTGAACAACACGGGGTCCAGGACAGACCCCTGAGGCACTCCACTTGTCACTCCTCTCCAAGAGGATGAGGAACCATTTACCAGCGCTCTTTGGGTATGATCAGTTACAAATCTACCTAACAGTAATAGGATCCAAACCACATTTGACCAACATGTAAACCAGAATATCATGTGGAACCTTATCAAAAGCCTTACTGAAATCAAGATAAACTATGTCCACAGCATTCTCCTGATCCACCAAAGTAGTAACTCTCCCAAAAAAAGGAGATAAGGTTAGTTTGACATGACTTGTTCTTGAGGAACCCATGCTGGCTCTTAGTAATCACAGCCATCCTTTCTAAATGCTCAAGGACTGACTGACTGATGATTTGTTCAAGACCTTTCCAGGTATGGGCATCAAGCTAACAGGTTGATAGTTTCCTGGCTCCTCCTTTTTCCCCTTCTTGAAGATAATGTGGGCTCCTGTTCCAGACTATATGCACGTTAACGCTTTGAACAGACACAAGCTTCAAATTCACATCTGTTCTGTTTCATACGCAACTATGTATAGAAGCACCATGTGGAAAACAAAGATGCAATGAAGTGGTTGGGAATTATTTTGCAGAGCTGGAAGTGAGCTGTATTCACAGAATGAGGCTAACTGTGTGTTTCCTAAGGACACCTTACTGCAGAAAAAGGAAGGCTCCAGCTTATGCACTGGCTTAGATTGTCATCCAGATATATGGACCACTTCTATATTTCAGGCCATCAGCATTTTGGTTTGCCTTCTAGGCAAGTTTCAAGGTGGTATTTTCATTACATTGAGTTTGAACCTGAAATTCTGCCCCACCCCACCTCCAGTTTGAACCCAGCACTTCTTGGACTGATAGTGGCATAGGGTTACTGAGGTTCTGGATGTTTCAAGGTTTAGGGCTCCCTCTCCAGGGGGCAGAGGTAAAATCTCTGGTGAGGGACTGAGAACAAGGGTATCTGTGCAGTATAGGCTTCATACAGATCATGAGCTTTAGAGTGCCCTGTATGCAAACATATAAAGTACGAGCTGTTCCATGCAGAGAGCAATGCCATTTTGACTTCACATTTAGCAGAGGCCATTGCTCTCCCTGTCCTGCCCCCCTCCCCATCTCTGGACAGAAGTTTGCTGTTGTGGTGCATCAGAGAGCCCTTTCTGAACCACTGCACATCCAGAAAACCACACCTCTTGATTTGGAAGGCCATTAGGTCTCCCTGGTCCCATTTGCTCTTCCCCGTGCCTGCCTGTGCTGGTGGCAAAGGTTAGTAAGTGATCCGTCTCTCCTTTGCCTTTTTCTCTCAGTCCAAGGTGAGAGCAAATCATCGGCTTCCTGAGAATTGCCACGGCCTGCCTTACTGTTTTAAGAGCCTTTTCTGTAGTCAGAGAGTCAGTGAAAAAGACATTTGCTGTATAGCTGGAGAGGCATGAAAAACTAGCAACATGAGTTGCATGGAGGCAGGTGGATCCTAGAAAGCTGAAGAATTTGGTATTTTGCCTTTGTAATGTAAGAAGGAAAAAACCTTTGGATTTCTTGTGATGGTTTTCTTCAAGGTAATCACTGGGGTTTACTCTGAATCGGGGCTGAAACCATGACAAATACCAAGTAGTAGAGAAGAGTTACTCAGAGTGTAAGCAGAGTGACTTTCCCTAACATAAGTAATCCAGTTTATAGAGAACAAAGTGTTGAGTAGTGGTTGAGATGGGACTAAGGCAAGAGAGGCAAGTGGTCACGCCTACACTTCACTTTCAAGCTCACTGGTTGACCTTGGACCAGTCATTCTGCATAGCCTACCTTACAAGGTTATTGTGAAGTTACAACATGGGTGGGGAGAAGTGGCTCAGGATCCTGACCTCCTTGGATCAAGGGTGAGATGGTTTGATGGATAATCTTTGGAAAGGCCTTCCAAAGCAAATTCTATGTTTTCCAGATAAGCTCAAGCCCTAGAACTGAGCTACTTCATGCTAAAAGCAGTTGCTATGGGCCTCGACTTCATTGTTTGCACTTAGCCCTTTTTAAAAGTTCTGCATTAGTCCCAGTTTTTTGCATGATTTCTCTTTTTTTTAAAAAAAAACTCATTCAGAAGAAAGCTTTTATTCTCTTCATGTGTTTGTTCAAACCACACTCATTCTCTGCAAAGTCACTAGGAGACAGTGGAGAAAGGAAGCTGAAAAGCCTCCTTGTCCAGGAAATATAATTATTTTGAAAATGTGTGAGTATGCAAAATAAGTGATCCCCACACCAATGTTGCACATCTCTCTCTCTCTCTCTCTCTCTCTCTCAGTGTTTCCTTCTCTATAACTTCTGATAACATTGTTTTTCATCTTATGATCATCTTGAGCCCCCATTCTCAGTCACTTGTCTCTGCTCTTAGGAAACTGGAACACAAGAAAGATTCTCAATTTTTATTGTCCTCCTTGGAAATTTTAAATGCAAAAGCAGCTCTACTCTTAAATTTGTGTATGTTAGAGAGGGGCAGGGGGAGAAGCAAGAAAATAATATAATGATGGGGAATAACATGGAGGCCCAATCTGGTGCCTTCCTTTCTTTCTAACAACTTTGCTAGCTACATGGCTGCTGTTTTCAGGTCCCATGAGCCAGAGGCATCTAAATGCAAAACCCTAAGATGTAGAAAATAAACTTTTGTAAGACCAGGTTGGATGACAAAATGAATTCCCTTGCTTTCATATATACACACCCTGGTTCTAGTTCCAGTAACAGTGATTGTGTCCAAAGGATCAAGATATATATATAGGGAGAAAGGAAGTCTATCAGGCAATTGAAAAATCCTTGGCAACGTTTCATCTGTAGAAGTATGCAAGCTTTTATGTTTTACAGTGCTCATAGTTAGGAAACAAGTTTCTAAAACTATAGATGGCTAGCACATTACATACCTACTTTGCAACTGAATTCGAAGGGTTCATCTTTGATGTAAAAGTGGAAATACACATTACAAAGTACCTAGGGACATGCAAGTGAACCTCATCTCACACGTTCCCTTTCCCACCTCCCATGCACTTGCTTGCACAGTCACACTTCCATTTGTTCCATGTGAGTACATTCATGAGTTGGATATTAGTTCCTCCTCGACTGCAAAAAGTATTCCAGGCTCCCTTGCTGTTTTTTTTTGTAAAAAAAATTATAGTGAGATAAGAGTGTTTTCCATTTTTCCCTTTGGATAACAATGTGGTTTGAAATCAATGCAAGCTGTTGCATTACATTTCTATAAAGAAATTGCTCTGGCTATGCCTTTCTTTGCTACCCCTGTAAGTAATCTTTGACAAGGAAATTCTCTGTTTAGAACTGCCAAAATCCCTGTTTCTTTCAGCTCATACATCCATTAATTGAAATGCAGATCTTTACACTTTCTTACACCTTAAATAAATGCAAATTGGCAAGTCCAAAGTGCCTACAGTACTTGTTCCTGCAGCCAAAACAGAGCTGAACTGGTGCTCCGCCCTCCCGACTCTCTTGCAGATGCAATCACACAAAGGGCGCTCCCATGAAAGTGGCATGCATACGCACAGAGCAAGACATAGTCTGCACATGAATTGAAGACCACACATAAAATCTTGCATTTGAGAATCCCCAGGTACTTAGTAAAGTGTATTTCCATTCTAACTCTGATCAAATAAAGTTTCTTTTAATCAAGTAAGCTCCAGATGTCAGAAAGAGCCTTCATCCCCTTAATGACTCGAAAGTCAAGAATTCCAGAAACTTCCATAATATTAATAAGTCCAAGCATGTACTATATATTGGATCACACGAGTTTTCATGACTGTTGACAAAACAAAAAAATTATAAAAAGTTGGTGGAACAAGACTTCCCTTTGTAAAAAGCCATACCAATAATTTGAGTAGCAAGCCTTGTCCTTCCATGGCTTGTTTTCCAATATGATTGACAACGGTAGCAACTTCCATCATTTTACTGAGATGCCACTTAGACTTATGGGTATATTGTTTCCTGGATCTTTCCTTAAAATTGGAATTACAGCTGTTTGTTTTACAGTCCTCCAGTAAGGTGGCTAATTTTAATGTTATCTGTTTTAGTCAAAGAAGATAAATAATTTTACATCCATGGCAGATATGCAGACAGATATATATGACATGTTCTTTAAGAGCTTGGCATCTAGGATCCATTGTTTGCCTTTCACTTAGAAATCTGAGGCTAATAAGCACACTTGTATCTTGGGGTGGAAATGTGCATTATAAGTTTAATGTCCTGGGATTTATTATTGTGGTGAGATTCCTTTATTGCCTCTAATATTTGGTAAGTACTGCAGTATGATAGTAAAACACTTCTCAGGTCTTGAGTGCCCAGACTCTAGAATGCCACAACTAAAACTGAGAGTGACCAAAAGAAACCTACAAGAGAAAGGCTGTTGAATGAGTCAATTAGAAATGGGTGTGGTTTTTCCCAGTTGTAATTATAGCAAAAAGGCATTTTGTAGCAAGCAGATCATTTCCCCGTTGCTCAATTGAATTATTATATCTACTCTTACAAAATGTTTGAAAGTAGGAAAATGGGGTTAAGTTGAAATAACATTAACACAGTGTGGTGTGTTGGGAGTACCCGACTGTGCTGAGGTACTAGCATGCAAGAACAGGAGTTGTGCTTGTTTACAGGATGAAATAATAACAACAACAACGTTCGATTTATATACCGCCCTTCAGGATGACTTAACACCCACTCAGAGCAGTTTACAAAGTATGCCATTATTATCCCCACAACAACAATCACCCTGTGAGGTGGGTGAGGTTGAGAGAGCTCCGAGAGAGCTGTGACTGACCCAAGGTCACCCAGCTGGCTTCAAGCGGACGAGTGGGGAATCAAACCCGGCTCTCCAGGTTAGAGTCCTGCCGCTCTTAACCGCTACACCAAACTGGCTCAATGATTAATGTGATGGGGTGAATTGGAAAGGGGGGGGTGGGGTAGGCACCACTATGGCAGCTGACCCAGGAGCAGAAGAGTGTGGCCGACACTCCCACAACCAGGATCACAATGTGTTGAGGAGGGAAGACACGGGCCAAATCCACACGGCTCAAGTTTGCCGCTATTTTCCCGCCATTTATGCACTTCTCAGAGGGCTGTTCACATACTCTCACCTCAATCCCGCCATTCTTTCGCATCTGTTGCGCTGCGCCTCAGACGAGTTTGTCATGCTTTCCAACGCTTCTCTTGCGCCGTTCTCACCATGGATGTGAACAAATAGAAGCGGTTCCCAAAGAGGCCGCCCCCTCTTAACCACCACCCACTTCCTTGTTTCTTGCCTTTCCGGAACACTGTCCCTCTTTGCCAAGCAATTCTTATGGTCCCAACTCTGTCCGAGGCATGCCCGCACCCTCCCCCCGTCCAGTTTGTTTATTTTTTTAAAGGGTGCTTTCCTAGCGCTATTGCACAATCCCATTTCAATTCCCAAGCAGTTTGGGAAGTGGCGTTGTAAAAAGCCCATGGAGGCATCAGGGGGGGGGGGTGTCATTTTTATTACAGTGAATAATGTTTTACTGCCGAAGGACAGCCTGGGTAATTTCTGATCAGCGGACTGTGGCTGCAAAGGTTGACTCTTTCCAGTTTTTTTTTTAAATTTAAAATTATCAGTATAGAGAAAAATCGCTATCCTATAAATATAGTTGAGCGGTAGTCCATGGTAATTGGCCACGCAAACACCTGTGTCCCACCAACGTCCGCAGTCTTTTTCAGTGACCCATTGTGCTCTCCTGGGGCTCTCTGACCAACAGAAAATGCTACTTCGGTCTCGGTTGTCTATGAATCAAACGTATTTGCAATACAGCGGAAAACCGATATAGCGGAAATCTCTCATTAAATTAAAAAAAACCCTCATGCCATCATTGGCGACGGCGGATCTAGACCCGCCCCTTATCCCGCTTTTCTCCCAGGGATGTGAACGAAGCATAGCGCGACGCTGACTCAGTGAGAAAGGGAATGTGAACACAGCCTGGGACATTGCGGGATAGGATCCAGCGCAGTAAACACGCAGGGAAACCGGAAGGCAGGGAAGTGCGGATTCAGCCATTCTCCAGGTTGAGGGCTTACTTGTGCATTAGGGGCTACTAAGCCCCCAGTTGTGGGGAGGAGGATCCTGTACTCCACGTCCCCATAAATAAAGGTAGTCAGCCCCAGAATGTGATGTCTCTTCCGGAAAAAAACTGTAAGTGACATCAGTCCTCCTCTCTATAAATCACCAGGTACTCTGAGGTTTTACCCTGGAGTTTCTGGGGATTCCTACAGTAGACCCCTATCGCCTCTGGGTTTTCCTAACAACAGCCCCTCCCCCCCATATTCCTTCCCATCTCCTGCTGGTTGCAGCCCCACAGTGTATGAAAGTAGGAGGGGAAGGGGGATACAAGCGTGGCTTGGAGAGCTGCCAATAATACAGAAGGAAGAAAAGTTAGATGAAAGATCTCCTGAGATTTTCTCAGATCGAAGCATAAAGGCAAAGAGGGAAGAAGGAGTACAGGGGATAGGTTGTATCCTACCACTCTTCTCAGAAAACTGTACTGCCTTCCTCAACTTTAAGAAGCTCTTCCTCTGCTAGAGTAACTGCAATTGGAGGATGGTACCTTAGGCTGCAGCAAGTAGGGTTGCCAACCTCCAGCTGGGCCCTGGAATTCTTCTGAATTTATGACTGATACCCAGATTACAGGCATCAGTTCTCTTAAAAGAAGCGGCAGCTTCAGAGGGGGACTATATGGCATCACATCCCCGGTGAACTCCCTCCCTTCCCCAAACCCTGCCGTCCCCAACCACTACTCTCAGTTTCCCAGGAATTTCCCAATCTGTAGTTGGCAACCCTAGAAAGAAAGCTTCAGTCTTTGGTGAGTGAAGTGGCAGGTTACAGACCAATGAGAGGTCAGGGTTAGACCTCTCAGACCTTATGAGAGGTTGGCTAACTAGTTGGAACGATCAAGAAGAAAACTGTGAAAAGAGGTCCATGGGAGCAAAGGTTTGGTTTGTACTACCCTACAAAGAAATGCAGAATGGTGACTAGTTCTAGCTTTCTTTATACATAATAATGGGTGAGCTAAAAGGGCCCTGGAAAAAAACCTTCACAGTGGCCCCAACTCGAGGGGTTGACAGAACTGTAAAGTGCTACTAGGGTTACCAACCTCCAGTTAGGGCCTGGAGATCTTCCAAAATTACAACAGATCTCCAGACAACAGAGATCAGTTTCCCTGGAGAAAATAGTAAAAAGTCCAGTAGCACCTTTAAGACGAACCAACTTTACTGAGGCATAAACTTTTGAGAACCACAGTTCTCTTTGTCAGATGCATCTGACAAGAGAGCTGTGGGTTCTCGAAAGCTTATGCTTCAATAAAGTTGGTTAAAAAGGTGCTACTGGACTTTTTTACTATTTTGCAGCTACAGACTAACACAGCTAACTCTTCTGGATCTATGCTCCTGGAGAAAATGGCTGCTTTGGAGAGTGAGATTTTTATCTCATTCTGTTTCCGTGGACCTCCGGGCAACATACATAGTTCTCACCGCCCTCATCTTATTCTCACAACAACCTTGTGAAGTAGTCAGATAAGACACAGGTGCAACTGGCTCAAAGGTGGCTCAGTAAACTTCATGCCCCAGTAAGGATTCTAGAACCTCTACATCACACTGGCTGCCAAATGTGTGGTACAGAGAACCAAGTGCCCCCCCCCCCCAGGTAGCAGGTGCAATGGCCCAAGTGGCCCCTCAGAGCAGCAGCTCACCTGCCAAATGCCCATTCACTTCAATGCCCAATGAGTCCTTGCCACAATCAACGGTTTTAGTAATGCTGCACAGGATTGCACGGTTATCTCAGTTAATTGCGGCTTGTGCCTATTTTTGTATTTCAGATGATTGACTTGAGGCTGAGAAAGATGTATGGATGGCAATAGGAGGCTGTAAAAATTGTAAGCGCTGTAGACTTTTGGCCCTGCTACTTTGGGCCCAGCTTTTTAAAGAGTTGGGCCCAGACCCCACTCTTTAAAAACCTGCCCATCTAGCTCGGCCCTTAGTGTGACCTCAACAGGTCTGGTTTGAGTTGTGCGCGCTTTGGCCTCGGAGTGGCCTTTAGAGAGAGAAGGAAATAAGGGTGTCCCTTTGGATTTAAATTCTAGGAGTTTGACTTGCCTTTCTCTGCTCAACAGAACCATTTGGTTGCTGTTTTTGTTCCAACGAATCTTGGGGACATGCAGCAACGACTCTGGCTTGGCCCTTACTCTTTTAAGAGTAGCCTCTTCTGGCTACTAAAACCTGCTCACCTTTGAGCTTGGAGATCCCTCTCACTATATGGAGGATGGCCCCACATTTGTTCTCCTTGCAGGTTCCACACTAACGTAGGGTGTTTTCCCTAGCCAGGCGTAAAGCTATGCCTATTTAACCAGATATTGTCTGTGTAAACAAAAACGTGTTGAATCAGTTACACATGTTCTTCTGCATTGTCATCTGTATGTTGATACATTTAAAATCTCTTCTAGCTAGTCTGACAGACTGTCCTGATTTGCTTAAAGTTTATACATTTTTGAATGATTCCTTTGCTGAGGTTACTGAGATGGGGGCTAAGTTTCTCTATGCTGCTTTGAAATCGCATCAAAGGTTATCACAGAATTAAGTTACAAGGGTGGGTTTTTTTCCTAAAAATTTGTCTGTATTTTAATAACTTGTGTTGTTGATATACCAGTAAAGGCTAACCTGAGCTTGAACTTGGAAAAAAGAAGAGCCGCCTCTTGATTCTGTCCTCTGTGATTCAGTCACAATCTATGAGGGGATGTCCAAAGGTGCGCTTGGTGGCTCCTCCTACCAAATCAAAGCTTTTGAATTGATTTTGGTTTGAGTGAACAGTAGTCTATTTTGGAGAAATCGCAGTGGGTTTTAGCAGTTACTTTAACAGTCTTCATGGATCTTAGTCACTTGATAAGCTGCTGTGCCTCTTGAAAAGCATGGTGATTTCCAGCTGGGAGGACTTTGCATTGATTATGTCCAACTACTTTTTTTGCTTTGTCTAGGACTCCTCTGCTGATTGATTGCGTTTTCGTTTTCTCTTTCTGATTTTCAGGCAGGGAAGATTATTCTCCTGTACCGCCGGCGACCACAGAGCATTTTAAAGAGATTTCTCTTCTGGGCAATTTTGCTGGTGAGTTGTTGAAGCACAGTGCTTTAAAGATAATAGAATTAGCAGTGCTACCAGGCACTCATTATTTTTAATTACGGTAGTTGTTCACAAAGTGCCAGTAATCTCACAAAGAAGGGAAATGGCCCACGGCCTGTAGCCATTGCAGAAAACGTCTATTGCCCATTTTATATTTTCAGTAATGATTTTCTGGTTCTGCCAACATACTCTCACTTCCTCCAACGGTCTGAGGGCAGCCATCTCCACTAACAACTATCAGCCAGAAGGAGTCTGTTGCCACACTAGTCTAGTTGGGATGGAGGGGGCCTTTCCCTCAAATTGTAACAGGAAGGGGGAAGAGCTAAACAAAGCAGTCCAATTTGCCGTGCCTTTTAGCTGAAATAGCAACGATGGCTTTAAGGAGAAATGCTCATTGTAGCTCCTCGCACACATTTCACCATTTCCGATTATTGTATATTTTCAGTAGTCATTTTCTCCATCCATGTGAAATTTCCCACTTTCTTTTTGGCTGAGTCCAAAATCCGGTTTACCGTTGCTTTCCTACATTACCCCATTCCTTCAAGATTGCATCGTTATTATGAACCTGTTTGTTACGACCCCTTTCTTTCTCTCAGTTAGATTTTGCCTTTAACCCTTTTCTTCTTGCCCCATCTGGGTAGAGTGCTGCCACCTAGAATTATATTCCAAAATAACTTAAATTTCCCCTTTTATAACATGCCCAAGCGTCAGGCTCCTTCATGGGACTATGTGGCCCTGAGGAAAGGAATGGGATATGGGAATAACAGATACTCTGGATTGAAAAAAAAATAAACTTTTATTGTTACAAGAAGTATATCGGTTTCACTATAGTACTTAAGCTTGATGATTTCTAAGTGTATTACATGTTCTTAAAGTTTCTTTTCATAGACACAGTCACTCAGATCTTCATAAACTTTCTCAGGTGCACACATAGTTTGCCTGCTTTAGATAGAATGAATGGTTTTCTCTCAGACACACAAGAGTTCAGACTTCCACACAAGCTATATTTCTCTCAGAAATGCTTAAACATGTTCAGGCTGCACACAGCTTGCCTCTCTCGCCCTGACTGAATGTTCTTTCTTCACTCAAAACTGCATTCACTCGGGAGGGGGCGGGGCGTCAGCGTGTATGCTAGACGCGTGAGTTTCAGGCTCCTGGATCTTCCCTTCCCCCGACTGAATTATTAGCTCCTTAAAGTGATCCTAACAAGCTACAACTATGGGCAAGACAGGAGGAAATAAAAATAAATCTTCAGAGCCGATTTCACAATCAGTAAAAACCTTTTTTTCGGCGGGAGAGCACAGAAACAGCGCTGCAGCTGAACCCCACTCTACAGCCAAAATGGCCTCCGTCATTGCTGAGGAAATAACTGACACAGAAACCCAGGTACAAGAAACAAACCTAAGTATTAAAATAGATCAACTGGAAGATAAAATTGCCAATAGAATGGAGAGACTTCTGAAACCTATGAAGGATCAATTGACTGCAATATCTGAGTCTCTCCAGCAAGTAACTCGCACTGCAGACTCTGCTTTAGAGCTTAGCTTGTCCTTGCAAAAAGAAACACGCACTCTGCAGGCTAGCGAGAGCTGGATGAGAAATAAAATCATGGACCTGGAAAATAAATGGAAATCAAATAATTTAAAATTTCGCGGATTCTCAGAATCAGAAGAAGGCTCAACTGAGTTAATAGTCTTCCTTTCAGGATGGCTGGCTCAGGAACTACAATTGGAAGACGGTGTGGCACCAAATATTGTAGCTGCGTATAGGATGGGCTCCCTCCGCAACTTAAGAAAAAACACTAACAGAGATATTATTGTTACGTTTATGGACTCACGTACTAAAGAGAAAATCCTTCAAGAGGCTAGAAAAAGAGGCTTTTTCCTTTTTCAAGGGCAGAGAATTCAAGTTTTCCAGGACTTGTCAAGCGAAACCCTTTTGCAGAGAAGAGAGCTTAAACCCATAACCACTCAACTAAACAGTGCAAACATCAGATACAAATGGGTGGCCTCCTCTAAACTCCAAGTAGTACATCAGGGAAGAACTCTTCAAGCAACGGATCTGTTATCTGGCACATCTCTTCTTAAGGAACTGAACTTATGCTCACCGGATCTGAACAAAAGCTCTACTGTCGCACAGAAATCCTCCACTATGACGGGATGGGCCACGATACCGATGAAAACAACTGCCTGAGGGAGAAAATGCATGCAAGCAACCATCATTTCTTAGAGTTTTTCTCTAGCGTTTCTGTCTGTCAATATTGTTCTTGCCTCTAACATTTCTTCTTCTTCTCTATCTGTAGCTTCAGACCTTTCTGTAACTGTAGTCCTCATCTCTTTTCTACTTCTTCAGTCGGGGGGGGGAGGGGGGCTAAACCTGGTACTCATTTTAGTTCCCAGTTGTATAGGATCCTCCAGAAAAGGGGAGAACCTAACCATTCTCCTTATTTGTGTTAACACAGGCAGTTTAGACCTGTGCCTCTGGAGAGACTGCTCCTTCACACGAAGGAGCAGTATTATGTTAACTGGTGTTTTGTTTTTGTTCAAGGGGGTGGGATGGGGTTATTGTATTAATGTTACAGTTCTGTTGGACAACATATATTATGCAATATTGGAGGAACCATACAGAGTAGCTGAAAATAGGTTATCAAAGACTCAGAGGATGCCTTATTTCCTCATGCTCACAGAGTTTTATCTGTCCGTTATATCATTCTATTTAACACATAACTAATGACAGATAGAATCAAAATTATTACTCTAAATTGCAGAGGATTAAACAATCCTATAAAACTTAAACGTGTTACTACAGCTTTAGTGAAGCAAGGGGTAGACATACTGTTTTTGCAAGAAACCCATTATAGGAAAGAAATGCCTCAGGTATTAAAGTCTAATCGTTTCAATGTGCACTTTCAAGCCCCAGGCTCATCCAGTGCCAGGGGTGTTGCAATCTTAATCTCAAAGAATGTTAGATTCCAATGTGAAGACTCAAAAATAGATCCTAGGGGACGCTTTATTTTTGTCAAAGGGGTTCTGGAAGAAACAAAAATAACCTTGGCATCTATTTACGCTCCAAATGACAAGCAAATTGAATTTCTTCATGAAACTCTATCTAATTTAAGGTTGTATGCGGATGGTGAAATTTTGGCAGGGGGGGATTTTAACTGCATAGCAGATTCAAACCTGGATCGATCCCAAAACAACAGGGTACGTCAGAGAAACAAAGTAAATCGATCAAACCTCAATTTACTATTTGACAAATTTGAGTTTAAGGATGTGTGGCACTCACAGCACGGCCTAGAGAAAGACTTTACCTATTTTTCTGCCCGTCATCAAATCCATACTAGAATAGATTACATATTGGCTTCCCCCAAAATTTATCATAATATAATCTCTTCCACCATAGGCAGTAAAATCTGGACGGACCATGCCTGGGTAGACTGTTTTTTGACCTTTCCGGAAAAAATAAAACAAGACACTCACTGGATACTGAACAAATCTCTTTTATTACACCCAACAATTAAAAAAGAAATTGAATTAGAACTGGAAAATTATTTCAAAGAGAATACAGAAGGTGAAGTCTCTCAAGCAATAATTTGGGAAGCCATGAAGGCTGTAGTCAGAGGTAAAATCATATCATTAGCCTCATTCTATAAAAAAGAGAGAGAGAAGACTAGATCAGAAATTATATCCAAAATCCATGCTCTTGAAAACAAACACAAAAAATACTGCAATAAGAAAGACTATAATCAATTGACTTTAGAAAGGAAAAAGCTGGAGGCACTTGAGACATCTTCCATACAAAAGAATCTACTGTTTTTAAAACAGAGGTACTGGCACAAAACCCCTAAAACGTTACGCCTCCTAGCTTGGAAAGTTAAAAAGAAATCCTCTTCCAACCAAATTTCTTCAATTAAAAGAAATGGTAAATCTCACACTTCCAATAATAAGGAAATCCTAGATATATTTCGTGACTTTTATTCTACTTTATATAAATCAAAGAATCCAACACCATCTGGTATCGAGGACTTCCTAAGCTCTCTTACAACCTTGAAACAAATTACTCCAGAGCATAAAGCTTCCCTAGATCTACCGATCTCCTCTCAGGAAATCACTGAAGTCATCAAAAATCTCAAACTAAATAAAACTCCCGGCAGAGATGGCTTCCCTGCCGAATTTTATAAAAAGTTTATACACATTCTGACAGAACCCCTTCGCCAAACTTGCAATGCAATCCTTTTAAAAGGCAACTTCCCAAAAACATGGTATGAAGCTACAATTATTGTAATCCCTAAGCCAGGGAAGGATGCCACCCTCCCATCTTCTTACCGTCCCATATCATTACTAAATCAGGACGCAAAGATATTTACAGCAGTACTGGCTAATCGTCTGAATAAAATCATAAGTCATTACATACAATCTGATCAAACTGGCTTCATACCAAACAGGAGTATTACAGATAATGTAAGAAAAACTCTAAACATTATCAATCACTGTAAAACCAATCAAATAGAGTCGATCCTGCTCTCATTAGATGCTGAAAAAGCCTTTGACAGCTTAGAAACAAATTATTTAATAAGATTGCTCTCTAGGATGGGATTTGGCCATTCTTTTATTCAGATTATCAAACTATTATATGCTTCTCCTAAGGCCCAAATAAAACTCAATGGATTGAAATCAAAAGACTTTGAGCTCACAAGAGGAACCAGACAGGGATGCCCGCTTTCCCCATTATTATTTGCCTTATCCATAGAACCTCTGGCTGAGGCTATACGGCAAAACAACGCCATTAGTGGCATCACTATTGGAAAACGCGTTTATAAAATTTCCCTGTTTGCGGACGACATGGTCCTTTACCTTGCACATCCATGCACCTCATTACCAGCCCTGGAAAAAACCCTGCATGATTTTGGTTACATTTCAGGTCTTAAAATTAATAAAACCAAATCAGAAATTTACCCTATTCACCTAACTCCAATCATTAGGTCAGAGATGGCTTCTAATTTTACATATCAATGGACCCATAAGCAATGGACTTATTTAGGCATTAAGATACCAGTTGATTTACTGGATATAAAAGAAGCTAACTTTAAACCGTTACAAAAAATGATAAAAGACAAAATTAAAGAGTGGGCGGAAATGAAGTTGTCGTGGGCAGAAAAGATTAATCTGGTAAAATCTATGATTCTCCCACAATTTTTATTTAATTTCCGCATGCTACCAATTAAACTTACAGATCAAGATTTCCAACATTGGCAAAAAATTATAAACAGTTTTATATGGGATGGCAAACGCCCTAGGATAAACTATTTAACCATGAAACGGTCTGCTAAGAAAGGTGGATTATCAGTCCCAGACTTAAAACAATACTACATAGCTGCCCAACTAGCAAACATCGTAATACTATTAAATACTGTAGAAGGTTCAGGTTGGCCACAAATTGAATCATCACACATCTACCCACACGACTTACAGGATGTGATATGGGCTGAACCTAAGAATAGACCACCTCAAATTCATACTAACCCCTTTCTAAGAACCACCTTAGACATATGGGACAAGTTAAGGCAACATCTTGCTCCAACCATCTCGCCATTATCATCTTTTATAGATCAGAATTGGTTCCCACCTGGCATGGACTTAAATTCTTTTAAATTATGGAAAGTAATTAAACAAAACAGGATTATTGATATAACCAAACATGGGATTATCCTGAACAAGGCTCAAATAGAAAAGGATACAAATGCTACGATCCCATGGTTTCAATACCTCCAAATCAGACACCTACTAGAAAGTCAGCCACTTGTAACCTCATTAAAGCGTGAACTAACTGACTTTGAATATTTACTTAAATTAACACAATCTCATAGGAAAGGTTTAATAGCTAAAATATATGCTATTTTAAACTCAAGGAATGATCAGCTCACATTGAAATACCAAGCAAACTGGAGCAGAGACTGTAATACAATCTTATCTGATGCTCAGTGGTCTTCCATCTGGTCAGGAAACTGCTTGCAATCTAAAGCAGTGAGCATCAGAATGACATCCTTTAAAATAATGGCGAGGTGGTACCTGTCTCCCACTCTTCTCCACCACATTAATCATGAAACGAATCCACTATGCTGGAAACAGTGTGGACAAAATGGAGACTATATTCATCTATGGTGGTCTTGTCCTAAAATTCAGTTGTTCTGGGATCGAATCATACAAAAAATTAAAACAATAACAAACTATGCAATTCCCAAGTGCCCTGAAGTAATCCTGCTAGGACTCTGGGAGGATCAGACGGTCCCATCTACTAGGAAAAATCTGATATTTTTATTGATTGCTGCGGCAAAATTGCTTTTAGCCTCAACCTGGAGACAGGAAAAAACTCCAAGTGTATCACAATGGCTCAGAAAACTATGGGACATTTTCATAATGGAAAAAATAGCGGATCACCTTAAAGGCTTAGATAATCCACAATATCAATCGTGCTTTCTTGTACAATGGCTACCATTTTTAACCTATTGTCATAATACCAATCAGTTACCTAATGTAGATTTACATACACTTAGCTTCTTTGCTATAATGTGACTTCTTATACTCAGTGTATTGTTTTCAATGTTAATATTGGCTGTTTGTTAAAACATCAAGGTTTTCATCTCTTCCATGTATTGCCCATTATGCTGTTGTTTAATTTGGTTATTTGTAGTTTTGGAAAAAGTTATATAAAAATGCAAAATAAAAAGTTTAAAAAAAAAAAAACTGCATTCACTCCACCCACACACTCAGTCATCAACCAATCATATCACTCCCTCATCCCTCTCTTTCACCCCCACTCTTTATCGGGATCACACCAAGCATTTAAAGACCCATACACACATTTGAAATCAGTACATTATTATTCTGCTAGCTGGCTTCAGTGGAAGCAATATGACTCTGTATCTGATGTAGTCTGCTTGGAAGTCCTAGCAACATAACCATCATTCAAGTTTATGTCCCAAATAGATGCTGAAGAGGAAGAATTTGAATACTTTTACACAAGTATCCAGGAAGAAATTGATCATACACCTAAACATGATGTGCTCATTATCATAGGTGATTGGAATGAAAAAGTAGGCAACAAAGCAGAATCAAACATTGGACTAGGATTACAAAAGGAAGCAGAAGAGCAACGCATAGAATTTTTGACACTAACAACTTCTTCTTTGCAAACACTTGCTTCAGGCAGCCTAATAGACAATTGTATACATGGAAAACTGGATGGTCAATACAGGAATCAAACAATTACATAATCGAGAGGAGAAGATGGAAAAGCTCTTTTCTCTCTGCGAGAACAAGACCAGGAACTGACTGGTACCAGTTGTTAATATAAAAAATTAGAATAAAGCTGAAAAGAAACACTAAAAGAATATAGCGCCAAATATAATTTAAATAACATTCCTGAAGAATTTAAAGACCATGTAAATATCAGATTTTCATTACTAAGTTTAGTTGATCATGAACAGAAAACTGTAGGCAGAAACCAGAGATATTATCAAAAAGGAATATGCAAAAACATTCCAGTAGCGTAGATGGATGACTGCTGAAACTCTTAAAATGGCTAAAGATAGACAAGATGTAAAAGTAATAACAACAAAAACAGCAACATTTATATACCACCAGGACAACTTAGTGCCCACTCAGAGCAGTTTACAAAGTGTGTTATTGTTGTGTGTCCCCGCAACAATCACCCTGTGAGGTGGGTGGGGCTGAGAGAGTTCTGAGAGAGCTGTGACTGTCCCAAGGTCACCCAGCCAGCTTCAAGTGGAGGAGTGGGGAATCCAACCTGGCTCTCCAGATTAGAATCCTGCCGCTCTTAACCACTACACCAAACTGTAGTGACAGATATAAAATCAGAATTCTAAATGCAGCTCATCAGCAACTTGCATGCAGAGAACTATTATAATAATCAGTGCAGAGAAATAGAAGAAGAGAACAAAAATGGAAGAACAAGCAATCTGTTTCACAAAATCCAGGAAATCAAAGGGAAATTCAAACCACAGCTGAGGATGCTGAAAGATCAGTTTGGAAATACAGTATCCAGTCAGAAGAAAGGAAATAAAGGAAAGATGGTAACAATATGCTGAAGACCTATACAGAAGAGATGGAAGGATGACAGATTTCTTCAAAGAATTGTTTGACAAACAATCTGTCAACAACTATGGAACACAAAACAATGGTTCACAGACTGGAAATACTCAAACTACATTCCAATTCTGGGGGAAAAAGGGATGCCAAAGATTGCAACAACTATTGGACTGTTGCATTAATATTCCACACAAACTTAAGTGATGCTCAAAATTCTACAACAAATATTCTTACCATATATAGAACAAGAAATGCCAGGTGTTCAAGCTGGATTCAGAACAGAAAGGGGCACTAAAGATCATATTGCAAATTTACAGTGGTAAATGGAACACACCAGAGAATTTCAGAAGAAAATCAGTCAGTGCTTTATAGATTACAGCACAGCTTTCAACAGAGTGGATCACGAAAAGCTATGAATTATGTTTTAAGAAATGGGTGTGCCACAACATCTGATTGTGTTGATGCACACTTTGTACTCTGGACAAGAGGCTACTGTGAGGACAGAATATGGGGAAACAATGTTTTCCAGTTGGCAAATGTGTCAGACAGGGATGCATATTATCTCCATATCTGTTCAACCTCTATGCAGAACATGTCATAGGAAAAGCTGGATTAGATTTAAGAGAAGCTGGAATGAAAATTGGTGGAAGGAACATTAACAAATTGAGATATGCAGATGACACCACGTTACTGGCAGAAAATAGTGAAGATTTGAAACAACTACTGATGAAGGTTAAAGGAGAAAGCGCCAAAGCAGGAATACAGCTGAAACATCAAGAAGACAAAAATAATGATTACTGAGGAAGTACACATTTTTAAGGTTAACAGTGAAGAAATGGAAATTGTTAAAGATTTTTGATTCCTTGGCTCGATCATCAACCAAAAGGGAGAGTACAAATTAGAAGGAGATTGAGACATGGAGGGGGAAGCCATGAAAGAGCTAGAAATATCCTTAAGGACAAGGATGTGTTGCTGGGAACCAAAATCAAGGTAATCTACACTATGGTATTCCCCATTGTTGATGTGAAAGTTGGACAGTGAAGCAAGCTGACAGGAAGAATATTGATTCATTTGAAACATGGTGCTGACTGCTGAATGATGGTTTTATAGAAACCATGGATGGCCAAAAAGACAAGTAAGTGGGTTCTAGATCAACTCAAGCCTGAATTCTCCCTAGAAGCTAAAATACCAGAAATGAGGCAGGCTATTGTACTTTGGTCCCATCATGAGAAGACAAGATTCTCTGGAAAAGTCAGTAATGCTGGGAAAAGTGGAAGGCAGCCAGAAAAGAAGAAGAACCAAATAAGATGTCTGGACTCCATAAAGGAAGCCACATCGACCAGTTTGCAGAATTTGAGCATGTCTGTTAATGATAGAAGGCTTTGGAGATCTTTCATTTGCATGATCAGCATAACTTGGAAGCCACTTAACAGCACATAAGACACAAAACTGAAGTGACTGGATAGGAGTCCAGTTCTCCCCTTGAAATCTATCAACTGATTGGCAAAATTGGAGAAGGTTCTGTGCACGCAGTTGGATTGGGGCCATAAGCTACTTATTCAATGATTGCCATCTTCTTTTAGAGCTAAATACATTATTTGTGAGGTTGAGGGAGAGGAAAACTCTGCTGCTTGTATTCAGTGGATAGGCATTAACCCAGCAAGGGTATAGAACAGACAGTGTCCTGCCGGTTCCTTCCCTTTCCAATTTTTTCATCTGGCTTTGGGCCCACTATGCATTTTATTTTTAAAAATGATATCAGTTCTCACTGTATTTCATTAAAGCACTTAGCTAGACTGTAGGTAATCTTCCCTCCGTGTCGCTTTCCTTCCAGTCACCTTCTAAGTTATGCACGTGATTTTTACAGTCCACTCTGACGCCAAAGAGATGATTTGCCAAGATATAGACAAGTTTCTTTGTGTTCCACTCAGGAACTGTAGTCATGCCAAATGTTTAACATCAGTGACCGTGAAACGTAGAAAAGTTCCAGTGACAGCAACTACTTGTCACAAGCAAATGATCTGCTCTCAATGCAATTTTTTAATTTTTTTTTTAAAGGAAGGCGGTTTGAGGACTGTGCTGGAAAACGTATGGACTTGTGCCAGTTTCAACTGTCAGATTTATTTATCTCATTACTTCTTCCTGCCCTTCCTTCAAGGCGCAGAGGGCATGCATGTGACTCTCCCTGCCTCCATTTCATCCTCACAGTGGCCCTGAGGTTAGGCAGCAGCAACACGGAATAACTGGCTCAAGGTATCCTGTGAGCTCCGTGGCCAAATGAGATGTTGAATCTGGATCTCTTTGACCTCAGGCCAATACCTTAATCCCTACACTACGCTGGTTTACTTGTATCTTTTATTTTTGTTGTGAGGGAAAGTGGGTGATATCAAGAGTTTCAACAAGTACTTCCTTGATCAGAAAACAGAGAATCATAGAGCTGGTTTACATTTGAGGGTAATCCCTGCACAGGCTGCTCCACAGCACATAGCATCATCATTAGCTTCGCTCATCTGGACAGGATCTCCTGAAGGTGCCACCTTACATATGGGTGAAATGAACAGCAGCCTGTACACAGGCTTTCTCTGTGGTGGCCCCTACCCTGTGGAACGGCCTGCCTGAAGAGGTCAGGAGAGCCCCCACTCTCCTGGCTTTCCATAAACAATGCAAAACCAAATTATTCAGAAAGTATTGTAGGGAGGGGCTCTCAGATACTTCACTAATGAGTTAAGGACCATAGACTTCACCACTGTGTGGCCTTACATACTATCTGTTGCCTTAAATACGTGCTCCTATGAGCTAGCTGTGCTTCTTGTTGTCTGATGTCAGCCCTAGAATTGCTGATGTTCTGTTTCAGCATTTCCTCTGTATTGGATTCTTGCTAATGCCATGTCTCTGTAAACTTGTGTTTATTTACCCTATGGCATTGTTTATGGAAATATCCTTGAAATTGACTGTACTGGTCTCACACTGTGTAATCCGCCTTGAGAATCAGTGAGAAAGGTGGACAATAAATAAATAAATAAATAAATAAATAAATAAATAAATAAATAAATAAATAAATAAATAAATAAATAAAGGTAACAAACCACGTTTTCACAGGGGTATCATTCATATCAACAGAAACCTCCCTGGGGTTAGGGCCATGTGCTTTTATGATGGTTTGGGAAATGGCTATCTCATTTGTGCAAATCATGAAGACTGCATATGCATACTGAGATGCCAGTTTGTAAGTGGCAAATCCTTTTGACCACTTCCCTGAACAAATTTGACCACAACCCCTTGTGACGCAGTGGTGCCCCCATTAAATTCTGCAATCAAAGGCAGAGCTCCTCCTTATTTGGCCACCAGGACATTGAAGACTTCGAGGAGGGCCAGGGAGCCACCATCCAAGCAACTGCCATTCTGTCATCAGAAGCAGATTTAGTTTTGTTTTAAGTTATTTGTTTTGGGTTTTTTCTTCTTGTTGTTTTTAAATCGTAGTTTTAAAAGCATTTAAATCGCTTCGGTAAGCACAAAGCTTGCTAGCGCAGGAATCCGCCAGGAGTGTGGCATTCAGGGACAGGAGCAAAAGCAGGAACAGGTCTCCTCTTCTCTGAGAGTCCCTCTACCCAAGGCATCTTACGTGGGAATGCGGAAGTGACTTACTTTCTGTGCTGTTTTATATTCAAGTGTACTCTGTCTCCTTAGCAGTGCACGTGTATCCACAATTGGGAGAACAAGTGTAAGATCTTTCCCCCGTGTAAGATGTCTTGTGTAGAGAGGCTCTGATTCCCCCTGGTCTAAGAGACTGAGGAAACAACACGGATACATGATTTTTCTATGTTAGATCTTGAAGATCTTGAACTAGGTCTTTGCTCAAGCCTGTCAAGGCTGATTGCTCTTATCTCCAGGATCCCCTGATCTTGAAATTCTAGTTTGTATGATAGAATGTATCTCCCAGGTCATTTACTTGAATGAAGCTTTAAATGATTGATGCATCAAATTAAGAAAATCAATAGGATGTTCATTTACAAAAAAAGAAAAATTAATCAGTTTAACATAGTTCTAAATGCAGTCTTGTTTGCCTCAACATAAAAGACAAATGCCTGATTAATAGTGACAGCCCATGAGCTAACGTGACAGATAAAATGCACTTGATTAGACATGCTATATAAGCTGAACCAGAAGCATAGGGGCTCCCCCTCTTCTATAGCACTTCCGTTTTTCCTTTGGCTTTTCATTCTTATTTACCATTTATTCAGAAATAGTCGCCTATATATTTCAAGGGCAGTGTTTAAGTAGTTCTAATTACATGGGCTTAGTCTGTGCCTGGACTATTAAGGGTTGACCCAAGGAACAGCCAAAAGGCTGACTTAACTACTTAAGCTAAGCAGGTTTGGCTCTATAAGTGCCTGAATGGAAGAACCCCCTGGAAACCAGATGTAAGCTGCTCTGAGCTCTTTGGGATGAATAGAATGTCAGTGAAAGAAGATCCATTCAGAAAGCATACAAAAATGAGGGTCATGGGATGTGTGCATAGAACACTTTTGGAAAGGAGGAAAATGGGACAGACTTCTATGACAAAGGAGAAAGAAAGGACCAAGTGCTAAATACCAAAATATAAAAGTGATGGAATATCAGTTAAAACATCGGAGATCAAAAACACACATCAAGGGATATACCATGCCTAATGCCAATTAATAAGAATGAACATCAAATGGCAGTGTTGAAAATAAACAGTATGTCCACGGGGGGGGGGGGGGGCGGTGTTATGTGCCGTCAAGTCATTTCCGACCTATGGCGACCCTATGAATGAAAGACCTCCAAAATGTTCTAACAGACCTACTCAGATCCTGCAAACTGGAGGACGTGGCTTCTTTTATTGAGACAAGCCACCTCGTTTTAGGTCTTCCTCGTTTCCTTCTGCCTTCCACTTTTCCTAGCATTATTGACTTTTCCAGAGAATCTTGTCTTCTCATGATGTGACTAAAATACGATAGCTTTAGTCTTGTCATTTTAGCTTCTAAGGAGAATTCCGGCTTGATTTGATCTAGTACCTACTTATTTGTCTTTTTGGCTGTCCATGGTATCTGCAAAACTTTCCTCCAGCACCACATTTCAAATGAATCAATTTTTTTCCTGTCAGCTTTCTTTACCTTCCAACTTTCACATCCATACATGGCAATGGGGAATACCATAGTTTGGATTATCTTGATCTTGGGTCCCAAGATCTTTCCCTTTATCTTTAAGGATCTTACCTAGCGCCCTCACAGCTGTTCTTCCGAGTCTCAATCTTCTTCTGATTTCTTCATTGCAGTCTCCCTGTTGGTTGATGATTGAGCCAAGGAACAGAAAATCTTGAACAACTTCAATTTCCTCATTGTCAACTTTAAAATTGTGTAGTTCCTCGGTAGTCATTACTTTTGTCTTCTTGATGTTCAGTTGTAATCCTGCTTTGGCACTTTCCTCTTTAACCTTCATCAGTAGTCGTTTCAAGCCTTCACTATTTTCTGCTAGTAAAGTGGTGTCATCTGCATATCTCAATTTGTTAATGTTCCTCCCACCAATTTTCACTCTACCTTCTTCTAGATCTAATTCAGCTTTCCTTATGATATACTCTGCATAGAGGTTGAATAGGTAGGGAGATAATATGCATCCTTGTCTGACACCCTTGCCAATTGGAAACCATTCTGTTTCCCCTTATTCTGTCCTGACAATAGCCTCTTGTCCAGAGTACAGGTTGCACATTAAAACAACCAGATATTGTAGCGTCCCCATTTCTTTTAAAACTCTCCATAGCTTTTCATGACCTACACAGTCAAAAGCTTTGTTGTAATCTATAAAACACTGACTGATTTTCTTCTGAAATTCCCTGGTATGTTCCATTAGCCTTCGTAAATTTGCAATGTGATCTCCGGTGTTTCCTTTTCTGAATCCAGCTTGAATATCTGGCATTTCTCATTCCATATATGGTAAGAGTCTTTGCTGTATAATTTTGAGCATCACTTTGCTTGCATGGGAAATTAACACAATTGTCCAATAGTTACTGCACTCCTTGGCATCCCCTTTTTTGGGGATTGGAATATAGACTGAGCGTGTCCATGGGTGAAACTGACAATTACATCATGAAAGAAAGCTGTTTTTGGACAATTTCCTCTTAAAAATGTGCAGCTATGTGACCAGGCCAAGTGGCCCTGCAGAGCCCATGCAGTATCTCTGCTGTTCAGGTGGCCTGGCCAGAGATATATGTTGCCAAGCTGGGAGGGATGTTGGGATGCCACCAGGAGAGCCTGGCCTATCCTGGCCTGCTGTGCTGTCAAAAGTTGGCCAAGGCAGGGCCCAGGGGTCCATGGGGGCTGGTGCCAGAAGGGCAGAGCTCCAGCTGGCAAGGAGAAGGTCTGACATGCCCAGGCAGAGATGAGCCCAGTCAAGTGACAACTAGGCAGCCGTGCTCATGGCTAGTGAGGGGTGGTTGATGGGGAGGCAGGTGCTGAGGCCAGAAGATTCCTGGCATTCCCCAGTGCTGGCAGAGGAGAGCACTCGCCCTCAGGGGTTGCTGGTGAGGGGGAGTGCCACACCCCAGACCAGGAGGGAGCATACCCTGGCAGCCAAGGAGGCTCAGCCAGGACCAGATGAGACATCTGGCCAGCGCCCAAACAGGGACGGAAGCCCACCCTTAGGCTGGGACCTTGAAACTGACCAGGGCACAGAGGTGTGATGGAGGCAGAGGCAGTGGGCATCTGAATGGCTCTTACCCAGGAAGTGCGCTTTGTCTGCATCAGCTTGCTTTGCTCCTGCTGCTGCTTGGAGCTCTGATCCTGTGAGGAAATGAGTGCAAAGGATTGCTCAGCTACCATGCTGGGGGGAGTACAGAGAGCAGGCGCCCACCCCCCCGACCCATGGCTGAGCCCTGTCCGCTGCACCTTCGGAGGGTCCATGGGCCCATTGGGGGGGGGAGTAGGAGTCAGAACATTTTTTTTGCATCTAGTCCTGTGTTAACCTTCTTTGACCAGAACAATCCCTTTTCCGAATTTGCTACCCCAAATCCTACTTAGAAATGCAGAGTTAGCTAATTTTGGCAGAACAAGTGGCCGTCATTTGCTTAGGGAACACCTGCTTGTTTGGCTCATGGTCTGGTCGCTTGTCAGGATTCAAGGTAAAGTGTGCCATCAAAACGCACCCAACACATGGTGACCTCATGGGGTTTTCAAAGCAAGAGAGAAGTAGAGGTGCTTTGCCATTGCCTTCCTCTGCATAGCTGCCCATCCAAATACCGACCCTTCTTAGCATCCAAATTCTGACAAGATTGGGCTAGCCTGGGTTATTAGGGCTGCTACAATCATCATTATGATGATTTATGATGAAATGATTTTTCATCAGTCAGTTGGGCTGTGGAACATAGTATGGTCATTGGTCACCTTTTAAACATGTTTGTTGGGAAGGTCATGACTTACCTAATTCTGCCAGTTTGGTTTGATCTCTGAGACCCTGTCAGCACAATATGGCACAGAATGGAAAGAGACCATTGCAGGTGACAAGACAGAAATCATGTATTTGCTTAGCTATGGTGTAACAAGCCTGGGAGGCACAACTGACTGAAGCGAGCAGAGATATTTCCGAGCCATTGAGCCAAGCTCCACACACCATTCAGGAAACTCCAACTGTAGCCTGTCAGATGTAGTTAGCAATGCACATTTTAAAGCTGTCTTCCTGAAGAACTTTTCCTAGACTTTGCTCAGAAAGAACCCCTACCTTCATCTTTAAAACATGATCAACAATGTTTAGAAGGTGGTTTGCCTGTGGATGTGGAATAAGGAGAGCCAACACACTGCCTGGGATAATCAAAGGGCCAACTTTGATTACATTGCCCAAGAGGATCTCTGCACATGCAGGCCATAGTCCACCCCCAAAGTCTGGACAGGAATTTGGTACATCAGTTCTTCAGAACCAATCGTTTCATGCTACCCACTTTCCTCAGTGGCAGGAAATTCTTTTGGCAGACTTCTAGCAGGTCAATCTCCATATAGACTAGGGGTCCTTGAGGTAAATCTGTGGGCACCATGGCCCACCAAGGGTTTTTAGAGTGGGTGGGGCCAGGAAGGGCTTTTGCCCAGCAGGGTTTCTGATTGGACATTGGAGATCAGATGGTTTGTACAGATTTTTTAAAAAAATGCTTTTGCAGTAACTGCCACCACAGAACAAGGATCTTTATTACATGACTGAAGGCAAGCTGTGTGAATATAAGAAAATATTTTAAAACAGTATGTTAATTTTAAATCATGTTAAACAGAACTTCTGCCTGAAATATTGAAGAGTTACTATTAGAGCATGACTCTAATAGTAACTATTAGAGTCATAGTAATAGTTACTATTACTATGCATGACCTCACACTTCAACATTTTGAGTTGGCGCTGCCTCCTGTGGCAGCCATTTTGTAATTGTGCCCACCACTCTGCGTCAGGACTCCAAAAGTACCTGCAGGCTGAGAAAGACTGGGGACCTCTGATATAGACTGTAGTTAAGAATCATGTGAAATATTTTCTCTTTTAGAATGAGTAAAATGCTTTTGAAGACAAGATTTTTTACATTCAAGAAGTGTAGCATGAAGCTAGCCTCAGTCCCACCATCACTAAAGCACCCTGAAAATCTTTATCAGAGCAGTGCACAAGGGTTAATGACCAATAAGAGAAAGAAAAAGAAACAAAAAAACCCTTTAGAGTTAATAAGCAGTACCTGAGATCTCCTGCTGGATAGGGTGTTTGGTGCTTGGGAAGGTGGAGGCAAGCCCGCCCCTAAAGCTCTTTGTTCTCCATCCCACTGAACCACACACACAATAGACTGCAGAGCCTTTTTGTACACACCTTTCCCAGGGGGCAGGGAAACCAGCCTCTCCCAGACTCCGTGGATAGCTAGCCCCTTGTCATGTCGGCCATGGCTCTCATGCCTCTGGTTTTATGATGGTACTAAAAGGCTAGAACAACATCCCTTTATCCATAAAAGGATATACAATTATAACATACATACCATAGAGGTGTCAGGGCAAATGGCTTCCAGCTCTACTGAAACAAGATGTGGTATAGACAACCAACCGTTAATTTCAAAAATTAGAAGAAAACTGAAATACTCGAAGAATCATAGTGCAAATATAAAATCTAACTAACATTCCTGAAGAATTTAAAGACCATGTAAAGAACACATTTGCTTAAGTTTAATTGATCGAAAACCAGAAAAGCTGTGGGCTGAAACCAGAGACATTAAGGAAGAATGTGCAAAGACTATTCCTGTAGCCAAAAGAAAGGAGTAGCGTAGATGGGTGACTAATGAAACTCTTAGACAAGAAGCAAAAGTGAAAGGTGACAAAAATTGAATCAGAATTCTAAATGGAGCTTTTCAGCAACTTGTATGCAGAGACAAAGAAATCAAATCATTATAAAAGCCAGTAAAGAGAAAGAGAACAACAAAAAAGTAAGAACAAAAGACTTGTTCCACAATATCCAGGAAACCAAAGGAAAATTCAAACCACAACTATGGATGCTGAAAGATCACAGAAATAATAGTATTGATCAGAACAAAATAAGGAAAGATGGAAAGAATATGCTGAAGAACTATACAGAAGAGATGGAAGGATGAGAAATACCTTCAAAGAAGAATCTTTTGACAAAGAAAGAAAGTGAAGTGAAAGTTGCATTCAAAGCAATTGAGAGAAACAAATCACCGCAAGTAGATGGGATATCAATAGAGCTATTTCAAGCAACAGAAACTGAATCCATCAAAATCTTTTTTAAAGCTTTCATTCTTTTTTATTTTTTTTAATTTTTACTATTTTATTAGTGCAAAACAGAAAAAAACAACAAAAAGAAAACAGTGCTGGCTGCAAAATCACTATTAGCAAATCTATACATAGGTATCTAAAAAAGATTTCTAAATATCTAAAAATAAGTCCATACGCAATTGCCTTCTCTATGCAATATCTTCAAATGTTGATAAGTTTATAATGTCTTCAATCAAGTGAATTTCAGGAAGTGGGCTTTTGTCTTTCCTGTGTTGAGGTATAAGTCTTCCAGCAACTGTAAGGGCATGGAGGATCCATTTCTGTTCCAAAGGACAGGCAAGTAGCTGAACATCCCCCCAAATAAATGAGTTTTCTAAATCAAAATTAATGTGACTGATAATTTCCTGCAGAAAGGGCTGAATGACTAAATATGTCCAAAGTATATAACATAATAATAATAATATTTGATTTATATACCACCCTTCAGGACAACTTAATGCCCACTCAGTGCAGTTTACAAGGTGTGTTATTATCCTCATGACAATCACCCTATGAGGTGGGTGGGGCTGAGAGAGCTGTGACTGATCCAAGGTCACCCTTGGATCAAGGGTCACCCTCAGCTTTAAGCAGAGGAGTGGGGAATCAAACCTGGCTCTCCAGTCCTGCCATTCTTAAACACTACACCAAACTGATCACAGCTGGCTGTGTGATTGGGACACCCTCTACAATATGGACTAAAACGGAGGTACCTGAGTGTGGCATTAAGTTGTCCTGAAGGGCAGTATATAAATCAAATGTTGTTGTTGTCATTATTACTATCATTCCATGAGAAGAAGACCAGCTGAAGCTTCTGACAGTATAATACAAGTCACTTCATTCCTTTTCCACAGCTGCAGGGCAAAGTGGTAGAGGTGGCCAGCCACTAAGAATATGGCTGCCATGCCCTGCATCATTAAACAAGGTGATGCGGCACTCAACATTCTAAACAGCCTGCCCTGCTACCTGTGGGAGAACTGCATTAAGTACGATAATGTCTCAGTTAACGACAACGCTCAAGAACACAAGTCGGTCATCATGGTACCACGGAGCACAAATGGACACATGCTCGAACCCAGTGCTTCATTGTTTTGAGTTTTTCACAGATAGAACTCTTAGCCATATCACAGAACATATCATCCATCTTGCTACTGCTCCAGAACATGAGTGGGCTACATGTGGGAGATACTTTTCTTCGGACATGTTTAGGATAACTATTCTATGCATTTCCTCCTATCCACTCTTCAACCAAGGCCATAGGAAAAGCAATTAGGGATGGCATGGACTGCCACCTGATCACACCATACTGGCCACGCCAGTAATGGGTCACAAAGGTTCTGCAATGGTCCCATGACTGTTATATCAGCCAGCCCAAACTGCTGGACATTCAGTTTCAGCATCACAGACACTCTCACATACTGAAAACTTCCCATTATCTGTATAGCGCACAGGCCATACTCTTTCATGTGCACTGGGTACATGTTGTTTGTGGAGAGGAGAAGAGGAAAAGCTTGCCGTTCTTTGCTCAGCCAGTCAGATTGTGCCTTCGCAATGAATTATGGGTCTGCCATCAACTATCTGATCTTGCCCTTCCAGACTAGATGGCACTAATGAACATTGTCATGACACAAAATCAAACCTAATTTAATTTTGTGAGGGACAGCTGTGACTTTTGTTGTAAATATGATGCTATTGTGCGTGGGGAGGGAAGGGGGGGTCCCCCTCTGCTGTAGTGATGGATAGTTGCATGTAATGTTAAACCCATTACCATCGCTGACCACTGAAAGCGACTAAGCGTACTGGGAAAAGGGGATTTTTTTTAAAAAGTCATTAAAAATCTGTCATATTCTTAAGGTGTGAGGCAAGAACTGTTTCCTTTTGCTAATACAGAAAGCAGTGACCAGATTGAGATACTAGATGAAGCAAAATTGAAAAACAAAAAGCATGTAATAGCTTCTGTTAGGACCTACCAGAACAGCACAATATGGTGTGCAGGCTTTCTTGTTCTCCAAAACTTCTTGTCAGACTGGATGTTAGAAATGGAGGGGGTGGGATTTCACTCCCTTATATTTAGGTAGAGTTGCCGGACTGAGCCTAGCAACTGGTAGGAGGGATGGGGGTGGGAACAGGGAGGGGTGACGTCACTGGCCAGAAAACCCAGAAGTGATATCAGGTAGCTCTAGGAATCACCAGAAAACCGTTGAGTTTTCCCCAAAACTGACATTGTCATGCCTCCCTCTCCACCCAGCAGCCCTATCTTTAGACCTTTTTACCTTTGCCAAATAGTCTCTCAGGGAGCACCAGCTATCTGCTAATTCACAGCACCATCCTAAGCAAATGTATACCCTTCTAAGTCCTAGGGTTACAGTGCCAGTTCACCAGCATCAGTCTGCCTGCTTACCCACTGCCTTCCACGCTTTTTCTTGCACCATACAGTAGTCCATTGTCGATTTTAGCAGCTATTGCAAAGGAAAGCTTGTAAAATAAAAATGCTTATTTTCCTGGATTGTGTGTATCCCTCTCCCCTTCAAACTTCCTGAATGGAATATATAATGCAGAATCTTATGTTTTGAATTCACATCCAACTTTTCCTCATGACTGCGTTTCCACTCCAAACTTTTTGAAGTATCTTGCTTTTCCTTTTCATGGCAATAAGCCCCACTCCCAGTTACATAACTGGAAGTTACATCACGGCATTTCAGTGAAGCTCTGGAAATTTTCAACATTTTGGAAATTCCTACGGTGTCACCGTGACACTGTGATGTCGATTCTAGGTATGTAACTGGAAGTGACTTCATAACATTGCTGTGATTCTGCTTTCCCTCCTTGTTTTGCTCCGGCTGCAACTTCACCCTGCCGCGCTCCCCAAAGCATCCAGGGGTAGCTGGCAACTGCAGCAATGCTACCTGTAAACAGTTCCATGTTGTACATTTTATGAAATGGTAGTCATGGCAGAGACTTCCTGACCTCTAAATGCAGGCCCTTCCACCATGTGACAACAGAGAACGGGCAGCTGTTGATCATACCTATTTGCAGGGTGACAGCAGAACATACTGGTGGTACCTTTCCTGATTTGAATTATGCATTTTATTTGGCCCTCAATTCAAGTAGCTTTAGTTTCCAGGCATTCTGGAGGGATTTAACTCTACTTTTTAACTTCCTTTTGACTATTAGCAAAGAACATCAGATTAGAGATAGGAGGGTAAGGTATGCTGCAGCTCAGTTACTACAAAAGTTGCCAACTTCCAAGTGGAACCTAAAGATCTCCCTGAATTACAAGCGAAATCCAGACTGTAGAGATCAGTTCCCCTGGAGAAAATAGCTGCTTTGAAGGGTGGGTTCTATGGCATTATACCCCAGGGAGGTCCCTTCCCAAACCCTGCCCTCCGTAGGCTCTACCCCCAAATCTCCAGGAATTTCCCAACCCAGAATTGGTAACCCTAGTAACTACCAAGAAGTAAATGGAGTGTACGTATTATACCTCTTGTGCAGTTTACCCTTTGATTACTGGTTATTTTCTGGGATCATTTCAGGGCGATTAGTATTTATGAACATTTTCATGGCTTGGGATCTACATATCCACATTTCCCAAAATGGCTCATTATACAGGCACGTTGCATCTCACCTCCAAGCAAATAGAGCCACAGAACCAAATAAAGAGCTTTTCTTCCCTCTGACTCGGCTACTGCTCTTGCAGTACTCTTTAAGTTATGATGAGCTGTCACATTTATAGGGTGATTTCATCCATTGATGTATTTAATTAATTTAGAGTTTTTAATGTGACACAAGGGATACATGACAAACTGTGGCACTAACCATTTCTTTCTCAATAGATTTATTTGACTCCTCACTCTAGATTTATTTGTGGTATCCAAAGCAACATTCTGGCCTGGGCGGCCTGGGCGGCCTGGTCTCCCTGGCACTAAAACTTTTAGTGTGGTATGGATAGGGGACAGTGAGGGCTTCCCAGGTTTAGAGGAAATGTTGCTCCTGTGGAGTGTGATGTTTGTCATTGATCTTCCTTCTTTCCAGTCTTGCTCTGGAATGTGGCTCTCCACTTGTCACACAGGGAGCACAAGAGGGTTTCATTGCAGCCATCGCTCAGTTGCAGGGTGTGTTTTTTTCATACTACAGCCTAACCCAGAGCAAGTCCAGGAGCTAGTCTGTGCATGCAAGCAAGGAATCAGTCTGAGCCACAACTCTGCCCTGGAGCCTATTTTCAGAGGCAAAATTTCGAGCCTCACTAATAGGGTTGCCAACAGGTCTGGAGAAAAATGCCTGTCTGTTTCATAAAGATTTAAAGTATGGAAGGGCAGGTGGAGTGTAGTCTGCAAAATTATATGCCATTAAACCTCTAATAAAAGCCCCATGGCACAGAGTGGTAAGCTGCAGTATTGCAGCCCAAGCTCTGCTCACAACCTGAGTTCAATCCTGGTAGAAGCTGGGTTCGGATAACCAGCTCAAGGTTGACTCAGCCTTCCATTCTTCCGAGGTCGGTAAAATGAGTACCCAGTTTCCTGGGAGTAAAGTGTAGATTACTTGGGAAGGCAATGGCAAACCACACCGTAACAAAAAGTCTTCCAAGAAAACATTGTGATGTTATGTCTCCCCATGGGTCAGTAATAACTTGGTGCTTGCACAGGGGACTACCTTTACCTTTTTAAAGCCTCTGTTAAAGGGTTCTCCATTACCGGTCTTTACTGGGGTCAGACAGGGGTACCCTCTGACCCCCCTGCTATATATCCTCACCCTGGACCCTTTGCTGCGAGCCATTCAGAGGGACCCAAACATCAGGGGATTTTTACCTCCAGGTCATCCATCGTACTGGATTTCTAGCTTGGTCCATGTGGACAATTGTTATGTTGTACTCCAAGGGCAGGAGTTGCCCAGCGTGAGGAGTATTACAAAGCCATCTCCAGAGCTAGAATCAACCAGTCCAAAAGTAAGATCTGCAGTTTGGGTGGGCAGACTGAAAACATCAATATCACCCACATGGTGTCCAGAGAAGAGCTCAAAGAGGGAAGGGGAAATGGAGAGGCCGTGGACTACGATGAGGAGGAGGATACAGAGATGGAGCCATGGACACGCATTGCCTCTGTAAAGATCCTAGGGATCTCTTTTACATTGAAGGTCGATGGCTGGAGAAAGAATTGGCAATGACGGAGTTGTGGCAATGACAGAATTTGGAGCAGTTGGAGAGACGGAAACACTGGAGACTGTCTACTGCCAAGAAGATCCAGTTCTTTATGGCCTATTGCATATCAGCGGGCAATTACCTGGTGATGGTCTTCCAAAAGATGTATGCTAGGTTCTTCTTTTTTAGTAGCTGGGAGAGCACTGGATGGGAATGGTGGGTAGAGGACTCTTTTCTGAACTGCTTGATGCTAACAGTGAAAAGGGAGTTACTGGATGTTATGAGGGAGGTGGTGCAAGGAATTCAAGAACACTGGAACACCTCAGAAGTGGTGGAAGCGGACTACTACTGTCAGGGGCTCCACTGGGAGATTATACTGGGCCACATTTCATCAAAACAAATTGACTCCCTACGATGAAAGGAGATGCCTTAAAACCACCCTGTTGTCTTACTTTAGATAACAAACATTACCTATCTCAACCTTCACTGATAGGTCCATAGATGTGCAGTGGAGAGCTTACCATCAGATTCTCCATGTGAGGGGCACTAGTTTCGGAGCTCATAAGGGCCAGCAATGGTGCCCTAGAGTACTCTGTAGAAGTTTGAACCAAGACCCTCTTGAAAGTATTCCCCACGTGCTCAAGGAATGCGTAGTGACAAAAAGGGAATAAGCAGAGCTAGCCAGAGCTTTGAAATGGCCTTTCTTGATCGTCCAGATGTGGGAAACCATAGCTTTTGTTTAGAACTCAAAGAAGCACACAGGAACTCAGAGGAGAGATGGGGACTGCAAGGGAGGGAACAGAATTTTCTGGGAAGAAAGACTAGTTTTTGTAAAGCCGTAGTTCGCCTCATGAACCTCATCTTTATCAGTAGTGTAATGAAGAAATACATGCAAAACAAGAACTACCCCTTCCAGACACAGTTCGTTATGTCGCTACTTATTTAGCCAACGTATGGAGGTGGGAAGAAAAGGGATCAAAGGCTAAACAGGTGACAGTGATACAGGGAAGTGAATCCCCCTGATCCTTGAGAAGTTTCTTATTGTAATTTTGTCCCTTAGTCTTCCTGTTGAGTTTTTCTCCAAACAACTGAATGTAGTTCTACTTTGTTGGTGTTTAAAGTGTTTTAATGTGTTTTGAAGTGTTTTGACAATGGTTTTACAATGTTTTAAAATATTTGTTTGTATTAAAAGTTATACGGTGTTAATAACTTTGTAACCTTTCAATTTTTGAACAGTTATGTTTGTTTGTAGAAAGGATTTCTTTAATAAAAAATCTATTTTCTTTAAAAAATATATTTTCCTAACCCAGAGGCAACCAATGGGAGTGGATAGAATGTTGGGGCTAGGCTGTCAGTTAAGATCAGTTAGAAAGAAGAATTTTTTTGCTGATGAAGGAAGCAGCCTGTGTGATAGCAGGCTTCCATTATGTTATGTTGTAATCCTCCCAGTATTATCAGAGTTAATGATTACAAGTTCACATGTTAAGAACAATGTTTGACTTACTCCTATGTTGTTAAACTAGTAAATAATAATAAACTCTTTTTTCCTGTTTAAACCTGACTGACTGGATGCATGATAACTCAGGGAACACAACACTTCCCCAAATCATGCTGGTCACAACCAAAGTATCTGATTAACTAAATGGTGGCAGAGTATTAGGGAAACAAACATTGAGTTCCCTGACTCCAATAGTCCTCCTGGGCAGTTGCTGGGCAAGGAGTGGCGAATTTAGGGAACTGGCTGCCCTATGTAGTGAAGTCTCTGGGAAGAGCAGAGAGGGGACCTGGGTGTAGTAGTGTCAGTGCTTTCAACTTGGTACATGGAGACTGCCTTCCCCACCAAAATCTCTGAAGCTGAGGAAGAGAGGTTTTTATAAGGGTGGCAGTGTGTAAAGGCTCACACACCTACTCACAAGGCATGGGAAGAATCAACAATACAGGGAAGAATTTGTACTTCATCAGCTATACAGGAACATGCTGAATGTCCAATCTCTGAAATTCATTTGAGGGCAGGGGGCAAGCAATGGGAAAAAAACCCTTTAAACTGTTCTGTGATAGAGCTGTGGTAAGCAGCTGATTTTGCTTGGCAGTAGAGCATCAGCCTTGCACACAGGAGTTCCAGGTTCAAACCTCAGTGGCTCCAGCTAAAAGGATCAGATCTGAGAGTGGGTGATCTGAGAGACCTCTACCTGAGAGCTGGAAAGCCAGTATCAACCAGAGTAGTCTGCCTTAAAAGACTTCTTTACACAATGAGCGGTTTGGAATTCGCTGTCGGAGATGGCTTTAAAAGGGGATTAGATTCATGGAAGACAGGTCTTTCGGTGGCTATTAGCCATGGTGACTAAACCTCTGGATGCCAGACTTAGCACTGCCAGGAGGCAACATCGGGGGAAGGCCTTGGCCTCTGTGCCGTGTGGTTGGCCCTTCAGAGTAACAGGTTGGCCACCATGTAAGACAGGATGCTGGACTCAATGGACCACTGGGCTGATCCAGCAGGGCTCTTCTTAAGTTCTTACGATACTGAGGCCAATGGTCTGACTCGGGCTGGCAGCCCCATCAAAGGGCCCCTTTAAGAAAGGACTGGTGGATCCCCAAGGCCTGCTTCTGTTGCCAAGTCCTGTTGCATCAGATTCTGCCCAGCCATATTCCTCTTTTGGTTCTCGAATAAGCTATTGGAGGGCACCAGTTAGCCAAGAGTCTATTGTCTTTCCATAAAGTGCTCAATGCAAATTACAGGGGGGGGGAAATCTAATATAAAATTACAGTTCAGTTTTGATCCCGGGGCTACTAGCTGTGACCCCAGTATTAATATTTTAGCATCACCGATCCCAGCCAAGAGACAGGCATACATCCATCTCATCTCCGATGATACTGAATGGTAGAAAGCTTGCAGCCTACCGACCTCTGCTATTAATATCTTTGTAGATCTCCCCCACAAAACTCTACAAAATGACTGGTGGACTCAAGCTCTTGTGTTGCTGCGACTCTTGGTCTCAGTCTAATATGATTTATGGAAAAGGCTTTGTTTTAGTAAATCTGATAAAATAAAAGAATAACATTTTCAAACCAAAGTCTTATATACAGTTGGCCTTCCCTCCCTGGTCTGCAATGCTGCTTTTGATTAGCTAATCAATGGAAACACTTAGAGCTTGGCACAGAAGCTGCTCCACTCTCTTCCTCCCCCCGCTTTCTGAGATTTCTTAGATACATCCTCCCTTATCATGTTATTGACCTCTTCTCTGAATTTTCTTTTTTCTTAAGGGGATTATCTCTGCTATCCTATCCAAATGCACGCAAAATGAAGGATTCATTCCCATCAATAAAAATCTCTGGTAAGTGCCTTCAGATCCACCTGAAAAGCTTGATATGTGCAAGTTCTAGTAAGTTGTGAACAAACCTCCTGGCAACTCATGAGAGTCAACCTTTTTCAGTTTCCCCTCTGAAGCTTCAGCACCCTGGTGCCAGTTGAGTGTTGGAAGTGACTGCACCGCTCTTGGGCTCACATTTCTGTAGAGTGATGCCAGGCTACTTTATATGTGCTGATGCAGGGCTTTTTTCCAGCAGGAATGCAGTGGAACAGAGTTCTGGAACCTCTTGAAAATGGTCACGTGGCTGGTGGCCCCGCCCCCTGATCTCCAGACAGAGGGGAGTTGAGATTGCCCTCCGCACCACTCCAGCAGCACGGAGGGCCATCTCAACTCGCCTCTGTCTGGAGATCAGGGGGCGGGGCCACCAGCCACATGACCATTTTCTCCGAGGGCAACCCACTGAGTTCCACCACCTCTTTTCCCAGAAAAAAAGCCCTGTGCTGATGTATCACTGAAGTCCCCAGTACTTGACTTGCTGATGATTGTAAGGACCTGCAGTACTGAAAAGCATAGTCAGGTCTTGCCAGGTAAATCCGCAAGCACCCTGTGAAAGGAATGTTGGTTTGCCAGCTCTAAGTCCCTTGATGACCAGGGCACAGCACCAGAGCTCTGGAACCCATTCCTTTAAAAATGAACAACTTGTTAGGATATATATTGCAAACCCACATTAGTATTAAAAAGTTTTAGCAAAAGAAGCAAGTGGAATGGTTCAGAAGTTTGTACAAGTTTCTTCATACCTACTTTCAGCCATTTAAATTAACTGTATCATGTCTTGATATGTAACACATTCTAAAATATTAACTTTAACTGTATCTGTTCAGTACTAAGTCTTTCTCTAATTCTCTGAACTTCATAACAAGTTCTTTTCACTCTTAGCCAGGACATTATCAAATAATTTATTACTGTCATTTGACCAGCATAACATAAAAACAGGTGATTCACTTGCCATTGATTGATAAAATCTGCCACCAACCGGTTAAAAACTGAAGAGAAATATTTGCATAAGGATGAATTAAAATCCAGTAGATGTGACACAATAGCATTTTTTTAAAAATGTGCCCAGTTATTTGTATCCCCCATGAGCAGTGGCTTGATATAAATTAGCCACTGGTCCATTTTATATCTCAGATATTTGCCAAGCTTCACAAACAACTGCACAAAATTTTGCAATTACTGTTGTTACATGCTCTCTTTCACCCATAAGCCAGGACATGAACTCTTCAGCTGTCTTGCCCTAAGAGTCTAAAGAGGTGCCTTTGCCTGATTGCTGGCCTACCTATTTCAGCCTTCCTGTAGCCATTCTTGCCTAACACCCACTTTTAAGTAACAGAACACATAATATCATCTGGAATAAATGTATTTAAAAAGTAATTGATATATTTAAACTTTTAACACAGGGCTTTTTTTCAGCTGGAACGTGGTGGAACGGAGTTCCGGAACCTCTTGAAAATGGTCACATGGCTGGTGGCCCCGCCCCCTGATCTCCAAACAGAGGGGAGTTTAGATTGCCCTCCACGCTGCTGAGCGGCACGGAGGGCCATCTCAACTCCCCTCTGTCTGGAGATCAGGGGGCGGGGCCACCAGCCATGTGACCATTTTCTCCGAGAGCAACCCACTGAGTTCCACCACCTCTTTTCCCAGAAAAAAGCCCTGTTTTAACATATATAAACATCTACATAATAATAGCGTTTGTTTTGAAACCTCCCTTCTAGCAGAGATCTATAGTAACAAATGCTGTGGGTTTTTTTCTTTCAAGCAAGCACGAGGGAATTGAACTTGAAGAAACAGCACCTCTTTCATGTTTTCCAGAAAGCTGGAGAAAATGCAAGTGACTCTTAATGGAGAGTTAACTAGTTTTGAACACCTACAGGGGTTCAAATGAGCCTGCCCATTATCTCCAGCTCTTTTTATGGTGCATATCAGAGTGATATTGGATGAAGCCCTTGACAGTTTTAAAGGGGAAGTGAAAAATCAATGCGCAGCTACTTACAGGCTTTGCAGTATGCAAATGTACTGCCTTGTGGCTGTATCTGAGGAAGGACATGAACAATATCATTTAGGACAATGGACCAGTGCTGAGAAAATACCATTTTTAATGCTTTCCATCTTTCCTGCCTTTAAATCCTGCCTTTCTTCCAACCAGCTTAGGGCAGCCTGCCCAGTCCTCCCCTACCCTATTTTCTCCCCACCAGCAGCCTGTGAAGTAGGTTTGGATGAGGGTATATGACTGGCCCCAGATCACCCATTGAATACTGGGTTGCCAGTCTTCCACTGGAGCTGGGGATCCCCTGCCCCCAGCTAGTGCCACTGCCACTACTCACCTGGTCAGCAGCGGGGGGAGGGGGGCGTTGCATGGACTCAGCCTGCTGTGTGTGTACTCCAGTGAGGAAGCACACGGCCCAAACGGGCATAGCAGCTCCTGCATCACCATCAAATGATGTCACTTCCAAGGCAGCACAGAAGCATCAGGTCGTGCTGGGAGCTGATTCTCTAAAAATTGCCCCCCCCAACTTAGTATTTGGGGCCAATTTTTACAGAATTAGCCCCCAGGACTCCCTGTCACTTCTGTGTCATGCCAAAAATGACATCACATGGAAGCACACAGGAGCACACATACAGGGCTAGTGCCCACTACCTTCCCCACTGCCACCCTGTCCTTTGGGTTGGCCCCCACGGGACCATGTAACCTGGTTGAATGGAGATTTGGTCTCCTCCAGCCTAGGCTAATACTGGAACGCTTCAAACTGCAGGTGAGAGGAAGACCAATCTGGTTTTTAAATGAACCACCAACAGCCTGCACATAGTAAATTAATACACCAGGGACAAAGATTTAGGCGTGTCCTTCTTCCTTTTATTTTCCTTTTCTACCTAGAAAGGTTGTGTTCCTGCCCCCTAGGAGAGGTAGAGTCTGTAGAGCATATGTTTTTTAGCTGTCCATTTTATAGGCAGGTTCATCTTAGATTTATTATCCCAGTATTTGATATAATCCCTGGTCATATAACTACCAATAAAGCAAGGCTTCACTGGTTTTTATCTGATAAAAATGTTATGATTACATGTCAAGTTGCTAAATTATGGGCATTGGTTCTTAAATTACAGGACTTGTATCTCAAAAGTCGTTAAAATAGATCACTTCTTTTAAACTGCATTTTCTTTCTGACTAATCCATATGCTGGTTTTAGGACCACAATAAACATAAACAAACAAACAATATCCAATCAGATCACACTGACTTTACCCATCCAGCCCCTGCCTTCTTTCCTCAGAGGTCTGCATTTTAACTAACAGCAACTACTGAAAAAACCACATTGGCACAGTAGGAATAAAATCTGGATGGTATAAATGCAGAACATTATACCAGGCAAGCATGAACCGGTGAGCTGATGGCTGTCCATGTTCTCTGCTTTTGTCAGGTCTCTGTCCTACGTCACGACCCTGAGCAGCTTCTCGTTCGTCTTGCTGGGAATCATGTTCTATGTACTTGATGTGAAAAATTGGTGGGGAGGCCAGCCTTTCATTTTCCCAGGTAAGATGGTGGATCTGTAACTTATGTGACCGGTGACTCGAACACTAACAGGAAGTCATGTTTACTGTAACCCTATGCAGACATTCAGTCTATGTACCACTGTATATGTGTTGGATGTGATTGTATCTGGTGGCCTCACCCCATATTCCAGATGACCTCTGCGTGTTTGAGGCCCTATCTGCACAAGGACCTGGGCGTGTAAGCTTTCCTCATCCACAAAATGTACTCTGCAGATTATGCACATCCTACTTGTCTAGGATTACCACCCTCCAGAGTGGGCCTGGAGTTCTCCTGGAATTATAACTACTCTCCAGACTACAGAATACATCTGAAGGAAAGGGAGGACTCTATGGTATCACATTAGGATTGCCAGTCCCTGTTAGTGCATCTCAGCGGGAGGGAGCCACAACCATAAAAATCTTCCTTTTGATTGAAGACAGTTGAATGGCACTTCCGCCAAGAACCACCAACAGGCCATCAGTTGCAGACTGCAGGATCCCAAGAATTTACACCAGGACAGCTGGGTAACTGGGTTACCCAGCTAGTGGGGTAACCCTGGGTCAGCTACAGCTTCTCAGAGTTCTCTCAGACCCACCCATCTCACGGAGTGATTGTCATGAGGATAATAATCCACCTCCTACCCCTGCTTACCTGTCCGGTAGGGGGAAATATGCAGGGTGGCAGTAGCTGGATTCGGACCAATTCAGGCCCAATTCAGCCTGAATTGAGCTGAGTCTGGCCACTGCAGGGTGTGGAAGGCTCCTGCACTCCGCAGTGGCCTGATTCAGGCCAATTTTGGCACAAGGAGAAATCTAAGGTAGATGCCAGGCCACTGACCTCCCGCCCAGGGGGTCAGGAGACCTGGCAACCCTATATCACATTCCCTGTGAGTTCCTCCCCAAATGCCGCCCAACGGAGCTCCACTGCCAAATCTCCAGGGATGTTCCCAGCTGGAGTTGGCAAACTCGTCTGAGCAGTGGGAAGTCCATGGGCTGATGCTTATTTGGGTTTCTTCCTTTTGGAGGAGAGCACTGGAGGCTTGCAGCATCTGTGCTTTACTTGTATCCTTGTAAACAAAGAACATACTGCAAAGAGACTGTCCTACAGGACAGCAAATTTACACACAGCCCATGTTGGATCCCTGTAAGAAAATGTCATTATCCCTCACCCATGCTCTAATCTAAGCACCAAAATCTTTCTCCTTCCCTCTCCAGTGTCTTCGACATAGGGATGGGATTTTCTAGTTTGCCTGTTGCTGGTGCAGCAGCAGATAAAGCAACAGGGCTTCCACAGGGCAGCTTTTCCCGCAGTTTCCATGACCCAATTGCCCAGCAGCAGCAGCCACCCTTCCCTTGGGCCACCAGAGCTTTTGCATTAAAAAAAAAACCAGCACTAGAATATCATTATATCAATATACTGTTGTGATGATAGGTGTAGCAGGCTGTCTGAATTCCCAACTTTCATTTTTTAAAAAGTCTCTACCCCTTCCCTCGCAAAGATGTGATTTTTGTTTATATCTCGTCAAGGGAAGGGGCTAGAGATTTACACTGAAATCCTAAGCAGAGTTACTCCAGTCTAAGCCCACTGAAATCAATGGGCTTAGACTGGAGTAACTCTATTTAGGATATCACTGTTATTTGGGGTTTTTTTAATGAAAGCTGAGAATTCAGAAAACCTGCTACACCTATTGTTGCAAAGGTATATCAATGCAGTAATATTCTAGCGCTGATTTTTTTAACAAGCTCCTGGTAGGGTCAGGGAAAACGGCTACCATGGAGACTAGAAAGTCTGAATATTCCTAGTCACACAGCACTCATCCAGGACTGTCTTTAGTATAATCTTTCCCAAAACTTCAGAGCAAAGCAAGTTTGAGAAAGATTGGAGAAAAGCCAGAGAAGCCCTTGTTGGTGCATGAATGCACCTTGTTGCTGTGGGGAAGCAATTAAAAAAAACCCTGCTTCCCAAAAATATTGAACTTGGGGCAGATAACATGTGTGGCAGAAATTTGGGTCTCAGACTGTGTCTAAATGTCATGCTTCCTTTTCACATTGATGCCCATCTGAGGTCTGTCCTCTAACTAGTTGGCAAATTCAGGAAGTTGAAAGCTCTTTCTTCTTTCAACAGCCTTTCCTGTCCAGAAGTCTTGTTGCGAATTTATACCCAGCTCTGTGTGTGTACACGTGCACGTGTGTGCATGCGCTCGTGCATGTGCATGCATTTTTCTCTTTCTGTTTTGTATTTGTGACTGTTAGGCATATTGATGGTTTATTGAGGGTCTAGTTTATGTGAGTTTGTTTATAACTATTCGACTTTAATAGCTTGCTATAAGTTTTTCGTACGTTTTCCAAAGACAGAAGAAAAAACGATTAATAAATGAATTAATGATGGTGAGTGTAAATAACCCTCCATTCCCTGACTAAAAATTGTACCATGTCAGTCCCAGCACATGAAAAGGCTGTTCTGTGATTCATTTAAGTGCTTATCGACATTAACAACTGATGCTACTTTGGAAGTAGAGGAGCTCCCTGGCAAAGGACAGATAAATCATCCTGTACATTGCTCAATCTTCAGACTTCCTCTGGAGCCACTTGACAATCCCTATTTAATTATGTGTTTGTTCAGGAATATCAGTTTGAAATTTATGATGGTGCAGGGCAAAATGGCTAATGGCTACGTTGGGTCATAACTCAGGTCTCTAAGCTGCTAGACTCCTGCTCTCAGTTCACATAATGCTGCTTAACTATACATGGCCCAGCATAAGACCAGCAACCTCAGGGATATTCAGGGTCTTTCCATCAATATCCTTCCAATTGCTTCCCTTTGCTTCCTAACCATACATCCCTGCTGTTCTTGTCTACTAGGGACAGCCCTTGGGTAAGATCCTGCAATCTGCTCCATTAGTAGAAGTGCTTTCGCTAATGCAAGAGGCTCAGATTGCTCTTGCTTTAGAGGAAGTCTCCTTCCACTGGAGCATCTCTGCTAGGGTAATGGATCAATGGGATCCAACCCCTTGATTTGTAATACCCAGTATTCAAAAACCCTGCCCCTATTTTGCCTTTTGTGGAGATGATGATAATGCCCTTGTTAGTGTGAGTTTCCGGGCATCATTCCCCACTAGCCCTTAGGTGTTAAACCTGTGTCCGAGGTCACATGCCTCTTGACGCATGCACATACATGCACATAAGATGGCAGCACACTATTTCCTTTCCCTCTCCCCCAAACAACCTATTCAGCTAGCAAATTTTGCTGAATGTACGGTTTTAACTGTTCTATAAACAATAAGCTAACTGTGAAATTAAAAATCCTTGTTTTTAAAAAGGAAGTGGTTATGGTCAGTTTGTTGTTATCTTCTGCTTTAAAAGCCAGAGGAGAACAAGCTGCATAATATTGTGTGAAGGGAGTGGAATGTTAAGTATTGACGCTCCATGTATATGTTCCAATGAACATGCCTAGGTTGGGGCAGAGCCTGCCGCCATAAGCCTGCTATCTTCCACATGCATTCACTGTATGCCCTTAGAAAACTCTGAAAAAAGTTTACGATCTTAATTTTCAGGAGTCCTCATAGAAAAATAAGGAGACAACCACAAAAAGTCCTGATGCATCTCCCAGGACCTTTGTCTAGGCAGCATCATTCTAGTCTGCATGTGGCAGGATCACGTGACAAAAGAAAAAATCATCCATACAGAAAACTAGATGCAAAGGAGAAGTAGTCGTGTAATCTGCTCTCTAATATGAAAGTTTTCTTTGTACAAGGTTTGGGGGCAGGGGTTGCATGGAGAAGCATTCAGACACAAGAGTCTCCCACCTGAGCTCCTCACAAGATAGCTTTGTTCTGCAGTATGCACTGGTACAGCCCTAATGCAGTTTTAGCATTGCATTGAGAACGGACATTTGGACACTTACCATGAAGGGTTCTTCTCCTCTGAGGAAAGGAGGACATCTTGGGGTGATTCCCACCATCCAAGATGTCCTCTCCCACAGAGGGAGAACAATCAGGTAGAGCTCTCATCTGGGTGAGCATATTGAAGAGAAACCCCAGTTCTCCCTATGAGGCAGAGGACATCTTGGGGTGATTCCCACCGTCCAATCAGGGAGGCAAGAACTAATTTTCTTCCACTTCCGGTCTGGCATGTGGGACACCCTCTTTTCAGTTCAGTTGACTCCACAAAGCAGTAACGTTGAATTTATCATTCAGCAACTGTCAATACTGAGAGAAAAAACACGTTGCATTAATATGTACTGTAAATAAAGCATAACCCGGAGGAGGTAGAAGAATGAGGCAGCAGGGTAGAGGATGACGAAGACCCAGGGAGGGCAAGATGTCCTCCTTTCCTCAGAGGAGAAGGACCCTTCACGGTAAGTGTCCAAAGGTCCATTCCACTCGAGAGTCTGCTTGAGTGTCCTAATTTGGCTTCATGCAGTGATGTAGGAAGAGAGCTGGCAGTTGTAACCTGGCGATATCAGAGCAAACTACCTGTCTCTTTATTAAAAACTCTCACGGTAACCAATTCATGTGTAAGTCTGTAAGGTACCACAGGACATATAGATGCTTTTGCTATAGCAGACATGACTGAACTCCGGGACTTCAGCATTGTCGGAGCTGGCAAGCTTGGATGCATTACTGGGAATTTCAGCCTTAAATTTGGGCCATGGGCCAGGAGAAAACACTAATGCATGACCTCATAAGTAGGGTGATGTGTGGCAAGAAGAAAAGCTATCATTAATTTCTCTAGCACTGTGATTGCTTTTTTAATATATAAAATGTTACAGAATGGTTACTCTACTCCATAAAGGAATGTCCTGTTTTCTTTTTTTTTCTTTCTTTTATGAATGTACAGGAATGAATTCAATCTTTGTCTACGTTGGACACTCCCTTCTGGGCAGCTTCTTCCCTTTCAGCTGGGAATTAAAGTTTCCAGCCTCCCATGCCGAGCCCCTCTTTCAGAATTTATTGGGCACTTCGATCTGGGTGTTTCTTGCTTATCTCCTCTATAAGAAGAAGTTCTTTTTGAAAATATGACTGTTGTTAGACACAGACGTGATTTATTTTTGCTTTTGTAATGCAATTATGAGAACTGAAGATGTGATTTCAAAACCTTAGAGAGATGGAGCCACCGCTGCTTACTCTTCTCTGTCCCTTCTACACTATGTCTGTCTACACAAACCATGTGTGGTGTTATCATACTGTTTGTTACGTGTCTGCAGGATCCAAGGGCCCTTACATCACCATGCAGCGCAACCACATCACACACAGCTTGTGTAGACATTGTTTAGAGGGGATGGAGAAGAGACACAGCAGGGCCAGTTCCATCCATTTTACAAAGTCCAGCACAATCGTGAACTTCCAAGAAATCCGTCTTCTGTCCCTGGGGCACCCATGACGAGCATGTTCTGGAAGGAGCTATTTTACCAAAAGAGATTCAGATTAGGTGGCCCATTGGAAGTGGCCCAGAAACCAACCCATAGATATAGAATGTCATGTTGAAACTGGTCCTGAATCTCACTTTGGGTATCAAAAGATTTATAAACTTCCACCATGAATAAAAAATACTGTACTGAAGTCTGAGTTGTTTCACAAGCTGCCTTTTTTTCCTTTGCATTTGATGAACTGTGAGGTAAATTCAAATATGCAAAAAAAAAATTTAAAAACTTTAAAATTAAATGGTTTATTCATGAAGTCTTGACTAGACATGGGCACAACCCCCCCAAAATTAACAAACCAGTGGTTCGCAGTTCAGTACCAATGACGATCCCAAGGTTGCGAACCGCAACAAACATTTTCCGTTGCCAAACCAGTTCGCGGTTCACGGTTTGGGAGGCGCGGAACGGCCTCCGTAGCACTTAGAGAGCCCATATTCCCAGGGAGTCTTTTGCAGGCTCTCCTACAGCCATCACCCAAGTTTGGTCAAGATTGCAAAAGGGATCTTGGAGTTATACCCTCTCCAATCCAAGGCCCCCAGGAAACTCCCACAAAAATCCAAGCTCAATTATACTCTCTGTCTCTCTCCAAAGGCTAGCAAGTGGCAAGCAAGAGATCTGTCCCACTCCACTGCTTGCTGAAAGTAAAACCCAGCCTGGGAGCCCACAGCTATTTATAAGCACAGGGCCCATTGAGCAACGCAGGAGGTCTGTGTTTGGCCGTCAGAGCTGCCTATCAGGGTTTGCAGGGATGAGATTGGAGTGCCCATCGCTACAGAACACCCCGTTCCCCCTCCCTCCCCTGGGGGTCTTCTCCCAACTTGCAACCACTTTGGAGCTCTGTGGTTGGAAAGAAGACCTGCCAATCAAGGTAAGCTGGGCTTCCATTCGGGTTTCCAGGGCAACAGAAGGAGCGCAGACAGACTTCAGGCATTCCCCCGGCTCCATTGCCAGGGGAATTGATTGCTGGCGCCTGAGTGTCTGGCTTCCCGAACCGCAGCAAAACGCACTGAACCAGGTCTCTCCCGAACGCTGGTTCATTGGCCGTGGACAATAACGAACTGCCGGATTGCGATCGTTCGATTGCCAATTTCATGGGTTTTTGAAGTTCGTAATGCAGTTCATGCCCATCTCTAACAGGAAAGAGTCCAGTAGTACCTTTAAGACTAACCAACTTTATTGTAGCAATAAAGAAAAGGAAATAACTTTATTGTTTCCTTTAACACTACCCCTCAGGACACCCTCTCCCAATTCAGGAGTCCAGGTAGGACAAGCACTCACAGCTCCATCGTCCATCTTCTGTCTATTTATGCAAGAGCCTTGTCCCCTTTAAACACCAGGTCTCTTTCTCTGAGACATGACAGGGCCTTAACAACCGCCGCTCAGCCAGATATTTCCCAGAGCTATTGTGGAACTAAATATGGCTTCTCCTTTCATGCTGCCCAAATGTAGCTATATATTTATATAGGCTAAGATTGGACTGATTTGTGGGTGGATAATTCTCTTCAGGGCCGCTGAGAGAGGGGGACTATAGGGACAAAATTCCCAGGGCCCAGAGTCAGCTTGAGGGCCCTGAGCTGGAGCTCTCTGACAGCCAGCACAGGGCAGTTTAGCTTCCTTGGATTGCCTCTGCTCAGCTCTGCCCTTCTGACTGCTACTGATGTGCCATCATTACACACACACACACACACACACATTGTGAAAAACAGGTTTGGCTCAGCTTCCCCTGGCTGCCCCCATCCTGAGCCTGCATAGCCAGCCAGCCACACATACTGGGCTGCGTGCTGGAAAGACCCATTCTCCTTCTTCCTCACACGAAGGTCAGCAGCAGGCAGTCCTTTGCTGTCACCATCTTCCTCCTTGCATCTGCCTTGCAAAAAGGCCACTCTCTGCTGTGTCCCCCCTTCCCATTTCCTCAGCTGTGTGGAGAGGCGTCTCTGCCACAAGAGCAGGATTGTCATCGGGTAAATGAGCCCATAGCTGGAGGAAATGGAGGCGGTGGGGGGCAGAGGAGCGCTCAGTTGATCTCAGGCTGCACCCAAGATTATGAGGGAGGGGACAGGGCTGTGAAACTTCACACTATTTCCCCTACACACGAGTGAAAGAGTGGTCATTGGGTTTGGTTCTGGGTAAGAATATAAGATGATCCTTGCTGGGTCAGATCAAAGGTATATCGCCTCTGAACGTGGAGGTTACTGATGATGTGACCCAAGACCCATGGACTAGAGTACACAGTCCCCCCTCCCCACACACAACTGATTAAGTGATCTTCACCAAGGGCATTTGCATGAATAAGCAGAGATCACTTAAATGCTGGACTAGTTAATGTGGCAGGAAAGTGACAGTTAGATTAGTTATCCAAGTTTGATCAAACTTTTGATTTTGAAATGGAACTCTGTTTTAATGTCATGGAAACAGCGGTCAAGGGCCAAGAAGTGCAGTCGTCTGATCACTCATAAAGAGCAACTGGTAAGTACAAATAGTATATTTTGCCTACTTCACCATTAGATTTCTATAGTGGTCTGTTCCCTGAACGGCCATTGAGTCGTTCAGTTCCTGTACTTTGCTGGTCAGCTAAGTAATTGATATAAAGGGACATTGCGGCTTTGAATTTGAGTCAGACCAATCAATCACAGGACAGAGAATGAAGACAGTTATTAAAATTCAAACTGCATTTCCACTTCCTGCAGGTTTTTTTTTATTATTATAGCTTACTGTGTCAGCAGTCAGAGCAGATATGAACTCATTGCCAATTAATATAAACATTTCTTTCTGTGATTTATTATTTCTTTCTCTGTATCATTGTCTTTTCCTAAACACTAGACCAGTCCAAATGACAGGAAATTGATAGTTCTATTATTTCCCTACGTGTTTTTGTTGAAATGAAGTTTGAAATAAATTAAAAGCAATTAATTAGATTTGGCAAAACATTGGAACAGATAAGGTTTTGGGCAACATGACTTTAAACAATACAAAATCTTGAAGGGAATCTAATGTAGACTTGCATGTATAAACAGTGCATTTGCTAGTCTTAAAAGATCAGAGGCAGATCTCTTATCACATTACCATTATAGTATCATAAATCAGAAAAGTACTTTGTTGAATAAAAACATCTTCTGAAGTCTGCTTCTTGCTAGATCTTCTGATGAGACCTATGAAGAATTGAAATTTTCCATCTACACAAACAACTCGCTGCGTGGACATGGATATACAACTAAATCGTGCTACATGAGACCCAGCTGTAGGAGTTGTATTAATATGCAAAAACAGAAATAATACACTATTCCTCTTTCTACAATACTTGCAGAGTAGGTTGCTTGATTATTTTACAAGTGTATATTCATGCATGTGTTTTCACAGCAGCACAGTTTAGAAATGAAAAGGTCACAGACTGAGTCCCTTCACTGGGGCAGCCCTAGATAGATCACTCATGGGTTGCTCTCTGATGAAATCTGCCCCACGGGAGGTAGAAACAGACAGGCAGGCAGGCTAAAGTCCATCCTGGGACTTCGCGAGGCAGGGTGACATAAAGAACTAGAAGCTAATTAGGAATCGGAGATTTGGCCAGCCCTTTTAATTCATTATGATTTTTCCCCCTTTCATCTTCTTTATTCCACAAAAGAAGGCAGGTGGAGCCCATCAGTTTAAAAAAAATACAACAGATGCTATTTGACATTCGCTAATTCATTATGATTTTGATGCATTTACCTTGCATACCAGAAGAGTGCATTGCATGCTATCTTCTTGATGCCCCCAGGGTCCTCGCCCCCATTTTGATCCCCATCGTGCCTCAGCACGGGCCTAGAAATAAAAGATGGAGTATGCATCAAACCAATATAAAATAGCAATGAGTCACACAAAGGACTTAATGGAATGCAGAGCAGCTCATCCATCAATTGTGCAAAGCCCATCCCAAGAGAGATTAAACCGGAGGCCAATCTCCCCTAGGACTTTAGCTCCTCCTCCCCAAGTAATTTGACCTAATGAACGACCCAGATTTCCAAAACAATAAACAAGAGACTGATTCCAGCCAGTTCCTCCCATATCTTAATGATTGTACTGGAAGATTTCTGCCCTTCCCTAATCCTATCAATCGCCTATAGATCTTCCGTTCCAAGTCTCCTCAAGGGAGTGATTTTGACCAGGAAAACGCCCCTTTCACAATATTAACAAAACTCCCTTTTCAAACTTGCCCATCTCTGGACAGATTGAAATTTCCTCACTCTCCTGTTCAAATGCCAACATTTCTTCCCCTCCTCATTTTTGGCAGAAAGCAATAAAAAGTTATCCCTCAGCCCCAATTTTTGTAGCCTCTTTGGAATTCCCCCGACTTCCTTGTTGGCCTCTCTCGGACCTGCTTTGCTGCACCGTCTTCCCCTGCCTGGTCAATTTCCAAGCTCCACCACCACTTCACTGCCACCAAGGGACCCTCCCCCCCTTCCTCGCTGCGATCAGGCACGTATGTCTTTGTTTCTCTCCTTTGTTTTCCCTTATAGGCAGGTAGTTATTAGGGAAAGATTTCCGGATCTGTCTTTTAAAATCCCCCCTCTTCCCCCCCCCTTATTGTTGTGACAGCTATTTAATTTGGTCTCTGTGTGTTTATTCAATAAGGAGGAGAGTGCCCTCAAGTCATAGCTATCCCCTGGTGGGATTTTCATGGCAAGAGAATAACAGAGGTGGTTTGTCGTTGCCTGCCTCTGCAGCCCTGGTCTTTGCTGGAGGTCTCCCATCCAATTATTAACCAAGGCCGACCCTGCTTAGCTTCTGAGATCTGTCAAGATCAGGCTCTCCTGGGCTATCCAGGGCTGGGCAACTCAATAAAAGCCTCTTTATTAAGAACGCTTATTCCCCTCCATTCTTCTGGGTGCTATGCTGAATCTATAAACTGGCTCAAGATCCTAAAATATTGCTTGTTTAGTGTCAGGAAAGGGATGCTTCTAAAGGTTATGGGGTCTTCCCATGTATTGCAATTTGGGTAACACTCCCAATAAGTGGGTTTACAATTTTTTTTTAATGTATAGACATTTTAACTAAAAAGAAAAGATATGGCAATAGAAAGTGCATAAAAAAGCTTATACAAACAGTACACTGAGATTAGTTTGAGACATACTAACTTATACAAATATTAGATTTAAAATTAGTTTACAACTTAAACAAGCACTAAATTGGAAATTGAATTAAAACATTAATAAAAAATTGATAAAAACACAGTCAAAATTTTTAATAACAGAACTTAATTGTGTAATAGTTCTTCTTCCCTCTCCTTGGCTACTTATACAAATTTAATATCAACTATTTTGATTAATCATTTCCCTGTGTTTTATCCTTTTATCTTTGTGGGTTTACAAATGTGTGTGAATATCTGTATCTTACAACTTTGTTATGTGCAAATGCATATACTCAGAAATCTTGATATTTGATTGCATGTACTGAAGATAGAAAATATCAGCCTTGCCCTATTCAAACAAAATGGACAGAAACAAAGCAGGGAAACCCCGGGTAGTCAAAAGCTACAAGAAACAATACCGGGAATATACAGTCAAAATTTTTGGATTTTTATAACAATATATTGGTGCAAAATGTGCAAAAGTGCAAAGTGTCAACAATAAATACAATCTATAATAGATACAAGGTAACAATTATACAAGGTAACAGTTGTTTGTCCGTGTTTTTGTAATGTTCATAAAGAAACGTCTGGGTGAGAGCTGCATTAGAGCCTTCTTAGGAATGTAGGCAGACAGTCCCACAGAGGAGGGTGACCACAATCCAAATCAAATGAAAATATTGATGTGCCGACGGGATTATGCTTGCATATTATACCATTCCCGTTTCGTATACACAACTTCTTCCTGGGCACAGTTATTGGATGTACACCTTCCTAATGGTCTTCAATTAGAACAGCTCACCACATGATATTTTCATTACTGGCATGAACCACCATTTCAGTGCAACATCTCACCCAGACGTTTCTTTATGAACATTACAAAAACACGGACAAACAACTGTTACCTTGTATAATTGTTACCTTGTATTTATTATAGATTGTATTTATTGTTGACACTTTGCACTTTTGCACATTTTGCACCAATATATTGTTATAAAAATCCAAAAATTTTGACTGTATATTCCCGGTATTGTTTCTTGTAGCTATTCAAACAAAATGGCAACCAGGCATTTCAATAGAGAAGTGAACTAGAAGAAGTTACTCCTTGCGAGTTGGGGGCATTAGCTTGCAAGGAAATGAGCTAGTGAAAGGGGGTAACTGCAAGATCTTCCACCAATTTATACCAGGCCCATTCCCTCAGAGGACTCTCGAAATGACCAGGCAGGTGTATAACAAAAATGATTTTTATTAAAGGGGTATCAGAAACATTCATACAAAAACATCAAAAACAATCATACAAAAACATCAAAAACAATCATACCAAAAAATCACACAAAAAATCATTCAAAAACATACACCACACAAGTACAGCGTTGCCAAGGAAAAGCAGAGAGGAGGTTGGATAGAGTTTCAGGGTTACAGTTACCAGTCCAGAAGAAAGGGGACATCCGTGGAGAAGAGCAACTCAGAGAAGGGGGCTCAAATGTGCACTTTGAGGGTGCATGGGTAAATCCAGAACACACACACTTATGGCGGAAGGGTAGCTCAATTATACTGTGGAACGTACCCTGGGGCAGGATGGCATCTTCTACCCAAAAACAATAACGGGCAGCTCAGTCCTAAGCCCCAAGTGAGTGCCTCCGCTCGTGCATCAACGTAAATGTGGCGCCGCTCTGCTGCTCCCTATGGACTCTTGCAGGAGAGGCTCACTGGTGCAAGAGCTCGGCAAAGCAAGGCATGGCCACCGGCAAAAGCACCTGCCCGCCATTCCCCTGACAACCCCGCCCAAAGCAGCAAATGGCCACATTGCTCCCCTGACAGGCAGGCAAAGGGCAAGCGGCAGCGCAGCCAATGGGGAGGCCGTGATCCCCGCTGCCCGCCAACAACCCCGTTAGAGAGCAGGCATCCCTGCCAGGGAGGAGGGGCAGAAGTAACACTGAAGCTGCGGATCAAACACCCATCCTCTTGCCCATCCAGCCCACATTTCCGATGAGGGCTAAGCCAGTGGGTGCAGCTTGGCGCTCCTGCAATTCCCTGTGCCACCGCTGCTGCCGCCACCTCGAGAAACAGGTTACCCCTCCTAGAAAAGCGGGACCAGAAAGCGACAAGACCCAGCGACAGTCACACTTGCAGCCTCAGCACTTGGGGTCAGCCCCCAGGTTCCAGAGAGGCAGGTGAGGGAAGGGGTTCCTCAATGAGTGACAGAAACATCCATTGGAAACCACATGAGAAGCCAGAAGGCCCATTAGAGGTGATGAGAGTGAAAGGCACCCTCAGACTTGCAGCGCTGCCATTTGAACACATCACTGCATCATAACGATGTGAAAATGCAGGTTGGCCCTCAAGAACCATGCCCCAGTCCTGGGGTCACACACACACACACACACACCCAGAGTGGACTAACAGCCTGACGGAGCAGAGAAACTGCTCCAGGGGCCATCATCCACCCCCTTCCCATGCCAGATTTCCCAAGTCCATCCCCTCTTCCGCAAACAGCGAAAAGGAGAGTGGTCCATCCTCCCAGAGAAGGAGCCCCCAAGATCCCAAGATGTCACTCCACATCCTCCACCTTCCAGCAGCAACTTCCTTCTTCCCTCGCATTCAGCAATCATCTGCTTGGCTTATCAGATGCCAGCAGCTCAGTCTGTCAGAGAATAAAAGTCCTCAGTGGAGCCCCCCTTCCCCGCCAGACATTCATGGGCCACACTTCAATTCCCACCCCACTGCCTGAAGTTACGTTGGAGGGGGAAGGTGGTAAGGAAGCTGGATGGGGCGCTACCTGACACCAGTTCCCCTGGCAGCAGAGCCCACCCTATCGATCCCAGTCCTGAGCCAGGAAATATTTGCGGAGTTGTGTGAGAAGACATCCCGATGGAGAGTTTGGGGGGAGAGGACAGCTACTGTCAGTGTCAGGGAAGCAGGTAAAGAGACGGTAGTTTGTTGTTTTTCAACATATTTTATTAAACTGGAAAAGATGCAGAAGTTCTCTGGCCATGTTTCCTGCCAATGTCTCGTGGCTGGAAAGGGAGCAAAGGCAGTTCACTCAGCAGTCAGTGCTGCAAAATCCATCCCTCACCCTGCCCTCCCAGGGGCGAGGCTGAGATGCGAGCTGCCTTCAGAAACTGCTCCCAGGGCTGGACCGGAATGGCACTCACAGAGGATTACTGGGGGCTGAAACAGCCATGCTCCATGGGCTCCCGGATGAGTTGCGACCTGCCTGTAAGGGAAGCAGAAACATGTTGCAAGTGAGCCAGCCCAATCCACAGCCAAGGCCAAGCCCAATCTTTAACATCTGGGAAAATGTCCATGGTTGGGCGCAGCTGCAGCAGCTCCACAGGTGCAGCTTGCGACCAAATGACCCTCTGGTGTGAAAGTGGGATGATCTTATCCTGTGAAGGAGAAAGTCAAGGGACTGAGCACCTTCCAGCAACGGGGTTATGAACACCCAGTCAACCCGATCCGTGGCTGTATTTCCTCCTCTGCTGGGAGGGGCCTCAGCTGAGGGCATCTGAACAGAGCACCCAAATGGACAGCTGGTGACCCCCCCCCCCCAAATCTCTGTGTCAAGAGTAGTTTTCTGGGCAACTGCCTCTGTGGCAGGCAGGGGCTGCCGCCACTGCCCCCTCCCCCGCCGAGCCTCACCTGCAGAGGCTGGTGGACAGGAGAGTCCAGGTGAGGGGGGCTGCTGGCACAAGTCAGCGAGTCGGGTTGGCCACCATCCCAGCTCCTTCTTACCTGTTAGTCCTCCCTCGGTCCTTCCCGAGTAGGGACTTCAGAGTCAGATAACCTGCAAGGGGACTTGGGTGGTTATTGTTAGTCAGACAGTGTGATTTTGCCCTTCTTTCTTAAGCGAGTGCAAAGTGCTCCCAGATTTCCACTAACGTCACCCCAGTGCACTCCTGGCCTGCCATTGTGAGTACCCACTCTCCTGCCTCGCACTCAAAGTCCCTGCACCGGGAGCTGACCAGCAGAGCCTCCAGCCACCACCCACTTACCTGAGTTCATCAAGAGTGTAGCTGGAGGTTTTGTAAGGTGTCTGGGCAGGTGATTGGGTGTGGGGAGGGGGACTCCTCCACCCCAGAAGCACACACGGATTGGTCCCCACAGTAGTTGCCATCCTATGCCCCGTTCGGGCTGTGTGGGTGGAACTAAGCACTGGGAGAGGGGCCCAAGTTTTCCTGTTCAATGGGTACCTAGGGGCTATGGCTCCTTTTTTTGTGCTGTAACTTTCCACTGCTGCAGGAGGCATTCCCGGGCCTGGAGCAGCTTTGGAAGCCAACTAGCATGTGGCCTGCCCCCTCCCGCTTCAGCACCAGCGCAGGAACTTGCGCTGCACTTATGCCTCTGCCTGGTCGCTGAGTGTGCCTGCCAGCGACAACCCATCTGCGGTAGTGCGCCTCAGGCAGCCACCAGCAAAGGGGGGGTTACGCCCATGTAAGTGCCATTTACGCCTGCACAAGCCTTAGTTCTCTCCCTATGCACTTTCCACCCTCCTGCTTAGGATTGCACTGTATATGGCTGTCTCCAGAGTGAGATAAAGAACTGGGCTTTTGTTACGTATGATGCCACCTTCTTTCTACGCATTTATTGTTGATATTGTTACTTGTTACACTTTCAATAAAGATTTTGAAAATTAAAAAAAAAAAGAACTGGGCTTTAATTAAGCTTTCCTGGGTGAAACTAAAATTATCAATAATTGATAATCTGTGATAGCTGGATGAGAGCGGTTATCAGAGTCTTGAATAACCTAGAATGGGAGAGCAGATAAGGAGAAGATTGGCAGGAAGTGGAGGTGATTGATTCAGGAACTCCTGGAAGACCCTTTGCACCTCTCCGGGCGTGTGGGGCTGAAAGCTAGTTCCGCCTGGTGACTCACATGCCAGTAGTTTTCCAGCTCCCAGGCAGGAGTTGTCAGCTATTTTCTGCCTTGCCAGGCAGCGTTTCTGTGTTTAGAATATATGAGGAGAGGGGCTTATGATATTCATAAGCTTCCTATTAAAGTGAGGGCAGGCTCGACTGCTAGCAAAGAGCCAAAATCGTGATGATTGAAAAGGTCTGCCGTGAACACCCACATATTGGGAATGGATGACATTAAGGGAGAGTGGAAAAACAGAGGTCTGAAAAAGGTGGTTAAAGCACTTAAAAGTTAATTCAGAAAAGCTGGGATTTTAATTAAAATATCAACATATATTTTTATGTATGGTTTTTAAATTTAAATTCATGATTTCATAGTATGAGTTTTTAATTTTGTTGAGGTTCATGGCAAGTTTCTCATCAAAGAAAAATGTTGTGGTCTTAACAGGGGGGGAAGTCCAAATTTTACTGACAATTCTAAAATGTTGGTAGTGAAACTTGTTTTACTAACTGGTTTTTCAATATATGATTTTGAAGAATTATTTTTAAAATTTTTCATTCTTGGGTTTTCAATTTTAACATTTCAGATTAGAAAATTCATAGACTTCTTAGCAAAGAAACGTTAATCTTGAGAGGCACAATATGAAATCAAATAAATAAAAAGAATTTTATGACGTGAAGTCATAAAACTGTGACTCCTTGAATGTTAATGATTCTGAAAAGTGAATGTGTTGTTTCCAATTACAAATTCTTGATGTGTCAAACTTCTGGCAGCAAGAGCAAACTTAACTAAGGCTTGAATCCGTTGGATTCAACATGAAGGACTTGTGGAAGCCTCCTATGAATCTGTCCTTGTTTGGAGGAAGGAAGCTAACAGAATATGCACCAAAACTTAGTTCTAATTTGGGATGATCACATTCTTGATGGTTTGGCTCGTAGTCTGCTTGCTGCTCATGGGCAATGAGCCAGTTATTCATGGAGCAGTTTTCCTATGAGCAGCTCAAGTCTGTTAGCATATTCAAACAGTAATCAGAAGTCTTTCATGCATACACATTCTTACACATACACATTCTTGATGGGAGTCAGTCCCTCCGCAACCTGTCACCACTGCATGCCTCTCAGCGGCCAGCGATTATAAACTTTTAAAAATTACCATTTGATATTTATTTTAGCCTATTTTCGTAAATGCGTTTTCATACAGCTTCCATACATACAGATGTAGTACCTACCACCATGTCATTTGATTACCTGACCCTACCATCCACAATCTTGGAACGAATTTATTTCCTGTAAAAGCTGCTTCCAAGGTATAAAGAAATGAAACTGAAGACAGCGATTGCACAGCTGCAAAGCTGTTCTGCAGCTCCTCAAGTCAGGTGGTGGTGAGGCACAACCCACCAGTGTTCATGGCTGTCAAATACAACATGCCCAACTGCCAGACCTGTTTGCCATGAAGTTTGCGGCATCCCTAATTCTAGTGATTAATCAGACACCTTTAGAACACAGGTGACAGCTTTTGAATTACATGCAAAAACTGGCTGATGGATTAGAGAAAATTTTCAGGAATCTGTGTTTAAACTCAGCAAGAGTACCTGACAAAGCAGATACTCTTTTTTTACATCTCTTTTACATCTTTTTTTACATCTTTTCACTTTGCATCTTTTATCTACACTTGACAGCCAAACTGCATTTGTGGTTCAAATTATTGTCTCTTAAATAATACTTCTACTAGTTATTAAAAAAACAAACAAATCAGCCATCCAGTATCACATGAAACTATAGACAGTACATGTGTGAACATTTAAAAGATATTTAATTATTTCATTTATACCTCGCCTTTCTCACCAGTGGGGACCCAAAGTGGCTTACATTGCTCTTTTCCTCCAAGAGATCTAAGATGCACTCTAATGAAACAATTGTTGTTGTATGGGTTTGGAGTCTGATTGCTATGGGCTAATCTATGGACTTGTCCCAAACGGTGGGATAGTGGAGCGGTGGCTGCTCTTTAGGATGATCTCTTTGCCTCCATGTCTGCTGCCCTGGAGAGATGGTGGGGCCAGAACGGTGGAGCTGAGCTCATTTCTGCATGAAGGAAAACACGTTGCGTCACTTCTGGGAGAAATGTGTGCAGTTGGGAGAGTGGTGTCCAAAGCCAACATGCCCAAGTTTTATTGTGATTATTGTGATACTTACCTCACCCATGACTCTCCATCTGTAAGAAAAAAACCTGTTGTAGTAGAAGAAAACACAAAGAGAATGTGAAAGACTACTATAAAAAACAGATGGAAGAACAAGCACCAAGCCTGATTGATAAAACAACGGCTGCATTTCAACAAGGGAAAATCCCACCCACTCCATTCTCTGCTCCACCTCCAAGAGGAGCTATGATACCACCACCACCAAATATCCCTGGTTCGCCATGACCTAGTATCAGGGCTTTTTTTCAGGGGGAACACAGGGGAACGGAGTTCCGGAACCTCTTGAAAATGGTCACATGGCTGGTGGCCCCCGCCCCCTGATCTCCAGACAGAGGGGAGTTGAGATTGCCTTCCGCGCCGCTTGGCGGCTCAGAGGGCAATCTCAACTCCCCTCTGTCTGGAGATCAGGGGGCGGGGCCACCAGCCATGTGACCATTTTCTCCGAGGGCAACCCACTGAGTTCCACCACCTCTTTTCCCAGAAAAAAAAGCCCTGCCTAGTATGATGCCAGTACCCCGTATGGGTGGACCTCCAGTGATGCCAATGATGGGTCCACCTCCTCCAGGAATGATGCCAGTCAGACCTGCTCCAGGAATGAGACCGCCTAAGGGAGCACACATGCCAGTGATACCAGGGCCTCCAGTGATGAGACCACCATCCAGACCTATGATGTTCCCAACCAGACCAGGAAGGGCTCGTCCAGATAGATGAAGTGGAGTGGGAAGCACCATTCTTTTTATTTTATATATGCTGTTCTGTGACACAGGCTTGGGAATTGCATTGCCCAGAATACCACTCAAATCAGCTTTTTTTAAAAAAAGTTTACAAGCTCAACAGGTGTATGAGGGGGAGGAGGGGACAAGTAGGAGTCCTGGACTAATGCTTTAACAGTTTTCAAATCCATTTGCTTGTGAATTGTTAGAATAAAATGTTTATACTTACTATACACCATTTTTTTAAAAAAAATGTTGGACTAGGAATCTGGGGGATCCAGGTTCAAATCCTCCAGCTGCCATGGAAGTCTCCTGGGTGACTTTGGGCCAGCCACACACACTCAGCCTAACCTGCCTCACAGGGTTGTTATGAGGATAAATTGGAGGAGGGAAGAAAAAAGGAACACTAACCTGAGCTTCCTGAAAGAATGGTGGTGAAAAAAATAGATGATGCTAATATCCGTGTAGATGACTGGGGAAGGCAACGGCAAACCACCCCGTAAAAAGTCTGCCAAGAAAATGTAATGCGACATCCCCCATGGGTCAGTAATGACTCGGTGCTTGCTTGCACAGGGGACTACCTTTACCTTACCTAATATTGTCAGTGCTCTCTCCTCCAAAAGGGAATCAACCCAGCTAAGTGCTGCCTCTGGAATTCCTTACTGCTCAGCAAAGTGGGAAGCATATAACCCTATCATTATTGTTTACATTTTACCTGAAACACTGGGCTTTAGGTGTGCATTGCTATGCAGGCTCCTTCAGCCATACATACATCATTTATTCTATTCAGCGTACCTCTTTCTAATTCAAATAGTCCCGAAGTGCTTCTTGGAAGCCAAGCGTGCTTCTCTTGTGCTTTTATATGGAAGTCCAAATGTTAACCATGAATTTTAAAAAGGTCATTCCATTTGGTTGATCAGTGTAAATCGGGTTTTGCTTGCAGTCTCTCTCTCTCTGTGTCAAACCCAATGATCTTGCTGAGTAGCTTAGTCTGGCTGGATGGGCTGTGAGGTTGTAGCTACACTTCCTTATCTCACTGCAGTGAGTACAAGGAATTGGTGCAAGGAAGCTCACATCTCCAAAAGAAGAGGAGGTTTTTCATAGGGTGATCTGGTACCAGCCCTTCCGTAGACCAGCAGGTCTGTTTGCACAAGTCAAGTTGCATTGCAGCAACTGTTTGAAGCCGTAGGAAAATGGCTCATCCCTTTAAGTGGTAACTGCACAAGAGCATCAAACGGAGGCACACGCCTGAGACAGATAAACAGCTGGTTGATGTACTTTAAGGGTGTCAAGTCAAGCCACATGGCTATCAGGGCTTTAAGGTCACTCACAGACACAACCACCACTATTGCCACACTCTGCACAATTCACTGGTTGTCAAAGTCAAAAAAATACAAAGATCAGGCTGGTGTATTTATTCACTAATGGGTCTGCTTTTGAAATGGCTCCTGCTTACCATTCAAAGCCCCACATGTGCAATTTTGCAGTAAGTCAGCATTGGGTGAGCACGTGCTTGGTGTTCCTCCAATTGACATACAATTGATACTTCTTGTGAGAAAGTGTGAATCCAGGCCCTCAACATCTACTGAGGAAAGCCTCCCTGCTCCAGACTCCCTGGTATCTGTCTTCTTCATTTTATGCATCAGTTAGCACTTTCTCTGACTTTCAGGACTGAAGTCTGATGGCACCCTAGAGATCGAGATTTTCAGAGCATAAGATTTCAAGAGTCCTACCTTCCGTCTTCAGACACTTTCTCTGACCTGCTTCTCATGCACTCAACTTAGGCATGTAGGCAATTCACACTGCAGAGTTTGGGAGTTGTGCCCATCTCGTTCATAAGAGAGGTCGTGAAGCTCACTGGATAACTTGTTGGTGGGATGCTGTCTCGGAGGACGGCTAGCAAGCTGAACTGGGTCCAGTGTGACAGGGAACACTCAGCTCCAACCTGGTCAGTAGCAGTATGGGAGGAGCGGGTCCATCAGAAGTTTAATTGGTGTTTCAGATATTTATGATTTTAGCTTTAGCAATCATATGGATCCATGACTGTGTTGTTTGTTTATCTGAACTTATGTCTGTATTCTACAAGTTAAATACAAATTATTTTTAAAAAATGAAGAGAGAGAAAAAGTCCAATGGTCTGCTGCCTTGTCCACCACTCCCAGGTTCCCTATAATTCTTCTTCACATCTCTGTTGCTTTGTGGTCTCCTGTGCCCAAGGTCTTCCCCACCTCTCCTCCCTTTAATTGAACTATTCAGTTCTGCATTCACCCGATACAGAAAAGGAGTGTTATTTTTAGTGTTCCTTATTTGTTAAGGAGGACAGATAAAAAAGCCTATTTTAGGTCCAGGTCATCTAGTTTTGTGTATCACAGTCTTTATCGTTTTGCTCGGCCATCTTATTCATAATTCTCTCTAACCTTCCACTGTTGGGAGAGCGAACTGCTCATGGCAGAATTCCAATGCCTTGGCTGTTTATAAAATGCACAACTAGGGTATCCCAACTGAGACTGCAATATAGTTTTTTTCTCTGCTCTGTCCATGGTTGGTTATTGACCCGTTCCAGGGCAACCCCTTTTACTGTCTACCAGTTGAAAAATAATTTCCTTTGCCTTAGACAATACACATTTTACTAGGATTGTTCAGTGTTTTCACGTTCACAATGGCAGTTCTGTGTTCTTATATACCTGTATGTATCACCTTGGCAGAATTTGGCCTTCAGTTTCAGTTTCACACTTCAAGGGGTACCCAAATTTGTTTTCTTCTTTCCTAGACAAAGCGCATGTGCACCATTCTTGTTCTTTCAGTGCTCTGTTCTTCCAAAGGCACTCACATGATGCTGTGACTCTGAGATTTAGACCGTTTCTGCACGTCCTTAAAATGTGGGAACATTCCTGCAGCCAGCGCAATGATGTCAATCTTGGAAGTGACGTCATCACACACTGCCAGGAGCACGCCTGCTGTGGGATTGCCCAGGAGGTATTTTGTTTCCTGGGCCCATTTCCCATACCCTTCTCCCCACCCCCACCCCGACAGCCAGGTGAGTGGGGGGGGCAGAGGCTGAGAGCGGGTCAGCCCTAAGAGCAGGTCTGCAAGGCCCACGTGGCATCGACACAACAAGATGCCTTCCCCCCACTGCTCTGGAACACATGGAGGAGGCCGGCAGAAGGGGTACAGTAGCCCTGGGATAGCCCTTAACTCTTCCTCCTGTGACAACTCAAAGTCCCAGCAGAGGCGCCAGTGGTGGAGGAAGGGGAGGCAGCTCCCTGGACTCCTTCCCTCTCTCCCCCCCCCCCAACACTGGAATCTATTTTACTGGCAATTTTTGCTACTTAAAAAATGCTGCAAGGCCCCAATCCAGATGGCTAAAGTGGATTGGGGCCTCCTGGCAATTCTAAACTTCTAAATTGCCTGGAAATTAGCGTCACAGGCAGGGAGCTCTCTACAAGTGCAAACAGGAATGTGGCAAAGAAAAACAATGCACTGATAAAAAATCTGTGCTAGGTAAAGGGCACTGAACAGTCACACGCTCCAAACAGAATGCGATCGCCCAGCGCTTTTTATCTGGGAAAAGAGGTGGTGGAACTCAATGGGTTGCCCTCGGAGAAAATGGTCACATGGCTGGTGGCCCTGCCCCCTGATCTCCAGACAGAAGGGAGTTTAGATTGCCCTCGGTGCCAATGTGCAGCGCGGAGGGCAATCTGAACTCCCCTCTGTCTGGAGATCAAGGGGCGGGGCCACCAGCCATGTGACCATTTTCAAGAGGTTCCGGAACTCCGTTCCACTGCGTTCCAACTGAAAAAAAGCCCTGTGATTGCCTCTACCAACCCACAAGAGAAGGCGAGTGTGATGACATCACTCCCAGAAATGACGTCACGTTGGCACCAGTAAGTAAGGGGACGTAGCAACCCTACCTGCTCTGGCATGTGCTATAATGGGAGGCGGGTAAGTAGCGCCTGCACACAACATGCACTGCTGTTTGGGGAGGTTTAAGCCCGCAATGCATAATTTTTACTTTTTGAATTTTTTTGTAACCCTGGGGAAGTTGTCCCTGGTTGCAGGAGCCTCTATTGTGTTTCCAAGAGGCCTTGATCTGTGGGTTTAAGTATCTGCAGATCAAGGCCCCTTAGCTATGAGTATATGTGGTTTTTTCCCCTGACGATTTTTGCTGCTCAGATTGTTCAGCGAATAGCACAAGGTTCATTTACGGTGTATACTCTCCGTCCTTTCTTTGGCCCTATCACATCTGCTTCACAGTTTTCATTATTCTAGCACAGATCTGTGATGTGTTCACTCCTGCTCCCTGATCTGCCCACCACCATCCTTTAGCCCCAGCCTTAGCTCTGTCCCCAGGATTTCAGGTCCTCCTGAGCACAGGAGACTGAGCGGTCCTAATAATGCAAAGAAGGTACGCAAGCCTGCTCCTTGCTGCCAGAAGAATGAATGCATGTGGGTCAGGTGTGCACCGTTTCCATTTACCTTCAGGAAATGTGAAACTCTAGTCCATGACAGTGGTACAAATGGCAAAGACTGTGATCTCTGGTCTTGTGTTGACAGCTATGTAAAAGCATAATATGTAAATGGAGCTATTTCTGAGAATGCTGTTTCTTTCTCTAACTTTATCATGTTGCATCATGTTAAAATCTTAAGTCCATCTGTGCTCACCAGTCCATACAAAGGAGATGAATAATAGAGGATACTAAACTGATGGCCCTTGAAGGAAAGCCTGTATTTTCTGCCATGGTTTCCCTCCCCCAAGATGTGAAATTTTCACGCTTGGAATATTTTTGTATTGTCAGTATATATCTTGTCCTCTTTAAACTGCTGTCTCTTTGTGTAATAGATGGCTTTATTTGAGCTTTACTATGTTCAACTGGAGAGCAAGCCAAAACTGCAAGGCAGCCCAATGAGAAAAGCAAGAGAGGACCACGCCGAACAGGCAACCAGCAGCGCGTGAAGCCCTAATTTTGATCAGATTAATCAACTAGAGTTTTTGGTTGCCTGACTAGTGGAAGACAATTTTATTTGGCAAGACTGGATTTCATTTGGGATAAGAGATAAAGGGGAAACTTTTTAAAAAAAGAGTATTATGGTCCTGGTGTGTAAGGAACAGGTTGAATGAAAAGACGGATGACTCTTCTCTTTGGACGAGTATTTCTGTGGTTATGGAATTAATTCCGGCTGAAAGCCATCTCAGCACCACAGCTGTGGGCATGGTGGTCTCTGTCCGAATAATGGAAAAACTCCCATGTCCCTCTGAAGAAACAGACAGAGCAGTCTCAGAATGAGACGGTTTGATCTTTGACCCTTGAATCAAAACACTAATTTCTGACTAAAAGAGCTGCATTGGCTGCACTTCAAAGAACATGTGAAATGAGAAGAAGAGGAAGAGAGAGAGAGCAGCAGATGCAATCAGAGCTTCACTTCTCACTGCCCGAGGACCAAATGTAGGAATGGGACCATAATTTCCATTTCAGGGAGAAATGCCCAGCCCTCCACCTAGATTTCGCCCAGTGATTCAATATACTGGGGCTACATTCTGTTTCCATCAAGCCCAAGCATAAAACACTTTAGTGCTTGCATATGCTAAGAACTCTGGCCAAGTAGGACAATGGTTTTCCATCTCACACTTTGCTTAAATGTCACACCTCAGTGGACAGAGAGGGAGTCAGCCAAATTACTAGCATGTATTCTCTTCCTCTTGGCAGCGGGAAGATCAGAACAAATGGGGGTATGGAGGGGGATTCTCCATAAGGAGATTACAAATTCTTAGGACATGGAACAAGCGATGGATAAGCTGTATTTGGAAGAGGACCTGACACTGCTGTGGAATTTTTGTAGAGCACCATGGACCTCCATGCAGAAGACCTTACTGTCTGCGCCACAATTCAAGAGGAAGACAATCAAGAGAGAAAATGAAGTGCATTAAGGACATGGCTAATCTTTCAGGCAATCTTGTCCCTGTCTAAATAACCTCTCAATAAGGCTGGTCTAGTGGCTGATTGAGGATGCTGTCATAAAAGGGCATGGATGCTAGTCATGCCACAGAGTTTTCTCGACTTTTTTAGGTTAATGTCATGTTGATCCACCAGCTCAAATCACCCCAAGGTGACATTCTGTGATATGGTATACTGATATTACTAATGTTTCCTTACTGAGGCTACAACGTGGGTGTGGAATAGGTTACAGAGTACGTAATCTTCTGTGTAAACCTGCTCTTTGTGCAGGTTAATCTTTTATTTTTTTAAAAAAATACATAAATGTCAGAGAATCTGAGAAAACAAACTGAATGTGAAAGGAAAAAAAGCAGCGCCTGGATTTCTAATATCCTTCTAATACAATGTTTGCAAACTTTTCTTGCAACTCCTTCCCCCAAACCTTATTTCCTGCTGTGCGTGGACGCAAATGGTATAGCCACAGTCAACAGATGTAATTACCTTGCAATGAAAAGTCTCAACTGTAAACTTTTATAAAACACAAAGTTCAAGCATGTTCCTAATAAAGAAAATCAATCTGGTCAAGTCTCATATATTAAATGTAAAGAAGGAATTTTTTTAAAAAATCCTGTAATTACCTTCATGTGGAGTTACCCTTGAAGACTGTTCGGAGGTTAAACATAATGGCACATCTTCTGAGTGTCACCGTTGCGGGGGTGGACAGAACCCACATTTAGGATTGCCAACAAGCCTGGAGAGAAAATATTTTGTCCCTTTAACATGTGTGGAAATGGGCAAGTGAAGATTTTTGTGTCACACAAAAACTTACTTTCTCTTCAAAAGCAGTTTAACGAGATGTAATTTACCAGGTGATGTTATCACCTGGTAAAGTACATCTTGTTAAACTGCTTTTGAAGAGAAAGTAAGTTTTTTTTCTCCAGGCAATTGGCAACCGTATTTTAAAACTTTATTTTCATATCTTATTTATCACAGATAAGAAAAAGTTCCTAATCAAGTTGTACAATGATCATGTTTCTGAGGTCTTTTGCCATCTTTAAAGGTTGTCTAGAGAAAACACAGCAGCAGAAGTTTGGGATTGTTTTTCCACAGATATTCACAGATTATTCCTGTTTGCTTTGTCCCAGCAGAGTGAAGGGAAAAAATTAAATATGTCATGTTGTTTGCACAGCAATGCATACCACCATACTACAATTTAAAAATGTTTTCCTCTTCAACTCACTGCTTTTTAAAAACCACTCGAGGATACTTTTCTGTCTTACCAGCCTGCTAAAGATGTAAGTGGGAGTATCTCCTCATGCATTCCGGCTGCTGCGATGGTTGCCAACTGACCAGGGGGAAAAAAACTAGAACAATAGATGTGCAACAGCTTCTATTATGACTCAGTGGCCTGCAGTTTCCATGACGGCTGGCCTGCTCTTTTGCCTTTAACTCTAGCTCAATGTGATGAAATCAGCAGGTGAAAATGTTCACAGCATGGAAATGTTTAATGTTTTATTTGTTTGTTTGTTTATTCATTTATCTATCTATCTATCAGATTTATACCCCACCCTCCCGGTGGGCTCAGGGTGACTGACAACAGAGGAAAACATTATGCAATAAAATCATAAACAATTATATAAAAACAATATTTAAAAGCTCAGTACTGAGCTTTTGTACTGAGCTTTTAAATACTTGTAAAATAATTTTATAAATGATCTTCTTGTACCATAGGACATCAAATTGTACAACTTTTGTATATATAAAAGCTTAGGAGCTCTCTGTGTAGCAGAAAGAGAACACATTCCTACACTTTTAATGGATGTTTGTTATAATGTCATGTAAACATATGCCCCATGTTTGTGCCCTTTAATTAGTTTGTCTGAATAAATAGATTTTTTTTAAAAAAAAAAAAGCTCAGTACAATCCAGAGTACAAGACTGGCGCCATAAACAATACAGGCCACATCAAATTCTGTAAAAAAAACAAGGGACACCTGCGGCACACACCTCGGGCGGTCAACAATGGAACACGTGGGCAGGGGGACAGGCAGGGGACCAAGTTGTTCTTGAACACACAGCTGCAGTGGTGATTGAAAAGCTGATAACCCAGGGCTCCCCAGATCTTATTTGATGCCACAAATGGAGTGGAAAACCCAGATTCCAGCTGTGTTACTGTGTGCTTGAAAGTAATTTGCCTTACCAACTGCTTCAGGATTTTACTTTGTTAGGCAAGCCTTTAAATGTGAATGTCCACTGGACTAGTTTGCATGGCATGAAGCCCCATTTTGCAGCAGATTCTAATCTGAGTGAGATTGGAGGAAAATGTTCTGTTGCTTTAATAGACGCTTCATGTGTGGAAAGGGGCAAGTGCTTCCATGGCAGAGTGGGGATTTGAACCTACACCTCCTAGCAAGCTTCCATGGCAGAGTGGGGATTTGAACCTACACCTCCCAGATCATGGTCCAGCACTTGAAGATCACTCTGGCTCTTTTTGCTTGTTATTTTTCCAGATCTTGAGGCTGGAGGGTGAAGAGAATTGAAGAGGCTTGAAAGAGAGTCTCTTTACACGAGATGCCTTAGCGCGTGTTTGTCAGGTGTAGGGAGACACAATATTAGATGGGAAGCATAGTTTAAAAAGACAGAGCTGGCCGGAACACTCCTCAGAGGGTTTGTTAATTTCATCTTTTCCTCCTGAAAGGCTCTGTCAATTTCACCTCTCCGGACTAAAAGTGTGTGGGATCGCAACTAGAGATCAGCGAGGAATGGAAACGGGCTGGAGCTGCCTTCCAGAGCCAGACTTGGACCTGGAGAGGTTATAATGGGCTGAAGTTTCCCTTCTGGCATTTCATGGCCCCTTCACATAGCTCTAGTGTATAGCAAAGCATATGCCCTGCCTCCGGCTCTGTCTTTTTAAGCTACCCTTCCCGGCTAACATTGCATCTCCCGACACATCTTGTTCACGTGTCATATGTCGCATGCAGAGAGACTCGGAGACTGAAACATTTGAATGAAATCTTAACCATGTTCTGTGCTGCACTCTGAGAAAATATAAATTATTTCTTAGAAATGTTAGTTTCTATGCATGGAAATATGCCTTGCCTTTTCATAATAAATTCACATTGAAATAGTAATAATTTACCTAAGGCCGTTGAAACTTCAATTCTTTCTCCCCAACCTTGGTTCAGAGGCACTCACCCCACCTTCGGTTTTGAGGAAATCTGGTCTGAAAAGCTAAATGCACACAAAGAGGTCAATTATGGCTTGAATTACTTAAAGTCAAGGCACACGAGAGGAAGATGTCGTCATTTTAAGACTCGGCGTGTCTAAGTGCACTGCCAGGAAGAAGTTGTAGCAGCAGAACAAGAGAGTTGCGTTGATGATTTATATGACTTGGCTTAAATACAGGTACAAAAAAAACCCCTACCCATCTTCAAAACCTCTCTTTCTGTGAGGTAATTGCTATCCAGTATCTATGTCCTGGTATTTTCTCACTTTAGATCCCAGTAAGATCAGTTGTAATACTGTAATTGACTGGTGCAAAGGTATAAAAAGAAAGAAAGACACAGCAACATTCAGGCTAAAGCACTTACTCTGTATACTGCTTTGTTTAGGGTGGAAAGTCAGTTCACACGTTACTGTGATTACAGGGACCGGTGGGTAGAAATGAAGAAGACAGAGTTCTCCCACAGATGCACCATTTGATACATCAGTTTGGATATTTGTGATTCAAAAACACCAGAGTACAAGACTAACTTTTTCTGCAATGTAGACCCCTGACATAGTTTGGAGTTTTTAATGGGGTCTAATGTTCGGGGATCTAAGAGTTTGAAGGCCAAATATTAGAAGACACTTTTAATTTGAAATATAATGTTGAGAAGGGGACCGTCTGTTTTACAAAATTAAGGACCAAGCTGCGCAGGATTGGATCCTCCAACATGAAATTGTTGTCAAAAGCAGTCATGAGACCCTCATGTTCCTCAGAGAGGAACTACACAAGGCATGAGGGTATGTATCGAGTCCTGCAAAGTTCTCTGGGAAGGGTAGTTTAAAAAACAAAACAAAAACAGCTGCTCCAGCAGGGGAGAATCACAACTGGAGGAACTCTCTCTCTCAATCTCTTTCTCAATTGGACTTTTGAAAGAGAGCGTCTCTCCATTCGAGCAGCTACTCTTTGTAAGGAAATCCACCCGGCTCGGTTTTCCTTCAGGAGCTCAGTGATGGGGCGGGTGGGGGGGATGTAACAGGAGGCAGGACAAAAGCTGAAAGAGCGAAGGAAAATCAACGCTGCAATTTCCTGCCAGGACAAGAACAGTGGGAGAGACTGGGTTTCTCTCTCGCATGCAAAGCACTTCGGGTTTTTCCCCATCTCCTGTTAGGTTGTTCCCCACCCAACCCAACCCCACCCGCATCCTGAGCTCCCAGAGGATTTTTGAAAGAGAGAAAGAGAGAGTCCCTCCAGTAGCGATTCTCCCCAGCAACGAGCAGCTGGGGTCTTTTTTAAGACTACCCCTCCCAGGTAAGCTTGCAAGATCCAACATGTGAAGATCACGTGTCTGGCATCTCATGTAATTTGGCTGTCAGTCCAAAATGGCTCTATTGGACTGCTTTTAGCCCCAATAGGGGGAAACAACATTTATGTGTATTCTGCTTATCTATTTTTCCGGCTGGAGGTTTTCAGGAAGAGTTAGCCACTCTCCTCTTTCCTCAGTGCCACGGCCCAATCCATATTGCTTACCTTGTCGCTGATTTTTTAAAATCTGAATTACATGTCAGGGGAGCTGATGCCTGATCTTTAACATCATGCATTGTTTGGTCCCAACAAATGCTGGTATGGAACTATCATATGCCACAACCGTATGATAAGGACAGACTTTCTTCTTTGTGCCTGATAAGTCAATGGATGCTCAGGAGCCCAGGAGAGCTTGATCTCATCAGATCTCAGAAGGGTCAGCCTTGGGTTAGTAATTGGATGGGAGACCTCCAACGAAGACCAGGGTTGCAGAGACAGGCAATGGCAAGCCACCTCTGTTAGTCAGCTATGACTTGAGGGCACTCTCCACCACCAAGTCACTGACCACACAACCACACTGTTGTGACCAATTTAGAAGGGGACAGCAATCTCTGCTGATTCTCCGCCACATGAGGCCCCCATGCTATTCCTGACCACCTGCTGACTTCCCCAGGGGCAAGGAACTGAACTCAATTCAGTGTATATCAATTCAAACCATTCCTATTCAATACTAAGGAGTGGCATCACATGATCCTTAGTCGTGTGTGAGGAAGTCATCCGACGAAAACTGAGAAACGCAAGTTGGCCCCAGTTTGGGCAGGGCATGGACGGGCTTGGACTTTCCTTCTTTGGTCAATCCACATGGGTTTCCTGTGGAGAGAAGAAACTGATATAAAACTGATTTGTTAATACTACGCTTGACTTGTTTGCTTATGTCTATTGTGGAGCTTTCTTCCCCGACTTGGTCATAAGAAGTATTTAGGACTGTCTTCTTGAAGAGAGAGATATTTATGGTCAGTTTGATATTTGTATGTTTCATATCCTATAGCTGTATTTGTATATGTGTTTATGAATGGATGTATTTATGAATTTACACATGTATATTTTTCTATGAAGTTATAATTATTGTATTTATATTTCTGCAGAGCACTTTGTATCAGCACTTAGTCACTTTAAGAGCAAATGTTACTTATTGTACGCTCAGAGGTATCCACTCTGTACTCCTGATTGGTTTTCCTTCGTGTCTTTAGTAATTATTGTCAGAAGAGCCTTGTTTGTGCTACTTGCAACCTCCAGGTGGGGACTGGAGATTTTCTAGAATTACAGCTGATCTCTAGACCACAGAGATCAGTTTCCCTGGGAAAATGGCTGTGTTGTAGGAACTATGGAACTATGCCATGCTAAACCCCACCCATCCCAGCTCTACCCCCAAATCTCCAGGAATTTCCTAACCCAGAGTTGGCAACCCTACCACCTCACTGAGTTTCATTTTGAAATGATACCTGCCATAGTCATTTTAGTTTTCCTGCTTGGTCCATGAACAAAAGCAAACTCTTTCTGCCATTAATTCTGTGCAGGATAATCTATTGCAGAGTAAAGATTGTACAAGAGGCAGGGAAGAACCTTCAGCCAGACCGGGGGTAAATTCAAGCAACGATTTTCATCGTGGAAATAGGACTACAAAAAAAGTGTCCCTCTTTTTGTCTTTGAAAAGCTGATGAGTATGCATTAGTTATTACCTCCAAGCATTATATCCAAAGACTTGGCGTCAGTTCCACAGCAGTAATAAAAATATTTAAACACTTTTAGATAACTGGTAAGAAGGTTATTTGGTTTCAGGTTTCACCAAGCACTGTGGCTCCCAACCATGATTTTGATAGAGAAATAAGTGTTTCTGAGCCCCCAATAATCTGCACCATTTCACAGACAGGAGCGGGGGTGCAGATCAAATAGTTGTGCTGGGGGGTGAGACAGGGCGCTCTAGCCGCAGTGCCCGGCCATCAATCAATGGTTTTAATTACTTACATGATTGAATAAAAAAAAAAACCTCACTGCTGAATTGATTTCTTAGTCTGGCTAATGCTTACTTTACAAGAGGGCTGTTTTCCCCCATTCAGCCCAAACAGTGTGCTATCAAAATATAAGGGCTGGTTTCACATGGGAGAGAAGAAGGCTACAGGAAAGAGTGTTTAAGGCATTGAGTTGGCTCGGGGGGGGGGGGGTTAGAGGGGGGAGGAGCCAGGCAAGGCATTCTCTTGTGCCTCCATTTACCGTACCACGATTACCTCGTGCTCCAGGCAGGCGTACATGTGGCCACCTATGCTCTCTGCGCAATCATCTAGTGCTTCACATACATTCCAGTGAGACTGACAAGAGCCCTGCAGTTGGCAGGGCTGGAGCTGAGAAAGCGGCCCGTTTGCGTGTGTGGCATCCCAGTGCATCCCTGGCCAAAATGAGATTTAAAACGGGCACTTCCTGCCTAGCCACTGTGTTTCCTTGTGGTGCAACTGCCTTCCACGAACAAGGTAAGAGCACTTCTCTCATGTAACGGAAGCATGAAAAGTGAAAGTTGGCTACAGCAAGGATGGTCTTAAGGGCCTAGGCAAAAGTCCAGGATATGCTTGCCACACCCCCACCTGTGGTGGGGGAACAACTGCCTGCTCCCCCCAGCCCCACCCACCTGGCCAGTAGGGGGAGGCACAAGGATGTGGAGAAGCAATGGAGGAATTGCGGTGTGCACTGAAGGCGAGCTCTGTGAAAACCATCCCCTTGGAGGAGTTTTTTTTACTGAATTCTGCTTCAATGAGCACAGCGACTCCTCCATCATGCTCATTTTCCAGTTGCCAGAGGAGTTTCAGTGCATGCTGAAGGGGTGCAAGCTGAAAACCACTTCCAGAGGAGCAGATGTCACAGAGCTTGGCTTCCTCCATCGCACTGGAAAATGTTGTCATCTTCTGGTGTGATGAGGAGTGCATGCTGCCCCCTGCCCCCCAGCCCTCTGCACCCCCACTTTGGCCACTGGGGCCACAGGTAACCCTAGTCCAGGATGGGGCCCCAGAATCACTGCCACTCCAGTACTCCTCCTCTACCAGGGCCATGCAAGGGGTTGCCCTCACCTTGTGCGACATGTGCCGGATCCATCACCACTGGAAGCCAACTGCCCAAGTCCTAGAGAGGGCAGGTACGAATGGTGGCAGGAACCTGTTCTTTTTCTTTTCCTTCCTCCTTGGTGGGGAGCATGGGTAGCCAGAGCCCTTCCCAGAACAGTGCCCAGGGCAGCTGCCCTGTTGTCCATTGGCTAAAACTGCCCCTTCTAGAGTGCAAATAAAACCTAAATGTCTCTGAAGCTGCTGAGATACCTTGCAAGGCATATGTGATGATGTTCTGATAAGAACTGCACTGGTAGGGCTGGAAAACCTCACTTTTTTGTCAACCACCATCTATGTACAACCAATGGCTGCGGGCACTAAATGGAATCCAAACAATGTATGACCAGATGCTGGGAAAGACATCCACATGCCCAGGGCTGGTGCAGTGTTTCTGGTGCCTGAGGCGAGAGACCTACTTGCGCCCCTCGCCCCATGCACGTGCACTCCAGCCCTGTGCGTTGACATCACTTGTGACGTCATCGTGCAGGAACGTCTCCCTCCCCTGACGTGGGCGGCAGTGGCGAAGGGGCAGGGAGGTGGCCTGCTTCCCTGCTCACTTTCCCGCTCACTGCCGTACCACCTGGGCACTCAGATCGCTGAGACCTGAGCCGAGGCAGGCAGCAGCAGCAAAGGGGCAGAGAGGCGAGTGGGGAAGTGGCCCGCTTATGGGTTGGGGGGGGGTTATCGGGGGCCAGCAGAGTTCAGTGCTCGAGGCAGCTGCCGGCACCGCCCCCATGGACATGCCGGGTCTGCACACGCCTTGGTTATGAGAGGCATTAGGCTAGCCATACTGTCGGCCTGAGCCTGCCACATCTGACCAGCGTGCAGGTTTGTTGTAAGAATAACAGTTATATAGACTATATGACATGCTTTAGATACTTGAAAAAGCTATGCAGTACACTGCAAGGTTCTGCCGAGTAACTTCCAGAAACTTCACTGCATGAGTCCAGGAACTGCATGAGTTAAAGTATTTTATTTGATAAGCTACTAGTTCATTCACCGTGACGTCCTTTGCTAGGAATGGCACTTTTCTACAAGCACATAAAGTATATAGGATTATAAGCCCAGCCCCAAAGTTCCCACCCACCCCCTTCAGAAAGAGTTAGCTAAGTTTAATAGACGGACAGCAAAACACAGCTGAGAACATGTGAGAGCTTCCCAGCTTCCCAGACGAAATCTCTTATCTCTTTCTCAGCCTGGAATTTATCACTCCAGGCTGGGAAAGAGATAAGAGCAGGCGGCTACATTCCACGCAGAGAACAACTTCTAACATCAGAGCTACCTAGAATCAAACAGTCCCTACCGAGTTACACAGGCCTCGCAACACCTGACAGGAGACATCCTGACATACACAGTTAGCATCCAGAGGCATATTGGCTGGCTGATTTAGAGAACAAAAATGTGGGCCCCAATGGTTTCTCGGGCCAGGCCAACAAGGCAACTTCTACTTTGTTGCTTGCGAAGGATTTTTCTTCAACACGCCCCTAACCCATTGGTCCATCAAGGCCAGTATTGTCTACTCAGCCAGGCAGCTGAGGACATCACCTCCTATCTGGTTCTTTTAACTGGAATTGAACCTGGGGACCTTCTACACACCAAGTAGATGGTCTCCCACTGAGCCATGGTCCCTCACGCAACGTATTTGATCTGTTACAAAATACTCGATATTCGCAACAATATACGAAGTAGCCTCTTCTACAGATGTAAGAAATTTTGTAAGAATTCAGTGTGGTTTTGCCAACAAGTGCTTTCTGTCTCTCTGTTTCTAATGATCAGTACAGCAGATATTTAAAAGGTGCCTTTTAGCATGACCGTAGATCTTTTAAGGTAGGCCAGGCTCATATTTCCTAATCTTTTATTGATTAAGGCTTTGAAACACACGGTATAGGATGTAAATCAGCTGCAAGAAATGATTTAACCCAATGTGGGTTAACTTCCAGGTGAGTTCTCTGCAAGCCTTTCAGTGATATTTTTATACTAATTCCTATAACATCCAAATTAATTTTTAACCCATGGCTGTTATCTTTCCTTTATGAACTTTATATTCATGGACCTCAGGACTATTAAAGATAACGAGTTTGCTAGCTGTGGCATTGCACCCATTCTATCTCCATTCTCAGCAGCAGCCACCTTTATTGGCATTACATCCATATTAACACAACCAAGGCAAAAATTGCCCAAAGACCAAAAACACTACCTGGTGTTATTCACCCTTAAACTGTATTGTTCAAAGTGCATGTGCTCTATCTGGTGTACAATTATAAAGAAATTCAAGTACAATTAATATTGCTCAGTCCCTTTGTTCACATTAGTCAAGGTAAGTCCGTGATTACAGTCAAAAAGTCCATGTATCCAGTAGGACTACTATTTAGATTTCTTCCAGGTGGATGCTGATAGGTCCCGGTTCCTCCTGTGGAAGCCCGAGGCTCCCGTCAGTTGGCAACGGGCCCGCTGACTTATGCTTTCGCTCTTTTTGATGTCTCCTCTTCCCAGCCAATAATTCCTTTAATTTTCCTCAACGTTGTCCATTATACACAGCATAGTAGCAATCCAATTTCCTGCGCTTTAAACAGTACAGTTTACAGTTGAACAACACCAGGTAGGTTTCTTGCCCTTTTGGCAATTTTTGCCTTGGTTGTGTTGATGTTTGTGGCGACCTTCCCCTTTTTTGCATTGAATTACATCCATATTAACACAAACACTCGACACAACCAGAACTCAGTCTACAAATACACGATGCGCCTCAGAGATGCAAGATGCAAAAATTTAGCTACAGGTTCGATAACTTTTTGGTTCCGAGTAACCAATAGGAAGATTTTACATTTATCAGATTTTCCAATGTGCTCTCTCAGCAGCAGATCAATGAGTGTGGGACGAATATCACAGTAATAAGTACAATACAAAAAAACATGTTCCAGGATTTCTATGTCTCGCTGAGCACAAGTGCATAACTTGTTAGCATATGATGTTTTATGGAATCTCCCATAAAGTATTGCAGAAGGTAGCACATTAAACTGAGCTAACGAATAAGCTCTGTGATAATGTGGGGCCACTAAACAAGTGATATATTCTGCCCTATATCCATGGGGTAAAACCTGCAAACCTAGGGGTGAACATCTGCCTGTTGCAAGACTCCTGAGATTCTGAATCTCGATGTCAAGGAGTCTTTGTCTGATCAGAGCATAAGCTGATTTTTCTGTGAGGGAAAACAAATCTTCAATATTAATCCCTATTGAGTTAATTTTTTGTTGTTGTTAAGCCACATGGATGACTGAGACTTCATCAGCATGTGAAAGATGAGGCTATCCTCATTATTCTTAAAATGTAGATGTAACCAAAATTTGATAGTATTAATCCATGCTTTAGTCTCAAGGCTGTCTCCATTCTGTTTGTAAGGAGAGAATGCTGCTTTGCCGCATACGTACATGCCATTTGGTTCCTGTAGTCTGTGAGTCTGTCTACACAAGACATCTTACATGAGTAGGATCCAGTGAAAGATCCTCCACTTGTTCTCCCATTGTGCATCCACGTGCACTGCTAGGGAGACGGAGGACACTTGAATATAAGACCACACAGAAAGCAGGTCACTTGAGCGTCCCCGTGGAAGATGTCTTGTGTAGAGAGATTCTGTGACCTAAAAGGGAAACACAGCCATTTCCATGGGTTATTTCAAGTCAGGAAAACAGTACGGGAGGCTTCACCACTGCTACCCCTTCATGCCATGATCCTGACCAAATAGCCCACCTCAGCTAGTCATTAAATGTTTTTAATATGCTGTGAGCTCCACCAATGGAACTCCCGTCGTCTTGTCTGGTTTGGCCTTTTATTGTTCAACAACACTTGATCTATGATTCAGCACAGCACAGCACAGAATATATCTAGTCCTGCACAGAAGTAAAGAAGAGAACAAAGCATACTAAAAAGAGGGAAGTATAAAAGAAAAAAATACAACCCTAACTCTAACTACTATCCCTGTATGTGCCCCTTTTAGAGATATTAAGTAACTTCTCTTTTTTCTGTTCCATTTGTATCCACCATATTCCCTTTTCTTGACTGCTGTCTTCACCAGGCCTCTTTTCTTAGCAGAATTTCCTTCGTCCTCTTTTTCTCAACTCCTCACTTGTCCAACTGACTCTAACTGCCTGTCCCTGCCATAGAACTCTTTCAACTTCTTGTCAATCATCTGTGTAACTGAACACCTCAGCCTATCACAGGCAAGCCTTTCAGATCCAACCCTCCTCCTCCTCCTATGCTCACGTTCTTCATTGATTTTTTACTCTCTTCTAATTTTGCAGTCTGGTGCATAACGTAAAACCCTCTTTTGGTCACAACTCCTGTCTCACAGTGTATCATGCATGAAATGTAATGTCAGAAGGATGGGTCCACTGTTGTATAGTGTGGTTAGAGTTTCAGTCTAGGATCTGGGAGGCCCAAGTTCGAATCACTACTCTGCCCTTGAAGATCACCAGATTACCTTCAGCCAGTCATACACACTTAACCTTACCTACCTCTCAGGGTTGTTGTGGAGATAAAATAGTGAAGAAGAGAACGATGTAAGCCATTTTGGGTCCACACGAGGAGAAAAGCAAACTGAGAGCCAGATTGGTGTAGTGGTTAAGAGAGGCAGGACTCTAATCTGGAGAACCAGGTTTGACTCCCTACTCCTCTGCTTGAAGCCAGCTGGGTGACCTTGGACCTGTCACAGCCCTTTCAGAGCTCTCTCAGCCCCACCCGCCTCACAGGATAATGTGAGGATAACACACTTTGTAAATGGCTCTGAGTGGACATTGTCTTGAAGGGCAGTATATAAATTGAATGTTGTTGTTGTTGTTTGAGTTAAAGGAAATAAATTGGGGAGAAAGTCAGAATATAAATGACAGGTAAATGTCTCTCAGGAGGAAATGGCAGCTAAAGCAGGTAGATTCTATGGAATTATGTCCCCGCAGAGCTCCATGCCTTCCTCAAACTCTACCTTGCCCCAGCACCACGCCCAAATCTCCAAGAATTTCCCAAGCTGCAGCTGGCAACCCTACACCTACCACATAATCAGTTGGAAAATCTACAGTTTGATGAGGCAATTCTCGTGTTATGTATTTGCAAATAGTACAGCCTAGAAAGGGATCAATTGCCAAGAGGAGACTCTTTTTTATTCTATCATGTGGCTAGTAAACTGTTGGGAAAGCTCAGTTAACATGATGAGTGTGTTTTATCTGTTCTTTGATTAGAAAACTCCAGAAACCAGCACTGGTGCCTTCTAGCATAAGACATTCTTTGTCTCCCTGCAAGAAAGGGGAATGGGAATGCAGAGGAAAAAGGCATCCCACAACGAGGATTCACATGGAATCTTATCTACTGAGGCCTGACATGGAGTAAAGGGGAGGAATCCCCTAACGAAACATTATATTGTGTTAGCTGGTTTTAATTTATCATCTGATGACAACAATATACTCCTTCTAGCAGCTGTACAAGGACTACTGGAAAAAATAGTAATCAGCACCAGGTTACTCCAATTCCCACAAGGCTCAAACTGGTATATTGGAAGCAATGGAAATGTGGTAGGTGTCAAGGACGCTCCTCCTCTGGAATGTACAAGAAGGGTAAGGTGCAGGATCATTTTCATGTAACCGCTCGGAACATGAAAGAGACACACAGGCCCCGATGAGGAAAATCGTACCGGAGCAGCTAAGAGGACTCTAGATAGGCTTTGGCATTGAGTGGCTTATAGGGATCAAAGGTTTGCTTTGCACCGGGAAGGAGAGCAGCAGATGGCATGGTGCCATCCGTGCCAGCATCACCAATGCCATCCCTTTCTGTGCGTTTTTAGGCACAGTGCAAGGACAGGCCAGCGTTTGCACTCTGCGTTTTTAGGCACAGTGCAAGGACAATGCCACGTGCAAATAAGCACGTGCAAATAAATAAATAAATAAATAATGAGGGCCTTTTCCTGGCCCGATTTCTTTTTTCTTTTTTTTAGGATCGTACCGCAATGACATCAGAAATCACACCAAGAAGACGCCCTCATTGCAAGAGGTTAGCACTATGCCTGTACATGTGAAAATGGCCCCTGTCTTGAAAATCCTGATTATTTAAGGCATATGAGGAAGAAAATAAACTGACTTTACAATGTAAAAATACAATGGGAGGGCAGAATTGTGGAAGAACCATACCCATACCCAGGGTTTTTTTTCAGGGGGAACGCAGTGGAACGGAGTTCTGGAACCTCTTGAAAATGGTCACATGGCTGGTGGCCCCGCCCCCTGATCTCCAGACAGAGGGGAGTTGAGATTGCCCTCTGCGCGAGATTCGTTTTCGTTTTCGCGGCCATGTCGGACGCTCTTCTTGGCAGGTCCAGGAAGAAGCGGCCGAGCCGCCTGGCCGGGCGGCTGATCTGCAAAGGTTAGCCCCCAGACTCTCAGGCAGGGAGTCTGAGTCCGGGGCGCGGCGGGAAGAGCCCTCTGACAGATCGAGGCAGGGGGTAAATTGCCCGTTTGTCCCTATGGAGGCCGGCAGACGAGCGCGGCACCTAGTGTGCTGCCGGGCCATGGAAAACGGCAAGGAACAGGATTAGGCGAAAGCCTGCAAGTAAGCGAATCCCTTCTGTTACTACAAGCGTATGTGAGGAGTGGTGGGGTCTGAAGGTCAGAAGACTTGGATTTTTCCCCCCTCGTAGAGTCTCGGAAGACTGGCGGTTTCCCCCCCCCTAAAATGGCAGCGAAAAAGCAGAGCCCTGCTCTTGGCAAGTCAGTTACGGCGGCCTTGCAGAGGGGCGAGATGCTTGAGGAACTGGTTAAAAGAGCAGTTATGGAAGCCATAAAACCCTTTGTTGACAAGCTGAATGAAACAGATCAAAGGGTGGGCTTAATTGAAAGCGATGTGAAAGCCATTAAAGAAGCAGCGGGGGGGGCAGAGAAGTCTGCCCGGGAAAGTGTGTCACTTATGAGAGCAACGAACAGGGAGCTGAAGCTGGTGGAAAACCAGCTGATCGGACTGCAAGTGGAGCGAACACAGACCATTTTGCATCTCCAGAACGTTAAAGAGGAGGAAAACGAGGATTTGTGGGATCTTGCCTCGGAACTTTTAGCGACACCCGCGAGGGCAACTAAAGAAGAAGTGAAAAGCGCCATTTTGGGAGTCCGTCGGGCATCTTCAAAATATGCAATGAAGCGGCAGCTGCCTCGTGAGATTGTTATTGAGTTTTCATCTAGGAGGGTCCGGGACAGTATCCTATATAATTCATACAATGTGGAGTTGGACTTTCTGGGAAATAAAGTCAAGATATTGAAGGATGTTCCATTTTTAGTTCGGAAGAGAAGATTTAAGTACAAGAAGTTGGCAGCTCTTTTGAGGGAATGTGACATAAAGTATAAATGGCTACTCCCGGAAGGAATTGGGTTTACTTATAAAGATCAAGCTTACAAGATTAATTCGGAAGATCAGCTAAGGGATTTTGTGGAAAAAAATTCAGAATTTGGACCAGACACCAAGCAAAAAGAAGAGGATCCGAAGCCTGAAGGGAGGGGGGAGGCAATGAGCGCTGCGGCGGTAGCTGCTCAGAGAGGACTGCGTCCGAGGCCCAGGAGAGGGAAAAAGATTTAACTTGAACTGTAATTTGTAATTTGTATGATCAACCACTCCGTCACTACTTTATTAAGCTATTTTCTTATTATGGTAGTATGAAGGGAAAGCATTGAAGTGTAGCGTTTAGTGTTTGTAGGCTACCTTCCCTTTTTTCCCACCCTCCCTTCCCCTTCTCTTTTTTCTCCCTTCTTTTCCTTCCCTTGTGCTATTGTAGTCTTTTGTAGTTACTGTTATTGTAGTTTTGTATGTTAGATATTGAAAAATAAAAAACTTAAAAAAAAAAGAGATTGCCCTCTGCGCCGCGCAGCTGTCTGGAGATCAGGGGGCAGGGCCACCAGCCATGTGACCATTTTCTCCTAGGGCAACCCACTGAGTTCAACCACCTCTTTCCCCAGAAAAAAAGCCCTGCCCATACCAATTCCAGTGCTTGAGGATTGACTGTTAAGAAAATCAGGAACAAGTTGAGTGTGCAAAAAAGCCCTCAGTTATGACTCACCAAGATTTGGATAAAGTGATGATGAGAAATCAGGCAATGAAGGGGCATCTGTGGTGATGAATGAACCAACCCGCAGTTACCCTCACCCAGAGAAACAAATGCATTCCTGCAAGGATTTTATATTCATTTTTGGAATATGTATTGTTTTGTTCATTGATTCTGGACCACGTTTTAGTGGTAACAAAAGAAAATCCAGAGATGCAGCAATAACAAGTATGACTAATATTTAATGAGCCACAGCACAAAGTGCATGCATGTGAGCGACTGGAATCAGGTGAGTCGGAGAGCTTCCTATGGAAATTTCGTTTGGTGATGGGTTTAAGAAAAATATGACCACATTAAAGCGAGTTCATCATTGGTGCTGCAGCTAGCATATTGTAGCCCAAAATTTGGGAACATCATCATCAGACACCGATTAATGGTTTCAGGGTTACCATCGGGTCATCCTCGTGTACTTTTAACAAAAGGATAATACAGTGATTTAATTATTCCATCTATGATAGCTGAACATTCCAGCCCAAAGCAGTATTAAAAATAAATGAGCTGGTGTGGACTTTCAAATCCTTATTCACCCACAATGCAAACTTTGTGATCTTGGGCCAATCAATAAGGTTTCTTTCAGATAAAAGGCAAACTCTGGTTTTGTGTTATATGAACAAGCTTTGATCTAGGGTTAGCAGGTCCCCTTACCGTCCTAGCAGGAGGGGGAGGCCCAGCACTCACTTTGTCTTTGCTTCTTGCGCACACGTGCAGGCACGGGAACACACGTGCACTTCGCAGTGGGCTGACTTGGGCCCCAAATTGGCCCACTGAGAAGCGCAGGAGCACTCTTGGGGCGGTGCAATGACATCACTCCCAGGTAGTGGCATTATTGCATTCCTGTGCCTTCCCCCCCCCCCACCGGCCAAGTGAGTGGTGGCAGGGGGGAGAGGGTGGGAGCAGGGGATCCCCCCACGAGGGGACCTAGGATCCTAACCTTGACCTAGGATCCTAACCTTGACCCTTCTTCTCTGTTCTCCTCCATTCAGATGTTGTGAGCTGTTTTTCCTGACAAACTAGGATTGGAGCATTCCCTTCAATCCTGGATGATACATTGGAAGCAAATGTATGGTTTGCCAACTCTAGCTTGGGAAATTCCTAGAGATTTGGGGGTGGTGCTTAGGGAGGGCAAAGTTTGGGGAGGGGAGCTTAGCTGGGATGTGGCACCACACAGTCCACCCTCTGAAGATGCCATTCCTTCCAAGGGAAATGGTCTGGAGATCAGTTGTGATTCTAGGAGAATGTCAGGCCCCACCTTGAGGTTGGTAACAGTATCTGCAATCCTGGTTTGGAGGGCCAATATAAACCATAGTTTGTCAATATGGATGTAATGGTGAAATACAGCGTGTTGAAAACTGGGAAATAATTAATTTGCTAATCTCACATAAGAATAGGAAGAACAGTATGAGCAGGTGTAAAGGTCATTTCAGGTGCGTTTAGGTAGTTAAAAAACACATTCGGTGTTAATGTCTGAAACAATAGCTATCATCTAATATTAAAAATTGTTACTGATCATTCGTCTCTGAGCATGAGTGTCTTATATGCCTGCCTGCGTATCTGCCATTAATGTTTTCTGTGTTATGTACTGATCCCCTGAGAGCATGGGAAGTTTCTTACTGATGCTAGGTTAGTTGGTTATCTTGCAAGTATTTACTTTCGCTTTCCCAGCCGCTCCGAGCAAGTGTCCTTGAATGCCGGCTGCAGTATCCTTCTTGAGAACTGAGATGACTTCGTTCTTTGCTTTGTCTAGCCTAAACCTATCTTCTCCCTTTCACCCCCCCCCCCCATTGGCCCCTTCATGCCAAAACCTTAACGGCCCCTGTCCTGAGGGCGGGAATCTTCCCTATAACTAACACTACCAACCCCATTTATGTCACTTCTGCCAATACTGTTGTCTGAGCACCTTGAACTTGATGGATCTCTGATAAAGTTGCTTCAACCAATGCATCTGCACGTTTGCTGTGGAGAACTTGGGGATCTACCTGCCAAGGACTGACGGTGAGGTTATTGCTCACATATAACTGAAAGTATTGAAACTGCCACATTTTCAGCTCTGATAGTTTTGACATAAGAATCTAGAAAGCCATCCTAAGCAGGTCAACTCAAATGCCTATAGTCTATTCAATGAGGCTTACTCTGAAGAAAGCGTTCTTAGGATTGTGCGATGAAGGATGTGGAAGATGTAGTGTAGATACCACTTTTTAATGGATATTCAAAATCCTTAAGGATATTATTTTAAGGGTATTAAGAAATAGATGTATGACATTGAACAGTTGTGAACTACAGGGGGCATCTGCTCACAGAACGGGCACACTTTGCATTAGGCCATCTATGCATACTTGGTTAAACGGGGTTCAGTGCATACTTCTCAGGTGTTCTTTGGATGCACTCTTCTCTTGAGCTCACTTCAGCTTCTGATCTGTTTACACATACACAGAATAAATCAGTAAAAAAGAGCAAGAGTCCAATAGCACCTATAAAATTATCAAAATTTATGGTAGGCTTTGAGCTTTCGTGAGTCACAGCTCACTTCTTCAGATACCATAATTCTTCAGGATGGGTAGCCCTCGGGCAATCTCAACTCCCCTCTGTCTGGAGATCAGGGAGCGGGGCCACCAGCCATGTGACCATTTTCAAGAGGTTCTGGAACTCTGTTCCCCTGCGTTCCAGCTGAAAAAAAGCCCTGAGTAGCACCTATAAGACTTAACAAAATTGGTGGTAGGGTATGAGCTTTTGTGAATCACAGCTCACTTGTTCAGATACGAAGAAGCGGCTAACAAAATTGGTGGTAGGGTATGAGCTTTTGTGAATCACAGCTCACTTGTTCAGATACGAAGAAGCGGCTAACAAAATTGGTGGTAGGGTATGAGCTTTCATGAGTCACACAGCTCACTTCTTCAGATACCATAATTCTTCATGGTGGGTAACCATGTTTGTCTGTAGCAGCAGAAAAGAACAAAAGTCCAGTAGCACCTATAAAACTATCAAAATTTGTGGTAGGGTCTGAGCTTTTGTGAGTCACAGCTCACTTCTTCAGATACAAAAGTGCATACCCTGCCATAAATCTTGTTAGTCTTATTGGCGCTACTGGTCTCTTGCTCTTTTCTACAGCTACAGACAGACTAACACAGCTACCCATCTTGACAGAATGAATCAGATGTTTATCCTGGGGTATGTTTGGAGGGCACCTGATGCCGCGTGTGTGCCATCTTGACTTCCCTGACTGGAACAAAGGCAAGGTATCAATGCAACTCCTAAATCCAGATGGAGCCAATGAATTTACAAGGTTGCAACCCAGAGAACAAGAGTTTGGTGCTGCACACCAAGAGTAACATCTGGCTCGCAAATTTTAACATGATCACAACCTTACTGACCGAACTGCAGAGTAGCCCAAACACATTCTTGGCACATTATACAATCATGGGGTGAAAAGGTCTAGAAGCTGCATCCTCCGGCCATCCATTAGTTAAAATATAACTGCCTGGCCAATGGGCTCCAAATGCCGTGGTCTGCATTGTGATTTCCCACCGCTATGTCTTGAGAAAGGTGGGAGCAGCAAGGCATCCCTCCAAGACAGTGGGAACAGTCACGCCTCGGGATCTGGGGGCATCTGCTCCCTGCCCTGTTGGCCCTATGGAGCCAAAGGCTTTTTTTTATGCTGAATAGTTCCAGACAATGAGGTGTTTTGATTATGGTGCAGGTAAGAAACATGCTTACTGATATACATAGGGAATGTAACGGAGCAGGTAAATGCAAATCAGATGCCTGGAGACATTCACACACACACACTCACACACGCCATCTTTTCCAGAATAGTAAAAATAACCATTATTAATTTGCTTGAATGGGATAACTTTAAGCCATACAGGCTTAAAATTAACAACTACAGGTTTATTGATTATAAGAGTAACTTTTTAAAAATGCTTAGTTAGCCCTAGATTGTAAAGCTGTTATAAATGATAGCTAAATCATTTTTCTCCCTTCATTGTTGTTTTTTAAAACATTGTCCTTCCTCTGAAAAAAAACTGAACTCCATCGGTTCTACTACTTTTCCCTAACCTTTTCCTAGCAAGATAATATGTATCATAAGATGAATCGCTGTGACAATGGATTTGTCAAAATTCAATTGTGTATCCTAATCGATGCCGCAGTGTTTGTATCCTGATGTAGGAAATAACCTTTGCCGGGGGGGGGGGGAGGGTGACAAACAAAGAAATGCTTCAATATAAAATGATTAAAACTTCCCCCGTTTAGATTTCCAAAGTCATTTCACTGAGTTTGCTGAATCACAATACATTTATACTTGTTTTATATTCCATGTTGAAGTACAGGTGGTAGGAAATAACTGGGTCATCATGTTACCCAAATTACTTTGAGGACATCCCAAACATGTGGATTACAGGTGTGAAGCCTAAGACCTGAGGTTGCCTTAAGTTCTGTAGGGTTCCCCGGGATACCTCACCTCAAGTCACCAGATGTCAAGGGCTGCCGGCTCCCCCAGGATGGGAAATTTCTGGAGATTTGGAGTTGGAACGGCCTACCTGTGGAGGTCAGGAAAGCTCCCTCTCTCCTGGCTTTCCACAAACGGTGCTACTTCTGCAGGTTATGATGGTTTCCTTCTGCTTCATATTTCTTTGAAATCAGCCCTGTGGGTTTCAGTAGGCTGGCATACTGTTAATAGTTAACGGCAGGGCTTTTTTTCAGGGGGAATGCAGGGGAACGGAGTTCTGGAACCTCTTGAAAATGGTCACATGGCTGGTGGCCCCGCCCCCTGATCTCCAGAGGGGAGTTTAGATCGCCCTCCGTGCCGCTCAGTGAAGCGGAGGGCAATCTAAACTCCCCTCTGTCTGGAGATCAGGGGGCGGGGCCACCAGCCATGTGACCATTTTCTCCAAGGGCAACCCACTGAGTTCCACCACCTCTTTTCCCAGAAAAAAAGCCCTGGTTAAAGGACACAGGAGATATAATGGTGGCTGTTCTGTATTTTATCATGGAGCTCCCCAGATCCCCAGAAAAAGGAAAGTGGTCTGATTTTATCAGCAGGAGATTTCTTCACTCCTTTCTCGCACATTCCCCCAAACATCACTTTCTTTGTGATTGTGGGAGATCCTGGTGTAAAAAACAGAACTTTTCCCCATGTGTAGTTGGGCCCTAAGAAAGAGAATATGACCATGATGGACAGGCCCCGCCTCTGCCAGAGACAGCAAATGGGAACTGAAAGAATGTTGGGACAAGCCTGACGGTTGGAAATCAGTTAGGAATAGAAATTAGAAGGGAGAGAGCAGTCAGTTTGATGAAATGAAGGAAGCAGCTGGGCTTGTCTTCTGCGAACTGATACTTTGCAATTATTGACGCTGAAATTATCTGTGATCAGTTGCATCATCCAACGTTGTTGAAGTTGTAAGTAAAATTTAACTGCTTTTATCTATTGAAACCCTGTTGACAGGATGTTCCAGGGAAATTTTTACTCTTTTTCAAACCTTGTTGACTGGACGGCTGGTGTCCCAGGGAAAATAACTCACAGTCCACCCCACTTCACCTTTCTGGTCACAGCCAGTGAATGGAATTCACTGCACGGTAGCAGTGTAAAAAGGAAAGAAGCGTTGGGTTCCTTGACCCCATAAGCCCTGTTGCAGTATCTGGGTGCGGGATGGCAAACAGAGGGCACCTCTGTCTGGTGATGTCTGTGGCAAAGAGGAGAGATGGCAAAGAGGAGGGGATGTGTTACTGCCTTAACTGCCTATGGCCCTCAGCCTATAAGAGAGCTTTATGTTGAGAGGCACTGTGTAACGGGTTACAAGGTTTGGCGGAGAGGGTGTACAGCTTTCTAACTGGGTTATCACACTAAAGGAAAATGGATGGATTGATGCTGGATTCAATAGGTGAAAAAAAAACATTTGGGGTGAAAAATTATAGCATCTCACCCTAGACATCTTCAGATAGGCTCTTCCAGTCTATTTCAGTTGTCACACCTGAGAAACACAAAACTGGGTCCTGCTGATGAAAATCGACGTGGTGATGGGGGTGGAGGGGGTGGAGTGATGCCACTCGAAGCCACGGAAACCATACTAGAACTTTTGCAAAATGAAAGATAATGAAAGCTATAGCTTGCTCATGTTTTAGTGGTCAAAAAGGGCCATTTGTCATTTGCAAATCTCAGTGTTTTCATTGACATGCTGGTATACTTTTGAACATTGAATGACGTTTCAATGGCAAACACAATACAACTGAAATGTGACCAATCTGCCCTAGGTATATTCTTAGTCAGGACTGCAGGTACAGGAAAGATGTACTTCCCCTGGGATATTCTAGATCCCTTTCTTGAATGTTCAGTTTGCATTTTTCTGAAGCTATAAAAGAAAATGTGCTGGCACTATTCAGTTGATTGCTTCTTTAAAATTGATTGCTTCTTTAAAAGTATGCCTGATGCTGCCTTCCTATGCAAAGCCACGTGGATAAGCTACAGTATCAAGTAGTGGTTACAGTGTCAGCCTAGGATCTGGAGGTAAGTGGGGTTGCCAATTGGTCTGGAGAGAAAAAGTTCTGTCCTTTTAATAGAGGCTAAATGAGATGTTATTTACCAGGTGACCTTATTCATCTTAATGCCATGAAAAGCTTCAGTTGTCCATTTCCAAATTATAAACTTCTATGAAATGGACAGGACATTTTCTCCAGGCCAATTGGTAACCCTAGCTTCAGAATATAGTTAAGGAGAGATATGTTTCCAATGCTCTCATGTAAAAAAATCTCTCCAATTAAAAAAAAAAAGTTGGAACAGCAGGGAGAAAGGCCTTTTGCATGTTGTACTCGTGTTCCAATAACAGGGAATTATTAATGTGGGAGAAATTTTGGGAAATCACTATCCTCTCCCCTGCAGTCAGGAGTGCAGCCGCCCGTTCTATCACCTTGGCCCGTTTATCGCCATCTCTTTCTGTTGTGTGTGTATAGACCCCCCCCCCCGGGCCTAAACTCTCTCCTCCCCAATGATCTCGCCGGCTGCCCTCACAGTGAGCTGGCCATGGTGCTGACCGTGGCTCGCTCTCCTGGATTCTTGCCTCAGCAGTGTCACTGTGCCCTGCGGACAGCGCCTTGGATAGAGAGGCAAGTTCTTTAGGCTTGGCAGATCTGTTTTTGGTTTCACTGTTTTGCTCAGTCCTGGTGCATTCACTGTTGTGATCAGGACACAGGAAAGAGGAGCTGCTGCTTGTTTAGTTGTTTGTTTGCTTGTGTCATTTATAGTCCGCCTTTCTCGCTGAGACTCAAGGCAGATTACACAGTATGAGATTAGTACAGTCAGTACCAAGGATATTTCCATAAACAATGCCAGAGGGGAAATAAATGCAAGTTTACAAAGACGTAGCATTAGCAAGAATCTGATACAGAGTTGAAGAAATGCTGAAACAGAACACAAGCAGTTCTAGGACTGACCTTAGACAACATGTAGCTACCCAGTAGGATCATACTTGAAGCACATGTAGCACATAGCAGCACATACTTAAAGCAACAAATAGGACATAAGGCAACATGGTGGTGAAGTCTATGTTTCCTAACTCATTAGCAAAGCATCTGAGACCCCCTCCCTACAACACAGCCCTCCTATTGAAGTAAAAAAGCCTTTTTGAATAATTCCATTTTGAATAATTCCTGTGACACTGAGAGATCTCTGTCTTTTGGTGCTACACCTCTGAAGATGCCAGTCACAGCTGCTGGCGAAATGTCAGGAACTACAATGCCAAGACCACAGCTATACAGCCCGGAAAATCCACAACAACCATAATTCCATTTTGCATCATTTGCAGAAAACCGGGAGGGTGGGGAGTCTCCTAGCTTGCTTCTCCATCTGGTTGCTTGGTGTTAGTAAGGAGGGAAGAAATGATGGGTCAGAGTGTGAAAAGGAGTGGCAAAGTAGTATAATGCTTGCAGAGTTGGACCAGCATCTGGGAGACAATCCTCACTCTGCCATGAAGTTCACTGGATGACCGTGGGCCGCTTGCTCTCTCTCAGCCTCACTATCTCACAGGACTGTTGAGATGAGAAAAACAGTGGAGAAGAGAATTGTGTATTAACTCTTGTGAGGAGGAAAAGAATAATTAGATAACTAGCTTAAACAGAGAAGGGAGGAGTAAGTAGGGACTGTGGCTTGGTGGAAGAGCCTCTGGTTGACATGCAGAAAGTCCCAGGTTCAATCCCCTGCAGTTAAAAGAATCTAGTAGTAGGTGGTGTGAAAGGCCTCATGATGAGACCCTGGAGAGCTGCCACTAGTCTGAGTAAACCACACCAGCCTTAAGGGACCAGTGCTCTGATGCAGCATAAGTCAGTTTCATGTGTGTTCACACGTGTATTCAAGTAGGCAGGATGAAGAAAATGATGGAAGAAATTGAGAGCTGGGTAAAGTAGACATGGCTTGTAGGGATGGCTCACAGTGTGTTTGAATGGTTGTTTGTGATAAATAAATTGTATGTTGGCCCCAGAAATGTAATGAAAGGATTCCATAGTTTGGCTGTCAGCAGAGTCTATCTTTTGCAGTGAAAGCGTGATTATAAGTGGTGTGAGCTGGTTCTGCTCACTGGTGAGTATGCAGGAGAGAAAATGACAAAGCACATACTTGCTTATATTTAGAAAGGAAATAAGAGTTCTTTATTATAGGAACTTTGATGGGAAAGGAGGAGAGATGGATCCTATCTAACTGTCCATGGCTGCAAGATGGAGAAGAGGAAGAAGGAGATGGTGGCTGCGACAAAGCCAGGAACAGAAGAGTGAGAAGGAGGATGTCACGGGAGGAAGTCCTGAGAACAGCAATCTACATATCTAAGGATAGTCAGAATAGTAAACAGATGCCCTGACCTCTCTATCTTTCTAACTCTTTGGTTTGTCCTCCTCTGAAACCTGAGGAAAGGGACAGCGCTCAGTGCTCCTTTTTAACAGTTTGTGGGCTGGCTACTGAAGTATGAGCTTGTAGTGGGAAAATCAGCTCTGGTGGGGAAGAAGGTGATATGTTAGGCCATGGGCAGTGCACAACCACGGAGTAATCGCAATGCACCCTAAAACCATGCTGCATCTTCATTGTGGGCTTTCTTTGGTATCAACAAAAAGATACATGACGCTGTACAGAAACCTTGGTGGCTTCTGCTTAATCTAGTGTTTTAATGCTGCCTGTTTGTTGCGGCAGTGGAACGCCGTCCAGCCCTGAGAAGGGGTCTGTGACAGGCCCAGGTCAATCAGTTTGGCTGCTGTCGTTGAGTTGTCGAGAGCAATGACACCTTGCTAGAATTGTTCCCAGAAAGCAGTCTGTGTCCTGACCAGAGCTGACGTTTATTGGGCACCTTGTTTTTGTTTATTAAGAAACACGTTGTCAATGTTGCTGTTTTGTTTTAGATGATGCCCATATTGATTTGTTTATGGGTTGATTTAAAAAAAATGATTTAAGACCAAGATCAATTGGAGGTAAAACATTTCTGTTCAAAACATTGATCGGAGGCTAATTTTGCCTTTTCAACATTCTTCTTATAGAGATCCATTAATTTCAAACTTTCCAGCACAGTTAATTTCCATCTCTCCATCTCTCTCTGCTGGTTCCTGTCACGCAAACAGCAAGTAAGTACACAAAAACTCTGCACTACAGAAAAAGAATATATTTTGCAAGATTCATCTCAACGTTTTTAAGGGCCTTGGTTTTGCTTGCCAAGGGCACAATCAAGCGAAAGATGTTCTGATCGGTGGCATTTTTAAAAATAAGCCATTTAAACTCTGTCCGGCACAGGGCTTTTTTTCAGCCGGAACACGGTGGAACAGAGTTCCAGAACCTCTTGAAAATGGTCACACGGCTGGTGGCCCCGCCCCCTGATCTGCAAACAGAGGGGAGTTGAGATTGCCCTACGCGCCGCTCAGCAGCACAGAGGGCAATCTGAACTCCCCTCTGTCTGGAGATCAGGGGGCGGGGCCACCAGCCGTGTGACCATTTTCAAGAGGTTCCGGAACTCTGTTCCACCGCGTTCCAGCTGGAAAAAAAGCCCTGCTTGTTCTAATAACTTTAATAGAAGTTTAGAGGGAGGTTTTATGCCAGGGTGGGGAGTGGGTTATGCATATGGAGAGAAATATGATGAAGAAAATCTACTTATCACCTTTTTATCCCCACCATTCGTCCAAGGAACTCAGGGCAGCCTGTATAGTTCTCCATCTTCTCATTTGTCCGCCATTTCATTCCTCCTGCCTCCATTTTATTTTCACAATGACTTTGCAAGATAGGTTAGGCTGGGGATTTTTAGGCATTCCCCCCCCACACACACACAATTTGCAATGGTTTCTGACGGATAGCATTGGAGAGCTCTTTTATATGGCTCATCCTGTTCTATGGATAAAATTGTAGATTTCTCCCACAGGCTCGTAAAAAACCAGTACACAGCACACAGGAATCAACCTAACATTAAAAAGTTTGCTGGTGTCCATTAACCACAAGGGTCTCATTGAATATATGCTTGAGATCTGTGCATCATATGGATGTATTTGTGAAAATAGCTAAATAAATAAAGTTGTCTTTTCTGGAGTAACGTTTTTGTATCCTAACTAGCTTGATACCTGTGCTTCACTACAGTATTTAATTACTTTAAATCCAGTTATATACGGGTATGTAACATTTTTTGGTTTGGATTTTTTTTAGTTGATTTTGTAGTATAATAGCTTCAGAAAGGTATTTGAATAAAGCAAAGTGTGTTATCCGTATTCAGGACTCTTGTAGCATCTTTCTTCAACTGTCTGCAGTTTCCTTGATCCAATTTTGACCTTAGAACACAGAGTTCCACAGCTGACCAATCAGAGAGAGGGGGTGCAAGCAGGCAGGAGCCTGCCAGCCACACAAGAAAGCCAGGCCCACAGGGAGATTGGCAACCAGAGTGGACTTTGAGGGGAAGGCTGGGAGGTGCATTTGACCTCAGGATACATTCAATGACTCCCAATAGCAACTGCTAACTGTTTAGAATGTTGGGGTAAGGACCAATCAGGCCGCATATGCAAGAGGTTCTGTGTTCCAACTGTCTCGGGGGAGTGGGGGGAGGTGTGGAATGTTGTGAGCCCCAATCAGGCTGCATATGCAAATGACCTTGAAAGGCTGGCCCAATCAGGGAAGAATGGACTAGCTGGCAGTGGGCAGGGCCCAATCAGGGAAGAATGGCCTAGCTGGCAGTGGGCAGGGGCACAAGCAGGCAGCAGCCTCCCAGCCACACAGGGAAGCTGTATTCCTTTGGGGAAACACATTTGATCCACTTTTACCCACTAAGGGGAGAATACTTAAAATCCCTTCTTAGTGGGTGCTTACATGATGAAAGGAATGTTCTACCCAAATTACATGTTTCTAGGTCCAGGGCTTTGGGCTGGGCATTGATGAGTCAGTCAGGACGCTTGTCTTTATATATATACAGTGCAATCCTAAACAGAGTTACTCCAGTCTAAGCTCATTAACTTCAATGGGTTTAGACTGGAGTAACTCCTCTTAGGATTGTACTGATAGACTAGCTTGATGCCCATGCTTCACTATGGTATTTAACTACTTTAAATCCAGTTATAATATTTATGGGTATGTAACATTTTTTGGTCTGTGGGGGTTTAATAGCATAATCGCATAGTACCCAAGCTTCACAAAAGTGTTTGAATAAAGCGAAGCGTGTTGATGCTGAAAACTGATTAAGTGAATTTTGAAATGTAACATTTTAAACATTTTAAAAGGAAAAGATTGTAGTGCAATAAATAAAGTGAAAAATACGTACAACCTTCTTTTCTACTGAAGGACCTCTTTGTAGACCTCATGGGTGGTTTCCCCCTCAGGTGCTGGGATCACCAGGCTGCTGGGTGAGCTCACTCTGGAGCAGGCCACGTAGAACTGCCCATGTGAGAAGCAGTCCTCCCTCAAGTCAATTCCTGCCACCTTCAGTGTCTGCCCCTGGGGCTTGTTCATCGTCATAGCAAAGCAGGCCTTGAGGGGGAACTGCAGTCTCTTGAATGTGAAGGGCTTCTCTGATGGTATGAGTGGTATACATGGTATGAACACTGCCCCCCCCCGCCCCTGAGCACTGCCAGTGAACAGTGTGGCCTCAGTGATGTCCCTGTGGACACTTTCACTCATAATCTGGTGGCACTGCAGAGTTTGGGTGGGCTGAGGTTCTGGAGCTGCATCACTGGAGCCCCCACTTTGAGGAGAAGCTTGTGGGCTGGGAAGCCAGGAGGGTTGAGCATACTGAGGAACTCCACAGGGTAGTGGAGTGCATCATCCATTTGCACCACTGAGTCCACAGATCTGTACTCCATTTTGAGTGAGTTAAGTTGTGTTTCATTAATGATGGCAGCCTTGTCATTCTTGGGGGTCAGAATGGCACATTTGCACAGCCAGGCCATGGACTTCTCTGTGATAGTGACAATATCAGGGTATATCATGGCTGTTAGGCCTGCTAGGGTCAGGGGTCATTTTGTAGAAAAAGAGCTGCAGGAACTTATTAGCATAACTCATTAGCATAACTCATTAGCATATGCCACGCCCCCTGACCTCACCTATCCTGGCTGTTTTGTACCTAGTCCTGGCCATTCAGGGCTGAAATTGGGCCCAAAATGGCAAAAAGAGGCTGAAAATGGCTGGAAAGGGGCCCCAAACGGTCAGAATTGGGCCACTGCTGAGCAGGAGAGTGAGCCACCACCTATAAGAGGCCCAATCCTGGCAGTTTTGGGACCAATCCAGGCTCCAAATGGCCAGAAATCAGGTGGCCTGACATGTGACCTCTTTGGAGAACTACCGGAACTGCGTTCCTGCGCATTTCCCCCTCAAAATGAGCCCTGGCTAGGGTCATCACTACCGTGCCCAGGCCTGCTGGGATGGTCACCTTTCCCTTGGACTCGGGATACTCTCCGTCCCCTATTTTTAGTGGGAGTTCAGAGAATTCTCCAGCAGACACCTCACCTCTCAAGTGGACCCTCACGTTCTTTCTTAGTGAGAATTTCCTGATGAGGGGCCACAGATACAATGACTTGACACACATAGTAACCTTGTCAGCTCAAGTTCCCTTTGAGACTACTGGCAGAGTCTGCCAGAAGTCTCCCGCCAGCAGCATGGTGACTCCCCCCATCACTCTCTTGTTACCCTTGACATCTTTGAAGGTTATGCTCAGTGCCTCAAAACACTCCTTAAGCGCCATGGTGCTTTCATCCCAAACAATGAGCTTAGTTCCACAGCACTTGGGCCGTGTTGCTTTGTTTTGAGATGCTGAACGGGGTGTTTCTGAATGGATGAGGTTAAGAGGCAGCTTGAAGGTAGCGAAGGATCAGATGCCATGCCTGAGTGAGCCTTGACCTTCCACGGAACTGAGCGCCTCTCTACTCGTCTTACAGGATTGCTTTGATCATAGAGAGACTCTACCGCTCTGTGCACCTCGGGGTGATCTTACTGGTACTTGGCCACTGCTGCTCGGTGCACCACAAGAGTAGGATGTGCATATTTCTTTGCTGCATCTCTAAGTTGCTTCCTCCTTTTAGTGTTGATGTATCATGCACGACGTCTTCCAGAAGGCTTCTTGGCAGCAGTAAGAGGTGATGGCTGCAAGAGTTGTGAGGTGGATTGAGGGAGGGATGGTGTGGTGGTCACTTCGGCAGGTTCATGTGAGAGGTTCACATTGAAATGCCCCCTAGAAAGGTTGTGCACCATCTCCCCATGAACATTTAAAAACTCAGTTGCCATACTGACTTTTATATAAAATCCCTGTTCAGGAGTCTTGTACTGTCTTTCTTCAACTGTCTGCAGTTTCCTTTACCTGATTTTTACCTCAGAACACAGAGTTCCACAGCTGACCAATGCGGGGAGGTGCAAGCAGACAGGAGCCTGCCAGCCACACAGGAAAGCCAGGCCCGACAGGGAGATTGGCAACCCTAGAGGGGAAGACTGGGAGATGTATTTTTACCTCAGGACACATTCAATGACTCCCAACAGCAACTGCATACTGTTTAGAATGTTGAGGTGATGACCGATCATGCCACATATGCAAATGACCTCAGGGCAGAGTGGCTGAGTTGGCAGTTGGCGGTGGGGGGAGCAGCCTGCCAGCCACACAGGGAAGCTGCATTAGAGTTGCCAGCCTCCAGGTAGTAGCTGGAGATCTCCCGGAATTACAACTAGTTTCCAGGCAACAGAGATCAGTTCACCTGGAGAAAATGGCTACTTTGGCAGGCGGACTTTATGGCATTATGCCATGCCAAGGTCCTTTCCCTCCCCAAACCCCACTTTCTCCAGGTTTCTCCAGATTTCACTCCCCAGATCTCCAGGAATTTCCCAACGCAGCTGGCAACCCTAAGCTGTATCCCTATGAGAAAACATATTTTACCCCTTTTTACCCCCTTAGGGGGAAAATTTCTTAAAATCCCTTCTTAGTGGGTGTCTACATCACAAAAGGAACGGTCTCCCCAAATTTAACATTTCTAGGTCCAGGAGTGTCATGAGCTGGCTGTGCCAGAAAGGCCTAGCAAGGCCTCAGAAGCCTGTTAGCAGTGGGAGTAGGCCTGCCTACAATTCCCAGGAAAAAGCCTGTGTTCTTCCTCCCATGGAGCAGCAGGCCAGAGGAGGTTTCTGCTAGGGGGAGAGGCCCTCATCCAGATAGGGTGAGAAGGCAGGCCTGGCAGGCAGAGGGACAGGGAGTTCAGTTGCACTAGGGCCTTCTGTTTATTTTGCTTTCACCCCTCTATTGTTGCTAAGGCACTTTGCTTCTTGTTTGCTTGCTTGCTTGGTATTAACTGACCTCCTTGGAAATAAACCCTTTTGTTTATTGTTACTCTGTGGGTCCTCATGCCTGTTTATTGGCCAAACTTCGGAGGTCAGAAGGGTTGGGAGGGTCCTCTGGGCCTTCTCAAGGGACCCTAAATCCCAGAGTGGTGGCAGCGTAAGGGGGCTCACCCCACCAGAGGCATGACAAGGGGTATGGGCTGGGCATTGATGAGTCAGCCAGGACACTTGTCTTTATATATATAGATTATTTTTACTTGACAGGAGTATTTGATAATAATGTCTGTGGGAGGCAGTGGATAAAGGGCTGTTGAAGCTTTTAATGGCAGGGAGGCAAATAAAATACTATTAAGCCTTTATTAATGGGACATTTTTTCTAGGCAGCTGGCAGTCCTAATCAGGATCTACCAAATCAAAGTCTGACATGCTAAACTCTACTATATCACCCGTTTTTTACATACAAATAAATACAGGGTTTTCTGGGTTTAAACTGGTTGTGCACAGGCTTCCTAGATGCCTGCTGCTGCTGAGCAACCTCCTGCAGGTTTGTCCCATTGCCCACTGATCTCTGGCGATCCATGGGAGGTGGCACCCCCCCCCCCCGAGATCACTCACCACTGGCGGGCAGCCCAGGAAAGCACATACTGGTCGCACTCCCAGCAGGGTGTGATGATGTCACTTCCTGAAGTGACATCATTGCAGCGGCTGCAGGCATGCTCCCGTATTTCATTGGGGCCAATAATGGCCCCCAAAGGGCTGAATTGGCCCCATGCAAAGCATGGGAGCACTCCCTTAGCTAGTACGATGATGTCACTTCTGTGAAGTGAAGTAATCATGGAAGCACTGGGAGGGTACCCAGTACACACTTTCCTGGGTTGACTGCCAGAGAGGACTCCCAAGAAGTACAAGGTAAGTGCCAGGTTCTGCCCCCCCCCCCCGAGGAGATAGGGACCTGGCAACCCTAGTTGTGCAACAGGTAGAAATTCAACAGATAGAGCTAACAATAGGTTAAGTTTTCTTTATATGGCTAGTTTATATCTTCTTAGAAGCAAAACCAATGAGATCCTGATAATATAATGGCCTCCCAGGGACAAAGAGTACAATGTAAATGTATATTTAAGTGTTTTTATTATATTTTTTTATAGTCCACCTTTCTCATGGCGACTCGAGGCAGATTACAAAGTGTAAACCCACATGATCAACGGTTGGCACATTCAAATAGACAATACAGTAGGGTGTTCTGTATAGATTACAGAAAATGAAGACAAGCAGAAAATCTGATACAGCAGTTGATACAATGCTGAAACAAAACAGGAGCTTTTGAGATGACACATTAAATGTTTAAAACACATTGCTCATGTTTTGTTAAAGCCGCTGGTTCATGTCAGTTTCCCACAATCTCAGTTTGTCACCTCAGCGTTATTCAACCTTGGCGGGGGGTATAACATGACATCAACATCTGCACAGAGATCTTTACACATAGCGTGCATAGAAGACTTGCAAGCTAGGGAAAAAACTAAGCTGGAGCTCTTCTCTCTGCCATTCAGTTTTCTATGTGCAGAAGGGTTTATTTGGTTTTTAAAATTTATTTACTTCTGTTATGCCCCACTTTTCTCCCCATTGGGGATCAAAAATGGCTCACATCATTCTCTACTCCTCCATTTTTTCCTAACAACAACCATGTGAGGCAGATTAGGCTGAAAGTGGGAGATTGGTCCATGGTCACCCAGCAAGCTTTGATGGCATAAGAGGGACATGAATCTGAATCTTGCAGATTCTAGTCCAGTGCTCTAACCACTACACCACACTGGTTCGCTGTATTTCTTGGGTTTTTTTTAATATGTGTGGTACAGTCCAGTCTCCGATTTACTATATCTGTGAGAACTAGGCCAGAGAATCCTGTGGCACCTTCAAGCCTAACAAATATATTGTAAGCTAACTTTATTTATTTATTTAATTAATTTGTTCAGTTAGTTAGGTTAGTTAACTTTTATGCTGCCTGTCCCTCGAACAAGATCCAAAGCAGTTTACAGATTAAAACTAACAATAAATATTACGTATTAAAACTAAGAAAAATACTACAATTGAGAGGTCCCACAAGAATACAACTAATAGTACAAAAGAAAAAAACAGCTGGTAAAGACTCCATGATACTTCATGGCTCAGTAAAAGTCCGTTGAGACAGTTCTGCCTTGCATACTCTGGAACCTAGATAGGTCTTGCAGGCCATGCATATTGTTGGACAGAGCATTCCACTAGGATGGGGCCACCACAGAGAAAGCCCTTGATCTGGAGGAAGAGAGACGAGTCACTCGGGGGCAGGCACCACCATTAAGCCGCAACATGAAGAACCCAGACTTCTTGGGGGATCATATCAAGACAGCTGGGCATTAAAGTTTAAAACCAGCACCTTGAATTTGATCCGGAAACCAATTGGAAGCCAGTACAGCTGCCATAAAACCATGATGAAATGATCAGGAGCCTAGCAGCTACATTCTGGATCACCTGCATTTTCTCAAGGGTCTTCAAGGCAGCCATGGATAGACTTAATTACAGTAGTCTAACCTGGAGGTGACCGTGGCATGAATCATTGGGGCCAGATCCAACCGAGACAGTCGGGGCCAGCTGGTGAGCCCAGCAAAGATGGTAGAATTCCGACCTTGCCACCGTGGACACCAACCTATCCAAGGATAGCAATGTATCCAACCAACCAATCCCCTGCTCTTCACAGAATCCACCAAAGATAACTGGATCCCATCAAGAGCCGGTAGCTGAACCCTCTCCAGAGACGCAGTCCTCCCCCAACCACGTAACTTCTGTCTTAGATGGATTGAATTTCAGCCAGCTGTCTTAACCGTTTGATCACCGCATCCAGGCACCAGGCCCGGTCTGAGAAAGCTGCTTCAGGCTACTTATTCAGCAAGAGGAATAGCTCTCACCAGCTTATTGGTGGCACCCAACACTCTACCTCCTGATGAGTTCTGCCAGGCTTATGGTGGCTGAGACAGACAAATCACCTAATCAGCCCCCCCCTAGCAGGAGGGGGGGGGGAGATATGCCCCAACCTATGTCTAGTAAATCCTAGCCACTATGCCCCATGTACCTTGAGGATGTTTTGAGATGTGAAGTGTGATGAAAACGCCTTAGATGTTTTTGCGCAATATTTTAGTGCAGTTTTATATTATTACTACCAATGTTTTATCATATGTTTTTATTATACATATTTATATGCTGCGAATCTGCTCTGAGCCTGCTTGAAGGGAGAATGGACTATAAATAAAATTTAAAAAATAATAAAAAACATTGTGGACAAGATTGCACCCTGTGGAATGCCACACACCAGTGACCGCTTGGAGGATCTTTGGTCTCCAATGGTAACCCTCTGAGAGTGGCTGCTAAAGTCCCCAAAGACCACTGGCCGTGGGAATCACAACACCTACTCAGAGATGGTCTCAGCAGGATGTCATATACGCCTGCCTGCATATCTGCCAATAATGTTTCTGTGTTGGGTACTGGGCCTCTGAGAGCATGTGAAGTTCCTTATTGATGCTAGCTTAGCCTGTTATCTCGCAAGTATATACTTTCGCTTTCCCAGCCACTTCGAGCAAGTGTCCTTGAATGCCAGCTGCGGCTGGCTCGAGATGTATCTTTCTTGAGAACTGGGATGATTTCATGTCTAGCCCAAACCTATCTTTTCCCCTTGGCCCCTTCACACCCAAACTTCAATGGTCACTGTCCCAAAGGCGGGAAGCTTCCCTATAACTAACACTAGCAATCCCATTCACGTCACTTCTGCCAATTCCATTGTCTGAGCACCTTGAACTTGACGGATCTCTAATAAAGTTACTTCAACCAATACACCTGAGTGTTTGCTGTGAAGGGCTTGTGGATCTACCTGCCAAGGACCGACACAGGGTATCTACTGGTATGCTAGGAGGACAGTACACCAGCAAGACAGACAACCTCTCCAGCACCCCACACTAGGCCAATATACTTAGTGCTGGAGATCTCTGGCACTGGGATCCTCTTGAAGGAAAAAGCATCTTGGATAACTACAACAACCACACCCACGCCTGTCCTTCAATCCAAGGTTGATGGAGGGCCGAGTAACCTGTAGGAGTCAGCTGAGTAAGAGCGACTACCTCACCAGCGCTTAGCCAGGTCTCGGACAAGCAAGCCAGATCAAAACCACTTGGCTGGATGATATCACACAGGGCAGAGATTGTATTCTTTATTCATCTGGCCTTACACAGCATCAAGGATGAAGATGAGGGAATCCCAGATGTCCGCGCACAATTACTCCTAAGGATGGAATGGAGGTGAGAAGGGTTCCAAGCATCTTCAAACTGCATTCCTCCCACCATCAAACTTTCCAGCCCCACAAATCACTGGGATGCCATGGCCACCCAGGCACATGCCAGCAATAAGATGTGAAAACAGCAGGATAAACTAATGTATAATAAGCAACATAACCAGGCAGTCCTAGTCACCTGATCTATCTGCCATAGATCTGAAGTTCACAAAGCTTTCCCGCTCATCTTTGCAGTCATTCTCTAGTCAGGATTGAGTGGGATCTCCACTTCATTGGATACTGTGCAACGGTAACCATTTTTTCCTTCTATCCAGATAGGAAAATGCACAAAGTGAATGATTGCATGTCCAACAATGTGTGGATTTAGCCATGCTTGAGCTAAATGGGTCAACCTTCCTGTTCTGTTGCCACTGCATTTCCCATCCATGAACTCTCTCCCCAGTTTGGAATGCTGCAGCCATTTTCGTTCTGATGCGCTTCCGTCCAGTTAGGTTTACATCCTCCTCAAGCATCTGAGGTATCCTATGTTGAGACACAAATAGGAACAGTTCCCTTTAGGGAGTCCCGATGCCTGGAGAACTATGCTTCAGTGCAGGGCCTGGGCTGAGATCATTATCTTCAGGTACCCTCCAAGTTTTATAATTAATTTTTTTTTAATTCTATGACCTAGGTTTGACTACAGCTATGATTCAGCAGTGACCTCATTGCTCAATACAGATCATTTATATTTTATGCTTCCAAAGTTTAATGCTGCAGAAAGGACTCATATGGTCTATTAATGGAAATGATCACTGCATTGTTTTTTGTTTTTTTTAAGTGAAGCTAAAAAGATACCTGATTGCATGGGTTGCTCAGGAGAAATATTTGGGGGCTCCCTGTCAAAGAGTGGCTTCATTGTGTGGGGTTGTGGATGACAAGGAAAACTAATGTTAGCAGCAGGGCAACTGAAGCCATGGGGAGACAGTGTTGTGTAGTGGTTAGCATGCCAGACTAGGACCAGGGTTCAAATTCCCATTCTACCACGAAGCTCATAGGGTGATTTGGGGTCAGCTGCTCTCTCACAGTCTAGTTTAAATGTGATGTTGAGCACGTGCAACATTTCATGGGTAAGTTCTTCCTGCCCAACCGCACTGTGATTAAACTGGGCCTTATTTGAAGAATGCAAGTGACATCAGTCCTTAGCTGTTCCAAGGTGGGCCAGTTTGCTGCAGGTTTTCGTCTAACCAGCTCAGTTATGTTTGCTTCATGATTCCAAGGAAGACATAACGGCCATCTTTTCACCTGCTAACTAGGGTGGCCAGGTCCCTTTTCCCTCCTGGTGGGAGGGGGGCCTGGTACTTACCTTGTGCCTCTGGTGTGTTTTCCTTTTGTGCACGATTTGCATGTGTGCTCTCCGGTGTGTGATTATGTCACTTTTGGGAGTGATGTCATCGCGCCAGCCACAGGTCTGCTCTTACACTTCACACAGGGCTAATTCGGACCCCTTTGGGGCCCAAATTGGACCCATTGAAGCATGGGAGCACGCCTGCAGCTCGCCCCGGCATCACTTGAGGAAGTGATGTCGTCACGCCTTGCGGGGACCACCCAGTGGGCACTTTCCCAGGTTGCCTGCTGGTGATGAGCCATCTCCAAGTGGCTTGCCACCTCCCGCCGATTGCCAGCGATCAGTGGGCAAGGGGGCAGACCCCCAGGAGATTGCTTACCACTGGCAGGCACCTGGGAACCCTACTGCTAACATATTCCAAAAAAAGGCTGTCACATATTGTATCCCATTGTATATTCATAACTCAAGCAAAATTCTAATGTAACTTGGAGTAGAAAATGTCTCATAAAAGTGTGTGTGTGTGGGGGGGAGTTTGTGGTGGCGAAATATCTTGTGTTTCATAACACCTAAACACCTAAAGCCTGAAAACACACCTTCTCATGAGATGGAAATAACGGCATCATTAATTTTGATGGTTGTTGCGGGTTTTCCGGGCTGTAAATAAAAATAAAATAAATAAAAATAAAATAAATAAAATTAACGACAATACATCATTAATTTTATTTGTACCTAGAATATTTTTCTACACCAAGAACATCCCTCTGTGGTGAGGCAGATGATCTCTAGGGTTATTAGAAGACCTCAGGCTACTAAGAGGGGCTGTATCTCTTCAGAGCACTTAAACTGTTTCCCAGTATTTTCTGGAAAAAAAACTCATGGGACTTTTTTTTACCTCTAAGAAAATTTATGGGATGGGGTAAAAAGGCACCCCAAACACAAAAAGTATGTTTCTGGAGTTCTTTTCTACCCCAGGTACTTTTTAATTTATGAAATGAAAACTGTAGGTGGTAAGTGACTGTAATTTGAAGACTTTGTTCTATTTTACTATATTTATGGCTCACTTTTCTCACTGAGACTCAGACTGGATTACAGAGCATGTCAATGCAATCAAATAGCCCGAGACATCTACAGTGAATCCTAAGTCCATTGATTTCAATGACCTTAGATCGGAGTAACTCTGTTTAGGATTTCACTGCTAATCAGCAAAGCAATACAAGTAGGATTTAAACATTAGAAACAATGCAAAATAAATTAGACGTGATCTATCAAAAATGCAGGAAGTGGAATTACAAAAGTAGGAAACCCTGCAAGAAGAGCAGGATAATACGTACAACAAAATGATAGCCATTGCATTGATTACAGTCCTATTCTCTTCAGAAAAGCATCTTCCCTAACCAGGTGCCCTGCTATGGCAGGGGATCAATTGTGTGTCCCCCCTCCCGTCACTGCTTTAGTGGCTGGCAGTGGGGGAGGCCTTAAGAAAGGGGGGAGCAGGCTGCCAAGCACACACATGTAGTGCAGCAGTCCCCAGAGATTATGTCATTTCTGGCTGGATCTAGAAGCAACAGGTCATGCTTGAACTGATGTAATCTCTGGGGCCACGAGCATGCTTTGCACCTGCACATAGGTGAGTACCCAGCACTAGAGATGGGCACAAATCGAATTACGAGTAAAAAAACCCGCACGAACCAAGTTGGTTCGTGGTTCGCGAACCAGTGGTTTGTGGAAGCTCATTTCCACGAACTTCCATGAACTGGTCTACCAGTTCATTTGGGTCGTAAAGCCGTCCTGCGAGCGGCTTGCAAGCGGCAGGTCCCTTTAAACTATCAGCTGGCAGGCAGCAGCGGGGGATCCCCCCTTGCCGCCTGCCAGCTGATAGTTTAAAGGGACCTGCCGCTTGCAAGCCGCAGGGCCCCTTAAACTGCCCAAACCCCAGCCCCCACTCCCCCAGCCCCAGCCCCACACTTACCTTGCCCTGTGGGCCCGTGGTGTTCTCCCCCTCCTCCCGCGAGGGGCGGGGCGGCCATTTTTGGCTTCTTCTGCTGCTGCGTGGGCCCACAGGGTGGCGGAGGAGGCCGAAAACAGCCTACCTCGGTCACCGTGGGAAGGCCATTTTCAGCTTCCTCCGCTGCTGCGCAGGCCCGCAGGGTGGCAAAGGAGGACGAAAACGTCCTCTTTGCCCTTCAAATGGCTACCGCGGCCGCCTTGGATCCCCCCCTTGCCGCTTGCCAGCTGATAATTTAAAGGGACCTGCCACTTGCAAGTCAAGAAAGGGCCCTTTAAACTGTCAAATGCATCTTTCCCTGCTGCTGCTAAGCAGCCGGAAAGGGGCATTTAAACCCCATGAACCACGAATTGGTTCGTAAACTTGCCCCACTTCGTGCCAGTTCGTGGTTCCTGGTTCGTGAAAATCCACAAACCATGAACCTCACAGTTCGGTTTTTTTGTGGTTTGTGCCCATCTCTACCCAGCAGTCTCCCCTCCGTTTTGGACTGGAGTGGTGGGAGACCCAGAAACACTGCCACAGCCCTATTACTTTGATTTGGAAAAGCTCTGCTAGGGCATAGTTTACGGAATGATAGACGCACAGGAGCTTTTGGGACTTCCTCAGGCAGGTCATTCCAGAAAGCAGGGCCAGAAGAGAGAAAGCACGTTATTGGTCTGGTATTTTCAGGTTTTATGTACTAGTGAAGGGGTCCTAAAAATAACGAAGTTGCAGATCCACTTCTCTTTTCCTTCTGCCAAAGAAGTGTAACTGGGGCAGGAATTTAAGCACATCTTTGCCGGCTGTTTTTTTTTTTTTTTAAGTAAAGAGTTGCTTTGGGAGAGGTTGATTTAGAGGCTGGGAGGGCGTCTTTCTCCAACATGGGACTTTCTGCTCCAGATCCCCTCCCCTCCAACTGCTTCCTCTCTTTGCAAGGTCCCAGACCTGTGTTTGTGACCTGAGGAATGCACACAGCACACCCCTCCTTTTCTCACAGGAAGGATTGTCCAGCATCCCCCCCTTAAGCCAAGCAAATATCCCAAAGGGCCACAGCAAGCAAAAAGGGCAATGCAGCAGAAGAGGGTTGCCAGCCTCCAGGTGGTGGCTGGCGATTTCCCAAAATCACAACTGATCTCCAGCTGGCGGAGATCAGTTCCCTTGGAGAAAATGGCTGCTTTGGAGGGTGGACTCTATGGCATGATACCACTCTGAGGCCCCTCCCCTCCCCAAACCTCACCCTTTCCAGGCTCCACCCCCCCAAATCTCCAGGAATTTCCAAACCTTGACCTGGCAACCCTAAGCAGAGATGACAAAAATGAAACTGAAACCAAGACGTGACCACGCAGAGGCATCTTGACCCATCGACAGCCCCTGGTTGTTTTTTCCAGGAACAGGAGTGTGCTGCTGCCTGCCTGGATCTGAGGACAGACAGTTCTGTGCTTTGCAATAACTGACTCATCATCTGCAACATCATCTGCCTTTGCTACTCCTGCCCAGAAGTGCAGCATATGCTGCTGCAGCAAGCTGGAAAGAGTTTCCAAGAGGAGGGGGAGGAGGAGGGTGGAGAAATCTCGCAGGCCAATGATTCAAGAGAGGAGCCAGAGGAATAACCGTAATGTTAATGACAGTGCTGGGTTGGTTTTGCATGAGCAGCCAGATTGAAAAAGCCTGGCCACAGCAGCATTTCCCGGACTTTGGTGAACAGAACAGAAAGACAGGCTGCTGTCTTGGATTAAAAATGGAGGCATATTCCATTGCCAGACCTGGAAAGGTTTGCTTTCGGGTTATAAAAGTGTAGGTAGTACCCAGTGTTTCTGTCGGAGTGGCTGTTTGTGCATGACTCCTGGCCAGCTACTCATGCAGGGATGCAACAGACCTCCCTTCAGAACAGGGTCTTCTGGCTGCATTTCAGAATCAGGAACAACTAAAACACATTTAATGCAGCAATGTAGCATTGGTCGTATATTTAGGAGACCCGGCCAGAGCAGTAAATCAAGCAGAGATATAGCAGGCCTCCCCCTCCACAGATGATCCCTTTGCGTTCAGATCTTTTGTTTTTTCTCTCACACGTCATACTTTGGCAGGGCAGCCGACCCCGAGGGGAGGCCTGGAGATCTCCCAGAATCACAACTGATCTCCAGGTGATAGGGATCAGTTCCCCTGGAGAAAATGGCTGCTTTGGAGAGGGGACTCCAGGCATTATCCCCTGCTGAGGCCCCTCCCCAAGCCCCACCCTCTCCAGGCTCCACCACCACAATCTCCATGAATTTCCTATTCTGGAGTTGCCAACGTTAGCTAATTGGTATGTTATTGTGGCTGCTGCAATCCAAACAACATTTTCCTGGGAGTAAGCTCACTGAATAAAATGGGACTTATTTCCAAGCAGGCATGTTTAGGATTGAGCCCTTTACGTAGTCCGTTATCACATGGAGTGACTTTAGTGAGTGCACACGATTTTTAGGGGCATAAATAGAACAGTGGCCCTGACCTGGATAACCCGGGCAAGTCCGATCTCGTCAGATCTCTGAAGCTGAACACGATCAGCCTTGGTTGGTAATTGGATGGGAGACCTCCAACAAAAACCAGGGTTGCAGAGACAGGCAGTGGCAAACTACCTCTGTTAGTCTCTTGCCATGGAAACCTCACCAGGGTTGACAGCACTTGACAGCACTTTCCACCACCACCAAATATAAGTGACAGCTTTAAGTACTGCTTCATGGGCGTGCGATTGTTCGCTGAAACTTTGACATGCCAGAGAAGGTGAAATGTAGGTTTCATGGGAAATCTGTGGTATAAGACTGAGGTATGATTTCCTTAAGCTCTTTCCCCTAAGAATTGAAATCCGTATGTTGCCAGGCCTTCAGGTGCTGAAGAGAGGGACAGAGTGGGAAATCAAAATGGCTGATTACCTTTGTTCCGTAAAGGTACTCTAATGCCATCATGGGGAGTCATAGAAAAACGATTCACAGCTCAAATTAAAGGTCACTTGATTCTCTTTAATATTGAGTGTGTGATTAATGAACTGATTAAACTTGTGTGAACTGATTAAACTTGATATAGACCAGGGGTCCCCCAAACCTTTTAAGGCTGTGGGCACCTTTAGTGTTTTGACACAGCATGGTGGCCCAACCATGAAATGGCCGCCGCAGAAGGTGAAGCCAACAACAAAATGGCTGCTGCCGGAGGCAAAGCCACATCCACAGAGGAAGCCCAGGTGCAAGGGAGAAGAGGGGCAATTACACATACACCGAGAAAGGAGAGAGAGAATAGAATAAATAGTGTGGTGGCAGCTGCCACTGAAACTATATTATTTTAAGCTGCGTAGCCATTTAAATCCTTGGTGGCAATCCGAAGCCCTGCTGGGCAAAAACCCCACCTGGCCCCATCCACTTCCAAAAAACACTTGGTGGGTACCAAGGCAATGTTTTTATACCTGCTGAGACACTGATCTTTTATTTCATACGTTAAAATGGGTGTCTGTGAGCCAAGCTACAAGTGACGTCTGACACAGGTTGGACACTGGTCAGCTTCCCTCAAGTTTTGATGGGAAATGTAGGCATCCTGGTCTTGCAGCTGTAATGGAGAGCCAAGCTGTAAAACCAGGACGCCTACATTTCCCATCAAAACTTGAGGGAAGCTGACCAGTGTCCAACCTGTGTCAGGCATCACTTGTAGCTTGGCTCTGTATGAACCAGCAAAAGAGTAGCAAGTAAGTCAAAAGGACCTTGGACCTACTGTATTTGAATCAGAACTGTGCACTTCAAGGATGGTGCCGAGATGCTTAAGTCAGACGTTCCATGCCACATCAACAAAGTTTGATGTAAGGGTTGTATCATAGTCATGGATTTTGTTAAAATTTTGCTTAGTATGCATGTTGAAATACAGCTACTGAAAAAAAATCACAATTGACTAGGGCTTCATGGCAAACTTCTTTCCATCTTTGGGACCAAAATGTCTTGGAGTAGCCCTGAAATTTCCGATCAATGCCTTTTCTTTCGTTGCCCTATGCAGTTGCCAGTTCCGGGTAGGGAAATTCCTGGAAACTTGGGGTGGAACCCTGTGACTGCAAGGTATGGGGAGGGGAAAAACTTCAGCAGGCTATATAATGCCATCGAGTCTTCTCTCCAAAGCGTCGTTTTCTCCAGGGAACTCATCTCTGTTGTCTGGAGATCACCTGTAAATCTAGGAGTTCTCTAGGCCACACCTGGAGGTTGGCAACCCTCTTGCCCAGGCAGTGTCAAGGTCTGTATTTTACCCTTGACTCTGTTAGTACAGGGATAATTCTTGTCCCAAATGCCTAAGTTGAAGACTTCTTGACACAGTCAGTTTTAGAGGTTTTTAACATGTGTATCTAAAGATATAAATCAGGGATCCCTGATCCCTTTAAGCCAGTGGATACTTTTGAAATTTTGAGGACTTGGGTGTGACTACACAAGGGCTGGCACGGGGGCTGGGGCCAGTCAGAAAAGGTCGGGGGGTTGCGCGCCAAGTGTCCTCCTATGACCTATGCAGCTTTTCTGGTCAGATGCTGCCTGGAGATACTAATGTAATGTCTCCTGGTCTGAAGAGATGTTTTGTTGAAGCAGCAAAGGCACACCAGAAGCCCATCTGTGGTTACCATGGCACTCACCAGGCTCAACACAATAAACACGTTGGTCAAGACTCATATCAAACAGATACGCTTACAGGAGAGCCGGGATCAGTCTGGACGGCCACTTGAGTGTGCCACTGGTGTCAAACCCAGGCTTGTTGCTGCATAGCAGGTGAAAGGATCCTGGATCACATCTCTGGCTCAAGCTGGCCTGCAGCATACCCAGGGCTTTTTTTCAGGGGGAACGCGGGGGAACGGAGTTCCGGAACCTCTTGAAAATGGTCACATGGCTGGTGGCCCCGCCCCCTGATCTCCAGACAGAGGGGAGTTTAGATTGCCCTCTGCGCCGCTCTGTGGCGCGAAGGGCAATCTAACCTCCCCTCTGTCTGGAGATCAGGGGGCGGGGCCACCAGCCATGTGACCATTTTCTCCGAGGGCAACCCAGTGAGTTCCACCACCTCTTTTCCCAGAAAAAAAGCCCTGAGCATACAACGTTTATCAAACCTTCCCTTGCCAAAACTGGGGGTTTGTAGATGTGTGTAACAGTGGTGATAAGCTAACCACCTTATTACACGGGCAAAGCGGCAGAGGGTCTAAAAAGCTTCCATTCTCTGCTCTGTTTTCTTTTGCTGGAGCTTTTAGCTGAGTATTGATGACTTGCTGGAAAGGCTAATAGGCTGTTAAAAGTTTTTTCCCCTCCCTTCTCATTTGTGGTTCAAAAGTGGCATTATACTAATAAGCAAGATGCCTGCGTCCTGGACTGCTCTGGGCGCCTGCCAGGGAGGTGGCCTCCCCTCCAGCATCTCTCCCTCTCAGGCAGAATTCATCCTGCTTTCCCCAGGATGAATTATTCAGCACCTTTAATGTAGTTGGGGTGGGGCAAGTTACTATTCTGAACCTGATCCGGTTGTATTCGGGGGCAGTTACAGGACACGAGTTGTTGGAGCCGCTGCTTCTCTCCCCACCTCTGACCCAGATCTTTGGGTCACTCTTTTATGCAGTGGCCCATGCTAATGTTGCTTCACCATAAAACCTCCAGAAACGTTCAGAGCTAAAATTAAGCGGGGGGGGGGAGGGGCATAATCCTCAGGACCTCCCTCTTGACTGCCCGTCTTCTCACCCTTATTTTCCTACAAACATACCAACTCTCTTCCTTGGTCTTAAAGAAAAAACTTCCCCTGCTTCTGTCAGTTTTTTGCAGCCGGGTGTGCAGATGGCAACTGATGGGATGTCACCACCACCAGTGGCCAGCGGCTGTGGCTCAGGGGCAGAGTGTCTGATTCTCACCTTGAGGGCATCAGGATCGCTCTTCCATCAAAGGTATCAGGTGATATGGAAGACCCTGCAGAGCCCCTGCTAGCCAGAATCTCGGTCGAGTTAAGGCAACGTCAGGTGTTCCCTTGGTGTGGTCGAGAGCCATTCGGGAAGCCATGCCCATGTGGTCAGCATGCCACTTTTCATGTTAACTTGAGGATCAGATTGAAGGTGGGGTCCTTTCCACTGACATGATGCCCTCCTGTATATACTTAGTGCTCCCTCTCTAAGTTTTTGACAGTCGGCCCAGCAATAGCTATAACAAGTCTGTTCATAGTTCCTCTTTACTCTGCCCTCCATTATTAAACCGTATCCTTTGATCCTATCTATCTAGACAGTGTTTCATAAGGGTTAGAGTGTTGGACCAGGTTCAGATCCGTGCTCAGCTGCACTTTCAGCTGACCAACCTCACTGGGGTTGTTGGGAGAGCCGGTGTAGTGTAGCAGAGTATTGGACTAAGACCAGATGGATCCAGGTTCGAATCTCTCCTTGCCCTGAAACTCATTGGGTGATTTGGAGCCATCATTCTGTCACAGCCTAACCTACCTCACAGGGTTGCTGTGAGGATACAGAGGAAGAGAGAGCCATGTGTGCCTTTCTGAGGTCCTTGTAGGAATAAAAGTATGACAGATTCTCTCAAGGAGTTCAGAGTTGTGAACATAAATCCACCTGGCTCAGGGGAGGGGAAGAAGGGTTAGGAGAGGGATGGTAAACCTAAAGAGACAGGGTGGTGTAGTGGTCACAGTGCTGGACTAGGACCCAGGAGATGCTGGTTCAAATCTCCCTTCAGCCACGAAGCTCGCTTTGGGCCCAGCCTACCCCAATCCTGCAAGGAGCTCAGAGCTGCAAACATTTTACTTCAAGATTCATAGCCCACTTTCTCTTCTTCCATTTCACCGTCACAACAGCACTGTGAGGCAGGTTTAGCTGAGAAGGAGTCCATGCCAAAGTGTGTGTGTGCTATGTGCTGTCAAGTTGCCTCTGACCTATGGCGACCCTATGAATGAAAGACCTCCCAAATGTCCTATTGGTTATCAGACTTGCTCAGATCCTGCAAACTGGAGGCCGTGGCCTCCTTGATTGAGTCAAGCCATCTCGTTTTGGGTCTTCCTCTTTTCCTGCTGCCTTCCACTTTTCCTAGCATTATTGACTTTTCCAAAGAATCTTATCTTCACATGATGTGACCAAAGAACGACAGCCTCAGTTTTGACATTTTAGCTTCTCGGCAGGCTTGATCTGATCCCACTTACTTGTCTTCTTGGCCATCCACGGTATCCACAAAACTCTCCTTCAGCACTACATTTCAAATGAATCGGTTTTCTACCTGTCAGCTTTCTTCACTGTCCAATAGAAAAGAGTCCAGATGCATCTGACGAAGAGAGCTGTGATTCTCGAAAGTTTTAAGTTACAATAAAGTGGGTGAGTCTTAAAGGTGCTACTGGATTCTTTATTATTTTGCAATTACAGACTAACACGGCTAGTCAAGCCGTGGATCTTCACTGTCCAACTTTCACAGCTGTACATAGTAGCGGAGAATAACATAGTTTTGATTATCTTGATCTTGGTCCCAGGGAGACATCTTTATCTTTGAGGATGTTTTCTAGTTCCCTCAGGGCTGCTCTTCCAAGTCTCAACCTTCTTTTGATTTCTTGGGTGCAGTCGCTCTTTGGGTTGCTGATGGAAAATGGGTTGCTGCCAGATCCTAACCTAACATCCTGACAATTCCACCGAGTCTTCCCTTAAGGACCTTCTTCTCTCAACAGCCCTGAGAGACAGCTGTCCAAGCATGCCTCGGGGGCGAGCGGGGCATTGGACCCAGCGCTCTAACCACTAGGCGCCACTGGCTGTTCCCCCGCTGCCTTCTCTCTTGCAGAGCCCCTCGCCGCAAGGCTCCTGCCAGCCGCCTGGCCCGGCCCGGCCCGGCCCCTCCCCGGTCCATTCCCCCCCCCCTCCGCGCGCTCCTGCTGCAATTTATTCATTAAGTTGGGCGAAGCGGCTCGTCCATTCGCTGCCCAGCCTGCGCGCTTCCAGCCGCCGCTCCGCTCCGCCGCGAGGGGGAAGAGCCCAGCCCAGCCCAGCCCTGCCCAGCCCTGCCCTGCCCTGCCGGCTGCCTTGCCAAGAGCCTCATTAGGCGAGCGCGGCTCAGCCCCCAGCACCGGGGAAGCGCCTCGCCGAGACCGGACCAGACCACCCCAGGCGGCAGCGGCAAGCGGCAAGCGCAGCCCCCGGCCTGGCTCCCGCACAACGGGCCGAGCGGCTGGCTGGGGCTCGGCGGCAGCATCCTTGGCCGGAGCGTCCCGCGCGTTTGGGGCAGAGCGGCGGCGCCCTCGGGTCCGCGGCGCCCGGGGACCGGCCAGCCCTCCCGCTCGCTCGCGGCGCGCCTCGCCCCAGCCTTCCGGCGGCCAGTGAAGAAGGCGCGCCCCGGTGGCCGAAGGGCCTTCGACGCCGGCGGGCAAGCCAAGGCGAGCCGGGGCTGAGCATCGGCGCTTCAGCGGCCCCCGGACGGTTGTGAGTTTCTCCGCATTTCCCCGAGGCGCTGAGCCCGGAAGGCCGGGAAGTCTGCGAGCGGCCACACCTTCCCACGCCCCGGGAAACCCGAAGTTGGCACCGCTGCGGGCACCGCCTCCCGGCCCCGCCGGCCCTTCCATCGAAGAAGCAGCGGAGAGAGCCGGGAAGCCCTCTGGCCATGGGGCGACCTGACTGAGGCACTGGGGGACCCCGGCCAAAATCAACGCCCCCCCCCGTCCTCTCTTTTTGGAAGGGGGCCTCTCGCACGCGTGTGGCGTCCGAGCCTCTTCTGGAAGCGCGCCGAGAGCGCTTCGCCGCCGTTTGGAAAGGCGCGAAGGCAAAATGGGATTACCGAGCAAGGGGCAAATGCCTTTGGCCAAGTGGGCCGTGAGTCTTTTCTTCTTCGGCGAAGGTGAGTCGAGCTGATGGAAGGGGGAGGTTGAGGGCACGATTCAGACAACGCAAAGACGCGGGAGGGCATCGGCTCGCGTGGGGCTTCCTTCCAAGCAGGCGTACATCGGCTCCGGTGGTTTGATCCCCGACCGCTGGAGGGATTCCGCAGGCACCTGCTAAACAGTGCGATCCTAGGAAGAGTTACGCCAGTCTAAGCCCATTGAAATCAGTGGGCTTAGACTGGAATAACTCTGCGTAGGATTGCACTGTAGCTTCATCCCGTTGAAGCCGGTGGGAGGGCGCCGCTGCAGCCCCGCGCCTGGTTATCCCGAGCTCAGGTTGCGATTTGATGACTTACCTGGGAGCAGGTCCCATTGACGGCAGTGGAACTCGCGGGTCTACAGGCGTAGGGGTTGCGTTTCAAAGGCAGAAGACCCATCTGGCTTAATTCAGAAAGTCACACGGTGGCCGTTGCTGCGGAAGAAACGGTTACAACTGGGCTAGATGCTCCGGCGGAGGGCAGTGCGGGTTACTTCAGAGCCATGGTGCAGCCTTCACGTGCTTGGACCGGGCCCCTGCCTTTCACCTCTCCTAGCCCTGAACATTTCTATAACTTTTTCGTATCTGCAGTGACACTGTTGTCTATCTGCATTCAAACTCGATTGTATGAAATGCCCCAAATTCGAAGCACAATAGGACAGAGTTAGACGGTGGTGTGTGCCCCCCCCCCCGAGCCAGGTTCTCTTTCCTCACCCTCCCATTATATTAAATTGTCTTCAGTTTGATAAATGGAAAAAAGCGTCAAGATGAAAAGTTATTGGCTGGCTAAGCAGATGATGCTTCTCGCAGCTGTTTAGTTTCTAAGGCAAACAGAAAAAAGCCATTATCTCCCCCCTCCCCGACTCCATCTGGCCGTGTTTGCCAAAGCGTTTCTGATGTTTACGTGAATAAATCAAAGTTGGTGTTTTGTAAAGAGTCTTGCCGGTAGTCTCCTGGGGTGGGGGGACCCATTTAAATCATTAACCCCTCCCCGTAAGACAAAGAACACCTTTTTCAGACTGAAATCACTGGCAGCGTTAGAGGTGGGGCATTTGGCTATTCTATCGCTTGTTTTCACTTAATGCTTTGCCCGGATTAATCATTTGAAAACCCGTCAGTGGTGGGTTTAAATAATCATGAGTTCTGATGATGATAAAAGGGGACTTTGGCATCCTTCTTGGGGGCTCCAGAGCTGTTTCCGCTGGAAACTTAGTTCTTACAATATTTTAAGTCTTTGTGCCACAAGACTTTGTCTGTCTTTGTTCTTTGCTCATGGTAAAGGTCTGTACCTCTTTTTCATTGTGTTCTAAAACTTTATGAAAATATGGCGGTTGCCATAATTCGGTTTGACTTGACAGCATGTGTGTGTACACACACACACACACACACACACACACAGAGAGAGAGAGAGAGAGAGAGAGAGAAAACAGGTATAAAATGGACAGAATACAAACATTAGAAGTCCCCTTTTACTATTTATCGAAGTATTTAATGCATTTGCCAGTGTGCTTTGTGGATGCCTCATGCTTCCTTTAATTTCCCCTGCATACATTTAATGTGGTCAGTGTGCACACTGCTTTACAGAGTAGCTTGAGTACAAGGGAAAATCCTACTCCCTACCCTTGAGGTGCTTGCAATGTATGTTTCAACACCAAGAAAAGGCACTGAGAGAGAACAGTACAGAGAGATACAACAGCTTTTCTTAATGCAATGTTCCCCACTGGCAGTGTGGTACTTTTAGAACTACAAACATTTGCAGTTTGGAAAGTGATTTTGCATTTTAAAATTCTGAACACATTATGTCGAAGGGAACGGAACGTGGATTAGTGTACAAATTAATCTAGAATTTGAAAACACGTTTGTGCTTTATCTTCTTTGTAATCGCCATAATATTCATATAAAATTCCTTTCTGTCTTCCTAGAATCTGTTTCATGGCCGAGGAATATGATTCTAAAACAGATTTTCGATTTGAAATCTCAAAAAGTTTTTTTTGGGGGGAGGGGGCGTATGTACAAACCAGCCCAGCTGAACTTGCTTCATCATAAACACGTGTTAGCTGCGTATCGCCCCTGGTTTTTCACAAAAGGAAAACCAGTAAAAAAGATGTTCCACAGGTGATGTTAAGAATGTCTTTCAGAAATAAGGTTAGCAGGGTTTTTTCCCCTCTTTTCCTGGTGGGGCTCCTTTGTCTTTTTGAAAAGAAATATTGGTATCTTTCTAGCTACATTTCTGTGCTGGGGGAGGGGAGGGCAGGCAGAAATGAGAAGTGCTCGCAGCAACAGCAATGCAACCCTAAACAGAAAGCAGATTGTCCAGGGAAGGTTTCCTATGCAAGGCCGGGCCAAAAGCTCAAGAGCTGTGTAGGAATATCCAAACGCCGGCATTCAGCTGGCCTTGCACAGGCAAATAAAGGAGTCCAGTGGCACCTCAAAGACTAACGACATTTATTCTAGTCTGAGTTTTCATCAGAACTCACTTCAAGATGCCGCTGGACTTCTTTCTGCTTTATTTTGCAGCAGTAGACTAACATGGTTGACCCGAATCTGCTCAGCAGAATCCATTGTTTATGATTCAAGGCTGTAGAGGGAGGTTGAAAGTTACCGCACACTTTACTGGAATGTTTGCATTAAAAACTTGGTTGGTGTTGAACTCTGGTCTGGTGAGTGTTTGCAGACTTCGCTCAGTTTCTTCTTCCTTATTCTTCAAAGTTGCTTGAATACTGTGGAAACGTTGCAGGTCCATGGCCCGTGGGGAATGCATTTGAATGTTTCATTAACCGCACTGTGCTCCTCCCTGCACGGTATCCTCTTCTTCTCTTTATCTTAATTCAACTTTTCCAATGGGAGTTAAAAGTTTTAGACTTCCCACTATATGAACCATCAAGTATTGTTATTTATTCCATAGTGACGTACATGAAAGTTGAGATTGGAAGTCCATGGCCTGTATCCAGCTAGACCTTTCCAAAGACTTGCGGTCTCCAGGTTTCAGAAGAGGGGGCAATGGTTTCCATCAATTCCTGCCTCCCATTGCTGACCCCCACTGGGTCCTTCTGCTCTTTCTGGGGCCTGCTGTTCCCCCGGGAACAAAATTGGGGCTGGGTGGGTACGTCTCCATCTGAGAGGTCTGTGGATCGGTTGATACTCACCAATAAATTTGATTTGATTGTAGCCTGAAGGGGGAACCCCCTTGACTTCTTTGAACCACGATCAACCTTGTCTCTCCTGTAAGGCTCTTTTCTTCATCTTTTTTTTTCTCGCCCTTTGGAGGTGGGTCTTGCTTGACCGTGTACTTTATTGTCTGGGTGCTGGACTTGTGGACCCGGATATCAAAAGTCAGTTTTGAATCCTGAAAGTTGCAAACTCTTCATGGGGCAGTGTTCAGTGGGGGGATGAATGACGTCCTACACAAATGGTGCCTGTTGTGCAAGGAAACTATTGCCTCACTTTGGAAGATGTGTAACACAGCGTTCATATTTATGTGACCTAAAGGTCCATGTGTTTTTATAGTGTGGGAGGGTGACAGTTGGGATGAATTTCAAAGAGGCTCCAGCCATGTTTTGTAAAGGGTTGGTGGTGGAGAGTGCCCTCAAGTCATAGCCGACTTACGGCGACCCCTGGTGGGATTTTCATGGCAAGAGACTTCAGAGGTGGTTTGCCATTGCCTGCCTCTGTCATAAAGGATTACTTCATACGTTATACAACAACATGTATCTGAAGAAGTGAACTGTGGCTCTCGAAAGCTCATACCCTACCACGAATGTTTATAGGTGCTACTGGACTCTTGTTCTTTTCTACTGCTACAGACAAACTATCATGGCTACCCATGTTGACCTTATTTTAAATTAGATGAACAATATGACAATGAACAAACCATATGACTAGACATATATGTGGGGACCTTTTGTGTGCCTTTGCCCCAGAAGTTGAAATGTTAACTCCAAAAGGTATATTTTAACGTTTGAAAAAATGAATGAAATCCTGCCCACAAGTCATAAGTCATAGTTGACTTATGGTGACCCCTGGTGGGGTTTTCATGGCAAGCGACTAACAGAGACGGTTTGCCATTGCCTCCCTCTGCAACCCTGGCCTTCATTGGAGGTCTCCCATCCAAGTACTAACTAAGGCTGACCCTGTTTAGCTTCTGAGATCTTACATTTTAGCCAACAAAAATCTGAATATTTCTGTTGTCCTTTTAACACACTTTGATCTGTGCTTTTAAATCCCATTGATTTCAATGGGCAAGCACATTATTTGACCTCTCCTACTGAAGCAAGCAGAGCAAGTCAATGTTTAACTTTGTCTGGATCATATAGACCCATATAGACCAAATTGTGATGGGCAAGTAGAAGGTAAGATCCTTTATACTGTGTACACCTTTGCTGCATATCATCAAACGAACTGAGGACTAAACTAGGTATTATGTCTGCGATGGGTGCCACATGGTAGGAGGAGGACAGCCTCACACCCTGTTCTTGAGCTGCACGGGGCCCCGGAGCACTTGGGAAGTTGGGTATCCCTCGCGTCACGTCTGTCTCTAGATGGTTTCGGGTTCCCTGACTTGACTTCAGGCAGCAGTTATAGCCCGATCTTGTCAGATATTGGAAGCTAAGCAGGATCGATACTTGGATGGGAGACCACCAAGGAAGGCTCCCCAGAGGAAGGCAATGGCAAATCACCTCTGCTTTTCACTTACCTTGAAAGCAACTTGCTGGAGTCTCCGTAAGTCAGTTGTTACTTAACGGCACTTTACCCACAACTTGACACAGAGCAGGTGTAAGTCCAGTTTGGGCTCTTTCCTGCCACCCTCCTTTGCGAAGTTTGAAGCCTTCCTCCAAACCTAAGTGGCTCTTCCTCTGCTAGAAGAGCCACATGGGGTGGGGAAGGCTCCTTCAACTGGAGGAACTTCCTCCATCTTAAGCAGGGCCGGTGCCAGGGTTTCTGGTGCCTGAGGTGAGACATCTACTTGCGCCCCCCCCCCCTTTAACCAATTTTAAAAAACACAAGAAATGTAGGGAAAATGAAAACTTTTTACATTTTTAATTTAATTTTTATTTCTTAATTTAAATTTTAATCCGCGATTAGACCTGCGAGTTTTTAAAGGTGTGCACATACAAGGTGTGGAATGACAGGGGTTGTCATTCCAGTCCGAGAGCCCTGACCCTATTCTCAGAAACAGTCGTTCCACTCTTTGACCTGTCATTCCAGTCTCTGAGCACAGGATCTGTTCCTAGGGGCTGTCATTCCACTCTGGGGCTGTCATTCCAGTCCAAGAACACTTCTGCTACTCCCAGGGGCTGTCATTCCATTGTGGTGCCTGTAATTCCACTCCAAGAATGCTTCTACTGCTACCAGGGGCCGTCATTCCACTGTGCAACCTGTCATTTCTTCCCAGAGCACAGATTCTGCTCCAAGGGGCTGACATTGCACTCTGGGAGTTGTCATTCCAGTCCCAGAACGCTGCTTCTACTCCCAGGGGCTGTCCTTGCACTGCACTCTGGGGGCTGTCCTTCCAGTCCCAGGGCACTGAGCCTATTCCATGAACTGTCATTCCACTCTGAAACCTGTCCTCCTGGTCCTGGAGCACAAGCTCTATAGCTAGGCACAGCCATTGCACTCCGGGGGATATCATTCCACTCCCAGAGTATTCTGTCTGGTCTCAGAGACCTTTATGGAAAATCCATTCCACATTCTCTTTGCAACTTTTTTTGTGTTGTGATGCATTTCAATGGAGCCCAGGCAAGTAAATTGGCATCCTTGGGTTCCATTATCTCCAATGGGCCTTCAAGCCTCTCCTATTATTTCCAATGGGCAATCCTCCTGTCATTCCTTTTAGTACATGGTGGGGTGGGGGGGAAGCAAAAAAGAAAGAAGGACGCAAGGGGGAGAAAAGATCAGATGGGAGTTTGCTGCTCCCCGGCCAGCTAGAGTGTCTCTTGCTCCACGTGGAAGCTTCGCCCAAGGCTTAAATTGAGAAAGAGAGAGAGAGAGAGAGAGAGAGGAGGGGGAATATGGCAGAGAGAGAAATGTCCCCGCTGATTCTCTAGGGCCTTCCCACTTTCTCCTTTCCCTTCCCTTTTGCTTTCTTCTGTCATTATTCCGTCTCATCCCCCCCCCCCCCAGTCACTCAAAAGAAACATCACTTTTCCTCCACTCCTTTCCAGTTTATGAGGCGACAGGCAGGGGATGGGGGGAATGCTTGGCATGCGTGCGTCCTCTCAGCCCTCCCACTTGGTTGCTCCGCTGCGCACGCGCACCCACCCGGGTGCCCCCTCCGGTGCCTCTGTGCCCAAGGCAGTTGCCCGACTTGCCTCCATTGACGCGCCGCCCCTGATCTTAAGGTACTATTCTGCAGGGTTGATAAAGCTGAAATCCAACCCGACGAATAAAAAAGAGTGGGGAGAGAGAGTAATTCCTTTGTAGTATCCATTTACAAGCATAATTTTGTTACCTGCTTTTCTGAGTCTTCAAATATAGGTTAGAAGATTATATTACAGTAGCATCAAGAAACCTAAGCTGCTGTCACTAGAGTTAAAGAAATTATTCATCCCTGGTCCATACTCAAGGTTATAGCAAAGCAATGTGCCAAATGTCTCATATCATGTTAATCTTTTGATCTGTCAAGAGCTAATGGCATCTGTCAAGAACTGAGGCTATACCATTTCAGACTTCAAGTAAGGCTTGCAAAATTCCCAAATGCATAGAAAAGTAGCATGCCAGAGAATTCTAGCGTAGTCTTTGCAGGGACACTGATTTTCTGAATGCAGAGATTTACTTTTGTATGGAGGAAAAAATAAATTGTCTGGACCTCACCTGCAGTCTATGAAGCCTCAAGAAGGAGTTTACAGTCTGTAGCTGTTCCAAGACCCCAAGACAGTCGACGTGTTGAAATTGTTGCTATAGGGGTTGTGTGTTGGCTTAACCTTTTGGTCAAATCGACACTAATATGCGAAAGAGAGATCTTGCACTGGAAGAGTATCCCCAAATGGAAAGAGCAAAGGATGTGACACAGACCAAGTTGTGAATTTGATAGGTTTATTCAGATCAACTTGCACAGGTTACAGAGAACAGCTTTTAAAAATCATGTTGCAAAGTTCTAACAAGCCAGACTATAAAGCCAGATGGAGATAGAGGCAGCATAGCTAAAAGGATGCTCAGTAAGATGCAATGAAGCATAATAAGTTGTCTTACCAATCCGAGATGAACCAAGGAGTCTGTATTGGTGGAGAGAGAGAGAGCTTCGCCTTTTTCCTGGGTCTGAAAAGGAAAGGGGAAGAGGTAGGAAAGAGATTGTATTCTTTCCTCCCCTCTTCTTGCCTCTGCCATCTGCAAGGTTCATTCTTATATTCTTGAATAGTCTCTTCCCTTCTCTTCCACCAATAAGATCTCTCGGAGCCATCTCTGGCAAGGAAACCACCTAAAAATCATAAAGTCTGCAAAACAGTTGGGTCATCTCAATCCCCCAATATTTACCATTATTGCTCAAATGATGACAACATGTATCAACAAAAATCCCCTAGGTTATTCTGACCCATTCCAATCATACCCCATTGCACCACGTAATTGTACAAAGGTTCATTCAGACTCCATTTTGTTTGGTTCAGTGTATCCTAAATTCCTTATAACTATGTAATTGTAGCTGTGTATATGAGGATATATATATTGTATGATTACTAAGTTATTCTGTGTGATTTGTCCCTAGTAGCCTATGTGAATATATGCATACATGTACTATGTGTTGCTTAAATAGGAGTCTTATGTCAGTGTGCTGTCAGCAGAATGATAATGTACAATGTGAGGTGGACACAGTTCTGATTCTAGACAGATCCGAGTGACTTCCACGGGCGAAAGGAACTGTTTTCCAGAGAGAGAGAGGAACTTCAGCTCACATTATCAAAAGAACCAGTTCCTCTATCTGTTTCCTTCTTAACTGTAAGTGGGTGTTCAAGTTCTTCTCATAGGAAACAGGTGGCTTAGTACAGCAATTTACTATTTCAATGGATTGAATCTAAAAGTTACAGAAGAGAAAAAACATTTTAAATCTGCGGCTTGACATTCTCATCCCCCCCCCTCCCGGCTGCTGAAATATGCCCAGAACCACCTCTGGACAGTTGAAAAGATACAGAGAGTTAAAGTGACCAATCGATTGTTTTCCCACTTCTGTCCACAAGCCATAAGCAAACAGCACACTGTTTCCGATCAAAGGGCACAGCATTTCGGATCAGTGAAAGGGAAAAAACACATCTTGTGTCTAAGACATGATGTCTGATTAAAATGGTAGTTTTTAAACAAAATGGCTTCAGATTAACACGTTTAGGCTCTGTTACACAGGAATATAACGTGTTAGTTTGAATAAGAATACATTTCCTCTAAATAGTTTAGATTTTTCAGGATGGTTGAATGCCTAGTTAGCGGAAGGACCAAGTAGGAATGAAGTCCACACCCTGCTGGGTCAAATCCACATTACTCATTCTAAGTCGCATGTTCCCCACATTCCCCACGCAATCCCGAGTGCCGGTCACATTACCTCATTAAACAGATGCATTTCATTCGCATTTCTCCTGAATATGTGGTCACAGGTTTTCAACGGGAGTTTCACGGTGGCCGTGAACGGGCCAATGCGCAATTTACGCGGTTTTTTTTAAAAACCACCCCCCTTCCTGTCTCTCCGGCCGTTCCGAGAGTTCCTATTGGCTGATTCAACTTGCAAGTGCTCCGTAGTCTGCAAAAGACTTTGACTTCATAGCATTGGATTTATTGATTATGCTGTTTCTGAATCAAATCTGATAGTTTAAAAAATCATTTTGGGGTGAATCCATCCTCAGAACGGACTCACGAAACTTCTTTTTAAACTGTTTTTTATATTTTTATTTTATATTACTGTAATATCGAAATTATGAAATATCAAAATAATGACACTCCAAGGAAGTGAAACTTCAGTAAAATTCAGGCACTGAACTGTCCTGCATAGGAAATGCCCACGAAAGCTTCCCACATGCTTCCAAATTTCCAAAAAAGAAATGGGAGAGAGCCATCAGTGCTGTCAGTGGGGGAAAGAGAGGCATCATTATCTTCAACGATGTTTCTTTATAAGGCAAGATCGAAATAATGGAAAAGTGCGCTCAAAAAATTTTAAAAAATGGGCGGGAAAAAAAGGTCCCGCCCAAAAAAGTGGTTTTTGAGTGGCCGTGTGACCGGAGGGACGCGCGAGAAAGACGGTTTGGAAGCAGGAATGTGAATGAAGAGGAAAAAATTGCGGATTGGAGGCAAACGGAAGATATCCGATAAATATGCGGGTAATGGATGAATGTGGATTCGACCCTGGTTTTCCAGCCTGGCACAGAAGTATAGAAAAAGGGGTTTGAATTGTCTGGGAATTGTACTGGGGTAAACAGTTAGCAATGGGTGAATACTTTCTAGGAACAGAAAATGTTTTGCTGCTTATAAGGTGGTGGTGTTTCCCTCTCTGACTTCTGCCCTATGTCTTTCATCAGCCTTCTGTTAGATGCTTGGGGTGTGAAAGGGTTGCAGTATGAAGTTTCTTCCAGTTTTGCAGCTGTTTGTGCTAGAACAAGCCATAAATATTGTAATATGTGTCTAGACACATTTTGTGCAGTGTTAGAAAGAAATTGTGATGGAAAAGTTTTTGGACAGGTGGTTTCTTAAACAGATAGATAAAGACATAGAAAAGAGATAAAAATGAATACTGTTTTTCTTTCGGCACTGATTATCTGAGCGAGTGAAGTGTGGGCTCTTCTCAAACATGAGCTTTTCCAAGCTCAAGCCCTCACTATTCCAGCAAGATGGAAACATGGAAAGGGCTCCAAGAAACCGATGTGGATGCACAGAGAGCTCCAGAATAAGCTAAGGGAGAAAAAGGAAATGTTCAGGAAATGGAGAGAAGGACAGACTTCTAAAGAGGAATATATGAGGGTTACTAGGTACTGCAGATCAGCCATCAGAAAAGTCAAAGCTCAGTATGAGCTGGGTCTGGCCAGGGGGGCTCGCTACAATAAGACAAACTTCTACAGATATTTGAGAAACAAACACAAGGTAAGAGAGGCAATTGGACCGCTGTTGGGAGTAGAAGAAGAACCTCTGATGGAGGACAGAGAAAAAGCAGACAGGCTTAATGACTTTTTTGCCTCTCTTTTCTCCCTGAAGAACTCGAGCTCATCTAGAGAAGGTAGAGGACATGACAGGACACCTGAGTGGCTAGTTGACATTGACAGAGAGGTTGTGGAGAGGCACCTGGCTGCACTGGACGAATGCAAATCCCCTAGACCAGGTGGTGTGCACCCCAAAGTGCTCAAAGAACTTTCTAGAGAACTTGCAGAGCCTCTGTCCATCATCTAGTAAAGGAGTGGCAAACACCCAACTTCTACAGATAGAGTTAAAATTCAACAAGACCTGAATACTCTGCAAAAGTGGGCGGTTGTGAACAGGATGCAATTCAACATAGATAAGTGCATAGTATTACATCTGGGCCCCAAAAATGGGAAGCACAAATACGGGATGGGGGATACACTTTTGGATAGTAGTGTATGCGAAAGAGATCTTGGAGTAAGAGTGAACTAAATGTGAGCAGTCAGTGTGATGCAGTGGCAAAAAAGGCAAACTCAGTCTTGGGTTGTATCAAAAGGGCCATTGTATTGAAATCGCAGGAGGTCATAGCCCCTCTCTATACTGCCTTGGTCAGGCCGCACCTGGAGTATTGTGTGCAGTTCTGGAGGCCTCAGTTCAAAAAGGATGTGGACAAAATCGAGAGGGTGCAGAAGAGAGCGACGAGGATGATCAAGGGTCTGGAGACTGAGCCCTACGAGGAAAGGCTGAGGGCCTTGGGAATGTTTAGTTTGGAGAAGAGATTGAGGGGGTACATGATTACTCTCTTTAAATATTTGAAAGGCTGTCATTTGGAGGAGGGCAAGCAGCTGTTCCAGTTGGCAGCAGAGGGTAGGACCAGAAGCAATGGGCTTAAATTACATGCAGAAAGGTACCAGCTGGATTTTAGGAATAACTTTTTCATGGTCAGAGTAGTTCAAAGGTGGAATAAGCTGCCTAGGGAGGTGGTGAGCTCCCCTTCAGTGGCAGTTTTCAAGAAGAGGCTGGACGAATATTTGTCAGGGATGCTTTAGGCTCATCCTTCACTGGGCAGGGGGTTGGACTAGATGGTCTGTATGGCCCGTTCTAACTCTGTGATTTTGTGATTCTGTGATTGGTTTGTCCAAATTCTCAGTGTTAGTTACCGGGCTCCTGGAGAGATGTATAGTTGGACCTCCTAAGACTGAAAGAGACATTGGATAGTTTGGGCCCATGGCTTTCTGCTTGGATGCCATGTTAGGGACAGTTGAGGGCAAGACAACTCGTCTCCTCAGTTGATCCACATGTCTTCGCACAATTCATCCGTCCTATATGGTGACAGAATAGGCCTGTCTCTGTTCATGCTATAGCAGGTATCCACGATGGACCTGAGCCAAGTTTTTGACAAACTGCATCTCCAGTCAGAAAAAAGTCCCTTCACTCGTCTGTCATGGTGCCATTGTCACTGTTGTTTTTTGTGATGCATACATCCTGTTAGGGATGGGTGTAACAAATCAAACTTGGACCTCAATTTCCATCCCATCAACATTTCAGATGGAGACAGATTTGTGGTAGAATGTGGCTTACTTCTATAATTGAAGAAGTAACAACCAAACTTAGTATTGAGACTTTCACCTGGTATTCTGGAAATACCTTCCTTTAAGGGCTGCACTGCACGTTCTGCTCGTCCATTTGATGATACAGTGATATTTATAGTGCAGCTGTAACATGCTGAACACCAATTTGGTCCATAAATCTTTTGAACTGTTGACTAGTAAAGGAACTTGCATTATCTGTCACACAAACATTTCAGGCAGTCTGTGTATACTGAAACACATTCTTTAACTACTCAGTGGTAGCTTCACTAGTTGACGTAGACGTAGGCTGAATCTTCACCTCTTTAGAATGTGCATCCATCCACAGCAGGGGACCAAATCAACTTCCAAGGTTGATTTGGCCACTCCCAAGGATGGAGGGGAGCAACAATAGGCATTTTATGGCTTTCTTGGCACAATCCACACACTTGTTCTGTATGCTCAGTTTCTTGGTCCATTCTCAGCCACCACTGGTAACTTCTAGCTAAAGCTTTCATTTTTGTGATTCCAGGGTGAGCCTGGTATAGATCTTATAATATGGTCTCCTGTACCTGTTTTGGAATTACTACATGGATGCCGCATAATATGCATCCGTCATAGACACCCAGTTCACATTGATAGAATAATACAAATTCTTTATCTTTCAAAATATGTGGTCATCTTCTCAAAATAAATTCTCTGACTTCAGCTAATATGGGATCTGTATCAGTCCATGCCTTTATCAGTCTAGCTGTCACTGGCAGAGAGGCAAGGCAATCTATGAGTAAGACACGATTGTCATTGTTTACCATTGTAGACATTGCAGGTAGTGGTAGGCGACTCAAAGCATCTACATGGCCCAGTTCCTTTCCAGCTGTATACACAATATTAGGCTCACGAAGTGACAGCACATCTCTGGATCCTTGGCAAAACCATTTGTGGTACTGCTTTCCTCTCCTTATGGCTTGTTCTTCTGATGTTATTTTGCTGTTTTACTTGAGCCCCCCCTTGAGTAAGTCTGTGGGCTGGTAGAATATAAGTCTTATAAATAAGCGTCATTAGATTTTATGGGGAAAGTAATTTGCTTACTGCGTAGGGTGTCTCATAGTCACAAATGATAATGAAGAGGTCAGTCCCTTATTTATAGTTTTTGTGTGGAACAGGAGTCTTAGTATTGAAATTTAGGTTAGGGAAGGAAGAAAATCTTACCCCCAAATAATTGGTAGGGGACAAGGAGATGTGTCCCCTTGTTCTTTTTAAAACCACCTCCTCTTTTTAAAACCACCTTTATTTATTTATTTCCCTCCCTCCCTCCCAACCTTCTTGTCTGTTTTTCTTTCTTTTGTTTTCCCTTCTTACCTGCCTGAGTCTCTTTCTCTGTTCTTTCTTTTTCCTTCCTCTTTATTCTCTTCTGGTGTTGGCTTCTTGTGTAGAAAGCAAGAACCTCTCAGAATGACTGAGGGAGTCAACTTTTGGCAACTCTCCCAGTTCTCACTGGTGCTTCAGAGTCTGGCAAGGAGAAAATGAGAGGGGGGGGGAATATTCTTTCAGTCGAAAAGCCAGAAATGATGTTGGAATGACATGCTAGGATTAGTCCAAACCACTATAGTTTAGAGTTGGGGGCAAATTCTAGAGTACCATCATGACGTCACTGTTGGTTTTTTACTGGAAGTGACATCATATGTTAGTTCAATGCTGGCAAACCTGTCCCTGTCTTCCAAATCTCCCTAGAATGATCCCTGATGGTCACGTTTGTGGATCTCTCGCAGTGGAGAATCTTCTGCATTACCTATTTTGTTGCCTGTTATATAGTGTGCGTAGAGCTAAATTTTTGGCTGGAATTCTACCGGCCACAAATGCATATTCTGAAATCGAGAGGTTGGTGTTTTTGTTATCAGACATTGATAACTATGCATCTTACAGAATCTCTCAGTTTGCACTTGCAGCCAAGAGGATTATAGATCTAAGGTGGTACTGAATGGGGTGGTCTCATGATTGCTAGGACTGTATTATTTTATTTAACGCTTTTTAAACTATGATATTAGATGTAATTGTTTTTAGCTGACATGATGTATGGTTTGCAAAATATGTAATGGTCTGTGGCTATAGACAATAAATATATTACTACTCTTACTACACATCCTGACCTGGATAGCCCAGGTGAGCCTCATCTCGTCCGATTCAGTAGCTAAGCAGAGTTGGCCTTGGTTAGTAACTGGATAGGAGACCTCCAAGGAAGACCAGGGTTGCAGAGACAGGCAATGGCCAATCACCTCTGTTAGTCTTTTGCCTTGAAAACCCCGCCAGGGGTCGCCATGAGTCAGCTATGACTTGAGGGCACTCTCCTCCACCACACTGCTACACCCTTTTTATAGGGTTGAACGACATGTCCTGGCTGACGAGCATCTGTTTCCTGGCTCTCAGTAATGTGGAGGTGATCATATTTAGGGGGAAAGTGGCAGGTAAATATATGTGCCTAAACCTCCTCCATTTGCTGATGCGCCCTTCCAACCCATCTCTGGGTTCTCCTGCCTTGGATAGGTTTGGAGGAACATTTGTTCATGCAAATCCATCCCTGCTTGGAGCTGCCGTGGAGAGGCCAATCAGTGAAAGGATCTTGCATCTCCGAGCAGTGCAACCCAGTCTCATTTTGGGACACCCCTTTATGCACTATTGTTTACAAAAGTAACTTGGAATTGGGAGTCTCATATTTGCTCCGTAATGGATAAGCCTACAGATGGTATGAGAAGTAAGCCATTTGGAAGTAACTTTTTGGTAAGTGAGTAAAAAAACCCAAATCAAAACCCAGAATATATATCATAACTGCTTTATGCTATATGGTGACCCGAAGTTGTTCTGCCAGGCATATGACTGGGCCTCCGCCGGCCTGAAAAAAGGGGTGTATAAAATCTTAACCCTCCCTGTGAAGGCTGTCCACCATCCTGTTTTAAATGTGTATGGATTTATTGTATTTTAATATGTTATTTTTATTGTATTTTGTATTTTAATATGTTGTTATCTGCCCTGGGGAGGGCGGAATAGAAATCTGAAATAAATAAATAAATAAAAGACAGATTTTCTTACAAAGAGTTAATTTGGTACCAGTTAGCAGTAGTACAAACCAAGAATTGTTTTGCAATGTTTGGAATTATTCCTGAGGGCAAATAGAATATGATTTATCATTGCTTGATATTGATTAGATAGAATATGATTGGATTTATCTTCTTGGGCCTTATTGTTCTTGTAACACAATGTTGTTGCCTTTACTAGTGGCTGAGTCTGGTTCAAGAACAAAATATTTGGATCTTGGTTTTAAAAGTGCCTTCTTCCTCTCTCCCACTACTTGGGCCAAGAATGCATGTTAATAATTGTCAGTAAATTCTATTCTCCAACTAATAAAAGCAGTGTAGTCATGTGTAAAAATATCCTTTGCTGCTTTCTGGAGGGAAAAAAAATCTTTTAAAAATTGATGTTCCTTTCAAGTTCCCTTTTTTTGCTGGGAAGAATTTTCTTTAAATGAGTAGGACGTATATTAAAGTCTCAATTTCTAGGAAATGCTAATGAGATTAAACAGTGAAGTCAGGTCCTTGAGAAAGTCAAGGGCTGAGTTAAGAACTTGTATAAATTTTGCTGTGTATCAGTCTATTTGGGCAATGTGATGTTCATGGAGCTGTAATTTCCATTCTGGTTTAAGGAAGTTTTTATCAAACTTAGTAGCTGGGGAGAAAACTTGATGTGACGGCAGCACAAACTTGACATTGGCCATGCAGAGTTCCAGTAAAGTGGGTACACATACTTAATTCATATAAACCTTAAAGGTTTACTTTTAGCATGAGCAATGATCACCCTTAAAAACATCCCCTCCTGTATTTCTGCTTCAGTCACTGTTGAGTGTGCGCCTATGCGCAGGCCAGAGATTTATGCAGAGGTGCAACAGAAAGCTGAGAATGGTGGAGAGAGCAAGAGCTTCAGAATATCCTTTCCCTTGTGGCACACTGTTTGAGAACTTCCGGTTTGGATTGCAGTCGACTATGAAGACAGCGAAAACAGAAGTTGGTTATGCAGCTGATTTCTTGAAATGATGGGCTCTGTTCTAAAAGGGAGATAACGCTCGTGAAGTTTATTTGGTTAAAGCAGTTGTGTCCTGTCTCTCCGAGGCTTGAGAGAACTTCCAAGAAAAATAAAGAATAAGCCGATTCCAACAATAATAAAATGGAATGTAAAAGAGGAATCGTATAAATAATGATCTTGTTAATAGTGACTAGTGAAACAATATGTTATCCTGTGGCAGCACCACAAAACCAGAAACACCTGTTCAGCTGCCTTACGGCATTTGGAAGCAATGGGTTTTATATCCTCTTTGGGGTAGGGAGGAAGCATGCAAGAGGCTCCCCTGAGCCATTGCCGTAGAAGCCCTGCTCCTCGCTGCAGAGGTTTTGCCTGCTACCACAATGCTTGCATATCAAGAAGGGAAAGATGTAAACAATGCTTGGGTTCTTATAAGGCCCAAGAATCTCTGAGATATGTGTGCGCTAAGCCATTCAAGGTTACAGACACACCAGAAGTTAACCAGTGGACCAATCCGTTCATAAATATGTTCCAGTCGTTGAATGGAAGAGGGACAGAAGCATTCTGCAGCAGCTGAGACTTCCGAGTCATTTTCAGTGGCAGCCCCACATAACTATGTACCAACCTTCCTTACAGGAAGACCAAGATAAAAACATACTGGACAGATAAAATGGCCTCATGGATAAACAGTATGGGAGATTGCCTTCCTCTTGCTGCTCCCTCACCACCATTCTTCACCATTCTGTCAGGGAGAAGAACAGAAATCCATGATTAGTTCAGTCAAACTGCAACATAGGAATCTTCCTGATATATGTGCCGGTAGCATCATAGTGGACTCTTTCCTTGTTGCTCAGTTATACTTAATTTTTTCTGTTAGGGTTGCCATTCCCCCGCCTGGGGCGGGGGATCCCCAAATCCTACTCTTCCCGCCCGTGCCCACTTGGTTGGTGGGTGGCGGCGGCAGCAACGGCAGCAGCAAAAGCAGGCTGCTCTCTGCCACTGCTGCCGCTACCTGTCACTGCTGCGGCTGCCGCCTCTTGCCCGCTGCCACCTCTCGCCACTGCAGCCCCTGTGTGCCAAATGAGAGTGGGTCGTGGCGAGAGCGGGTGGCGGTGGCGACAAGAGCGAGCAGCCGTGGTCACAGTGAGAGCAGCAATAGGGGGCCCCTTTGACCCGGGGGCGCCCTTTGACCCCGCGAGATGACATCACTCGTGGAAGTGATACCATCACACGAGCCGGGAGCACGCACACACAGATAAAAGAAGCCGGGATAAGTACTGGCTCCCAATCCCCCGCTGGGAGACTACAGGGACCTGGGGATCCCCTGTCGAGGGACTCCAGGTCCCTGGCAACCCAATTGTCTGATCACCTCTAGATGAACACAGATTGGACTACTGGGGTCTAAGCCAACAAAAATCTTAGGTGCAGAAGCCAAGGAAGGTTAGAATGGTCATTCAGGAGAGAATCTCTTGCACCGCGGTTGGGAGATGACTTTTAACATGGGGTATATTTTGCTGTGCAAGGGTAGAAGGGCTAGTAATGTTAAATCTCCCTATTCACAGCCATGTAAGCAGAGTCATGAAGCAAAATCAAAAAGAGTCCAGTAGCACCTTTAAGAGGTTCTTAAAGAGGTTCTTTAAGAGGTTCTTAAAGGTGCTACTGGACTCTTTTCGATTTTGCTACTACAGACTAACACGGCTAACTCCTCTGCGTCTAGAGTCATGAAGGAATCTTTTTCATTTTGTTAAGTTTGGTTTTTCTTCTAAAGATCATGAACATGGGTTTATTATTTTACTTCATTTGTATCCCACTGTTTTCCTCAATGGAGACCCAGAGTGGCTTACATCATTCTCTTCCCCTCCATTTTGTCCTCTCAACAACCCTGTGAGGTGTAGGCTAGGCCGAGTGTGTGTGACTGGCCCAAGGTCCCCTACCTAGCAAGCTTCCATGGCAGAGCGGGGATTCAGACCTGGGTATCCCTCTTCTGTTGTGGGGCTTCACAGAAAGTACAAAATGTACCCAGTAACAAATGGTGGGATAGATCCACGTGACAGCGGCTGTTTTCACACTGCTTACCGGCCACGGAACATCGCGCTGAGCTCCCGGAACAACAGCGTCTTCCTGGCACAATTTCGCGCAAGAACTGTCGTCATGGATTCCTGTTCGCGCCAGGAAGATGCTGCCATTCTGGGAGCTCGGCGCAATGTTCCGTGGTCGGTAAGCAGTGTGAAAATGGCCAGCATTTAAAAGAATTGATGGCTTGTAATAAAATGTAGTATAATATTTTTGAGAGCTTGAAAAAAGAGCCAGTGCCTAAGGCTAGTGTTTTAGGTGGGAACAGAAGCATTTGTTGGTAAAAAATCTTCTTTGATAAGAAAAGCAGCAGAGGGCTTAGCAGAGCAGTTGCTTTAGGCATCTTTGCTGCCCCTTCCCGTTTCCCTGACTAGAGAGTAAGCCGTGAAGAGACTGAATCCTCTGTGGCAGTATGTGGGGTGAAGTGAGACGTTAGCCCTTGGCCTGTGTCCCGGCATCTGAGGAAGTGGTCCATAAAGGAAGTACTTCGCCCTTTTCAGATGTTTTGGCCGTATGTACTAGGAGCCTGTCAACCACACATACTAGAAGGACGTTTTACCCATGTGGTTGCTACATTGTCTGAACAGTGAACACACAGCTTGGGTGCACATGAATCAGAACCCTGGAAAAAATTTTGGGTTGCGCATACCGCAATGGTATGTGCCTGCAGAATACGTGCGTTGATCCTGTGCAGGTGATACGATGGCTGTATGTATTGGGAGGATCGACATGTGGTTGCTGGGCTCCCAGTATGCGTGAGCATAATGTCTGGAAAAGAGCTTTTGGAATTGGAGATCTTGCAGTGAGAGCTGAACAAGATCTCACCGGTCCCTGTCTTAAGATCAAATGCATGTTAAGCAGAAGATCTGAGTGGATCTCCTGTCCTTTTTTAAAAAGTGAAGTATAGGAACTGGATGGTGCTGTAGTCTCGAGGAAGTGAAGTTTGATCATACTTTCCTCTTCCTCCTGAGCTGCTGTTAGTTGGGTGGGGAGAGAGACTGGTACATTGTGTGCTGTGCCCTTATTCTGAACCAGTAACCTGGTGCCACATTTTGATCTGATTTTTAAACATTCAAAATCATTTTTCAAGGTCCGTTCTAGTATAGTAGGGGGAAAAAACCCACAAAGATTTTGTTCTGTTTTTAGTCCAGCTTGTGTTCTCTTGATGAGTTTTTATTATGGTCAAAGATTCCTTGGAAGGAAATTAATACAGAGCTTAAAAAGCTAACATTTTTATGTGAAACATTGAATTCAGTTGAACATGATTGATAGGGCGCACTACTTTAATAGATTAGGTTTCTCACGTGGACTGATTGTGGACATTAATCTTGTATCTGCATACCAGATTAGGATATGTTAAGTGGCAGTCAGTTTTCATTACGAGAACCTTGAAAGTTCAAGTGGACGCTGACCGGCTGGTCACTGTTCTTTGAACTGGGAAGTTGGCTTACCTGACTGCAACTCAGTACCTGGCATTTTTTTGTGCAGGAATCTAACAGAATAAACTATGCAAATGACAGCTATTATACTAATCAGCTTGCAGCTGTTTATGGATAAAAACAAAGAACTGACTATGAAAACTTCAATCAGTATATGACAATGTGGAGTAAAGAAATGTGTCTTCTGATGCAAATTTCTAATATTTCTTTATCTTAGTATGGCAAGGCATGCATTCATTAATAAAGAAAACTGAATTGCTGTTGAGCTGTCTGCCCACTAGTCAATCTGTTTATAATTTTAAATGTGTTTTACTAAATATAGCCAGTGAAGGTACCTGCCTCACCCACCTTGGTGGGCTGTTACAAAGGGCTGGATCCAGCATGGGGAAAGTCTGTGACCTATGGCCAAGCTAGACATGACAGTATCTGCAGATCCAGACTGCGATTGCCATTTTAAAGAGCTTTAAAAATGCCACGAGGGGCCATAGGCCACAGCATGGAAGGCTATCTCCAAAGCTCTTTCAGCACTTGAAAAGGCATGGTGGGGGGGGGGGGAAGAGAACAGAGCCTCCATCTGTCACAGTGCGTGGCACTTAAAAGTCCTTTAAAATGGCGGTGGCGGCCCTGAGGAGGCCATCACCTCTCATTTTGTACCCTAGCTATAACCATATGGATGGTCCTAAAGAAGGGTGTAATAAGGAGAAGGTTGCCGGAAGACCATAGTTGGCACATAGGAGTATCCCAGGCAGTCACCTCAGTTTTTCTGTGGAGACAAGAAAATTGTTCCAATACCGCAATATCAAAACTGTTTTGATCTAGTTAAAAGAATAAAAAATTGCCTGATATGACTCCTGTCTGTGGATTCTTTTCAAGAAGAAACTATGTTTTATTAAGAGCTGAAATGAAATTAAAGAGTTTGCTGAGCTAATCACAATTCAAATGCTCTTATTGAACTGAATTACCTTTAGGAATTTGGCTAACTAAATCAGCATTTTCTCTGATTCTGCTGGGGGAAATGGATACAGTATTCCTAATGGTTACCTAATGGCACACACATTTCAAAAACTAATTTAATGTTATATTTAGCAGATACTACAGTGTCGTTTGTGGAACTTCGATGTGGGAGTTTAAAATATAGATAATCTTAGCAAGGCTCCAAAGGAAACTGGTAGCTTGGCTCAGTAACATAGGTTGATGTAGGAACATTAGTGATTTATGGGTAGTTTTCCAATTTTGATTTTAGGAATCACTGCTTAATATTCTCATCTTACACTAGTTTTTTTTACACCTTGTGAAGAGGATAATTTTGTGTGTCTGTTTTACACATGAGTGTGAATATTTTCATATATTGTGCAAGGTTGCTTATTTAGTTGCCTTGATTGCCTCACCAGTGTTTTCTGGGGCCTATTGTGGATTCTCTTGCACAGAAACTCCCACGAGAGGAGACACAGAGAATTAAAGAAGTTAAATGTGCAAACAGAATGGAGATGCTAGCCTGATGGATGTACTTGAGGGCCTCGGGTGGTAGATAAGCTCTCTTCCCTCTTCCCTTGAAGCTTCAGGAGATCCCATCTTCAAGAAAGCAGGGCTTATCAAAATGTGTTTCTGAGGGACTCCTCTCCAATGCCTTCTTTACATTCCTGCTTTCTCAGGGGGGGGGGAGTCTCCTTAGAGTTAGAGGGTGAAGTTACAAAATAAATTATGGGAACAAGAAGACAAGCAGAGAAGAGAGCAGCAATCCTCCATGCAGCACCTGTCTGGTCTTCCCTTCCCCTTTTGCTTCACTTCTGCTAGACCAAGATGGTAAAGAAGGATCTGGGAAGCCACAACGGCCGAGGCAGCTGCCGCCTGGACCTTTGCTGCTTCTGGCATCAGCGGGTCCCCTGCCTGGTTCTTGCTTTTTTTCATTTGTTGACTGTCACTGGCCCCCGTATACCCAAAATGACTGTTATATGGGATTGTGCAGTGTGTGCTGCTGAAGGTGGACTTGTGAAATTGTATTTGCTCCTTTTGTGCTACCGGTTTTTTCTTGTTTTATGTCTTTTAAAATGATGTGACCCACTCTGAGCCTGCTTGGTGAGGAGAGCGAACTGTAAGTCCAATAATAAAATAAAATGGATGTGTGCAGTCTCTGAGGAAGATAAGCTGATCATTTAGTCATCAGGAGGGCAGCAGAGACATGATGGCAGTAACTGCCAAGACAAGCTCACAGAATGCTCAGGCTCCATTCCTGCCTTTTGCTCGGAGTCTTTCTACACAAGACGAGTTACATGGGAACGCTCACGGAATCACAGAACCACAGAGTTGGAAGGGGCCACTCAGACCTTCTAGCCCAATGCAGGATGAGCCTAAAGCATCCCTGACAAGTATTCATCCAGCCTCTTCTTGAAAACTGCCAGTGAGGGGGAGCTCACCACCTCCCTAGGCAGCTGATTCCACTTTTGAACTACTCTGACGGTGAAAAAGTTTTTCCTAATATCCAGCTGGTACCTTTGTGCATGTAGTTTTAGCCCATTGCTTCGCGTCCTACCCTCTGCTGCCAACTGGAACAGCTCCCTGCCCTCCTCCAAATGACAGCCTTTCAGATATTTAAAGAGAGCAATCATGTCCCCCCTCAACCTCCTCTTCTCCAAACTAAACATTCCCAAGGCCCTCAGCCTTTCCTCGTAGGGCTCAGTCTCCAGACCCCTGATCATCCTCGTCGCTCTCCTCTGCACCCTCTCGATTTTGTCCACATCCTTTTGGAAGTGAGGCCTCCAGAACTGCACACAATACTCCAGGTGTGGCCTGACCAAGGCAGTATAGAGAGGGGCTATGACCTCCTGCGATTTCGACACTATGGCCCCTTTGATACAACCCAAGACTGAGTTTGCCTTTTTTGCCGCCGCATCACACTGACTGCTCATATTTATTTTACAGTCCACTCTTACCCCAAGATCTCTTTCGCATACACTACTACCCAGAAGTGTATCCCTCTGTAACGAGCTTTTGCCCGTGTCTGAAACTAAGCTTCTACTTAACCAAAAGAAAGATGCATCTTTTCTCTTGGAAAGCTTTCAGCAATTAGTTTTCAGACCTTTCAAACAGCTAAGTTCTTTGAACCACCTGTTTATCAGTACATTTATTTTATATAGTGTTCAGTATTACTTTGCAACTTTTTATCCTGATAAATACCAAGTTTAACATAATCAAAGTTTCTATGAAATGCATAGGTAAAGATAAATTCTCACCTAAATTCTCTCAAGAGATTTCTTCCATCAGAGCTCTGACATTCTATCTGAATTTGCATTTTTATAAGTCATCATAAGCAAATATCTAAGGTCTATTCACATGATAGCACAAACAAATGATAATTGATCTGATGCTTCACTGAATATTCATAGTTTCTATTGTATAACCTTCCAATTAGTAAAAAATGATGTTATACTCAAACTTGCAGAACAAAACTATAAATCTCTGAGAAGTGTCAGAAAAAGTTAAGTTGAGAGATCACTATTGGTTGAATCTCTGATAGAGGAACATTAATCTCGATAGAGTCCACTATTTTAATTAACTGTCAAAAGATTAAAGCACACCTGTCAGAATTACCTAACACTTAGAAAAAAACACACAGACGGTTCATGCAAAGTTTGAAAGTTCATCTAGAATACAAGTACATGGCCTAGTATTGCTTAGTATTGATTGTCATGTGCTTTTATCTATATTGGTGCAACACCCCATCCTGTATTTGTGCTTCACATTTTTGGGGCCCACATGTAATACTGTGCACTTGTCTTTGTTGAATTGCATCCTGTTCACAACCGCCCACTTCTCCAGAGTATTCAGGTCTTGTTGAATTTTAATTCTATCTTCTTGGGTGTTTGCTACCGCTCCCAATTTGGTATCATCAGCAAATTTAATGAGCAGCCCTTCCACTCCTTCATCCAGATCATTGATAAAAATATTGAAAAGTACCGGGCCCAAAACCGAGCCCTGCGGCACCCCACTGGACACCTCCCTCCAATCTGATGAAACACCATTGACCACCACTCTTTGGGTGCGGTCCTCTAACCAGTTCCCTATCCACCAAACTGTCCTATAGTCCAGTCCGCAGTCTTCCAGTTTATCCATTAGAATGTCATGGGGGACCTTATCAAAAGCTTTACTGAAATCCAGGTAAGTCACATCAACAAAGTTCCCATGATCCAATAAGCTCATCACTTGATCAAAGAAGGAAACCAGGTTGGTCTGACAAGATTTGTTGGGGGCAAACCCATGTTGAATTCCCCAGATCACTAAGCGGTCCTTCAGATGCTTACAGATCAATCCCTTTAAAATCTGCTCTAATATCAACAGAAGTCAGACTGACCGGTCTGTAGTTTCCCGGGTCATCCTTCTTCCCTTTCTTAAAGATTGGGATAACATTTGCTCTTCTCCAATCTTGTGGCACATCCCCAGTCCTCCAGGAGGCCTTGAAGATGATGGACAGAGGCTCTGCAAGTTCTCTAGAAAGTTTTCTCGAAAGTTCTCTAGAAAGTAAACTGATGCCGCAAGGGGAAGGGGATGATCGACATGGTGATTTCAATGACGAAGTGAAAACAGTGGGGACCCACCTGGGTAGGAAAGGTCAAACAAAGGTACAAGGCTACAAGTGTCTATATACCAATGCCCAAAGTATGGGCAATAAGAAAGAAGAGCTTGAGCTTCTATTGCAAACAGAGGGCTACGATATAGTAGGAATTACTGAGACTTGGTGGGATGATTCCCATGACTGGAATGTGCTAGTGGATGGGTATGAGTTGTAGTGAGCCCCCCTGGCCAGACCCAGCTCATACTGAGCTTTGGTTTCTCTGATGGCTGATCTGTAGTACCTAGTAACCCTCATATATTCACCTTTAGAGGTCTGTCCTTCTCTCCATTTCTTGAACATTTCCTTTTTCTCCCTTAGCTTATTCTGGAGCTCTCTGTTCATCCACATCGGTTTCTTGGAGCCCTTTCCATGTTTCCGTCTTGCTGGGATAGTGAGGGCTTGAGCGTGCAAAAGCTTGTGTTTGAGAAGGGCCCACCCTTCACTCACTCCTTTCCCTTCCAGCACACTCCCCCATGAAATAACTCTCATGAAGCCTCTGAGTTCACTGAAGTTGGCCCTATGAAAATCTAACCTACGAATCTGGCTACGAACTTCCTTGGCCCCCCAGCTCTCCAGGTTCTTTCCAAACATTTTCTTCCCTGACTTGAGAGGTGAAGCCCATCATGTGCTAGAATGCCTTCTCTAAGAAAGCTTCTCCCATGGTCCCAGAACCCAAAGTGCTCCTGCCGGCACCACCACCTCAGCCAATGATTCACCTCAAGTATGGTCTGCTCCCTTTGCATTCCTGTTCCTTTGACAGGAAGGATAGAAGAGAATACCACCTGTGCCCCCACTGTCTTCAACTGCCTTCCAAGAGCTTCATAGTCCTCTTTAATTCTTGCGATGTTATTCACGGCTGTGTCATTTGTTCCCACGTGAACCAGCACAAACAGGTACTGATCAGTCGGTCTGATCAGTTTCGGCAGTCGGTCTTTAATATCCCGAATTCTGGCTCCCAGAGATGTGTTGAATCTCTCAGAGTAGGGGATCTGGCCTGGACACATGACGTTCCATACCCCTGAGCAGAGAGTCCCCGATGACCACCACCTTCCGTTTTCTTCCACTTCCATGTGGCCCCATACCCTCTTCACTCCCTCCTCCAGGTCTTTGTGGTTCTCCTTCCACTTTTGTCTCCATCACTATCTCAAGCACCTCAAAATGATTCCTGAGCTCCAGTGGATCAGAGCATTGCCTATAGGTCAAGCTACAAGTGACGAATGACACTTGCCTGGCAAGTGAACAGACTCATGTGTATTCCTCCCTGTTCACTTGCCATTCACTTGCTCTCCACTTGATCAAGTGGAGTGCAAGTGAATGGCAAGTGAACAGAGAGGAATACACGTCTGTTCACTTGCCAGGCAAGTGTCATTCGTCACTTGTAGCTTGGCCTAACTTAGTCCGCATCTTCTGGTTTGTACTGCAGAACTGAGAGGAGGCTCAGAAGGGAGATCGACTCTTCCTTCTTCTCTTGGACTTATTTCTTCATGCATGTGCAGAGTCCCCAGGCTCTTCTCAATAAAATTCTCCCCTTCCTTGATTTCCTGAAGGGTGGTGATCCTCTCCCCCAGACTCTGAATCTTCTCCTCCAAAAGCCTGACCAGCTGACACTTCTGACAAGTGAAGTCCGCCTTCTCTTCTGGGAAGAAAACAAACACGGCACACTCCATGCATGGATAAAATTTGCATTAAACTGAGGTTTCAGAGCCTTGTAAGGCGGCATTCAGCATCTTGCAATCTGCCAGAATGTTCAGTATACTCAATAATAGGAGTCAGATTTCATTAACTGTGTGACTACCCCCTGCCCGTTCATATTTTCTTTAGTAGATAATTTGGCAGTGGTTGTTGTGGGTTTTCCGGGCTGTATTGCCGTGGTCTTGGCATTGTAGTTCCTGACGTTTCGCCAGCAGCTGTGGCTGGCATCTTCAGAGGTGGTGACACTGAGAGATCTCTGTCTTTTGGTGCTACACCTCTGAAGATGCCAGCCACAGCTGCTGGCGAAATGTCAGGAACTACAATGCCAAGACCATGGCAATACAGCCTGGAAAACCCACAACAACCATCGTTCTCCGGCCGTGAAAGCCTTCGACAATACAGCAATTTGGCAGTGCCTTGATAGAAACTTGTTTACCCATTACCAAAGGCAATACAGTCTGTTGGTGGGATATTGTATGGAATAGATGATGCAGGGCTGCTAGGTCCCCCCCCCCCCCAGTGTGGTTGAGGTATCCCACTCTCCCAGCCTCTGACCCCCTCTACCACTCACCTGGCTGGCGGGGTGGGTGGGGGGTGGAGGCCCAGAGAACAGGCCCAAGAGACAAAAAACCTTCCAAGTGTGCACAGCAGGAGCATTCCTGCCGGGCATGATGACATCACTTCCTTAAGTGATATCATCACGCCCACTGGTGATATCGCAGAGGCCCAAATCGGCAGCTTTACGCACACATGACGAAGACACCCCTGGTAAGTGCCAGATTCCCCCTCTCCTGCCAGGAGAGTAAGGAGATCTGGGAGCCCTAATCATGGGAGAACAGTTAGTTAAGAATATCGCTCCATGCGTTGAAAAAAAATGTACACACAATACATACCCATTGGTGTTTAACTGGTTCCCTATACTAGTCATACATATGATAGAAATCAGGGGTTCGTGGTTCGTGGCACCACACTGTGCCACCATTCTAGAATGTTCTTCACTGGGAGGTGTAGCAGTCCTTTTGCTGCCAGTGTTTAAGTGCCAGGTAAAGTCAGTTTTATTCCAGTGGGCGTTGGGTTGTCTCTTTACCTGTGGCATTTTCTGGTTGCTCTTTGCTATAGCTTGTTTCCCTCGTGTTGCTTTTTATTGTATAATTTCTTCTGAACATTTCTCTTGTTCTTTGATTAATTGTAAGCTGCTTTAGGCAAAAAGTTGGGAGGGCAACATGTAAGACATAGGTAAAATTAAATTATATTGTTATGGGCACAGCTGTTCTGTTGTGCAAAATGAAAGGAAAGCCATCTCTTTCTAGGTCCTTGGATAGCTTCTTAGTGGATGGCTAACAGCTTATGCTTCCTTAACAGTCTTTGGGTAGGCTGTACTGAAAGCCTCCATGTTGGAGGGTGGCTGAAGCCCCACATGCTAGAGAATGGGCTTGAAATGAATGGTGTGATGGATTTCGATCAGTGAGAGAAATCAGTTTTCAGAGCGTGGAGCCGGAGGAGGCACTTTGCCTTGAGAACAGAAGAGGATTAAGGTTCAGTATGCCTGCCTGTTTCCCACCTATTCAACCTATATATTTACGAGCAAACAGCTATTACAAGCCCCTAGCTCACTGCCCTTACATTTATTGTCACTTGGGGGGAAACAATACAATGCATTAATATAATGTATGTGCAAGCAGACCTTAATATAAAAGGTAACTACTAGTTAAACCTGACTGATTTTTTAAAATCTTTCTTGGAAGTTGGAAACTTACTATTGTAGCTTTCAGTATTGCTCCCAAAGCACATTTTCTTACCAGCTTGAACATTCTTAAGTCGGCCCTACCCTGGGGGGGGAACCTATTTCACAGTCTAATACATTTCATCATTAAAAAGCTTCCTCGTTTAATTCCAGGATATTCCAGAAGGAAGCACTTAATCGTGATGAGTCTATAACCAGCCTTCTGGCGTCCGCTGCTTCCTGATTATTTTCGAGGGTGGGGGGAGGGGATTGGAATGCTCCAAATTAAATACATTCTGCTGCAGAGCAAAGGAGGCACCTTTCTGGAAACTTCCTGAAACCTTCATTTTTTCCTGAGTTATAAATGAAGGGATTCACGGTCGCTTCTTTAGTTCTCTGAAGTAGAACAGGAAGCTACAGTTGCGTGAACAATGGTTGAGACCCCAACTTTTCAGGCATATTGTTTGTTTTGTTGCATGCTCACATTGCCTTTATTTCTGAGCGGAGACTTCCGATTCCCCACTTAGGAGGCATGAGATCTCTGCATGGGGGACGAGATGGTGGTCAAAAGAAGTGTAAGGGCAGGTTGGAAGGAGACTGCAGCTGCCTTGCCTTCCTACAGCAACGCAAAGTCTGGCTAAAATCTCATTGCTGAATCAGGGAGCAGTGCCAGAGATGTGACAAGCAGTCTGGATGGTTTACTGTGGGAGCAGTAGCCACTGGGAAAAAAATATTTGTCGCTTAGCTTGTGGTAAGCTGGTTGCAGAGAAGGAACTTTGTGGTAAACATGTTTGCTAGGAGAATGTACAGTGACAGCTGAAGTCACTTGTCAGCTGAATGTCTAGTCTTTTCACCTGTCCACTGTCCACCTTAAACAGCTGTTAAACAGCTTTGCAGCTCTGATGGAGGAGTTTTGTTTGTTTTGTTGTGATGGTGGAGTTTCACTTGGTAGTCTCGTTTGGGCATCTGCGCAGCAGGTGAGATGATTCTACACAGGGTCATCAGTGGTCAAATTACTTAAAAATACAGGAGGAAGCCAGACCTCCTATAAGGCTGTGCAAAAATGTACAGAATGACATAGATAATGTGCAGGAACATTCCAGGGCTTGTAGTGCCACCCTGGCAGCACTCCTGTGCTCCGCAACAGCCCGATTCAGCCCCCTGCAGAGCACAAAAGTGCTCCCAGGGGTGTCATGTGGCCTGTGCAATGATGTCATTTCCTGGAAGTGATGTCATCACATAGCCCGGGAGTGTTCCAGGTCTCCTGCCTGGAGGGTAAGGGGACCTGGCAACCCTAATTGTACTATACAGTAAGAAGTTACCTTTCAAACAGGTCTAGACTGTGAACAGTTGAACCAGTTGAACCAGTTGGTGTTTGAGCATTCCTTACTGGGCATACATCCCAGTATTTTCAAGATTTGGTTTCAAATATTTTAAAAGTTATGTTTAGTCATATGTTCAAACCTGTTTGCACTTGGCTTGCTCTGCCCAGTATGTGCAAAAAATTCACTGTGGCAGTCAAGATGAACCTTTCACTTAAAAAAAAGTCTCTCTCTCTTATGTAAATAAAATTTCACACGTCTCCTACTAACAGACCCTTCTGCATGCAAAGTAGATGCTTTGCCACTAAGAAAGCCGGTGTGGTGTAGTGAATAGGATCTCAGTGCCCCAGGTTCGAATCCCTGCTCTGCTATGGAAGCTCACTGGGTGACCTTGGGCCAGTCACACACCCTCAGCCTAACCTACCTCACAGGGTTGTTGTGAGGAAAAAATAGAGGAGAATGGTGTAAGTTGCTTTCGGGGTATAAATGAAATTTTTTTAAAAGCCATGCTCCTCCCCCTGAATTCTGCAATTTTTTTCTTCCAAGCTCATCTGTATTTGAAATGTTTGATACTCCTGAATGCCTAAAACTTCCTGTAGTGCAGGTCAACTCTGTGTCTTGTCTGTTGGGATACGTGAATGCCTAAAGTGGCAGCTGTCAAAAGTGTTCTTAACACAGACAATGGAGGTGAATTAGGATGTCTTCCTTTGAGCAAGAAGCGCTGTTAAGCATATTGCTGTGAAAGACATTGTACATTATGTACCAATTCTGAATGCTGAAAAGTGGAACAGTCTGCCGCAGTGGCTCCTTTTGAATTTTTAAAGTAAAGTTATTAAGGAATGTGGGTGACTACTCCAGCCGAAATTCCCAGAGGTTTGGGGTGGAACGAAAGGAAGAACGAAACAGGAGATGAGATAGGTGATTCAAACTCAAATTAGCCAGCGTCTCCCATTTCCCTGCTTTGAAATAAACCACTTTTGAAGGAGTAGAAAAGAGCAAGAGTCCAGTAGCGCCTATAAGACTAACAACATTTGTGGTAGAGTATGAAAGGTTTCATGAGTCAAAGCTCACTTCTTCAGATACTCAGCTCACTTCTTCATGAAAGCTCATACCCTACCACAATTTTTTAAAAGTCTTATAGGTGCTACTGGACTCTTACTCTTTTCTACTGCTACAAACAGACTAACATCTTGATTTGCCACTTTTGAAGGAGTTTAGTTTGAACTCTCTTCACTTCCTTTTAAAAGAAGAATGCTCTTTCAGCAACAGTGGTGTGATGTGAGTTTTCTGGGGAAAATTTCCAATTCCAATTTAAATAGATAATTTCAATACTGAAATAAATGTTAGCAAAATTTAAAGAATGTTATCAAAAGAAGACAAATATACCATGTATGAGCCTGGATGGTAAACAAGCACTGGGGCTTGTCCATGCTTCACATCCCACATTTAGCACACCTAACATGACCTATTTGCAACATAACAGCCCTGACAACTATAGATAAACAGACTATTTTTACATATGTAGAGTGGAAAATTTTCCACAGAAAAACAGAACATCAGAAAAAGTTCTGCCCCACATTCCTGAGCTGGTGTGTTCAGAGTGTTAGGCAAGGAGACTTTGATTCAAATCCCTGCTTTGCAAGGGCATGGAGTAACTCTGGGCTAGTTTCTCTCTCTCAGTCTAACCTACCTCACAGGATTGTTGTGAAGATAAATGGGGAAAGGTGATCCGTGTATGCTGCTCTGATCTCCTTGGAGGAAGGCTGTGAGAAGAATGCGCATGCTAGCTAGATAGCTGTTTCTAAGCATTTTTGGTATTTTTAGGAGTAGGTAGGCCGAGTTGGACACCTCGCGCAGCTTTTCTATCCTGACTTTGTCAGCTTCTCCTGTTGTGCTTCCTGTAGTGAATGAGTGTAAACTTTCAAACAGCAGGAATTCATTCTAAGTTGACTTGTCTGTTGTGGAATCCACCTGTAGAAAATTCTGGAGTATAGTTGAAGATAATCAATTCTTACACAGCTTGGGGTTTGGGGCTAGGCTTGCTAAGGTGGTCACCCAGGATGGCCCTGAGAGGCCACCTTAAAGCACAACCAGTGTTGTGGTTTAAGGTGTTTTTCGGAGAAACTTTGACCATGTTATTGATCTCCGTGGTCAAGAACCCTTGCTAAGCTTCAACAACAACAACAACATTCAATTTATATATCACCCTTCAGGACAACTTAACATCCACTCAGAGTAGTTTACAAAGTATATTATTATTATCCCCACAACAAACACCCTGTGAGGTGGGTGGGGCTGAGAGAGCTCTGAGAGAGCTGTGACTGACCCAAGGTCACCCAGCCGGCTTCAAGTGGAGGAGGGGGGAATCAAATCCGGTTCTCCAGATTAGAGTCCTGCTGCTCTTAACCACTGCACCAAACTGGCTTGCTTTCAAGGAACCCCTGGGTTCCCCAGAACACAATTTGAAAGCCACTGTTATGGAGAGCCTCTAACCCCTCTGAAGGATGGTAGGATATCAAGTGATCTTCAGGAAGCCAGCATCCCCATGAAAATCCATCAGCTTGCAAATGGACCATAATAGTAAACTCGATTCAGACATCATGCAAAACTGTGCTGTATTTTAATAATGGTTAGTTTGTACCTCTTACTTTGGGATAATTTCTGCTGATGGGAGGATTGCTATCAGTGTAGTGCATCTCAGGGCTGTTAATGATAGGACATTTTGGAAGTCTTTCATTCATAGGATCTCCATAAGTTGGAAGGGACTCGACGACGCATAACACGCACAGTGCACCTTCTCTGCTTTCCCCTCTTGCAGCCCCAGATGCAGATATGGGGATGGAGCCTTGGGAGGGCAGGGTTTGGGGAGGGAAGGATTCCAGCATGATATAAGGCAACAGAGACCACCTTCCAAAGCAGCCATTTTCTCCAGGGTGACCAAGCTCTGTAGCCTGACAATCAGTTGTAATTCTGGGAGATCTTCAGTCACCACCTGGATGTTGGCACTCCTAGGGACAGGGGGCCTTAGGAACAGCCTGAAGGGGGCAACCAAGGTCTATAGTGGGTGAGGGGGTTAGCAAAAATGTCCTCTGCATCAACAGAAATGTTCAAGATCCAACCAACCTTTGCCGGGCTTGTTCGTGTGTTATGTGCTGTCAAGTTGCCTCCAACCTATGAGTGAAAAACCTTCAAAGCATCCTCTCATTAACAGACTTGCTCAGATCTTGCAAACTGGAGGACGTGACTTCTTTTATTGAGTCAAGCCATCTCGTTTTAGGTCTTCCTCTTTTCCTAGCATTATTGAACTTTCCAGAGAGTCTTGTCTACTCACGAAGTGATCAAAGTATGATAGCCTCAGTTTTGTCGTTTAAGCTCCTAAGGAGAATTCAGGCTTGATTTAATCTAGTACTCTCTTATTTGTTTTTTTAACTGCCCATGGTATCCAAAAACTCTCCTCCAGCACTAGAGGTGGCACGAACAGGAAAAAAAACCTGAACACGATGTTCATTGTTTGTTGCCATCCACGAACAGGGATTCACGAACATCGACGGGCATGACATGTTCACGAACATGTTCGTAGTTGGAGGTTCGTGGGAACCAGAATGGCCACCTTGGGACTTAGCTGAACTTGAGCTGGGAAAGGCATGATCCATGGGTCTCCCCCTTTAACGTCACTTTCACTTCACAGTGGCAAAAACTGGACTGTCTGCTGGAAGCTAATGTGAGGGGTTACAAACTGACCATCTCAATGTCCAATACCTACCAAATTTGCAGGGGACATAGTCCTCACTGTCTCCCCCTTTAATGTCACTTTCTCTTCACAGTGGCAAAAACTGGACTATCTGCTGGAAGCTACTTTGAGGGGTTATAAGCCAGAAGGAAAGCCAGAAAGAGTTCAGACAGTCCATGCCTATGTTGCCAGGGGAATTGATTGAAAGGTGCCAGACTTTACGAAGGGCTGACGGGCTTGGAACGAACACATTTGCCCAGAACGGGGCCTCACGAACAGCTCACTCATGAACAGCTGATTGGACTTTTCGTGGCTTTTTTATTCATATTGCTGTTCGTGCCCACCTCTATCCAGCACCACGTTTCAAATGAATCAATTTTCTTCCTGTCAGCTTTCTTCATTGGCAGAATAAGCTCCTTGTTTTTGATAAAATTTTCTGTGTTTGTGGTGGGAAGACTTCGAACATAATACCTGATATATTTTTTAAAATAAGCGGCGCTCCCTACAGCATCATACTCCTGAACTAGCCTTGCTCATGCTTTTTACGAACCCCTCTTCTAGAGATTGAATGTTATCCTGTTACCAAGCTTGCAAACGACTTATCTTGTAGGGTAATGGCTTGCAAAAAGGGGCAAGAAAGACATAATTAATTGAAAGCAGATTCTTGCCACCCATTTCTGTGATCCATCCGGCCCATTTAAAAGCTTCCATGAATCATTTTTGCAGCGGGAACCTGAGAAGCAAAGAGCTCTCCTTTTGCCTCAGTAAACTCAGTAAACATCTGCATTTGATGACAGAGATTACTAGAAAATAAATAACAGGTAAGGATGGTTTGACATTCAGAAACCAAAAGGATATTGGTGGTTTTTCGCCGTCTTCGCCTCATTGCCCGTGGCTGATAAGTGATACAGCAATAAGGAGAGGCCTTGACTGCATTACCTGGTGTCAGCTTCCTCTGCCTCAGGAACAGAGACCACAGATGGCATTTCATTTGAAGGGTACTCATCCAAGAACAATAGGCCGTAGATTTAAAGGGGGGTAGCTACTGAGGCCAGCGAGACAGGTGGAGCAGCGGCAGAGGTGAATACCACCCCCCTTAAGAAAAGTTTAATCAGAGCAGCTGTTACTGGAGAAGAATGAGTGCTTATGCAAACAGAGCACAAAAAATTAAACTGCTGAGCCTTTTAAACTCTTTGAAACTATATTTTACAAACAGGACCAGGGCTTTTTTTCTGGGGAAAGAGGTGGTGGAACTCAGTGGGTTGCCCTCGGAGAAAATGGTCACATGGCTGGTGGCCCCGCCCCCTGATCTCCAGGCAGAAGGGAGTTGAGATTGCCCTCCGCGCCGCTGGAGTGGCACGGAGGGCAATCTAAGCTCCCCTCTGTCTGGAGATCGGAGTGGGGCCACCAGCCATGTGACCATTTTCAAGAGGTTCCAGAACTCCGTTCCACCGCGTTCCCCCTGAAAAAAAGCCCTGAACAGGACTGTAAACAACATAGAAGAATAAACTGTAAAACTATAAGTGAATTGAAGACACGAGTCACATTTAAAAATGGGAGTTTTTAAAGTGTCAGATTGGTCTTCATTTCATTCATCTTTTTTTTTTTTTTTTGAAAAAGTCGTCTTTCCGGACAGCTGTTTGGGCTGGTTCACACTTCACAGCAGCAGCAGCAGCCCTGTTTGCAAGTCCTTCCTGCATCTTTTCTTTCTGGCACACGTGGGCAGCGTGACATGCCTCCGAGGCTGCAGGTGCTCGTGGCCAATCGATGTGACGGGTTGATATTGTACAGAAACCTGGTTTGAAATCCTCCAAACCTTACTGAGTGGGTTTAGACAAGGGCCGTTTCCAGACGGCTTACCTGGCTCCGGAACGTTGCGCCATCTTGCGGGGAAAACGCGAACTATCGTGTTTTCTCGTGTGAGTTTTGCGCGACGTTGCATGATGTCGCGCAAAACTCGCGCGAGAAAACGCGATATTTCGCGTTTTCCCCGCAAGATGGCGCAACGTTCTGGAGCCAGGTAAGCCGTCTGGAAACGGCCAAGATGTTATTTCTCAGCCAAATTTACTTCTTTGGTTTGATCGGGACAAAATGGGTTGAGTCCACCTGAGCTGCTTGGGGGAAGGTTAGAATACCAATGTGAGGAAATAAAGTCCAGGATGCTGTTATCAGCGCATGGCAAAACAAAGCACAGGGTGTGTTTACAAAATGCTTGTTTTCGTGGCAGAATTATTTTTGAAGCCCCGTACAGAGATCTGTATAGATCTCAGAGGTGCATTGTGTAATGTGTTTATCTTTGTGGGTTCAGCACTGTGTTTTCTTGTCACATTCTGGTTTTCTCATTTTTGCTTATTTTTAAATATGGGCATGACTGGTGAGTGGGATCAAACATGATGTGAGAAGTAGCAAAAAAAATTTAAAAATCTTAATACGGAATGTTCATAGACGTAGATGACAAAAGATTGAAAATATAAAAATAGCCACCTGAAAAACCCCTCTTCAAAAGAATTAAAAGCTCCGGAGAAAAGTTCTGATGAGATCATTTATCCCACTAATTTATAAATCGATTCCAGCTTCCATAAAAATTCTTAATCTTGTAATTACTGTTTCATTTCAAAATCTTATCAAATGAGTAAGTTTAATCATAATAGATCACCCCAAATACCTTTAATCCAAACACAGACCTTGTATGCCTTCCCATTTCCTAGCTATTTGTATTCTTGCTGGAGTAAGAAAATTAAATGCTAACTCTTGATCAACTCTTCGTGTCAAAATGGTAGAAGGGCAGATGCATACGAAGGCATTCTTCTGTGTTAAAAACCCCCTACGTAAATAGAAAAATAGCTCATACGGAGCAAGCTTCTCTTCCCCCACCCATGCACACGCTGTTTGCTGTGCTGACATACAAATTAATTGCTTGTCATTTTTCTATTCAGAGTTTGGAACAGTTATGTTTAGCCAATCCTTGTTTCTCACATCTTCAGAAGTCCCCAAAAGACCCCTGATACAACAAGCAGGTATATTCCAAAGCCACTCCTATTGACCACGTCCAATTCAGAAGCAGCCCTGAACATGTCAGTTGAGTTTCAGAGTCCAACGTCTTTTCTTATTGAAAGCGCTTAACAACAATAATTCAGAAACACTAAAGACTATGGCAGACTGTTACAGAAAATGGTTTTCAGTGGCCAAACACAATTTATACATATTCATTGAAAAAAGTAATACTGAACTTTGTCACATTTATTTTGGAGCAAACATAAGAAGAAGAGAAACTAGGGAAAAAACTAGGGAAAAAAATGAGAAAACATTTAGGCACGATAGCAACATTGATTAATACCGGATGGAAGTAGTTGATATAAATCTGAAAATGAATATCCAGTGCTAGACGACCAAATCATGAGTCTAGCAGAAGTAATGGCCTACTCATGAGAGGAGGGGCCATAGTGCTAAAGAAGTGGTAGAGTTTCTGTTTTGCATGCAGAACACCCCAGGTTCAATCCCCGATGTCTCTGGTCAAAAGGGTCAGGTAATAGATGACATGAAAGACCTGTTATGTATTGGGTTGAATTTCGGCTTATCAAGGCCTCTAATGTATCTTGGTTCATTGAGTGTTATGCGCTGTGTTGAGCTTCAAGTTGTGCCGAGGTTCCTGATGTCTGCACATTCATTGATTACCATCTGTAGGCAGCAGCCAATTGGTCCTGAGTAATAAAGACCAATCGCTGGCCTGCCAATCTGATACATTGTATATAGTTAATGCAAATGATGGTATTCTAGGGTGCATGTTGCTATTGGTTGTTGGTTATTATCAGGGCGGGATTTGTGTGTATATATAGGCTCATGTTGAGCTTCTATCTCTGTCTGGGCCTGTCTGTTCTGGCTTGCAATAAAGTATGTTGTGTTGAGCTGAAATTACTTTGGGCTGAAATCATTTTGAGCGCCAAGCTCAATATATAATAAGACCTCTCCCTGAGGCCTTAGAGAGTGGCTGCCAGTTAGAGTAGACCGTACTAAGCTTGATAGCCCAATGGTCGGACTTGGTGGAAAGCAGCTTTGTGTGTTTGTGAGCAGCTTTGTGTGTTTGTGAGCCAGGTAAATGAGGCAGGAACTGGGTGTGGCTTGGAAACTAGAGCTAAAACACAAAGGAAAGGAGGACTCATGGACCGGAGGGGGGATGCTGAACCCAACAGGAGAAGGTCCTTTGTGCAAGAAATAACCTTCCTTCTGGATGAGGCCAAAAGACCCCTTGGCTTGCCCCTCCGCATTCCTCCTGTTGGATTACTTGGCAAATGTAGTTTTTAAGATCATAAACGATCTTATGATCTCAAAATAGTCTTGCAAAGGCAAACATCATTATTGCTCAGACCTGAAGGGTACAAGGCTGGAAAATACATGTGGAAAACTTGAAGTAGAAATGGTAAATGCACAATTTATATTTTTAGCTTAATGTGGGTAACTATTGTCAGATATTGGCCTTGCTATAATTTTCCGATCTGCGAGGCTCGCCCATAAAGTTCAGAGCTCAGAACAGAGTTGGGTTTGGTCTTAAGCTAAGAACTTTTTAGCCACACTGTTTTGCTGGAAAGGGATAAATACAAAGATTAAAAAAGAAAAAGAACAGAGGAGGGAAAGCAGATATTTGTTCTGTAAAGCCAAGGAAAAGTGGTGAAAGATGGAAATCTACATTGAACAACACGTCGGAAAATACATTTTAAGAAAGAGCAAAGCTTTGGCAACAGATGACTCACTAGATTGTTTGCATATTCCACTTCACTCTTGTATAAATAATCATTCTTAAGCAATAACTTCTTTCTCTTCCCTGCTGTTTCAAGAGAACAATTCCAAAGCTTACCACTACATATGTAGGTTGCGTGAACTGAATTGACTACCAATGTGCCCTGCGAATTAAAATCCAGGTTGCTTCAGAAAAGAATTATTTTGGTGTTCTGTTTTGATGTGAAGCCCAAAGGGAATTAGATCTGGACAAATGCCATACTTTCGTATTACTCTATGTTTCCAGACAGCCTGGGATCCCCTACTCACTACTGGGTCATCTGCTACTGGGACTTACCTCTCCCTGGTCAGAGACATAACAGAGCTGAGCAAGAGACACGGTGTTCAATAGACTATCTTCACTATCTTAAATAGTCTCCTCCTCAATTAACTTGATCTGTTTCTCTAAGATTTTAATGACTCAGTCTGCGTATTAAAAAACAGATACTTCAGGTTTTTCATCACTTTTCAACACAAGGATATGTAACAGAGTCTGTAAGACCTTCATGCCATTTGCCCACATCATAACAGGTACAAAACTAACCCATTTTCTATTTAGAAGAGTATAATAGGTCAAAAATTCAAAACATCCCCGAAGTCCCTTTTCAAAAACATAGAGTGCAAAATGTGGTGCAAAATTTCCACTCGAGATCTCAGCCAAGCAGAAACACGGAAAAGACCAGTAATCGCTTGCCCTGTCAGACTTCTGGCATCCCACTTGTGCATCTTATTGTGCAAGACACTGCACAACCATTTTCTGAGCACTTTAATTTATAGGGAGGAAAGTGCTAGGTGTTGCACAAGATGTTGTGCAAGGAGAACTGCTCTGTTTATATTATTGCTTGTACATCACTGGATCCAGGGGTCATTTAGTAGAAAAAGAGCTGCAGGGACTCATTAGCATCACTCATTAGCATATACAACGCCCCTTGACCAGGCTGAAATGGCTGGGATTTGCGGCTGCCCGAGGGGGGAGTGTTCCCCCACTTCGCAATGGCCCGGTCAGGGCTGTTTTGGCCCCAATCCAGGCCGAAAGGGGCCCAAAATGGCTCAAAAGGGCCATTTGGGGCACGTTTTGGCCTGGATCAGGCCCCAAACGGCACAGATTGGGTCGGTGCCAGGCAGGGGAGGGGTTCCCCGCCAGGCACCGACCCAATCCTGGCGGTTTTGGCCCTGATCCTGGCTGAAATGGGCCCCAAACGGCCATTTGGGGCCCGTTTGGGCCAGGATCAGGGCTGAAACAGCCTGGACCAAGTCAGTGTTATGCAGGGGAGGGTACCCCCGCCTGGTGCCAACCCGATCCCGGCCGTTCTAGCCTTGATCCCAGTGGAAAAGGGGGCCAAAATGGACAAAAATTGCCATTTTCGGCCCGGATCGGGGCTGAAATGGCCAGAACTAGGTTGGTGCTGGGCAAGGGTGGCTTCTCCCACCCAGCACTGACCTGATCAGGATGGTTTCGCCCAGAACAGGCCGAAACAGGGCCAAAACAGCCAGAAATGGCCATTTTGGGCCCGTTTTGGCCTGGATTGAGGCCTAAACAGCTGGGACCAGGTCGGTGCCAGACGGAGAAGGCTTCCCTCACCTGGAACCGACCAATCTGGATGGTTTCAGCCCCGATCCTGGCTGAAACAGGCTGAAAATGGCCATTTTGGGCCTGTTTTGGCCCGGATCAGGGCCTAAACGGCCTGGACCAGGTTGGTGTTGGGAGGGAGAGGCTTCCCTCTCCCGGCACCAACCCAATTCGGATGGTTTCAGCCCCGATCCAGGCCCATACAGGCCCGATCTGGGCTGTTTCGGCCTTGATCGCGGCCGAAAATGGCCATTTGGGGCCCGTTTTGGCTCGAATCAGGGCGTAAACTGCTGGGATTGGGTTGGTGCCGGGCAGGGGAGGCTTCCCCTTCCTAGCACTGATCTGAATGGTTTGGACCTCGGTACGTGCTGAAATGGGCCCAAAATAGGTGAAAACAGCCATTTTGGTCCGTTTCGACGCGGATAGGGGCCTAAACAGCTGGGACTGGGTCGGTGCTGGGTGGGGGAGGCTTCCCCTGCCTGGCACTGACCCAATACAGATGGTTTCGGCCCCAGTTTGGGCAGTTTCGGCCTCGATCCACACCAAAACGGGCCCAAAATGGCAAAAAATTGCCATTTTGGGTCCGTTTTGGCCCGGATTGGGGCCTAAAAGGCCAGGATCGGGTTGGTACTGGGCAGGGGAGTGTTCCCGCAGCTGATCCAGGCTGTTTCGGCCCTGATCGCGGCCTAAATGGCCCAAATTTTTTCACAGTCAGGTGGGCATGGCCACCTGATTGTTGGGGGAACTACAGGAATGGCGTTCTGGTGCGTCCCCCCTCCAAATGAGCCCTGACTGGATCCAAGCCTGTATATTTTCATCAGATATTTGCAGACTTCCAAAAGCAGCGCACCCAAAAAGTCTCTTCTCAACGGGTCTCAGTTTAAGCTGGCTTTCTGCTGAATTCTGGCATTCGTTTCTCCTTTCTTTTTATTGGTAAGTTCTTTTGACTGGAGGTCTTAAGCATGAAAACCAGTACAGTAAAACAGAATAAAATACATAGCAGAATAAGATATTGTAAGATACAAATGCAATGGAAACATTAACATATTAAAACTCTTTATAATGGCACCTTTAAAAAGTCATTTTAGTTGGAACCTGAGTGATCTCTTTTCTGTTGACAGATGCTGATCCAGTAATAACTCAATTTTTGGCAAGAATTTATAAGAGTATCTTCATCAGTATGCAAAGTAGCAGTGTAAATGTGGCAGGTTTGCTTTCTGACGGACAAGTGCCTTAAATAACCCCCCACCCCTGTTTAATGGGCAACTAATTCCACCTCTGTCTTGTCAAGGGTCGAGCACCTGAATACAATGATGGTGGTGAGTAGACCAACCTCATGTGAGCAGGGGAAAGCAACTGTTTTCAGCAACAGTTTTCAGCCTAACAGAGAACTGCTCTTCATTGCCTTCCCCTCCGGGTTCTGTCATCATGTATGAAGTGAACACTTTACAGTCTGTGTGTGTTTGTGTTCAAAGGTGTATTCAGAGGTTCCTCTGTTCCATTTTTCTCTAGCCACATAAAATGGGAGAAGCATAAAACCACCAAGATATAATCTCATATCATGTCATTTTTAGGCCTATACTAGACTGTTGGCATCCACTCTAAAACCAGGAAGATGTCGTTGCTTATAAGAGCTCTTCAAACAGCTACATCTCGTAAAATCATTTAAAGAGAATATTATACATGACATCACCCATCAGTGTCTACACTGAGTCAGAACAATTATTGCTAATCAACTTAGACTATATCTGTGTAGTTATTTTTAGAGAGTTCACTGATATTTATTGGGAAGCATACTGTAGCATATCCTTTAACCAAGTTGCCACAATAAGTCAGTTATTTCAGACTAGTAACAAAGCCCATTCTGGGAAAAAAAATAGAACAGGCTTTAGAAAGGGGAGGGCAGACAGGCAGGCATTGCCTCCTCCTCTTCCTCCTCCGTGACTGATCCCGGCCAGGTGAAGGGGGGGGCGGGCACTGCCTGCTGCTCTGCACCTGATCCCATCCAGGTGAAGGGGGTGGGCATTGCCTGCTGCTCTGCACCTGATCCCAGCCGGGTAAAGGCGGGAGGGGATTGCCTCCAGCTCCATGTCTGATCCTGGCTGGGTGAAGGGGGGGGGGCAGGCATTGCAACATGCTCCACACCTGATTCCAGGAGGGTGAAGGGGGGGCAGGCATTGCCACCTGCTCTGCTCCTGATCCTGGGTGGATGAAGGCAGAGGGCAAGCGTTGCCACCTGCTCCATGCCTGATCCCAACCACATGAAGGGTGGGCAGACATTGCTGCCTACTCCGCACCTGATTCTGGCAGGTGGAAGGGGGAGAGGGCATTGCCACCTGCTCCGCTCCTGATCCAGGCAGGGTGGAGTGGGGGGCAGGCATTTCCACCTCCTCTGTGTCTGATACTGGCTGGGTGAAGGTGGGGGGGGCATTGCCATTTCCTCTGCTCCTGAGCCCAGCTGTGTGAAAGGGGTGGGCATTGCCTCCTGCTCCGTGCCTGATCCTGGCCAGGTGAAGGGGGCTGGGCATTGATACCTGCTCCGCTCCTGATCCCGGCTGGGTGAAGGCGGGGGCAGGCATTGCCACCTGCTCCATGCCTGATCCCAACCATGTGAAGGGGGGCAGGCTGCCCACGTGATCCAATGAAACAATGGTTCTTTGATAGGTTAATGGATTCGTGGTTTCTTATGAAACTAGAAATAGTATTGAGGATTCAAGTCATATGAAGGAAGGAACACAGCATCCTAAAGGGACAAGTTTCCCTCTCTATCATACTATATAAAAGGCTAACTGTGTTCCAGACAACTTTCTTCCTACCCTGGTTTGCTTCCAGAGGGCGCTTCCGTGGAGAGAAGACGAGAAGTGGTAGCCCATCACTCCAAGAGTGCCACGGTGGGAAAACCAGGTCAGGATCAGGTGCAGAGCAAGCGGTAATGCCTGCCTCCTGCCTTCACCTGGCTGGGATCAGAAACAGAGCAGGTAGCAATGTCCGCCCCCTAACTTCACCCAGCAGTACTAGATAGATAGACTTTAAAAAAGAAAAAAAGAAAGAAAGGGCTCCTTTAAGGGGCGTTTACTAGGAAATATATACAGATACTCATTATTTCCCCTAGTAGGGGTGAAAACAGCTCAGAAATGGCTTTTTCTAGTGATAAAATGTAAGAGGAGGAAAGGGTTAAAGTTCTCCCCAATGCCACACCCTTCTCTTCTTGGAGAGAAGTGGAGGAAACTATCATTTAAAACAAACATGGAAAAAACTAGTAGTTTAGACCTGAGTATGTGTAGAGTACCATTGAGTAAAGAAAATCAGCTCTTGGGGGGGGGGGGCAAGTTAGAAGTATCCTCTGGGTATATTTGAATCTCTGCACCTCTCATTTTAGGAGTGAAATGCCTCAAAGCGTTGTTACAGATAACCAGAAACCATATGTAGCAGATTAAAAGCTGACTGCTTACTACTAAGGGTGCTGTTAAGCCTAGGTTGTTGGTAACACACACTGGATTTATTGTCATAGATGCAGAGGAGTTAGCCGTGTTAGTCTGTGGTAGCAAAATCAAAAAGAGTCCAGTAGCACCTTTAAGACTAACCAATTTTATTGTAGCATAAGCTTTCGAGAATCAAGTTCTCTTCGTCAGATGCATGGTACAGAAACTTGTCAAATATAGAAGAGGAGGGGAGGAGAGAGAAGATGCAGTTGGGGGGGAGAGGGAGGATGTAACCAAAACATTCCTTTGCTAGTAAATGTAAACATCTCCTCTTGGTATGGAGATTAATTGGCTTGTGTGAGGCTTCAAAGGAGTTTGCCGTGTTGGTTTGTAGCAGCAAAACAACCAGACCATCCAATTCCAATGTAGTATAAGCCTTCGATAACCACAGCTCTCCCCGTCAGATGCATCTGACAAAGAGAACTGTGGTCCCCGGAAGCCCACGCCAGGTGCCACTGGGTTCCCCCAGACCCCGCCTCTGTAAAGGAAATCTGTTACCTGTGATAATGTGATAACCATTCATAGTCCCTATTCAGTCCCAGCTTGACAGATTCAAATTTGCATATGAATTCCAATTCAGCAGCCTCCCGTTGGATTTTGTTTTTGAAAGGTTTCCGTTGAACTACAGCAACCTTTAAGTCTTTGATGGAATGTCCTGGTAGATTGAAGTGTTCTCCCACTGGTTTCTGGATGTTTCCATTTCTAATGTCAGATTTGTGTCCATTTATTCTTTTGCGTAGAGGTTGGCTGGTTTGTCCAATGTACAGAGCAGAAGGACATTGTTGGCACATGAGGGCATATATCACGGAGGATGAGCAGCTGTAAGAGCCAGAGACACTGTAGTTGATGCCATTGGGTCCTGTAATTGTATTCCCTGGGTAGATATAGGGGCAGAGCTGGCATCTGGGTCTGTTGCAGGGCCTGGTACCTGTGCTGGTGACTCTGCTGGCCGATTCATGATTGTGTCGTTTAAGGTTGGGGGGCTGCCTGTAGGCAAGGAAAGGTCTTCCACCCAGAGCTTCTGAGAGAGAGGTACCATTTTCCAGACTAGTACCCAGAAACAGTCTGCTCCAGGACAAACCTAAAGGAACTAACAACAGAACACCACTGGTTGTCACCTATAGCTCCCAGCTCAAACCCATCCAACGTATCATCAGTGAGCTGCAACCCATCCTGGAAAATGATACCTCTCTCTCAGAAGCCCTGGGTGGAAGATCTTTCCTTGCCTACAGACAAGGAATTCAAATATACCCAGAGGATACTTCTAACTTGCCCTTGACTCTTTTGGATTTATTGTGTGTCAGACAATCAGTTCTCCACAATTGCGGCACAGTAAGCATTGAAGTGATTTGACTAAGTGGTTCCCAATTATTGGTTCTCACCCTTAGAAAAATTTATGAGCGGGGGAAGGCTTTGAACAACTTTAACTTTGGACAGTTCTCTGATAATGAAGCCTCTGTGGAGAAAAGGAAGTCCAGCAAATGTATCCTCTATCTCTGAATATACTTTCCTCATTCCAACCAAGGCCATAATTAAAAACCAATATTTATTTATTTATTTTATGTCATTTATATTCCGCCTTTCTCAGTGAGACTCATGGCGGATTACATAGTGTGAGATTAGTACAATCTGTAGCAAGGACAAGGAAAGGCATTTCCATACAGTATCAAGAACATTTCCATAAACAATGCTATAGGGTAAAATAAATGCAAGTTTACAAAGCCATAGCATCAGCAAGGATCCAATACAGGGTTGAAGAATTGCTGAAATGGAACATAATCAGTTCTAGGACTTTCATTAAACAATATGAAGCACAGGTAGTATATAGGTGTACATATTTAAAGCAACAGATAATATGTAAGGCAACAGAACAGTGAAGTCTATGGTTCCTAACTTATTAACAAAACATCTGAGACTCCCTCCCTACAATACTGCCTTCCTATCTGAGAAAAAAAAGCCTTTTTGAATAATTCGGTTTTGCATTGTTTGCAGAAAGCCAGGAGAGTGGGGGCTCTCCTGACCTCCTCAGGCAGGCCGTTCCATAGGGTAGGGGCCACCACAGAGAAAGTCCGTGTACGGGCTGCTGCTAATTTCATCCATGTGCAGGCTGGCACCTGCAGGAGACCCTGTTCAGATGAACGAAGCTGCCGTGGAGGGACATAGGGAGGGAGGTGGTCCTGTAGGTATGCTGGACTAAAGCCGTGAAGAGCTTTGTGATAACCAATACTTTGAACTGAGCACGGTAGCCAATGGAGTGACTGTAGGATGGGAGTGATGCTCATACTCCTACTCGCTCCTGCTAACAGTCGAGCTGCAGCCTTTTGCACTAGTTGGAGCCTCCTAGTTAACTCAGATGGGAGACCTATGTATAGTGCATTACAATAGTCAAGTTTTGATGTTACCATAGCATATATCCTTCCTACAGGGCTTGAAGCAATTTGTTTTCAGTAAGGCCAGTATTATATTTTAGGGTATGATCAAGAAGTAACCTAATGTGCCATCAGTGTATTTTAAAAGGCCATTCCTTAAAGCTGGCAGACATATTTAATGTTGACTTATGTGGGGCTGGATCCCACCAGCTTTTTCTCCTGGTGTAAAAATGAGGGGGCATCTTCTTTGACCACCCGAAAGGATTGTGCCGATAATGCTGGTTTTGTATGAACAAAAGTCTTGTGAGATATGGATGTTGTAATATGGGGGGGGGGGGTTGAGCAAAAAAAGCTTGAACGACACCCCCCACACACTATTTTAGCAGTAGTGATTTCTTTTCCATTATTTTATGTAACTTCATTTTCCCTCCTTTTCCCCTTAATGGAGACCCAAAGCAACTTGCACCGTTCTCCTTGCCTCCGTTTTATCCTCAAACCAACCCAGTGAGGCACCTAAACTCCCTTTGTGGCCTGTTATGGGGCTGGGCTGGCCTTGTTCCTGGGTGCCAAGGAATCCTGTATGGCTTTCTTGGTCATATCCAGTTTTAGCTATATCTATGACAAGAATCCCAAGGGTGCTTGTTGGGGACTCTTGGCCATGTACAAATGGTAGTGTAATTTCCAAATATCACCGTGCTAGCCTGAATTTCAAAAGATTTATAATATCTCTATAATACCTCTAATTATGTATACAGTTATGTTTACAATTGCATCAGTACACAGTTTCTCAGCGACAAATCTTGGGCCGGTGCAGAAGAAAACAGACAGTTGCCTTTATTCCTTGAGGAATTATTCCTAAGGAGAACAAATTGCTGTCAGAAGGAAACACTATTCAAAGGCTTTGGTTCCATAAGATATTTGGATATGATAAGCGGCATGAAGGAGCACATGAAAACAAGCGCATATTGGTGGCCTGTTTGTTGGTGGAGGGTTGGAAGCTTTCATCAAAGAATTGGAAGAAAAACAGACACCAATTAGAGACTCCAACTACCTCTGTATTTGTCTGTGGGAAGCTGTATTATTTTGCTGAGAAATTGTATACTGATGCAATTATAAACATAATTGTATACATAATTATATGATAGAGATATTATAAATATTTTGAAATTCAGCCTAGCATGGTGATAATTGGGAATTACACTAGCTGGGCCATTTTATTAAGAAACCACCCCCAGAGTCCCATTTCTGATCCCATTATGTGGGTCTTGTTTATTTTCCTCATTGCTGTCAGAAACATTCCTTCAAATGTGTATTCCATGTCATTAACTTGGACATGTTAAGTAAATTCTTGTTCAACCTTTACGTGACCTGGAAGCCATGTTTACGGGTCCACACCATCAACCTGCAGAACAAGAGAACTGCAGCTGTGAAAGAGCAATGGAAAATGTAGCTGCGTGGAGGCTAAGTTGTAAAGGAGCACAAAATGTTGGACTGCACAACACCTGACAGTGCTCACAGTGCCTTAATGTAACTCTTCTGTTAGTACAAGGAGATTTTTTTCTAAAAAAATTAGTAAAATATATGCTGACACCCAAACCAGAATATTTTGATGAACTCTTGGCTCATTTCCTGAGAAGTGGTAAAGATAGGGACAGAGTATAACTCCCAGAACACGACACCTCCTTTCCTTTCTTCTTGACCCAAGATTGACCTTGGGTCAGTCACAGCTCTCCTAGAGCCCTCTCAGCCCCACCCATCTCACAGGGTGATTGTTGTGAGGATAATAATAACACACTATGAAAACCACACTGAGTGGGCATTAAGTTGTCCTTAAGGGTGGTATGTAAATCAAATATTATTATTATTATTAAAAAGGCAGATGTTCCAGTCAAATGTCATGAGATAAGCAGATGGCTCTACATAAGTCCATTGAAACGGAATTTGATCTAATGTCGACAGAATGGAATGGGAACCCTCATTTAATTCTGAAATCGGATCCATTGGGGGGGGGGGTTAAGCTTTACAAGCCAAAAGCTTTGACTCCAGTTTGGATTTGTTCTATGCACGTCTCTGAAATCCAGGCCAACTTGGAGTGGGCTTGTTTTGCCCCTCTCAGCTGGAAGTCCCCTCCCCCTTTTCAAAACATACCTTTTGGCCTCCTGGGAGTCCAGTGAAGTGCCGAAGTCCTCGTGCAGCAGAGGTTCAGTGTTTCCTGAGCGTGCAGGGCCGTATTCTGCTCATAACTGTGCTGTACGAGGAGAAGCGGCTTCATCTAGCCTTCTCCTGCACTATTTTTGAGAACTGAAGTGGCCCCAGGCAGCTGTTCTTTGCCCTGCAGGGAAGTTTGCCTGTAATGATAGATTTTCTTCAGGGCTAGCCCATGTTAAGGTAGGTCACCATCTTCCACCCATTCCTTTCCCAGCCCTGTCTCACCCTCCCACCCACCCCCCACACAATGTGGCTAGCAAGGTTTCAGGTATCCCATGCTTGTGGGGAAAAAACAGGAATGGCTGGCCAAATCCTTGCTCCCCTCATTTCTTGTTTTCTACAGTATCGGAGGACATAAGGGTCTGTGCCCCATACCCAGTCCGTCAGGTGGCAACTCTGATTCCTTTTGGATGCCTTTGTATATATGGACTGTTGCCCTTCTTCCCCAGTGGAAGTGCTCTGGGCTAAATCACTGGAAGAGTGACCAGTGTGAGAGCCGCTTCATTTGAATGCCTTCCTGACGGGAGGGAGCATTTCTTAATTGTCCTGAGTGCCAATAAAGTCAAGAGGCTGTTGGTCTGCATCCAACTGGTATGTGCTTGCCAACCATGTCCTAGACTGGTTTGATCTTTTTTTTTTCTCCTTTCCGTTTCAGAGTTTTTAGATTGCCAGTAAATTATATCTATAAACTTGGCAACTTCTTCAAAAAATCCTTGCAACAAATTGAAATACCCGTCTACTGCAGCACAGTAAACTATCCAAATAGTTGCAGAGAGAGAGAGAGAGAGAGAAAAGAGGAACATTTCAATTTGAGCTGTGAGAGCAAAAGTCTTTATGCAATGAAAAGCAAGCGTCTCTCTCCCCCCACCCCCACCCCACCCCGGTGTGGAAGATTGCCAAATATTGCATTAATTCTTACTGAAACTTTAATTTTGAAATAAGCACTTAAAAGCTGTTGGAAAAGGTCTCTAGAAACTCAGCTGCTTTCTTCTTTTCCCACTAACTTATGTGAACAAATATAAAGACCAACGGTAACTATTCTCTCCTCTCCCCCCCCCCTTTTTTTTTATTATATTCAGTTTGGCAAATGAGACATCTTGGTTTCACTTACCTATAACTATGGTTCATCAACTCGTCACCTGTGCTATTGTAAGTGGGAACTGCATGTGCACCCACACCATGGGAGGCTCCAGAGCTTTTCGGAGAACGATGTGCTCATCTCCCCTTCAGAGCTTTTTCCCACTCGTGAGTCATGTGCATCGGGGAATGGTGGGCCTCTTCAGTCCTCCTCACAAGAAATTCCCTGCAATCATGTAAGGGAAAGCTATGGTAGGGAAGGATGTTGCCACAAATGACCACCTGAAGAACATCAGGTACAGGAAAGACCACACCTGTCCCCATCAGCATGGCCTCGGTTCAGTAGGAGAGTAGCAAGCTCACTTGCCAAGCATATGGGAAGCCTGAGCCCGCGGGTGAGTGGTGTAGATAATACTGTGTAGCCCACTGCTGTCTTTTTCTGGGCATTCACATACTCTAGAATAGCATTTGAGAAATGTTATCTCCCTTCGGTTTCATAAATACTATGAGTATGCTAGGACTGTGTACTGGAGATGTTCACACTGGAACCAAAGGAATTTCCTGTGCATGGGGCTGACTGAAATACGGGAATCAGCATCTTGTAGAACTGTTGCCACAAAATATACATTTTAATGCAACAGTGGAAGACTTTCGTTTCTTATGAGCTGGATTGGGAAGGGGCTTATTCATTTGTTTATTGAACTTAAATCTCAGCTGGATCTGTGGAATTTGTTGAGGAAAATGTGAATCGAAGAGAACATCCATCCTGCCTTGTTTTGTACACTTTGTCCGTTTTATGAACTGAGGGAGGGGCTGTGTCTCTGTGGTGGAGCTGCTGCTTGGTATACAGAAGGTCCCAGGTTCAGTCCACGGCATCTCCAGCTAAAAGGATCAGGTAGTGGGTGATGTGGGAGCCTCTGAGATTTGGAGAGTTGCTGCCAGTTGTTGGTCTCTAAGGTGCCAAATCCTGCCAGCCTACACTACTGTCTCCAGTAAACCAGTACCCTGCTTCAGTATAAGACAGCTTCTATACAACTATAAACTTTTACTTCAATACGATACAGAAACAGAACAAGTTAAAATCTGCATGGTAAAATGGATGCAAAATTTTGGAGAAGAAATAACATTTTAACAGTGGGAGAATCTTTGGACAAAGGGTATAATGTTCACGGCAAGTCAAACGCTAAGGGAAAACTGGTATAAGATGTTTTTCAGATGGTATATCACGCCAAAGGATATTGAGAAAATGGACAAGAAATACATAGGGTCATGTTGGAAATGTAAAGAAGCGGATGACTCTTTTTATCGCATGTGGTGGACATGCAAAAAAAGTAAAAAATTCTGGAAAGACATTCATGCTGAGATGCAAAAAATCTTAAAACTAGATTTTGCCTTAAAACCCCAGACTATGCTGCTGGGAATAATACCAGAAAATATTGATAAAACATTACATGAATTATTCAGACATTTGTTGACGGCGGCAAGAGTGACATTTGCGAGGAAATGGAAAGAAGATGAATGCCCAACCAAGGAAATTTGGAAAGACAAGATGGCAGAATATGCAGTGATGGCAAAACTGACGAGTTATATAAGTAGAACACCAATAAGTGAATTTGAAGAGAAATGGGGGAATTATTTTGCTTATAAAGAATAAAATAAATAAGAAGTTGTAGTTCTATAAAGCACTGACTTATTGTGTATAGCTTATTAGTGCTTATAGTCTAACGGGAAGAAAGGTATGAATATATAATTAAATATTTTATTGCTAATTGCTAAAATAGTTTGGAGATTTGGAAACATTGATAACATTAGGGACAAGTAGAGATGATTGCTATATTAATCAGTTACATAAAAAGTTAAGATGAAATAGTGCAGCAATTACGGAATGAAGTTTATATATTGATAAATATTGAATATAAAGCTATGATAAGATGGAAATGGTCAAATATTAATGATGAGGTAGATTGCATAATGTATTTAGTTTGTGAAGGTAAATGTGAAAATACTCAGTAGCTGGAATAGTATATGTATTCTTTATTTTAATATTGATTAACTCTGATTAAGATGTGTTTTGAGTACTCTGTATTTTAATAACTCTTGTAGTGCAAAATCCTACCCCTCCTTTGACCCTGTAACTCCCCCTCTTCTTTCTGTACCCTCTTTATTTTGGAAATATTTTTTAATTTTTTTTTTAAAAAATTATAAGGCAGCTTCAAATGATCATACAGGTTTTCACCTGAAGCTGATTTTCCCCACGGCCGATCCAAGAACCGTTGTTTCTTTGGATCACGTGGGCAGCCATGTTGGTCTGTTGTAGCAGTACACAATTCAAATCCAGCAGCACCTTAAAGACCAACAGAATGTTCTCATACCTGGTAGAGTTGCTAGGGGCCCAGGTGGAGGTGCAGAGACCTGATTGACGGGGGAGGGGGGCAGTGGGGTACTTACTTGCCTGGCACACGCTTTGTGCACGTGCACTCCCTGTCAAGCCAGAAAACATTTTCCAGCGCATTTGGAGGTGATTCCTGCTGCCCTATCATGCTGGAAAATTACCGAGGCAGAGGAACTGCAGGTCGCGCTTAAGCTGAGCTCAGTCGAAACCACCTATTTGGAGGCATTTTCTGTTGAGCTCGGCTTCTGCTCACCCAGCGGCTCCTCCGTCACTGGTACAATGGGGGAGCACGTGCATATGTTTCTCCTCCACCATGCCTTTCGCTCTCTGAGTTGCTCAGAGAAATGAAAGAGAAATTTCTTGTTTGAAAGAGAATAAGAGGAAGCAATGGCTATATCTTTAAAAAAATGAGTTTTATGAAAAAAAATTCCACTCTCCATTAACAAGGCTAGTGTGGAGCCAGGGCGAATTGTGCTGTCATATGTCTTTACAATAAACATCAGAAACTGTAATTAAACAGGCATTAGGGAATTGGTGCTTCCAATTTGCAGGGTGGATATGATGCTTCGTGTGACCGCAGCACAGCAGTTTAGTAAGAATTTCCCTTTAGGAAGTTTAGCAGATGGAAGAAGGTCTCCATTTAATAACAAGAGTGAACTCTGCAGAAGTTATCAGACAATAAATGTTGATTCTTTTAGGGAAAATGGTTGATCCAGAAATGGTAAGACTGTGATGCTTGAGCGAATGTTGATTTGCAACTTTGAATGATAGCAAATTGGAAAAAAATAAGTTTTTAATAGAAAGCATCTCAGATACAGCGTGTTGTAGAATATGTGATCTATTCTTCCTGTTGTTCCATAAGGACGATTCACTATGAAAGGCAGGGGAGTAGGATTCAGTTTACATATGAAAGAACTGAAAATGCTGACGGTATTTTTCCAGAGCTCATTAACCTTATCCCAAACTCGGTTTCCACAGAATTAAATGCACAAGATGAAAAATCCAGCAGATGCCCTACTTTGTTATTGTGAGGTGTGCTGTCGCTGAGAAGCAAGTTAGCGTGCTCCTTGTGACAGATAAAAAGACAAACAAAAGAGGCGGCCCCAGGATCTACATATGGCTGCTCTGATTGATGGCCCTCCATTTGAAGCGCGTAGAAACCATGTTGATTATCTGTTGACAATAATTTTTGGACCTGTAAATCCATGTCCTTGAAAAGGTTTCTGATGAAACGCACGGTTTAAACTGCTGGCCTACTGTTAGGCAGTGATCTGGGGATCAGCGGTTGCGCTCCCTGTTTGTAAGGTCCTATTCAGGAAGAAAACAAGTGTGTTATTTTAAGTTTTTCTTCACCAGAGACCCTTACATCTACTCACCCATGTCTTGGAATCTGGACTCTCTGTGTTCCTCTTGAATGCACCTAGAAAGAAAAGAAGAATATCTGCTTTTAAAAAAAAGGAAGGCCAAACAATATAAATTATATGATTGAACACTTCACTTTTCTACAGAACAGCTATTGACTTTTTATACAGCTTTGTGAAATATTTACGGAATGTTCTGGTCTTTGTATTTATTTTCTACAGTACAAATTTGTATGAAAAGTATATATAACTTGGCATATGAACTATTTAACTTGGCATATGAACTATTTAAAATATATGCAGTGTGTCACTTTACAGCTATAAGGATTGAGAGATGGTTGTTTTGATATTGTAATTGCTAGGTTGTGGTTTCTCCACCTTGTGACAGATGAATACCCATGGCTGAGGCGCCCCCCCCTTGCTTTTTGTCTATTCACCAGCGTGCTTCTTGTCCCAAGAATGTGCCTCCATGCACCTCTGCCATTTTCTCCACAGCTGGGAAGCTCTTTAGCCTTCTCTGCTTTTGCATGGTTTGCAGTAGAGGCTTTGGCCAAGCCCTCTCCTTATTACACACCACGACGGTGCAAGGCAATGACTCCAAATAATTCTTTGATGTGTTACATATCGTCCAAGACTCAGAGGGAAGTTCCTTGAATGAGATCAGGAGTGTATTCTAGGGATGTAGGAGCAGAGATTAGTGGCACCCTGTAGAGGCAGTGGACAGCCCAGAGGACACTTCCTAGATATACCTAGTGGCTTAGGTAGAGCTCAAAGAAAATGAAAGCAGAGCTCAAAGCAAAAGCTTTTATCAAACTGAACAGAAATTGCTTTGTCCAAGGGTTGAGTAACTGAAAAGGTTGAAAGAAAAAAAAAATTATACATAGAAGTGCCAAGACTGATGCCAAAAAAAGAAGTAGCAAAACCTTTAATCAAATTCCAAGAACTAAAACTGTATGATTAAAACAATATCACTCTGGTTAAGTACCTTCTCCTAGAGTAGAAATTCTTGAACAACTGCATCAATACACATCAGGATGGCATACATTTACAGGCATCTTAAAAATGACCAGGTACTGTTACATACACCATTATACACATGTAATGAAATGCGTTTCGGCTATGAGGCGTTCCTTAGCGGTTTTTGTTTTATACACACCATATATTATAGAGTGCCTGACCAAGCACTAAATAAACATAAAAAGATGTAGATATTCCTGGAATTAGTTCCCACTTTCCCATTGAAACAGAACAGGACTACCAAAGACACATTAGTGTAGATGATAACTTTTCAGTAGTCTAGATGTCTAAGAACTCTATAAGGTAGGTAAGGATAAATCATATCAAGAATAGTGTGCACAGCCACAAGAAATCCAGAAGCAGAACAGAAACGGATGTGCCGAGGACTCTCGTGATCTGTAGCAATTGGGCATCCAGTGAACTTTATTCTCTTTCTGGGTGGCATTTTCTGCAGCCCCAAATTCTGCCAGATAATCAGTTCTCCACATGATCAGTTTTAAATAACTATTTTATGATAAAAATGTTACAGGTGAAGACATCCCGACTCACTTCATAGATTGATATTTCTGATCCCATTTGTTTGGGGCTCTGAGCTATGGCAGATTTGCTGTGACCCCAATTGTTGAAAGTTTCGTAATGATCTTGCTGTGTGTCTAAAATTGAAAGTGGAAAATGGCAGCACTTCCGAGTCTTTAGGGATTAAACTTTTTGCCATAGCTTATATATTAGTACCTCTATCTGCTCTTAATGTTACAGTCCATTTCCGATGTAGGGTGTTTTTCGCCTGAGCCGCAGCAGAGTTCCTGGTTTTCCTTCTTAAACGGGTAGTTGCTGTGCATCAGAATCTCCTTCATGCGTGGAACATGGTGGCGGGGGTGGGGGTGGGGGTGGGAAGAGGGCAGTCGTGTTAACTAGCTTTGATGCCTCCTTCCATGAGGTCACAGCCTCCCAAACTAATTTTGTCACTGGAGAGAATTCATTAGCTTCTTAATTGACTATTTCCTTACAAATAAGCAGGAAGGAACTTTGAGAAAACAAAGTAATTAATCAGTCAGCAATGCTCATAAATCAATTTAATGACAAGAGTCTACAGTCATGTTATATAGTTTTGTAAACATCATTTTATGCAGTGTGCTGGGGGGGTGATCTTTTGAGATGCCAGAAATGGCCAAAGAGCCTGAGTCCCTGCTGTGGCCTGCAGGTTGTGGATTTGACCCTTCTTCCAACATAGAACCATCCAAGAGGCTGATGCTCAACACAAATTAGATCAGTGTTTTCCTAGTCCAACTTGCAGTCCTACATGTTGTTGGAGAACTAGCATTCTGAAGTACACTGGGGCCTGATTTGGCTTGGTAGCGTGGCAAATGGGGAGGGAGGGGTTTCAGCTTTCCTCTTGTGCTATTTTCCTCTTGTGCTGTTTGTCATAGGGAGGGGTCTGTCTGCCCTTTTGAGGGGCTCCATGCTCCGTATTCACATCAAACATACTATCTGGTATTTGATTTGACAAAGCCAAAGGTTTAGGAAGGGGGAACTGATCAAATGCCTACCTTATAGAAATGTTCCCAAGGGTTGTGTTTGCTTTTTAACGATGTGGAACGATCCTGTGCTTCAGTCATGTGCCTAAACACCAAGTCACACCTCCTATATAAATGTGTGGAGAAATGCATTTATTTGGAGATTTGGGCTCGATGAAACTTCCACCTTGAGTTTTAGACATTTTCCTCTCCCTTACATGAATATATGAATATACATGAAGGGGGAAGTAATTTGCTCCCAAGCCTTTCCAAATACCAAGTACCCACCATCAAAGTTTTGGAAATGCTAATGGCCATCCTGACCGAGGACAATGAAATGGTCAGCTCACACCTTCATTGACAGTCTGCCACATAGGCGGATCACAGACACTTGGGAGCATGAGTGGCTAGATTGTATCTTGGCAGTTTCAGGAAAGGAGTCTTTGACCAACAGGGTGTGGGCAGACAGAGATGATAAAATCCCTTGGCACAGAGGGAGAGGGGTCCATTTTGGTGGTCTCTTTTGCAAGGTCCATTCTGGAGGAAGGAACTCTCACACCTGAGCTCCGTCTTGCCAGCCGCCATTGCCATGTGGAGCAGACAAAAGGACTGGCTGCCTGGACCAAGACTACAAGGAAATGGGCAGGGCTTTTTTTCTGGGAAAAGAGGTGGTGGAACTCAGCGGGTTGCCCTCGGAGAAAATAGTCACATGGCTGGTGGCCCCGCCCCCTGATCTCCAGACAGAGGGGAGGTTAGATTGCCCTCTGTGCCACTTGGCGGCATGGAGGGCAATCTCAACTCCCCTCTATCTGGAGATCAGGGGGCGGGGCCACTGGCCATGTGACCATTTCGAAGAGGTTCCAGAACTCCATTCCACCGCGTTCCTGCTGAAAAAAAGCCCTGGTAATGGGAGGCTGCTAGAATTCTGTAACACCTAAGTTTAAAGAGGCTGCCTTGGAATAAGATCAGCTAGGGCACGTATAGAGAGAGGGGCAGAAGAATTGTGTATTTACATCTTTCTTTTGTGTCCCTTGCTCAATCTGTTGCTGTACCAAGAGCATGCAGAAGGGGACATTTTACTTTTTCACTAATTCTTTACTATTTTGAATGTTGCAAGTTGTTGGTAGTTGTTCTTTGTACCATATAGACCTCCACCATTCAAACACACTATTCAAAACAGGCGCCAGGGGAAGAGAAGTGATCAGTTGGGAAATCACTATTTCACTGGGTGTGCACAAATGCGGCAATCCATCTCCATGGTAAGCAGTTTCTGGGCACAAGGCAGGGCTTAGAATGGTAACATGGGAAGGAAAGCTGTGAGCCCTGGCCCTCTCAGCAGGTAATTCTTAAAACAGCCAGTTGGTGGTAGTGGCGCCATAAGATGGAGAGAAAACCCCTCCGAGGGTAGAATGGGTTGGGAGAGTGGCACATTACTAGACGGAGGTTCGGTGGCCACTGGTGCCTACTAGATGTCTTGGAGGGCTGAACAGGGCAGCCCTTGTGGTTCAGTCGGAGTTGTTCTGCCATAGAATGACTAAAGGAAAGGAAGGTAGTAAGATTCAAGACCAGGTCCCTGGAAGCCTTTTGAAATCTCTTCCTGTGATTTCCTTTGTGATCTACAGCAGTGTTTCCCAACCAGGGTTCCACAGAACATCATCAGGGGTTCTGTGAATTGGGGTTCTATAAATTGAAAATCTGAAATACTGGAAAAAATTTCCAAATACCTCTTGAAATACTGTGGTTATTAAGGTTATGTAATTTCTCTCTCACACACACATCTCTACAAATAAATGTTCTTTACAATAACTTAGCAAGAGAGATCAAGATGGGTAGCCGTGTTTGTCTGTAGCAGTAGAAAAGAGCAAGAGTCCAGTAGCACCTGTAAGACTAACAAAATTTGTGGTAGGATGTGAGCTTTCATGAGCCACAGCTCACTTCAGAAATAATTTAGCAGTAATTGAATAGTACTCCCCGGAATCAACTGTTCATGGCCTGTAAATGTATTCATAGGTAGAGGTTCCTCATAATTTGAAAAATTAATTTAGGGTTGCCTCCTTGGAAAAAAGGTTGGGAAACTCTGGTCTACAAATTGAGCCCTGAGAAATCAAGAACTGCAGTTTTAACTGCTGTTGCTTGTGGTTTGAGAGAGGCGTTGCGTGGTATCGCACGTGCATTTCCTTTGTGTCGATGGTTTCCTCTGCCCTGTGAAGTTCAGTAGGTTTTGAGACAATACCAAACCCAGCAAGCCTGTTTAGCAGGTGATAAAAATGAAATGAGTGTCAAGACCCTGAATAGCGGCCCCTCTTTAGTTCCCTGGGGCGGGAGGAGATTGCCTGTTTCTGGCATTAGAGCTATTGTTCATTATGTGAAGCTGGCTTGAGCATCCGTGCAGGATCTTCATGCCGTTGCTCTAACATGTAGAACACCTCATCACGTGGAGAATTTGCACAACTGCTTCAGCCACTGCCAGAAATGTATTTCGGAAAAAGCCATATAATGAGCTGCACTGCATGTTAGAGCCGCTTTGGGGATACAGCGTCACTTCCAGCCAGCTCCATTTAATGAGTTTAACATGTAGACTGGCCCTTCACTTTTGTTCAAGCAATCCATGGACCCGTTTGGGCAGTAGATTTCCAACCATATGGCTCATTTGTCTCCCCCGTTGTGGCTGGATTTTATCGCTGACCTCCTAGTTTGCTTTTAGACTAGGCAGCTTTATAGGACATGCTACAGAAACACAGTATCTTTTTGAAGTTCTTAAAAGGGTTTTTGGCTGCGGAGAAGACTGGAGGTCTGGTGGAGTGGTGCGGTGTCTGCTTGGGAGTCAGTTCCACAGCAGGCTTGAACTGCTGTACTTAAAGTAGTCCACTGTGGGGAAGCTTTACGAAATTTACTTGTATCTGCTAATTGGGCTTGAAATGCAGGCAAGTCAATCTCCCAGTGTGTTCGGTTTCTGCCATATGGACACAAACACCTGCTGAAGTGGTTTGCATTGGGTCCCCCCCCCCCAAAAATGGGCATGCACAAAGACTCCACGAATTCAAACTGATCTGTGCACATTAGCATCACTAAAGACTACTTACATGAACACAAAAGGGTTGAATTTTATTGAAACACGGCATATATATGATTTATATAATGTGTGGTTCATGTAATTATATATTTAGATAATTGCTTGCTGATCAGAGCAGTTATGCAGCAAGGATTGGGGTAGGAGAACTCAATTGGGCTGTGAGGATGTGCCTGCGCAAAGAGCCAGTTGCTGTGTGCTGCATGGTTCGAAAGGAGGGCTATGGTGAAGGAAAACCATGAAGCAACCTGTCAGATACCAACAAACAGATCAACAAACTACTGAGCCTCTTGTCAAAAAATCAGGTCCCTGCAACCAGTGAACAGGATGTGAACCGAACCCAGGCCCTTCCCTGCTCTTGTGCTAATCCCTGTTGCTTTTCACATCACCAGGTTGTTCAAGTGTCCCTGGTGTTGATTGGGCGGCATCACCCGGGTGCCTCTGCTTTCCCAGCCCTGGAACAGTTTGGAGATGGTTCTTTTTGAATAAAAAAAGAAGCATATCCACATGGATAAAGATGTGTGTCACTTTTTAAAAAGGGAAGGCACACCAACATGCAGTAAATAATCCTCAGACAAATTGTAGAAAGATAAAACTTACTGTTTATTGAGGTAGATTCCACCCATATCAATATCTTGGAGTAGAGAGAAAGAGTCCTAATCTAAAGAGTCACTTGCCCTATTAATAAACCATGGCCAGAATCTGGCAGCAAGGCTGCAGGTGGGTTTGTGGATGAGGCCTTCATGGCAGGAGCTCTGAGATACACATCCTCCTCTTTGGAAGACCATGAGGCAAGAAGAGACAAACTCACCCAAGAGACACAGAGGAGGAGTCAGGAGGCGTTCCCACCTTAAACAAAGAGAAGCAGCATCCTATAAAGAGAGTTACACATACAGACATGCAGCACCCCCCAATGACCAAGGCCTATTCCATCAGTGGGGACCTGAAGTGGCTTACCTCATTCTCCTTTCCTCCATTTTAACATCACATCAAGAGCCCTGTGAGGTAGGTTAGGCTGTGAATGTGTGACTGGCCCAAGGCCACACAGCAAGCTTCCAGGACAGAGTGGAGATTTGAACTTGGGCCTCCCAGATCCTACTCTTACATTCTAATCACTACACCGCAGTGGCTCATAGTACTGATCTGCAGTGGAAAAGTATTTAAGGGTTCCTAGAAAGAGAAGTCTTCATGATTAATTAAGCAAGGCAGTTCACAAATATGAGCAATAGTTTACAATAATAGTTTTATAGATTTTCTATTATACTTAAAACAAACACACACATGTGGCTATAAGTTCAATTAAAAGATGTGCTCAGGCCCGGTGCCACCATTGAGGCTGTGAGGCGGGGGCCGCGGGCGCTGCGGGGCTGGAGGGGGCACTGGAGGGGGTGCCGGGGGTGGAGGCACACGCCACGGAGCTGGTGTGCCTGGCCCACGCCACCGCCGCTGGCCAGCCCTGCACCGCCACCGCCGCCGCCACCACCACCACCACACGCCCCCGGGTGGGAGCAGCAGCCACAGGTCAGGGACTGCAGGGAGCCGGGGCGGCAGGCAGAGCACGGGCAGCCTCCTCGCACCTCCCCAGCCACCTGCCAGCCAATGGCCCTGGCTTTACTGCGTGATGCCGTCATCACGTGATGATGGCATCACACAGTCTGGGGGGGGGGCGCGCGCATGCTGCATGTACACACATGAAAGGGTGGCCGCAGGCGCCAGAAACCCTGGTGCCGGCGGTGGATGCGCTAACATATTTTCAATTGAAAAGTTCAATAGCAATACGTGTCCTTGATCCTCAAGCTCTGGTGCTTGAAATACATAAGTACAGGAAATAAAGTTTTAAAGAGGAACAAAATAGAATAGCTTCTCCCCAAGAGTATTTCCTTTCCATGCGTAACTTTTTGGCACTTTGTGAATAGAAATAAGGATGTTTTCTTGCCACTTTTAAGGAACATGGGTAATGCTATTTCTTTTCTTGAATTGACTAATTGAATGCTGATCTCACAGCTTCCTTGAATCTCTGAAAAGAGAATCACAACTCTCACAATAAAAACACTTTCATCTGAGGTGTCGGTGGGCATATTTCTTTCTGTTTTCTCTGGCACGTGTCCAGCCAACAACAAAGAGGCTTTCTCTGGATTTCTTACTTATTCTTTGATTCATTCTTGCATTCATTCATTGATACCTCATCTTTCTCGCCAGTGGAAATCAAAAATGACTGACATTGTTCTCTCCTCATTTTTTCCCTCACGCCAATCATCTGAGGTAAGCTAGGCCAAGAGTGTGTGGCTGGCCCAGGGCCGCCCTGCAGGCCTCCAGGGTCAAGCTCAATGGGCCTGCCACGGGTGGAAGACGCCATTTGAGAGCCGGGGGGGCTTAGAACTCTAAAAATCACTGAGGAGGGCCAGACCCTTTGGAGGACTGTGGCGCGGGGGGGGGGGGGTGGAGGGGCTCCTGCCTTCCCCTCCCCACATTGTTTCCCAAGAGCTAAAATGTTGCGTCTTTTTATTATAGCACAGCACTCGTTGCAAAGTAGTTTCCCAGAATCTTTGTGCTTTGGTGCAGTTAATTTCACTACTCTAGCTATCTCCCAAACTCTTAACCAGTCTGTTTCTCTAGGATTGTATTGGTCTTTATATTGGCAGCATGTTGGTCTTTACTCAAGATGACGCATGTTACTCTGACTGAGGATCTATGGCTGGGAATCAAGCTAAACAAGACCCCAGGCACAGGTTCAGATTCGTGGCTAGTGATGCGATTTTACCTGGGAACTGTAGTTTTCAAAGACAGAGCCGTATGCTGGGGGGTGGAGGTGATTTCCTCTGAGCTTGCCCTCCACCTGGCCGCCTCTGGTGGCTGCTTGCCTTCCTCCCCCCCACACACATTCTGGGGGAGAGTGGAGGCCATTGCACACCGTCACCACCTTCCTCCTGCCTTCGTTCCCCTGGTGGGAGTGAAGGCAGTAAGAAGTTGGCAGAGGTACACAACAACCTGTGCCGCCACCACAGAGCATGGGGGGGGGGAGAGGGAGGTGGGTGAGCAGCCAGAGTGGGAGGAAGGGGAAGGTAGCTGGCTGAGGAATTGATAGAAGCAGTGACGGCTGCTAGGCAGAGAGCTGAGAAGGAATCCCTCCTCTCCCCCATCCCCCAGTGTGCGGCTCTGTCTTTGAAAACGACAGTTCCCAGGTAATATTGCGTCACCAGCCACAGGTTTGAACCCATGCCTGGCTTCTTATTTACCTTGACTCTTAGTCTGTACAAGGCCATGTGAATCTCCATTGGTCCCTTGTGTCAATTTGGCAGTAGGGTTGACAGGTGTCCAGTTTTCACCTGGATATCTAGGTATTTTTGCGGACTGTCCAGGAGAAATGTTCTCCAGAAACTGAACACCTGGTGCCACCAGCCCAGTTTCCTGAATGCCACTGCCGGCCCAAAGAAGTAGCCAGCCAACCCTGGTGCCTGGCCTCTTGCAGCTGCACAGTGCCACCTGGGAGTGGCCAACCAGCCTGAGCACCCGGCCTCCTGCGTGCCGCCATTGGGAGTGGCCAGCCCACCTGCTTGCTTGGCCTCCTGCGGCTGCTCAGTGCCGCCCAAGAGTGGCCAGCCAGCCCGAGCTACTGGCTTCCTGTGTGGTACCATTGGGAGTGGCCAGCCCACCCTCTCAGCCTCCCGAAGCTGCGTGGCACCGCCCAGGAGGGGCCAGTCAGCCTAGGCACAAAGCCTTGCATGTGGTGCCAGTGAGAGTTGCTCCCCCAGCTTCTTGTGGCTGCATGGTGCTGCCCAGCAGTGGCCGCCAGGGTGGGAGCACATGCGCACAAAGCACACAACTGAATATATTAAAAATTGTAAGTATTGACATCAATACCGCCCACCCCCCCAGGTTCCAGTATTATTCTGGACCAATCTGGCAACCCTGCTGGGCAGCTGCTGGGTCAGCTACTCTGTCTCCTCCAGGCTCTTATGGATGGTGGCAACCAGTCATTTGTTTCTGGCCAGCGGCTCCCTCTTCTGGTAGGCTGCCTTGGTGCAAAGCAGCCTACTCTAACAGCAAAGCAGTGCTGCTGACTCTTAACTGGATTTTCAACCAGCCACTGCACTATCTCTGGTTAGTTCAATAATCCCTCTTTTTAACCACAGTGAACTGTGATCGCTGGATGCAGCCAGAATGTTCTAAGCTTCTCTGTGTTTTTATTTATTCATTTCAGTTGGAATCTGTCTGCCTACATTATCTTTGCCATCTGCCACTTTTTTATAAATATTAATACAGACTCTTGTCGTGCTGATAGTTCTTGATTTACTTCCGGTATGTTAGAGCACTTCACAGCAGAATGTCATTCACTGAGCAATTACAGTGACAATATGGTGGGAAACAGTCTTGTAAGAATCTTCAAATAATCAGACAGCGAGAGAGAGATTCTATTCAGAAGATAATACTATTTATATTTACATTTTCCTGGAGATTTGGAGGTGGGTCCTACAGAAGGTGGGCTTTGGAGAGTGGAGGGACCACAGTGCGGTATAATGCTGTAGAATCTGCCCTTCATTGCATCCATTTTCTTCAGGGGAACTGATCTCTTTGGTCTGGAGGTCAGCTGTAATTCCAGGAGATCTCCAGGCCCCGCTTGGAGGATGGCAACCTTATGTTTAACACTTCCAGCCCACTCATCAGGAATGCTTCTTTTCTGAAGAAATAGATACAAAGTTAAATAAGAACCTCTGCATATACAAAGAGCCTTTTGTACCCCACTAAGCAAGTGCACCCACCTTTCCATATTTAAAATTGAAGATCAATGCTTCCTCCAGAACAAATGGCAGGTCCCCCCAAGAGGTACCCCTGGTGTCTCTCATTTGCAATCAGTGATGTGGGGCAGAAAATTTTCCAGAGATTTTTCTGATGCTGTATTTTCCCATGAAAATCCCACCCCCCCCCCCACACACACATGTAAATATATTGGAGTGTGTGTCCGTCCATCCATCCTCTAAATGAGTCTTCTTCCAACGTAAGTGGAGGTGTGAAGGCTCCTCAAAGTTTATCTAATAGTTGAGAGGGCTGCTGTGTTGACAGTCAACCACGTAAGATGGGCTAAATGTGCGTTATGAAACATAGACAAACCTCAAGGCTTGTACATGCTCCATGCTTCTGTATTTTGTCTTCTTTCGCTAACATTATGTAAATATTGAAATTATTTATTTAAATCTGAATGGCACAAATTTCCCGATTCAAATGTTCCCAGAAAACCCACATCACTGTTTGAAATGCTACGCACAGCCCTCCATCTTCCTTAGCAACAGAATGTATTTTAAAACACACTCAGAGTGTTTTAAAGTACAACACGTAAAGCAGATAGTTACTATAGGACCCCCTATAGGAATGGCATGCAACAGGACTCCCATAGGATTTTGTATCTTATTACCGCTATCACTTGTTGTCCAAAACTAAGGGATGGGAGAAAGGCGCTTTCTGCAGATCTACAGATTAGAGGGCTATCCCAAATGGTTAACTACTAGGAAGCAAAGAGGGTAGACTCTCCGTGGCCTAGCTCACTGTGAGAACAGGTTAAGGGATTCCCCCCACCCATTGTAGCTGCCTCTCTTCAAGCCATATCCATGTCTAGCTCCTGTCCCCACCTCCCTACCTATAAGTCAATCCAAGTAGGGCTGTGTTCCCTAAGAGGCCGTTGATTGCTGCATCTGGCTGGAGGAATGTTTCAGGCCCTGAATACTTGCCAAGAAGACATGGCCACGTAGGGCTGCCAGTCCCTGGCTGAAGATTTTTCCCCCTTTGTAAAGTAGAAAAGCCTTGGGTTGCTCAGGTGCCTGTAAAATTCAAACTCCTTTTCTGCACAGGCCTCTCTTGCAGACCTGAGCCCTTTGCTTGCACAGATTGGAACTGAACTCGCTGAGCTGAGCTATGCTTTACACTGGCTGAGCTATGCTTTGCAGAAAGCTTGATGCATTGCAGAGACTTAATCACTTAGCAACCACACTGGGGTTTGTAAATTACTTTCTTGCACTTGATTAGGGCTGCAACTGCTCGGGTCTTTGCAAACTGTCTGCATTTCTTCTATGGTTGTGCCCCTCATCTGCCCCCTCAGATCATTGTAAGGGAGAAACCAGATGTCCAGTATTTTTACTCAATTCAAAAAAAAACTAGACTGTCCGGGTGAAAACCGAACACTTGGCAACTCTAATGGAGATTGACTTCTTCGCTGTGAGGACATCGACTGAGATGTTTACTAGCCATAGTTCTCCTTACTTGGAATGCTACTCCCCTCCCCCCACACCAAAGTCTAGAGGGAGAGGTCAGGTAGGAAATTTCCATGCAAAAGTATGGTATAACTGTTTGCCTGGACACAAAGAGCAATGTAAGAAAATCATATTGTTTTCAATAGTGTTAATTACATTTTGGAATGCAAAGGGCAAGACTGGACCTAGCCAAGATTGATCCCACCTGACAACCCCCCCACCCCCCAAAACCCAGTCATAGTTGAGACAAATCTGGCCTATTCTTCCTCCAAGGGGCTTAGGGCGCCCTTTCTGTTTTGTCTTCAGAATAATCAGGGCTTTATTTCAGGGGGTATGTGCTGGAACAGTGTACAGGAACCTCTTTATGGAATACGGGTGCCTTTGGGGCATTCAGGACTCAAGCTAAGAGGGGAGAACATCATAAATACTGGCATCTCTTTTGACAATAACCTTGTAATTTATCTTATACTGAAGGACCTAAAAGCATGATGCACTTTTCCCAGGTCTGGTCAACAAGCGAGGTCTAGGAATTCCCAACTTGGAAATTAAGTTATGTGGGGTCCTAGGACTGTGGAGTTTAAGCCTTCCTCTTGTGCTGGTTTCCTGACCAGAAATGGCTCTTGGGCTCTCTGTTTGCCCCTTTGGGGAAACTTACCTGTTCCACAGGTGCAGCCCATTAGTACATTTAAAAAAATTTTAAATTATTTTATTAGTGCAAAACAGGGGGAAAAAATTAAAAAACAAACAGTACATCTCAAGTTTTCCCATTAGCTCCCTCCAAAGTGGCTCCTAGGCCATATCAGATTGGGACAAAGCTCAGAGCAGGGAAGCTTTAAGACCTTTCTCACTGCATGCTACATTCCCAATCCACATTGGCCCCTTGTGATCCTTGGAGTTGCATTCTCATCATGGAATTCACAGGGCATGTCTGATCAACTGGACATGAGGGGTGGGGAGCTTTCAGCTTTCCAATATTTTGTGATTGACTTTAGTATCCCATTGTAGCCATTCTTTGCTGGGTCCCAGCCCAACATGGCAGCTATTTTGTGGTGGCACCCACTCACTGCCATCAAAATTCTAAAAGGGTCAGAGGTTCAACAAGATGAGGGACCCCTGTTCTAACCATTACATCACACTGGCTTTCGTGGCATACTCGCCCTGGCACAGGTAAGAGGTAAAGCTGTGCAAGCACTGAGTCATTACTGACCATGGTGGGACGTTGCATCACAACGTTTTCTCAGCAGACCTTTAATGGGGTGGTTTGCCATTGCCTTCCCCAGTCATCTACACTTCACCCACAGGAAACTGGGTACTCAAGGATGGAAGGCTGAGTCAACCTTGAGCCGATTATAAGAACCCGGTCTCCGCTAGGATTGAACTCTGGTTGTGAGCAGAGCTTGGGCTGTAGTACTGCAGCTTACCACTCTGTGCCACGGGGCTCTCCTGGAACAGGGTATCAGGCCTTAAGTCTAAGGAGTTGCCTACACAACAGCCCTTTCTGAATATATGTTTTTCTCGTGCCAGATTGTCCCCCCCCCTTAATGATAATTAGTCACTTTTGATAGAGCACCCTTCTGTCTATCCCCAAATTTGTTAGTTGTTGAATGTTCAAGATCTTTCAGCGCAAAACTGTATTTGGATGCAGTTTAATTATAAACACTAGCATTTGCATTTGCTAAAAAAGAAAAAGCAATACTTTGTGTTGCATATACTCTCCAAATTGTAAGCTTAAATATTAATGTTGGATAAGACATCATAATGTATGTATGGGATACCATTTTAAGGCTGTCATTAAATCTAGATTTTAATATCTAAATATGGATAAGCCTGAACAGGTAATAACAAAAATAGTAGCTGGATGTGGGTTTTTTTAGGGACCAAGTATCAGTCGGTCTTTACAGGCATCATCTGGCTATGACCTTTTAACGTACCAATGCTAAGCTACAAGTGATGCCAGGCACATGTTTTTTAACATGTGGCAGACACAATTTTATGTGGGAACTGTAGTTGAAAACAGCATTATGTCCCTAGCGTGGGGAGGCAGGGGAGGGGGGAAAGCTTTTCAAAGACAAAAACATTCCTAGCCCAGAGGGAACCCCAAAGGAAATTTTCCCACCTGACTTAGGCAGCGTGCCCTCCCTCTGGGAATAACAATGAATAAAGAATGAAATGGCCAGGACAGGGCCTTAATAAGTGGGGAGAGGACTCAGGCTAGGCAAGGAGCCATAACACCTAGGTGTGACTAGGTGGAGGTGATGAGAAGGGAGCTGGCCAAGCTACAGGACAGAGGTTAACTTGGAACTGACATGGTAAACGAGAAAAGCTGTTGAAGGAGTGGGCGATGGCTCAGTGGCAGAGCATCTGCTTGGCATGCAGAAGGTCCTAAGTTCAACCCCAGTAAAATGGTCAGATAGGAGGTGATGTGAAAGACCTTCTCCTCAAGTCCTAGATTCTCTGCTAATCTGACTAGACAAGACAGACCGTATGGGTATGTAACATTTTTTGGTTGGGGGGGGGGTGTTAAGTTGGTTTTGTAGTACAATAGCATAGTACCCAAGCTTCACAAAGGTGTTTGAATAAAGCTAAGCATGTTATCCCAATTCAGGACTCTTGAACCGTCTTTCTTCAACTGCCTGCAGTTTCCTTGACCTGATTTTTACCTTAGAACAGAGTTCCACAGCTAACCAATCAGAGAGAGGGGGTGCAAGCAGGCAAGATCCTGCCAGCCACACAGGAAATCCAGGCCCCACAGGGAGATTGGCAACCCTAGTGAACTTTGAGGGAAAGGCTGAGAGGTGCATTTGACCTCAGGACACATTCAATGACTCCCAATAGCAACTGCAGACTGTTTAGAACGTGTGTGTGTGAGGGTGAGGACCAATCAAGCTGCAGACGCAAATAGCCTCTGTGTTCCAACTGTCTTGGGGGGTAGGGGTGGGATGAGGTGTGGAATGTTGTGAGGACCAATCAGCCTGTATATGCAAATGACCTTGAAAGGTTAGCCCAATCAAGTAAGACTGGCCGAGCTGGCAGTGGGCAGGGGCGCAAGCAGGCAGCAGCCTGCCAACCACACAGAGAAACTGTATCCCTTTGGGAAAACACATTTGACCCCTTTAGACCCCCTTAGGGGGTGAATTTCTTAAAATTTCTTCTTAGTGGGTATTTACATCATGAAATGAAAGTTCTCCCCAAATTTCATGTTTCTAGGTCCAGGGCTTTGGGCTGAGCATTGATGAGTCAGTCAGGACACTTGTCTTTATATATATAGACTAGCTTGATGCCTGTGCTTCGCTACGGTATTTACCTACTCTAAATCCAGTTATAATACTTACGGGTATGTAACATTTTTTGGTTTGTGGTTTGGGTTTTTTTGAGTTGGTTTTGTAGTATAATAGCATAGTACCCGAGCTTCACAAAGGTGTTTGAATAAAGCGAAGTGTGTTGATGCTGAAAACCAATGAAGTGAATTTTGAAATGTAACATTTATTGAAGAGATTTTAAAAGGAAAAGATTGTAGTGCAATAAATAAAGTGAAAAATATGTACAACCGGGGTTTTTTTCTACTGAAGGACCTCTTTGTAGACTTCATTGGTGGTTTTCCCCTCACGTGCTGGGATCACCAGGCTGCTGGGTGAGCTCACTCTGGAGCAGGCCACATAAAACTGCCCATGTGAGAAGCAGTCCTCCCTCAAGTCAATTCCTGCCACCTTCAGTGTCTGCCCCTGGGGCTTGTTCATCGTCATAGCAAAGCAGGCCTTGAGGGGGAACTGCAGTCTCTTGCATGTGAAGGGCTTCTCTGATGGTATGAGTGGTATGAACACCTACCCCCGCCCCCCCAGAACACTGCCGGTGAACAACATTGCCTTGACGATGTTCCTGAAGAAATTTTTCATTGGTGATTCTGAATCAGAGTTGTGGGATTTGTTCTGCAAACTCCTGTCCTTTCATCAGCGCATTTAAACATCTGTATCGGATCTTTCAGGGAGATTGTCTGTAGTCCTGCAGTAGGGTGCCATCCCCAGCTCTTTGTTTGTTTAAATAGGCCCGTCGGCAGCAGTCTGTTCTTGATCAGTACCTGGGTGTTGCAGTCAGGTGGCTGAGGCAGAACAAACTGGAACCAGCTAAGATAAGGTCTGGCTGGCAAAGCTGATGCTCTGGAGAGGACTGTACTTCCTCCTCTGAATCCAGTGGGACATACTGTGATGTACTGTGTGAAGAGACTTTTTGATCAAGCCTTCTTGATAGATAATTAGGTCAGCCTGGATGTGAAGAATGCTCCCCACAACCGTGTCTGTTTTTGGAAATCATCCCATGTTCCAGATTCAGCCAGTCTTGCCACACTGACCCCTGCTTCTATAACTTCCAGGTTGGACTGCTGCAATGGGTTCTGTGTGGCGCTGTCCTTGAAGACCATATAGAAATGCCAGTTCATACAGAATAAAGCTGATTTTTGTGCTGATTGGAGCACCTAGCTTTAGTCATACCATGCCTATATTAAAATCCCTTCAGTGGTTACCTATGTTTCCAGGTTCAGTTTAAGACGCTGATTCTTACCTATAAAGTCCTTCACAACTTCTCACATGCAGAGGAGTTAGCCGTGTTAGTCTGTGGTAGCAAAATCAAAAAGAGTCCAGTAGCACCTTTAAGACTAACCAATTTTATTGTAGCAGAAGCTTTCGAGAATCAAGTTCTCTTCGTCAGATGCATGGTACAGAAACTGGTCAAATATAGAAGAGGAGGGGGGAGGAGGGGAGGAGAGAGAAGATGCAATTAGGGGGGGAGAGGGAGGATGCAACCAAAACATTCCTTTGCTAGTAAATGTAAACATCTCCTCTTGATATGGAGATTAATTGGCTTGTATGAGGCTTCAAAGGAGTTGGCCGTGTTGGTTTGTAGCAGCAAAACAACCAGACCATCCAATTCCAATGTAGTATAAGCCTTCGATAACCACAGCTCTCTGCGCCAGATGCATCTGACAAAGAGAACTGTGGTCCCCGGAAGCCCACGCCAGGTGCCACTGGGCTCCCCCAGACCCCGCCTCTGTAAAGGAAATCTGTTACCTGTGATAATGTGATAACCATTCATAGTCCCTATTCAGTCCCAGCTTGACAGATTCAAATTTGCATATGAATTCCAATTCAGCAGCCTCCCATTGAATTTTGTTTTTGAAAGGTTTCTGTTGAACTACAGCAACCTTTAAGTCTTTGATGTCTTCTCACATGTTTCACTTGTCTGATCTCCCACCCGAGATCATTACACCTGTCCCATCCCAATCACAAGCATTTTTGGTGGCTGTGCTATCCCTTTGGAATGAATGTCCAGTACAGGTAACGAGGGCTGCGGCCTTGGTAAGCTTTAGTGTAAAACAGCGTAAAACAGTTCTGTTTAGGAAGAGCTGGAGTGGAGGCTAATTTAGTTATTCAGCAGCCTGATTAGCCTAGTTTGCCTGAGCTCGTCAGGGCTTGGGAGCTAACTTAAGGTTGGCCATGGGCAGTTCTTGAATGGGAATCCACCAAAGAAGACTGGAGTTGCTAGACAGAGGAACTGAGCACTGAGTCATTACTGACCCATGGGGGATATTGCATCACAACGTTTTCTTGGCAGACTTTTTACGGGGTGGGTTGCCATTGCCTTGCCCTGTCATCTAGACTTTACTCCCAGGAAACTGGGTACTCATTTTACCAAACTTGGAAGGATGGAAGGCTGAGTCAACCTTGAGCCGGGTACCTGAACCCGGCTTCTGGGTCGTGAGCAGAGCTTGGGCTGCAGTACTGCAGCTTACCACTCTGCGTCACGGGGCTCTTATGCTAGACAGAGGAAGATGATGGCAAATTACCTCTGCTCATCTTATGACTGGAAGGCTCCATGGGAAGGGTCACTATGAGTTGGTTGCGATTCAATGGCACATTATTCTTCTATTTGGTTATTCAGGTTGATGGTGTGGTTGTGATTTAATGGTTCAGATTTTAATTCTCTCTCTGCTGTGCCTGTATTTTGTACATGCTGATGAGCCCTCTTTGATGAGCGGGAATAAAGGTCACAAATATTTTAATAAATAATGTGTAAGTAGCCCTTGGGAATGCAAGCTTTCAAGTAGTTCTTGGGTTGGTAAAGCACATTCCTTTGAAGATATACAAGCACCTCCTCTAAAAGGAGCAACCTTTAGGTTGGAGCATTTGGTCTAGGTCCTAGTATGTGTGCGTGTGCAAATGTACACACAGCCTCTTCCAGAGATTTCACAAGGGCATTTTTAGTGCCTTTCTGGGGTTCTAGTTATAAGCAAGACGAGGAAAGTGGCTGCATTTGCAGTCAATGGCTGTCAAATAAAAATGAATGACGATGCTATCTTCTGGCATCTTCTTCTTTCTGATGGCTTGAAAGAGTAGGGTAAATTTGACCCAGATGTGACGTGATGCCATAAACTGCCCAATAAAACTGGACTTTGCTGGGCTGTGCGTGCTCCATAGTGAATTCTTTTTCACTTCAATAGGAATCTTTTATTCAACAGTTACATCTCATCCAGTTATTCCTTACTTATTGAACTTGATCACTTATTGATTGAAAGAAAGCATCACTAGAGTAAAGGCTGAATACTTCTCTTCCCAGAAGGGGTTGGCTAGTTAGGATATAACCTCCATAATACATGTAGGCTTATCTGCCTGTTAGGTACAATCTCCCCCCCCCCCCCCCCCCGCTGCCGGCAAGCTCTGCTGCCTCCTGTTTTCATCCCTCTAATGATACTCACATCTGGGCCTAAGTTCAGTGTTCATCCAGACATTTTTTAAAAAATCAGGACACCTGTCACGTTTGTCTGTCAAACATTTTTTACTCTTTAAAAAAAAGCCAACCTGTTTTGTAAAAAATTTCTCTGGACAGGGGAGTGAGAATTGGCTTCATGATGGTTACAATCACCAGTCAATCAAAATTCTGGCCAGATTTTTCTACAAACAGGGAAAACTGATTGCTTTTTAGCATGATTCTCTTAGGAAGTTTGTACATGTGACCCTAAAGGGATGAATACCAACCCACAGGAGCTTTCCCATTCAAACTGTGTCCATCTATACATTCTGGCATCGTAATCAAGGAAGCTGACAAAGGCAGAGCAGTTGTCATCATGGACAAACATAATTATATACAAGAAGCAGAAAGACAACTCTCCAACACAACATTCTATAAAATACTACCTTCTGACCCCACGGAGCAATACAAAAGGGAACTCAATAAAATATTAAAAACACTCCCCATGGACATACAAGAATGCATCCATACAGACACACCCCAGGAACCACGACCAGGAAGATTCTACCTACTACCCAAAATCCACAAACCAGGTAACTCAGGACGCCCAATTGTTTCAGGAAAATGCACCATCACAGTAGGAGTCTCGGGATACATGGACTCTATCCTCAGGCCCTATGCCACCAACACACGCAGCTACTTACGGGACACCACTGACTTCCTCAGGAAAATACAGTCCATTGACAACCTACCAGATGACACCATCCTAGCAACCATGGATGTGGAGGCCCTGTACACCAATATCCCACATGCAGATGGACTGCAAGCCATACGGAATATTATCCCGGACAAAACCACAGCACACCTCGCCACTGAACTTTGTCACTTCGTACTCACTCACAATTACTTCGAATTTGGTGACAACTTATATCTACAGGTTAATGGCACAGCCATGGGCACACGCATGGCACCACAATATGCTAACATATTCATGGCGGACTTGGAGCAACGCTTCCTCAGCTCCCATCCACTGGAACCACTACTATACTTAAGATTCCTGGATGACATCTTCATCATTTGGACCCATGGGAAGGAAGCCCTTGAGAGATTTCATCAGGACTTCAATAACTTTCACCCTACTATCAACCTAAGCCTGGACCACTCTACACAACAGGTACACTTCCTGGACACCACTGTACAACTACATAATGGACGAATAAATACCACCTTATACCGGAAACCAACAGACCGATACTCATATCTACATGCCTCCAGCTTCCACCCTAAACATACCACTCGGTCTATTGTCTACAGCCAAGCCTTACGTTACAACCGTATCTGCTCCAATGCTCTCGACCGAGACTCACACTTAAGAGATTTATAACAAGCATTTTTGGGACTACAGTACCCACCAAATGAAGTGAAGAAACAAATCAACAGGGCCAGACTAGTACCCAGAAACAGTCTGCTCCAGGACAAACATAAAGGAACTAACAACAGAACACCACTGGTTGTCACCTATAGCTCCCAGCTCAAACCCATCCAATGTATCATCAGTGAGCTACAACCCATCCTGGAAAATGATACCTCTCTCTCAGAAGCCCTGGGTGGAAGACCTTTCCTTGCCTACAGACAGCCCCCCAACCTTAAACGACTTCTCACTTACAATCATGAATCGGCCAGCAGAGTCACCAGCACAGGTACCAGGCCCTGCAACAGACCCAGATGCCAGCTCTGCCCCTATATCTACCCAGGGAATACAATTACAGAACCCAATGGCATCAACTACAGTGTCTCTGGCTCTTACAGCTGCTCATCCTCCAATCTGATATATGCCCTCATGTGCCAACAATGTCCTTCTGCTCTGTACATTGGACAAACCAGCCAACCTCTACGCAAAAGAATAAATGGACACAAATCTGACATTAGAAATGGAAACGTCCAAAAACTAGTGGGAGAACACTTCAATCTACCAGGACATTCCACCAAAGACTTAAAGGTCGCTGTGGTTCAACAGAAACCTTTCAAAAACAAAATCCAACGGGAGGCTGCTGAATTGGAATTCATATGCAAATTTGACTCTGTCAGGCTGGGACTGAATAGAGACTATGACTGGTTATCACATTATCACAGGTAACAGATTTCCTTTATAGAGGCGTGGTCTGGGGGAGCCCAGTGACGCCTGGCGTGGGCTTTCGGGGACCACAGTTCTCTTTGTCAGATGCATCTGGCAGGGAGAGCTGTGGTTATCGAAGGCTTATACTACATAGGAATTGGAGGCTTGTACTGCAGCAAACTAACACGGCAAACTGACTCCACACCAAAAGGAGATGTTTACATTTACTAGCAAAGGAATGTTTTGGTTGCCTCCCCGTAATTGCATCCTGTCCCCTTCTGATATATGTCCCCTTCTCTCCCCTATCTCCCCTCCTCTGCTGTATTTGACCAGTTGGGATCATGCATCTGACGAAGAGAACTTGATTCTCGAAAGCTTATGCTACAATAAAATTGGTTAGTCTTAAAGGTGCTACTGGACTCTTTTTGATTTTGCATCTATACACGACGTCATATTTATTATTTGAAATATTTATAGACTGCCTGTCAGTTCTAGGGACAGCAGTCTATGGCAGATAGACCCCCCCAAACCCCCTCACAGCAAGCACTCCAGTGTCTTGGATGAAAAGGTTTTATTTTAGAGATCCAGTAAGTTCATGGGTGCATCCATAGATGAGTAAGTTGGCAGGAATGGGGTTACAAACAGATGCACCTGGATATAAGGATCATGATTCCCCCCTCCCCTTGGGCAGTTAGCAACTAGGCACGAAAATCCCAAAGTCTCATGAGAACACAATAACTTTGTCTGGGCAGAGAAAGGTAAAAGATTACAAGAATCCACTCCCTCTGTCTCTTGTGAAAAGTTACAGTACAGTTGCAAGGTCAACAAGCAGACTCCAGAGATAACAGGCTCAGCATTAGTACTTTGGTTTTTAGGCAGGCCAAGGATGGCTGGATTATAATGGTTACAGTATATGAGCATGACATGAAAGCACACAGAGTATCAATATATTGAATAGATCACTACAGTGAGCAGAGAATATATGAATGGCATGGATGAATGGCAGGCAGACATGACACTGCCTTATTTAAAAAAAAAACCAAAAACATAGACTGAAGGTGACATAGAGAAAGCGCACTACCACACAAAAGCAATAAAATACATAAAACATAAGCAATCACAATAAGTGGCAACAAAATCAAAAACAAAATCACTCGAGGGTTCTCTGGAAAGCCCCATTTTGCAGAAGGGGAGGTGGCGATCTGTATCTCCCATGAAAGCCACGTCCAGAGTATCACAGCAAGGTCAGGAAATGCCCTCGAATGGGCCGATGCCACAAAGGAGCTGCTGGGAGGAATTGCTAGAAGGAATAAGAATGGTGGGAATGGAGAAGAGGAGAAAAGTAAAGCTAGAGATGGCACGTTATCTTTCTTTTCCAGCAGCTTTTCCTGAAGAGAGGAGCATCGGATGAAGGTAAATTAACCTATTTTAGAACTCTTGAAGGAAGGATCTTGTGAAATCTGAATAACTTGTGGAGAGTAGACAGATTTGTGGAGAAAAGGCCCGACGTTAACTGGCTGCTGACCACAGTGAGTAAAAGGAACCTCCGTATTCAGAGGCAGCAAACTTCTTGGTACTGGTTGATACGCTGGGGGAAGACTTTGGCCTCCGTGCTATTTACAGGCACAATCCCACTACTGACCGGGAGAGGAGTTTTGACCTGCTCCATCTCTGACCTGGGCCAGTTGGGCTAGCTGGTGGGCCCTGGCTCCACATGGCTTGCAGTACTGATTATGATCTTAATGCAGACACCTGATTGGCACAGCCTGCTGCAGCCCAGAACTCTTGTGCTCAATTGATCCACTGGCCTCAGCCTCACCAGTGGCTGGAATTACAGCCCTCCGGAATCTCTTGCAGATGCGATCACACAAAGGGAGCTCCCGTGAAAGCTGCATGCACGTACCCCAAGTAAGAACAGCCTGCACGTGAATTAAGGACTACACATACAATCCTACACTTGAGCATTCCTAGATACTTAGTAACGTGTATTTCCACCCTCAGGTTCTTAATGCACTATTTATTCGTGTCGTTTATACCCTGCTTCTCTTTCCAGAATGGCTTACATCATTCTTCTACACTCCGTTTTATCCTCACAATGACCTTGTGAGGTAGGTTGTCTGAGGTTGTGTGACTGGCCCTAGGTCACCCAGCAGGCTTCCCTCACAGAGTGGAGATTCAAACTCTGGCCTCCCAGATCCTAGTCCAACACTCTAACCACTACACCTCCGTGGCTTCACAGCCTTCGGTGTCTATATAGAAAAGCCTGCCTTTGCAGTTAAAGTCCTCGGTGTATTGGAAGAGCTAAAAACTTTAATATTCATTCTGTTACTCCACAACTATCAATAAAGTTTTCTTTAAGCTGACGTCAGTGTCCTTAATTCTTTTCAACCTTTTCAATCCCTAATTTTTTTTCCTGAATGTGTGCCCAGTGAGGAAAACATGCAGTTGTGTTAACATGATACAGCAAACGGCAGAAATCTGTTTTTGCTTTGAAGGTTGCATCTGCTTAGCATCAGCTCCTCGGGAAGAACTTCTCTTTGGGAGTTTCCTATTATACGATACACACACACAAAGTGTAGTTACTTAATACATTTTGAAACCCTTTCTCCTAAGCCCTGAGGGTAGTGCACATCATTCTCCTCTTTTTTTATCCTTACAACAGCCCAGTCAAGCAAGTCAAAGAGAATTGCTAGCTCCGGATTGGGAAATTCCTAGATATTTGGGGGTGGAGCCTGGAGAGGGTGGGGCTTGGGGAGGGGCCTCAGCAGGGTATAATGCCCTAGAGTCCACCCTCCAAAGCAGCCATTTTCTCCAGGAGAACTCATCTCTGTGGCCTTGAGGTCAGTTGCAGTTCTGGGAGATCTTGATTCCATGGCCAAGCTCAGCTATAATAATTAACATGCTGTTGGAACTAATAGAAGCAGCAATTTCGTATGTGTCTGCTATAAGCAATTCATATTTAGACAATGGCTTATTCTGCAGGATCAGACATGTGCAAATGGGATATGAGCTGACTTTGCACTAAAAAGATGGTGACACGCGTACTGAAATTTCTAGTTGCGACATAACTATGAACCAATCATATTGTAATTAGGTATGATGATATTGTGATATCATAAATGCTATAAAACCTCTGCTGCTCAAGGGAGGAGCCCGAGGGAAGCAATTTTGGGGGCTTCTAAGGCCTGGTTCCCTCCCACTGTTGCAACAACTAAATAAATCAAACCCTCTTCTTACTCCTGGCCTTACTGGGTGGGGCACTGGAGGAGATAGCCTTTGGCAGGCATAACAATCTCCAGTCACCCCCTGGAGGCTGGCAACCCTAGACTAGCCCAGGGTCACCCAGCCTGGTTCATGGCAGAGGATATGGGGTTCATGGCCTGGATATGGGGTCTCCAGTATCCTACACCACACTATACTATTGAGCTGCACGGGTGTCTGCAGTGGGTGATACTTTCTTCCTACGGATTATTCCTTCCCGTCCCATCCCTCAGACATCCATGTGTGGTACATTTGAATAGAGCATACTCGTGTAAAATCCAGTCTTCAGAGGCCTGAAAAGTGCAGTCAGGTTTTCTTGAACAATCTGGAAACTGTATGATTAGGCCTTAAGTATATTGATGTTTTTCCTGTTCAAATGTCACATACACTGATTACTGCAGAACAGGCACAGATGTGGTGTCGGAAGTTTCTCCTAGATTTCTTCCTTATACGTAGTATCATCTGAGAGTCTCTGTACATGAGGCATCTGACATGTGAAGAACACGTGTCAGGAGATGCAATGTTAGCCGGGAAGGATAGTTTTAAAAGTTTTTAAAGACAGAGCTGGCAGCAGGCTATACACTGCTATCCACTGGAGCTGTGTGAAGGGGCTATGAAATGCCAGAAGGGAAACTTCAGCCCATTCTAACCTCTCTCCAGGTCCAAGCCCAGCTCTGGAAGGCAGCTCCAGCCCATTTCCATTCCTCGCAAAAGAGTTGTTTGCAGTTCATTGTAGTTGTTCAGAGTTGCTGTTCTTGTGGGAGGGCAGGTTATTTTTTGCCTGTATTAAAGAGCAGTTAAGAAGAGCAGTTATGCTGCACAGCAGTTTTTGCCTCTAGTGGACTTTTGGGGAGCTCTTCTAGGGTTGTTCTACGTTGTTGTTGCATGCTTGGCAAACTAATAGGTTGCTAGGTCAACGAATAAAGTTTTAATGTAGATGACCTGTAGGCCTTGTTTAAAAACACAGATTAATTTTCAGTTTAGGGATAAGCAGAGATTTTGCCTAAAGAGGCTTGTACAGGCAGTAAGAAGGGTTCTGGTTTTTGTCGTCAAATAGATAAATAGACCCACAGTAAAACAATGAGGCTGCTTACCTTGCTTGAGTGAAGTCAGGTCAGGTGGATTAGAAAAGAAGTGTTTGCAGCCATAGGGCAACCCTAAGTCTCTGTTTTTCAGAAGGGAGTTGCTTGATTCTTGAACAGAAATTAAACAGCTTGCTAGTGTAGTTAGAATAGTTGTTTTCGTCATCAAAGATACTGGCTTCCACGGGCTGCTCCAAGAACTCTGTCTTTGGCACACGCTCCCTGCTCGGACCATGGTGCCTTCCCTTTGCAAGGCTGCCAGTGACTATGTGAAAGAGTTGTCTCGCATTAGTGGGAGAGGTGTCTGGCACCGTGACCATCAAACATATGGCCAACTTGGTGTTGAAATTGTAGCTGCTTACAGAATATGGACAACCATTGAAGTGTTTTTCTGCCCTTGAAGAAGAGTGGTTCGAAACAGGATTATAAACACGCTGGCAAACCCGTTGGCTTTTCGTTTCATTCATGTTCTGGATTTGAACCTGGATGCACGTTCACTCCCCTGGAAGGCAAATATCTGCCAAAATAGAAAATAAAAACCATTTGTGAATTTCTTTTGATGCTACATCTTGTCCCTCTACTTACTTTCCTCTACATCTATGATTCTGAAAGGAATAGCGATAAGGACTGTGATTTTATAAAGACGAATAATTACCAGTTGGTCTGGAAGACTTTATGTGACCAAAACTCTATTGTATGTGACTGTGACTTTACTCATATTTATTCAAGATTGATCTAGATATTTATGCTACCTCATGTATTTATTGTATTGCATTATATAGGATGTATGATACATGATTGGCACTTTAAGCTTGGCTGCACTTTGATATTATTTGTTGGAACTATCCAATGAGATTGGTTGCTTGTTATATTTCATATCTCCTCGGGCGGTTTGTTCCTCTTTTCTAGTGGCTACATAGATTCCTGGGGAGCCCCTCCTTGTCTCGTTTAGTGCTCCCCTGCAGACTTGAGCTGTTGATCTTCCTGAAGGTCAGCTTCGGTTTTCTGAACTTCAGGACTTTGAGAGTGACTGAATGAGCACATTCTTCTTGTGCCTGCACCCTTTGTCGGGGGGCGGGGGCAGAATGTTCTTTCCAAAGTTAAACTTAGATAGAAAACCAGCAGGACACTTTATCGCAGAATCACAGGGCCACACAGACCTTCTAGTCCAACCCCCTGCCCAATGCAGGCTGAGCCTAAAGCATCTCTGACAAATATTCATATCCCATTGGCACACTATATAAAATGCACACTACATCGTGGAATCTCCCCCCTCCACACACACACACACACACACACACACACACACATCAAAAAACCACCAGCTCAGCCAGTTCAGTCCTTGGACCTTCGCACAATTGTGTACAGAAAATCAAGAAAAGCAGCACCCAAAGTCTTGTTCTCTTGCTGCTGGGACAGGAAGAGAGGGTGGCAGGGGAAGCAGAGAATCAACACCGTGTAAGTGCCAGTGTTAAATTGAAACAAGCAGAAGCAAACCTGCAGAAGCCCCAGGAATGAAACTAACACCGAATGCTTTTGCGTTGTGTTAATTAAACTTTCTTCTTTACAGTGTGGGAGGGAAGAGGCGGGCCAGTGAGAAAGGGAAGCTGCTGCAGCTCTGTCTTGATGAGGCTCCCTTTGGCCAGTGGACGACAGTCTGAGCTGCAGAGTGCAGAGAGAGGGAGAACTTGGCTTATCCCAAATTATCCCTCCCTCTCCCTTTCCGAGGCCTTCCTTGGGAGAGGGATCTTAAGGCCCTGCTACTGTATTTGCTTGCCATCGCGGTGCTCGTGCTGGGTTGCTGGTTCTGCTGGATGATTGGTGTTAGTACTTGGTTCTGTTTTGTGGTGTTGCCTGGGTTCTGTCTGGTTTCTGTGAGTGACATTGGTTCTGTTGGGCTTGCAACATTGCCCTTTGCTTCAATTGGGTTCTGCCGAGATTCTCTAATTTCATAAGATACACAAGGAGGGAGAAACCCCACGGGTAACTGACAGAACTTATGGTCCACGCCAAATACTTAATCAAGTGAAAAATTCTTTAAAGTGCAAGTGCAAGTGCTACTATAACCATTCAATAAATATTTAACAGTTCATTCTCATGCAACTACATACACATCACTTATTATACAATACATTGAACTCTACAATCACAATAGGTACTGCATCGACAAAATTTGCCAGGTACAACCGAAAATCCTGAAGATACGACAGTTCTTTTAAATATATTTCTTCAATTTCTCAATTAACACTCCTTCAGTGTATCATCCTCTCCATTCAGATGAAAATGGATGTGCAGGTAAGGAACAAGCCCTTCCTCACGCTCAATCTGGGGCCGGCTACAAACATCAGATTTCGTGCCCACTTCGTCAGGAGCGTGTTTCCTATTAAGGATAGAGGTACATCAACTTCCCAGTTTCATTACATTAATACCTTAAATGTTACAAAATTCCCCTATTATACTTACACATCACATCAGAGGTACATTTTCGTAATACAAATTGGCAAACAGTCGACCCGAAGAAAGGCGGCCGTGCATTCTCTGGCGCGCCCACTGTTCATGTAAATTACACTCTTATCGCGGCTGGCTAATTGATTACCCTCCTCGTTAAAGCTACAAACCCCCACTAAGTCAAACCCCACCGAGGCAACCCTATTTTATAAATAGCAGTTAAGTAATAATTCGTTGTTCAATCCCTTTGGTCTAACAGAGTCGAGCTTGAAGATCCAGTAAGCCTCCCGACGAAGGAGCCAAGACTGGACCCCTTCTCGCTCACCTCTATTGGCCACTTCCAAAATCATCACCTTAAAATTATTCTCCTGGTGATTCTGTTCCTTAAAATGTTGAGTAAGTGGTGCCTCCATCACGTTGTTTCGGATTCGTGAAATGTGCTCAAGCACCCTCACTTTGATGGGTCTCAGAGTGCAGCCAATATATATCAAGTCGCATGGGCACTCAAGGGCATATACGACCCCTTTCGTTTGGCAATTTGCGAAATGGCCAATGATATGTCTATATCCCTTAATGGAGATCTCCTTGCCTTCATATAGCATCGCACAAATCTGACATTGCCCACATTTAAAGTTCCCCTTTGGTAATCGCTGTACATGGGTTCCCCCACTAACATCAGCCCTTACTAACATATCTTTAAGGCTTTTGGTCTTGCGAAAACCAACCCTAGGTTTCATTTCACATCCCGTTATGCTTTCCACCAGATTCCAGTGTTGAGAAACTATCTTTCTGATCTGATTAGCTCTTGGTGTGAAGTCTAATGCCCACACTATTCTGTTGTTCTGTTCTTTCGTCTTAGGTTCAAAAAGGGATTTCCTATCCACCAGTCCTGCCCTGTACCAAGCATTATGTACAACACTTTCTGGGTAGTTCCTCCTAACAAACTGTTTACATAACGACCTACCATCTTTCTCAAAATCCGATGTGCATGATGAGTTACGTTTGATTCTAAGCAACTGCCCAAAGGGGATGTTCTCCCTTAAGTGGCGCGGGTGGAAGGATTGAAAATCCAAGTAAGAGTTCTTATCTGTCTCCTTACTATAAGTTTTTACTCCAATCCTATTATCCCCACCTCTATAAGTGATGACATCCAGATAGTTAATTTTCTGTTTGCTGTACTGCCAAGTAAATTTGACATCAGGATCCCTGCTATTAAGCCAGCCACAGAAATCTTCTACACCTTCAATATCCTCATACACAAAGTAAAGGTCATCTATGAATCGAAAATATTTAACTATATTTATCCCGAATGGGTTAGATGGGTGTAAGATGAATCGATTCTCCCATCTACTCATAAACAGATTGGCTATATTAGGTGCCGCCGGGCTACCCATCGCTGCTCCCCTAAGCTGATAGTAGAAATCCTCCTCAAACCGAAAATAATTCTTTTCAAGCACCAAGTCTAACAGTTGGAGCAAAAATTCTTTCGGAAGCTGACAGTCCTGATTAATAGTCAGAGCTTCCTCCACGACCATTCGTGCCGATTCATGTGGGATGATGGTATACAGCGAGCACACATCCATAGTGAGAAACCCTGCTCTTTCTTTCATATAGACCTCTTCTATACGTTTAATGAAATCCCTGGTATCCTGTAGTAGGGGTTGTATTCCAGCCACCACTGGTCTGAGAACAGAATCAATAAGAATGGCAAGTGGTTCCAAAAGGGACCCACAACCCGAAATGATTGGGCGGCCCGGGGGAGGGAAGACCTTTTTATGTATTTTTGGTAGGATGTAAAATAATGGTGTTCGGGGGCTCTGGGTCTGTAAGGATTTATACAATAATTCATCAATGTCACCTGATTCTCTAGCCTCGCATAAGACCACCCTGATGATGTTTTTAATATGGTCTGTTGGATCCGACGGCATTTTTAAATAACTAGATGTATCGCCCAACTGTCTCCGAGCCTCCCCTAGGTACACCTCCCGATCCAGAACAACCACTCCTCCTCCTTTATCTGCTTGTTTTATTATGATGGTATTATCTTCCTTCAGTGATCTAATCGCTCTAATTTCCGCCCCAGTAAGATTTTTCCAAGGTTGTTGAGGTTTACTTTGTAATCTGAGGTGAGCGAGAAGGGGTCCAGTCTTGGCTCCTTCGTCGGGAGGCTTACTGGATCTTCAAGCTCGACTCTGTTAGACCAAAGGGATTGAACAACGAATTATTACTTAACTGCTATTTATAAAATAGGGTTGCCTCGGTGGGGTTTGACTTAGTGGGGGTTTGTAGCTTTAACGAGGAGGGTAATCAATTAGCCAGCCGCGATAAGAGTGTAATTTACATGAACAGTGGGCGCGCCAGAGAATGCACGGCCGCCTTTCTTCGGGTCGACTGTTTGCCAATTTGTATTACGAAAATGTACCTCTGATGTGATGTGTAAGTATAATAGGGGAATTTTGTAACATTTAAGGTATTAATGTAATGAAACTGGGAAGTTGATGTACCTCTATCCTTAATAGGAAACACGCTCCTGACGAAGTGGGCACGAAATCTGATGTTTGTAGCCGGCCCCAGATTGAGCGTGAGGAAGGGCTTGTTCCTTACCTGCACATCCATTTTCATCTGAATGGAGAGGATGATACACTGAAGGAGTGTTAATTGAGAAATTGAAGAAATATATTTAAAAGAACTGTCGTATCTTCAGGATTTTCGGTTGTACCTGGCAAATTTTGTCGATGCAGTACCTATTGTGATTGTAGAGTTCAATGTATTGTATAATAAGTGATGTGTATGTAGTTGCATGAGAATGAACTGTTAAATATTTATTGAATGGTTATAGTAGCACTTGCACTTGCACTTTAAAGAATTTTTCACTTGATTAAGTATTTGGCGTGGACCATAAGTTCTGTCAGTTACCCGTGGGGTTTCTCCCTCCTTGTGTATCTTATGAAGAGATTACGGGTACAGCCATTGTTACCAGTATTGAGATTCTCTAATTTGGCATTGAGATTCTGCCATGTCTGAGCCCCATCCACGCCAATGCTGATGCTGTTGTCATTAACTAATGCTAAGGCTAATGCAGATCTGTTGTTCCGAACAAATGCTTCATGCTGTAACTTGATATCATATTGCCAATGCCATAACTGTTTCTTTCACAGGCTTTTTGCAGGTGCTTATCTAACGGACTGTAGAAACTTCCAGTGCTCATGACCTTGTATACTGCTCACTCCTGTGCATTGCTGTCTTGTTTTCTCAGTGACTCAACTTGATAGTACAGCTATGCGAGACGTTCTCAGGGCAAATTTGCACCAAAAGACCTATTTACTGTTGGGAGGGGGAAGGAGCAAATGTGTGTGTTAAGAGGAAGGGTTTCCCCATGTGTTACTATTCCTGTCAATCTTGCTCTTACTGCTTAGATGCCTACCTTGCTGCTGAGTAACCCGATGGACATATCTATGGAAATGATTTGATTTCTGAATAAAGCCATTTAACCAAGAGCCGCTATTTCTTGTTGCAATGGTACAGGGATCTATCTGCCATAGCCTGACAGATTCTTTGGTTTGACATTGGTTCTCTTGGGCTCTCCTGGTTCAGTTTACATTGGGATTGGGCCTTGCCCTTTGGCCATTGGTTGCCTCTGTGTGTGTTTGGTTAAGGTTTTTGCTAGAAAGCCAACTTGGAATCCCCCCCCCCCAGGGAACAATGGAGAGTGCTTGGGGCAGCTTGTTCAGGGGCCCATAGAATCGGACCCCTGGGTCCAATATTCTTGAAATTTGGGGGGGGGGTCTTTAGTGGGTGGTAAGGAAAAGATTTCCTGCAATTTTGGTGATGATTTCACAAAACCCCCTCCCCCCCACCCCTCTGGATATATTCCTCCTAGTGAATAAGGAGCCGAACGATAGCTGAATAAAACCTAGATCTGAATACTAAATCAGTATTTTTGGATCCTAATATCAGAATACCAAATATATATGGTATTGTGGCTATCTAGATCCAAATAATACATTTTTTTAAAAAAATGCATACCACTAGTGAAAACAGCACAGAGAGATAAGAAACGCAAGAGTAACCCATGCCCCTTGGTTTCTGTTCTGAATCCAGTTGGCAAAAAAGTGGGGTCTGCTGTGATTGGTGGTGCATACTGTAAACTTGGCAGTGCCATACACTATTGACACTACATCTTTGTATGGGAGAGGATTGTCTGTGTGCACTCATTTTGTGCATCTGTTGTGTGGAAACATCGTCTGCTACAAAGCCTTGAGGATGAAACTCTTATGCGCCGGTCACAAATGTGATGTAGGAACACTCTCCTGAACTGTGTGTGTTGAATTGCTTTGAATATGTATGCGCCTAGTAATGTGCATCTCTTTTCTTGCAGAGAGGGGATTTGTTTATGTGCACATGGATGTCCTTTTTCTGTACAACTGGTCGAAAGCGCATGTGAAATTGATTTTGTGCAAATTCTCTTCTGAGACTGACAACTACTTAGGCCTGTCGACTTTATTGTTTTATGCAAGGATGGTAAAGCAGCTGGTAGTTAAATATTTTCAATCAAACTTAATTGTCAATCATCATTAATAAAAGTAACCATTTTAAGACCCATCCCCCTCCCTCCTCCCATTCTAATTGATTGCTGAAATCAGATGCTCAGCCACAAATAGCACATTATTAATAGCATGTATCTATGTTAGCCTGGTTGCATCATTATCTCCTCTGTCTAAACAATGGCTTGGCTTGACAATTGAAATGGATAGGTGTATAATTACATTAATAACATGGGCTGTTTTCAATCAGATATAGTAACTTGCTGGGAACAAAAGAAAAGTATATTTTTTTCCACTGTGGGGCCCAGTTTTCCCCGTATAAATAAAAAGCTACTATCTGAAAGTACCACAAAGGTAGTGTAAGGAATTCTTAGGTTACACTGTTTATAGTCTATAATACTTAGAGAACGGAAACCTTTGACTGGAGTCTGCAACCTTTTACAGTTAAAGGCCCAAACGATGTCAGAATTCAGAGCAAGTGACCAACAAAAAAACAGTAAAACCCATGTATATAACTAACTATGTAGAACTTAACATCAGTGATCATTAGCCTCTGTGATCTAATCCAAATGTCACCTCAGCAGCCTAAGACCAACTGGTAGCAATCTGTCTGTAATATGGGGTAATAAAACTGGCCTATGAATTTGATAAAATGCTTGAAGCACTTTGAATAATAAAAATGCTACACAAATGCTTAAGTGATTATTGAAATGGACCTTAGGAATGCCTGGGGGTGGATAAAGAGTGGTAAGGGCTTTTATTTTCATTTTATTTTATTTATCAAAGGATGATGTTAGCAAATGTCATTCCATGAATCTAAGGAGGTTTTAAGGGGTTCAACCAAACACTTTGACAAAAAGAACAGTTCTGAAGAAGGTTTTGAAGTAACACCACATGCGTGTTCTGTGAGGGAGATCTGTATGTAGGGACTGCAAGGAAGAATTGACAGAGTTGTACATTTTTTCTGTTATTACGTAAGTGTTTTTTTAAAGAATGACACATTTAGAGAGAATTTATGTCTTAATATGTGTCATGAACAACACACTTGGTAATGGCACAAAATAAAACGTCGATAATGATTTCATTATCTCTCAAGGGCAAGAAGGAATAAGCCAGTCCTCTCGGTAGCTGTTTCTTTTCATTCTGCCAATTAAGAAAGCTGCAAGGCTCCTGTCTGTTTGATGAGAAATTATTTGTAAATATCCACCTGGTTTATTACTTCACCAGATTATTAGTTTAATGAACAATATATGTAGAAGAAATAATCAGCTGCAAATCACGAAGTCAGGATTCATCATGGGACCTGGTGATATCATGATTCATGATGATGTTTTAAGAACAGGGCTTTTTTTCTGGGAAAAGGGGTGGTGGAACTCAGTGGGTGGCCCTCGGAGAAAATGGTCACATGGCTGGTGGCCCCGCCCCCTGATCTCCAGACAGAGGGGAGTTGAGATGGCCCTCCACGCTGCTGAGCGGTGCGGAGGGCAATCTCAACTCCCCTCTGTCTGGAGATCAGGGGGGGGGGGTGAGGCCACCAGCCATGTGACCATTTTCAAGAAGTTCCAGAACTCTGTTCCCCCGCGTTCCAGCTGAAAAAAAGCCCTGTTTAAGAAGATTATGTAATGTTTCCAAATGGGAACATGGGTCTGCAATGTGCAATATTCCCTGGGATCTTCTTTGTTGATGGCAAAATCTCCCTTAGAAACTCCCAAGACCTCTCAGGCAAGAGGAGGTCTCCAAAAGGAGCTCTGCTCCTCTCCCATTCCTGTTCCTGGAACCTTAAATATATTTTTCATCAATATTCCAATTGCAAGGGATCCTGGTAAATGTAGTTTTTCATATGTGCATCTTTAGAGTGGACATCAGGGACCATGACTACATGTCCTAGGATTCCTATCACTTGACATGCGGTTTTAGCCTCCAAATGTTCAAGGTGCTGGAGAGAGAGAAAATGAGACCTTCATCCCTCTGTGGATTGAGCAGACAGCAGATTGGTACATAAGAAAGATGAGGGAGGAGAACTTCTCCCTCTGAGGTGGAGGACATCTTGGGTGATTCCCACCATCCAATCAGGGAGGCAGGAATTTCCTCTTCCTGTCTAGCATGTGGGACCACCTTCTCCTCCGTTCTGTTCCTGCCTCCAGGGAGAGCAGTTCTTCAGCAGACTAGCTCTGCTGCCTTTTTTCTCTCTATCTCTTATTTATCTTTTTTCTTCCTCAAACCATTCTTTACCTTACTCCTTAGTCTTTCTCCTCCCATTTCCTCTTCTTTTACTCCTCTTGCCAAAGAAAGAAAAGAAGAGGACGATATGGCCTCTAGAGAGTCATCGGACTCTGAGGAAAGCTTCATGGAGGAGAATATGGGCTGTTCCCACGGAGCCGTCCTACCGGCGGCGGGAACAGGCCCAGCCGGCCCCACCATGCCTCTGAGGCTGTATGGGTTCCCTGGCGAGGAAATGGCCTTGGAAGAGACGCAGGCCTCTCAACAGCCCCATCTTCCACAGAGGGAGCTTGTTAAAACAGCGCGCCTCAGCCAGCCAGCTGAGAACAGCGCCACCTGGCAGAGCTCAATTTTGGCGGGAAACAACGTGATGAGTGACTTCCCGCCTAATCTCAAAGATGTGCTTGCCAATCTCCTGGCAGGAGAGACACGTCTGAAACATAATCCAGACACCCAGAGCTCCAGCCGACCAGCCCAGGAGTGCCACGTAAGTGTTCCCCCGAGCGTGTTATACTTCCAGAATTCCTGTCAGCAATTAGACTGACTATGAGGGAGGAAATCCTGTTACTTTGCCAGTCAGAAGCACCTCGGCCCTATAAAGATTCCAGGAATCTCCTCAGCCCTGGCTCCATGTGAATGTGCCCATGCCAATCTCCTGGCTGGAGATTTTACAGCAGGCCTTTCCCCTTTGGATTTAGCCCTGCTTTTACAACAGGATCTAGCCCTGCCTTTCCCTGTCAGATGGGTAATGTATAAAGGGCGCAAACTTGCTGGTGTCTTTGAACCTTTTAACTCTTAAGACTAACCAGGAGGGAGGAAATAGTGGTGTGGTGTCTACCTCCTCCTCCCTCCATGAGTAAGGCTGTAGCTCTGTGGAAGAGCTTCTGCTTTGTATGCAAAAGATCCAGGTTTGTTCCCCATTAACTCCAGTTTAAAAGATTAGGTAGATGAGGGGAAAAATCTCTTTCTGAGACCCTGGTGACCTGCTGTCAGTCTGAGGAGATAACACTGACGATGGTCTGAGTCAAAATAAGGCAGTTTGTAATGTTTATCAGTCAGGGATCCCCACGGAGTAGGGGAATCGCCCTCAGATAGAGTCTGTAATGACAGGGAGAAGGATGAATTCCTTCAGATGTGGAAGAGGAGGAAATATCCCTACCAGAACAGTCAGCCCAGCTGTCTGAATCTGAGGTCTACCAGTATTTACTACCTAAGACATTCATAGCCTTAGAGCTGTAGAAATTACCCTTGGGGGAGTAGGACCCTTAGACTGGGAATACCAAATCCAGTCCAGGGAAACAAGAATCTCTTCATAGTGAAGGTTCCTCAGAAAAGGTCCTCCCATTTCCAGAATATTGGGGGAAAAGGTTCAAGGCTGAGTGGTCTAAACCATAAGCCAATTAATAATCCCCAAACTTAGTCCCAAAACAAAACAAACTGTACTCACTACCTTTCTTTGCTATGAGTTGTTGCAGGTACCTGTGATCGAAACTCCAGTGGCTACACTTCAGTCATCTGGGCTGTGGTCAGAAGATGGGTAAGGATCGGTCAGAGACCACTTAGACAAGAGGAGAGAGGCCATGCTAACGAGCTCACGAGGCCGTGACCATGGCTATTAAGGCTACAGCTATTGCTTCAATTGCCTCAAGAGTGTCAGGAGTATGGATCTGGAAACTGATCCAGCTCCTCCCATACAACAATAGCTGCCCCCATTGAAGGTGCAAACAGAAATGTAAGGGCCAATACCTTCAAGACAGACGTCATCCTGGATACATTTACCTTTTTCTTTCAGGATTATGGTCTTGACAGCAGTAACAAGCCGGCGCTCTTGACTAAGAGCATGGCCAGCAGATTCACATTCTAAAAATATCGTCCTGGCTTACCTCTTTCAGAGAGACAAGCTATTTGGGGGTGCCCTGGGAAAGATCTAGATTGAGACCTAGGACAGAAGAATGTGTTGCCAAAAACACTCAAACAATCTGAGAGGCGATCCATTGGCCCTCAGCCTTTTATTCACAACACACACTACTAATGTCCAGACAAGATTCCAAATGGCCATCCTGGGGTTAATCTAGGCAGCCGTTTAATGAGGGGGGTCCTTTCAAGACCCCACTTGTAGTATAGTGGTTAAGTAACAGTGATGCAGTACTCTGCAGGTTCAAATCTCACTACTGCCATGAACTTGCCACATGGCCTTGGATAAACCAGTCCTCTCAGTCCCAGCTCTCCAGCTGTATTGTGGGGATAATGCTTACCTTGTCCCAAGATCAAACAGACAGTTCTCCACACATGGAAAGAGATCCAACCTTAATACCCAGATCTCTAAGACAGGACTTGCTAGCTGTCCCTGTGAGAGGCCAACTACTCTTTACCGTCAAGCCTGGGTTGACAAGCAGGCTGACCTTACAAATAGTCTCACAAGGCTATTCCATACAATTTGAAAGCTGCCCACCAGGAAGGGGTCTACTCAATCTTCTTCATAGTCCCTAAAAAGAACAGGGACTGGAGGGTGTTATTAGACCTCAAAGTTTTTGAACAAGTTTATCAAATTGTATCACTTCTGAATGGAGACTCTGCACTCAGTTGCAGTGACCAATCAATCAGAAGAACACATGACATCTACAGATCTCACAGAAACATACCTCCATGTACCAATTCTGACAGCCCATCAACAATACCTAAGATTTTATGTAAACAACAACAACAACAGTTGGCAGTTCTGAGCCATCCTGTTTTGGCCTGTCCACCACACCAAGAGTATTCACAAAATTCACGATCAACCCCATCATACGTTTCAGAGACAGGGGGTATTCATGTTCACTTGCACCCAGACGATCTCCTGATCAGTTCAAGTTCACGAGAAAATCTCACCACAACACTCAATTCACCATTCAGTTCCTACAAGTTTGAACACCTGGGTTAGATCACAGTCACCAAAAGGGCTTTTTCTATCCCTCACCCAAGAAAAGGTCAGGAAGACCAAACAGCTGACTGAGACTGTCATCAGAGTGCAAAATCAGGAAGAGCATGACACTACTGAAACTGATGGGTTGGCTAGTGGCCACCTACAATGCAATACCTTTGGGGTCGTCTATAGGCAAGACCACTTCAGACCTTTCTTAGCTCTCATTAACAACAGATCATGGAGAAGACAGATCTTCCCATTCAGATACCACTTCAGATCAAAACCCATCTGAGCCAAGGTCACCAACCCAATGCAAAGCAAAAGATTCATGACCCCTTAAGAACAACAAATATTTACAGGTGTAAGAATCAGGTTAGGCATGTCTTCCTATCAATGACTTATAAAGGTGAGCAATTTGTCTCTGAACTGGCCCTGTTCCAGTTCAGAGATCTGCATGGACACGGTTGCAGACAAAACATATATAAACAAGCAGGGGGGATTCAAGACCTCGAGGTGGCACAAGGTGGCAGCAAGGATACTTACCTGGGAGGATGGTCACCTAGCTTCGATCAGAACTGTACACACCAAAGGCATATCCAATTCCCAGGCAGACTGGCTGAGGGGACAACGGGGATAGTTCCTTAAGAAACATCTCATCCAATGGATAACATTGCACTTCACAACACCTCATGGACCTATGTGCGTCCCAACACAGCCATCAACTACTGGGGTACATGACAAGGTTTGTTCTTCCCACAAGCAGATGCCCTGACATTGCAGTGGCCATTAGTCCTCCTCTGTGTATTACTACCCTTACCAGTAACAGACCATGCCTTTCCACCCTCCAACAGATGGTGATATTTCCACCTCTTATCCTACTGACCTCTCTGGTCAAGTTACAGCAGGGACCGATTTGGCTCTCTCATTTAGACTTACTCTGCTTAACTGTGTGGAAATAGAAAGGAACACCTTCCTAAGATGGGGATATTCCAGAGAGGTGGCCAGCACTCTCCTAGCATTCAGAAAATAGTTTATGCTCAGAATTTACAACTCTTATTGGGAAGCCCTCACTCAGTAGACATTTTACACAGCCCTGATCAAACATCCATTTGAACCGGTCAAGGATGTTCCCCTGAGAAGGCTGAGAATGAAGACTATCTTCCTTATTATGTTCGCGTCTGCCAGAAGATTTAGTCAGACCTGAACTCTGTATCTTTCACAATGGTAAGATGATGCCTCATGCTGTTTTCCAAAAGCGTATTCCAAACTGCATAGTTTGCAAGAGATAAGGTTACCATATTTCTACCTGTACCCTAAATAGACTAGGGAGAGGCTCTGACACACCTAGATGTCAGAAGGAGGCTCAAGGCCTATCTGCTCCGAACAGTGCAAATCAGAAAGTCAGTCTTACTGTTCTTAAATATATCTCCCCTCAGTTTGGGGAAGAAAATGTCTTCGGCAGGGGTAGGTGCCAATAGCAAAACATACACTATCAAAACTCCTAAAAATTCTCTTCGTAGAGGTTCCTTGTGGAATACCAGCTCACTCTTTGAGGAGTGCTACTACCAGTGCAGCATTACACAGGAACACTTCTGTAGAAGAAGTCTGCAAGGCAGCAACAAGGTTGTCAGTCTTGACCTTATTAAGATGATACAAACCAAATCTATATGATTCAGCGGACAGCGACTGTAGTGGAAAAGTACTGCAGTGCGTGATCGTGGACGAAGACCACATCCCACCCAGAAACTGGAAACTGCTTTGGGAGCACCCAAGATGTCCTCCGCCTCAGAGGGAGAACGGACCTTTGGACACTTACCGTGAAGGGTCCTTCTCCTCTGAGGAAAGGAGGACATTTTGCCCTCCCTGGGTCTTCGTCGTCCTCTACCCTGCTGCCTCATTCTTCTACCTCCTCCGGGTTATGCTTTATTTACAGTACATGTTAATGCAACATGTGTTTTTTCTCTCAGTATTGACAGTTGCTGAATGATAAATTCAATGTTACTACTTTGTGGAGTCACCTGAACTGAAGAGAGAGGGTGTCCCACATGCCAGACAGGAAGAGGAAGAAAATTAGTTCCTGCCTCCCTGATTGGACGGTGGGAATCACCCAAGATGTCCTCTTTTCCTCAGAGGAGAAGGACCCTTCACAGTAAGTGTCCAAAGGTCCATTTTGGACTGTACTGCTGCCATCACCGTTCATATTTGAAACTATGAACTTCAGCAATGTCACTTGGTCTTTTCCTTCCTTTCCTATCGTGTATGCAAGTGCAGTGGCAAGTACTGTACTGATAGCAAGGATCTTTTCACAAGGAGGCTTCCCTATGGCTTGGGCGATGACCTGCAGTGTTTGTTCTCCAAACTTTCTCACATCATTTCCCATTTGCAGCTGTTCTGTAGTTTGTTTATTATTTCTCCATGTTTTCACAGATTGGGTGGTTTGAGAAAGCACAGACAAGCGATAAGGAAAACACAGAAAGATAACAAAGGGAAAACAATGATGTGAAGAGGATCAGAGAAAAATGGCTGCAAGTCAGCTCCTGAGCTGTGGGGAAACCTGGGTGTGAAAAGACCCCAGGACAATTCTGGTATCTTGGCTGTGCCTTTTTTCTAGGCACCAATTACAGTTTCGTTTGGGGAATAAACACAAGAAGGTGCCCTATGCTGAATGAGGCCATTGATCTATCAAGGCCAATCTGGATCGATCAATGGCCTTCTCAGGCTGGCAGCAGTGGTAGTCCCTCACATCACTTACCATCTGATCCTTTTAGAGGGGAACAACACGAGATGCCCAACACGTGTCCATGGGAAGTGTAGTGAGGTAAAATGGCCACTCGATATGATTCTCTACCATTTAGGGTAGCAAGAGGAGCAGAGAATTGCATTGAGCAGCCATTCTGTCTCCCATGGAAACTTGTGGAAAACTGACACCTGTTCTTCATGTATCAAGTGTTTCGTATAGTTCCCATCTTAGCTGGAGATGCCAGGGATTGAACTTGGGACGTTCTGCATGCCAAGCAGATGCTCTACCATTGAGCCACAGCCCTAACTGGTGGAGCCAGTCAGCTGCCTTGACAAAGCTCCTGAAGTGATAAAAGTGTCAAAGTGTAAGAAATTGCATGAAGCAGGCAATAAGAGTTCAGGTAATCCTGCTTTTGACCTCTGCGTTCTGGTCCCTGTCAGGTCCAATGTATATGTAAACTGTACTGACTCCATTTTCTAATGCTTCTAGTGTTTAAGTGCTTTCCCACAGGTGCACCACTTCCCAGGCAGATCTCTCACCGGAGGAGATTGTTTTGTCTAACGCCGTTCCACCAAGCATTGGCCTTGAGAGAGAGCAACTTCCCAAGACTGAAAGATATTGTTTTGAGAACTGTGGGGGGAGGCTGGTTCAGTGGGTAACTGTTACTCTGTACCTCATGCTTTGCCCTTCATTGGCAACAATGATCGTGTACCATCCTGAGTCTCCTATTCAGGACAGTGGACTATAATGGACCTTTTCTGCAGTAAAGTTTCCTTATTCAAACAATGGACTCTTGTTTGCTTTTGAAGGGGAACCTGTAGGAAGAGCCTTATCTAGCCACAGTCTGACATTTTGTTACCAATCATGCCTGAGTCGGGCCCAGCGGAATCCAAAGTTGTCCCGGACAGGGATCCTTTGTTTGATCCGTATGCGTCTCCCGACAGTCAACCAGCGCAACACCAAGAACCTCAGGAACCGGTGCCAGCCGGGACCGGAGCTTCGACCACTACTCCGCCTCTCATCGATCTCGGCAGTGAGGGGACAAGGCCGACGGCTGCCGCTCTCCCCTTGATCTCGTTACCTACGCCGTCGGAGTGGGGGGCCAGACCCCGAAAAACGAGAGAGCGCCGGGCCAGTGGGCTACATCCACGAGCTTCCATGGACGGGCGCCGAAGCCTAGAGACTGTCCCTGAATTGGACAGCAGCCAACCGTGGCTGTTTTGGAACAGGACGACCGTACAGACGGACGGGGACACATCCCGCCGCGGCGCCCTGAGTTGGGATTATTCGGAACTTGCCCCGTGGAAAGAGCCAACGGAAGTTCCTGAACAAAGTTGGGTGCAGATGCAAAGTCGCACCCATGCTGTGGATTCCGGCATCTCGGCAGTGACGGGCCTAGCCAAAGGAATTCTAGCAGCGAGATCGCAAGTCGATCACGGAGACCCTCCGCCTTGGGGGCCGTTTTCCCCGGTGACTGCAACTGAGGGAGGTTCCACGATGGGGCAACCGGGTCCAAGTAGAATGCAACAGTTGGAAGCTAAACTGATCGACATGGAGGAAAGTTTGGCTCATGCCATTCATCTAATCGCAGCGATGGGGGCAGGAGAGAGACTATCACCAGAAGAAATGGCTGTACAAATAGCTACTCTCCAAAGCGTTATTTCCTATCCGATGGATGTCGCCCCGTGGCAGCCGCCGCCTTCAGGTGAGGAGGAATCCTGCCCTGGGGAACCAGGGGAACCCCCCGCGGAACTTCCTAAACTAGACGAAGTCCCGCCTCGCAGGGATACTCCAGTTGAGGTACCTGGAGAAGCCCCAACGGAAACCCCTAAACAGGACGGGGATCCACCTCCCGAGGAGACTCCAGCTGAGGGGCCTAGAGACGGGGAAGAAGGGCCAAGCCGTCCACCCGCGTCGCTGGTGATACCCCCTCCCGCTTCTCCAATAACGGTCCGGCCGGATCAGTCAGAAGAACCTCCGGCTCCTCCTAGGGAGGAATTGCCTCAGCAACCGCCAGAAGTTGTCCCCATTCAGCAAATCCCAAGGGAAGGTCTACCGGCGCCTCAAGATCAGCCTCTGCTTCCCAGAGTAATGACGCCGGGAGGGGCAAGCCCGCGCGGTCCACCACCCATCAGGCCTTCGCTGCTGCGGCCCCTTCCGCTTCGACCACAACTAATACCTTTACAGCAACCAATACGTTTGCCACCGGACCAACCCGTATTACCACCTCCAAATCAACCGGTGGGGCCTATACCATTACGACCCCACCAACCCGCCCCTCAACGGCCAATCATGACCCAACCGCGATGGCCACCTGCACCTCAACCGCTACTGCCGGCGCCTCCGGTGTTGCCACCACCAGCCCGGCCGCGGTTGCCGCCGCCTGCTCGGCCAGCGTTACCGCCACCGGCCCAACCAAGACCGCCACCGCCAGCTCAGCCGGTGATGCCGCCGCCAGCGCAACCAGCACCGTTGCCACAACCGGGTCCCCAACGACCCATCCTCGTACCTCAAAGGCCATTGATGCTTCCGACGGATTTTTACCCTGCACCGGCTCCGAGACAAGACCTCCCGATGGGCTGGGTGAAACTGGAAGCTACTTTTGATGGAGATCCCTCCAAGCTAGGATTTTTCCTAGTGCAAGTGGTGCAATTCTTCAACCGGTGGGGACACCTCTTTGGTAGCGAGGCCAGCCAAATTGAGCATCTCGGTTCTCGCTTGCAAGGCAAAGCTGCGGATTGGTATGTAGGTCTCTACAATATTGGGGCCCCAGAACTGAATACTCTCCAGGGGTTGGTGGATGCTATTCGTGCACAATACGAGGACCCCTTAGAGGAAACTAGGGCCCGAACGGAATTGCAAGCCATTAGACAAGGCAGCATGTCGGCAAGAGACTATATTACGAAATTCCGACAACTAGCTGCCAAATGCCCTAGGTGTGAGGAATCCACCAAGATTATCCTATTCAAGCAAGGGCTAAACCCGAGACTTTTAGATAGAGCCCTTATGCAGGACAATCCTCCTACGCTATTAGGCTGGATCCAACTTGCATGCGAAGTTGAGAATCGCATCTTGGAAGTCCGTTTGGTTGAACAACAACAACAAACGGGACAAAGGAGACCCTTGACTCTACAGAGGGGAGGACGGGGCGCTGGATACGCCACTCGTGGAGCGAGAGATGCTAGATGGCAGCAAGGGCTGTGTTTGCAATGCGGACAAGCCGGTCACTTTGCAGCACAATGCCCCTACCGGCCTGTGCAAAGACCTCCACTCCAACTACGGCGTCCAACCCCGACTCCAGCTCCACGAGCGCACAGAGGTCGCGGCGCTTCCCAGCGACCAGCTTCAGAAAGGGGGCTGGAGGCGGAAGAGGTGATGGAATACGACCCCGCTTCCCCAGGTGTGGAGGGGAATCCAGAAAGCCCCTCGTCGGGAAACGAAATGGATCTGTCGTAAAAGGGCCCAAACGACAGATCCACCCCAAGCCCGTCCCAACACGGGACCGGCCGCCTGGGTCCATACTATTCATGCCAGTGACTTTACTGAACCCGGAGAGGAAGATGCACATTCGTGTACAAGCCCTTATTGACTCGGGCTGTTCAAGAGATATCATCGCCCCAGCCTTAGTCAACGGATTGGTCCTGCCAGTCCGCGAATTGAAGAACCCAGTTATTTTTGAACAAATGGATGGCACTAACATGAACCCTGTTACCACCGAGACCATTCCAGTGGTCACAGGCATGGGCCAACACTGGGAGAAGAGATCTTTCGTTATTAGCTCGACGGCCAAATACCCGTTAATCTTAGGCAGCAAGTGGCTCTGTGATCACAACCCCCACATTAACTGGGCAGAAGGATGCGTCACCTTCAATCACGCGAACTGTAAAACCCATCGATGGGACCAAAATTGGGGCGCTGATCCATCCCACACCGAAACGGCTCTTCTCACCCGGGAGGACATAAAACAAATTCCTGAATATTATTGGCCGTTCTTGAACGCTTTCTCCGAAAAGGAAGCAGATACCTTGCCCCCGCACAGAAGAACCGACTGCGCAGTAGAGATATTGCCGGGGGCCTCCCTGCCCAAAGGCCGACTCTACCCCATGAATCCCCGTGAACGGGAGGAGCTCCGGAAATTCATCGACACCAATCTCCAAAGGGGATTCATCCGCCCGGCCAATAGTCCCCATGCGGCTCCAGTTCTCTTCGTGAAGAAAAAAGATGGGGGACTCCGACTATGCACGGACTTTAGAGGACTTAATGCTGTGTCAACCAACAACGCCTATCCCATCCCGCTCATCCGAGACCTACTCAACGTCGTGGCCCAAGGTAAGATCTTTACGAAATTAGATTTGAAAGATGCTTACTTCCACGTTCGTATAAAGGCAGGGGATGAATGGAAAACAGCGTTTAATACGCCCCTCGGACAATTTGAATACTTAGTTATGCCGTTTGGTTTGGCGGGAGCCCCCTCCGTTTTTATGTCCATGATAAACGAAGTCTTACATGAATTCCTCTATAAAGGAGTTGTGGTGTACCTTGATGACGTATTAATTTACTCAGACACTGAGGAGGACCACATCCAACTAGTTCAAAAGGTTCTGGCTGTATTAATGAAAAATAAACTGCCCATCAAGTTAGCCAAATGTGAATTCCACAAAACCGAACTCACCTACCTTGGTTACTGTATTTCCTCAGAGGGTTTGAAGATGGATCCATCTAAAATACAAGCGATCCGAGAATGGCAAACTCCCACTACCCGTAAGGAACTACAATCCTTCCTGGGTTTTGCCAATTTTTACAGAGACTTTATTGCAAATTTCGCCCAAATCACGCTCCCCCTAACAGACCTATTAAGAACCAAAGACAAAGGGGACCAGGCAAAGAAACCCTCCTCCAAAATACAATGGACTTCCAATTGCCAAACAGCCTTTGAATGCCTGAAAAAACAGTTCGTTTCAGAACCCGTCCTCTCCCACCCCAACGAAAACTCTCCCTTCATAGTGCAGGTCGACGCCAGCGATACGGCCATTGGGGCGGTTTTACTGCAGAAGGGGGAGGATGAAAGGCTACGGCCTTGTGCATTCCTTTCGAGGAAGTTCTCTGAGGCTGAAAGGAATTGGAATGTATGGGAGAAGGAAGCCTTTGCTGTCAAAGCAGCCCTCACAAACTGGCGACATTGGCTAGAAGGGGCGAGACACCCTTTCGAGGTGTGGACGGATCATAAAAATCTGGAGGCCCTTCGAAGCCCCCGCAGACTGAATGCCAAACAATTACGATGGGCAGAGTTCTTTTCCAAATTCAATTTCACTCTAAATTACCTCCCGGGCAAAACTAATTTTCTGGCCGACGCCCTGTCGCGCATGCCCCAACACAAAAGCAAACGGGAGGAGACTATAGACACTGTCTTCTCACCTAAGCAGTTGGGAGGCGTGGTAACTACCCGCAGTCGAGCGAGCCAGCCCCTCCCACACAGCCAAGACTGGAAAACGAAACTTAAAGCTGAAGTAGAAAAGGAGGGGGATAAAGCGCCCAAAACGAAACTGATTCAATCCCCACAGGGGGACTGGTTGGCCGGGACCAAATTCTATGTCCCCGGCAGCCTCCGCCGGGAGGTCTTGCAGCGATGTCACGATGCCCCCACGGCCGGTCATTATGGGTACCTAAAAACGTTGCATCTGATACAACGGCAATTCTGGTGGCCGGGCATGCGCAAAGACATTTCCCAATATGTTGGTTCCTGCCCCATTTGCCTCAGCGCCAAAACTCGGAAAGGAAAACCTCCGGGCCTCCTGCAACCGTTAGAAACACCTAACCGACCTTGGGAAATAATCTCCATGGACTTTATCACTGATCTGCCCGATTCAAAAGGACATAATTGCATTTTAGTAGTGGTAGATCTGTTTTCCAAACAAGCACATTTTATTCCATGTACTGCTGTACCCACCGCGCGGAAATTGGCAGATTTATTCTTAAAACACATCGTAAAATTACATTCTTTTCCGTCCAAGGTGATTTCGGATCGCGGCGGACAATTCGTTGCCAACTTCTGGCGGGAGCTTTTGCGAATGTTGAATATTGAACAAGGAATCAGCTCAAGCCACCACCCGCAAACCGACGGGCAATCCGAAAAAACTAATCAGATTTTAGAGCAATTCCTTCGTTGTTATATTAATTTCCAGCAAGATAATTGGGTGGACCTTCTCCCTCTCGCGGAATACTCATACAACAACAGTGTGCATGCTTCCACAGGGGAGACTCCTTTCAAAATTGTATATGGAGCTCACTTCAACCCTTTCCCGCTAGACGCTCCCCCTCTCCATTCTTCTAGTTCGCCAGATGTATCTTCATGGTGGGGGGGAGGCAGCTCAACAATGGACTCTCATCAAACAACACCTCGAGAAAGCCAAACAGGATTACAAAAAATACGCAGATCGCCATCGTGCGGCCGGTTGGGAATTACAACCTGGAGATCATGTTTATATTTCCACCAAGAATCTAAAACTAGCCCAGACCAGCCGCAAACTAGCGTTAAAGTTCCTAGGGCCTTTTCCTGTGCGCAAGGTAATCAATAAAGTGACTGTTGCGGTAGATTTGCCCAAGAATTTGCGCCATGTTCATGATACATTCCATGTCAGCCTCTTAAAAAAAGCTCCAACAGATAATAACTGGCATGTCAAAGCTCCACCCATCCCTACTCTGATAGACGACCAAATACACTATGAGGTGCAACAAATTCTGGACTCAAAACTCAAACGTAAACAGCTGTTTTACCTCATTAGGTGGAAGGACTTTGATTCTGGTTATGATGAATGGGTGAACTCTGCACATGTTCATGCTCCTAGATTAACCAAAGCTTTTCATACTCGTTACCCATATAAACCAGGGGGGGATCTATTTTAAGGGGGGCAGAATGTCAGGTCCAATGTATATGTAAACTGTACTGACTCCATTTTCTAATGCTTCTAGTGTTTAAGTGCTTTCCCACAGGTGCACCACTTCCCAGGCAGATCTCTCACCGGAGGAGATTGTTTTGTCTAACGCCGTTCCACCAAGCATTGGCCTTGAGAGAGAGCAACTTCCCAAGACTGAAAGATATTGTTTTGAGAACTGTGGGGGGAGGCTGGTTCAGTGGGTAACTGTTACTCTGTACCTCATGCTTTGCCCTTCATTGGTAACAATGATCGTGTACCATCCTGAGTCTCCTATTCAGGACAGTGGACTATAATGGACCTTTTCTGCAGTAAAGTTTCCTTATTCAAACAATGGACTCTTGTTTGCTTTTGAAGGGGAACCTGTAGGAAGAGCCTTATCTAGCCACAGTCTGACAGTCCCTGGGTGATTTTCAGACCCATTGATTTTAATGAAATAACTATGTAAAGCAAAGCCCACCTGGTTGCCTGTGTTTCTTTGATAACAAATTTTACCACGATTAGATTTGTGTGAAATAAGCAAAGGCAGCAATCTTGGGAGATGTTAGAACCATACTTCAAATCTGCCTGCTGAGAATGGAGCTATAGGAAATGGTTTTTTTAAAAAATCATTCTCAAATTGCTTAGTATCATGGAAATAAAAGTGGCATTCAGATCAAAAGAGCCAGTTAGATCCACTGCACAGAGATCTGCTGCCTTTGCCATAGATGGGCTCCACAAACTTGTTGAGTCTTTATGTGCGGCATTTGTGTGTAAGACTTGAAAATGACTCATGACTCTTAAATTGATTTAAGTCTAGAGATAAATTTGCATGTGACTTTACAAAGTGCTGATTTGATATAGGTTCATGAGTTAGCCAGTGGAAGGAGAGTGTTTGTTCACAAGGTAATCTATAAACAGGAAATATGTTGAATGAAAAAAAAAGAAGGGGGAGGGGGAGGGCAGAGAGACAGGTGCTTGAAATGCGTCAGGTACTCTGGACACAACGTTGTCGATCGTCAAGTCTGTTTTTTCCTCCCATCCACAGAATCAGGTTTTTTTTGGTCTTGCAGACCTATACCAGCTGGCATCATCCGAACAACAAGCCAAACAAAAATATCCTCTGTTGAAATACCCTGCGGACTTTCCCAAAGTGCATTTCCAAATATGTCTGCAGCACAGATACCATGAATCTTGCATTAACTTTCCTTAATTTCTGTTCCCATTCTAGTTGTCTTTGGACTCTATGTTCCCAGGAAAGAATATCATGAGAATGTCTACATTGATCAGCCCGTCGGACTGCCCTTATTGCGCATCCATGCCTTGAAAGACTCTGAGGAGGAAGAGGTCCACTTTGGGCTCTGCCCTGATCTCGTTATCCAGAGAGATGGAATTCATAAAAATCTATGGTTTCAGATCCAAGAGAATACAGGACTTCTCTTCTTCAACAGGAGTCTAGAGAAAGACTTGCATAAAATGTGTAAGTGACACAGTAAGTCCTTGCTATGGTGGTCGAAACAGCTATAGTGGTTTGGTTTGGGCATAGCACCAACTCCGTGATTTGGTGTTACGTGAGTGAGCCTTAGGCTAATATGAGCCCATCCTTCCTCGTGTACCCTGCCATACTTCTCCTTTCACAGCAAAACCGAGTTTGCCATCACATCTGAACCCGCCAATTATAGTCTGAACTTAACCGAGAAACCTGAATTGCAAACCATAGTTTGCTAACTTGGACATATTGTCAAAATTGTTTGCCATGAAAGATGGAAGCATGTGCAAGAAAATATGAAAAGTGGTGGGAAATGGGATTTAACTTTCCCATATAATGCCAAATCATGGTTTAACATTTATGAGTATAGTGTCTTTGCAGGGCCGGGCTGTCCATTGAGGCAGCCGCCTCAGGGTGCTAAGGCACTGGAGGGGTGCCAACCCGGGGGCAGGGGCACGCGCCATGGAGCTGCCGCCAGTGGCGGCGGCCAGGAACGCTTGCTGGCGGTGGCAGTGTGGGGCAGCTGAGCAGGCAGCCTCCCGTTCAGTTGCTCTGCGGGCCAGGCGCAGCCGGCGGCCAAGGTGTCCGGCTATGCCTGGCCCGCAGAGCAACTGAATGGGAGGGCTGGAAGGCTCCCCGCGCGCGCGCGCACACACAGAGGCAGCATTAAGCTTCCTCGGGTGCCGGCAACGCTGGAGCCGGCCCTGTGTCTTTGAGTATCAGAAACACATCCTTACTTTAAAAAGACAACAAATGTGTGTATTAATCATCTTCTTACAGTATCATAAAATGCTGTCAAATGAGAGAAATAGTGCCTCAGTGGGCAAGAGTCCTGTGTTTTTCTCATCTGAACTGTGACCAACCACAAACCAATTCTGTATAACTCGGGGTGGAATTCTAAGACCGAAAGAAGGTTTCCCTTGCCCCTGATGTCAACCCACCATAATCCAGACTAGTATAATGTGCCCACAAGCAAAAAAGAAACAGAAATATGGGCAGAGCGCACAGGGTGTGTGTTAAACAAGACTACAAAAAAAGAGATCAATTAGGTAGGTCAGCCTTCACATGAATTTCACCCCTGCACCTATTCAGAACTGCAGGAAGAAAAGCGTAAGGAAAGTGGAGGTTGTGAAAATTTGGGTTTCGGAAATGGGTTCGTACAGGGCAAGAGGAAATTAACAGTTGGGTTTAGCTAGATGGAATAATGGGGGAATTGCTAAAACTCTAAGTCATCATGCATTCCTTTATGATTTCTTTCCTGTTCCAGTACTTGGAGGAAGCTGGGCGACAATGTCGAAGCTGGTATTTCCAGTTCTCCTCTCATCCCAACCTTTCCAAGGAAAAGAATGTCAAAGTGCACATTCATACAATTTGCAGCATGTACCACATGCCAAGGTGACACTCTCTGTCATTAACGCTACCATGCCATCTTGCCATTCCACGGCACTGGGCCAAATGTGTTTCACGGATATGGACCTCTCTTTTCAAATCAAGGAGAACAAACCGCCAGGAACATTTCACCAGCTCCAGCTGTTCCCTCAGCAACAGCCATGCCAGAACATCAGCATTTCATACAAGGTGATAGCAGGTAAAGCAAGAATGTTGCCAGTTGGCATTCCCCAAACACAGATTGGACCAGTTTGGTGTAGTGGTTAAGAGCGGCAGGACTCTAATCTGGAGAGCCAGGTTTGATTCCTCACTCCTCCGCTTGAAGCCAGCTGGGTGACCTTGGGTTAGTCACAGCTTCTAGGAGCTCTCTCAGCCCCACCCACCTCACAGGGTGGTTATTGTTGTGGGGATAATAATAATTATACTTTGTAAACATCTCTTAGTGGGCATTAAGTTGTCCTGAAGGGTGGTATATAAATCAAATGTTGTTGTTGTTGTTAGATGAAGAGGGATGAGATAACAAAAGTGGTTCATTTTAGATTCAGTTTATAAACATTCCTTTATTTGTTTTGTTATTATTCCAGTTCAGTGTTCTTTTAAATCTTTATTCAAAGAATAATCTATCACATCCAATAAATGATCTTATAATAATAAACAAATGCTTACTGTGCTTAAAAAACTCCCCAACTATATCATCTTTCAAATACCCGTGTAATTATAAACTAGTTATTACAATTGTAAACTAATCAATCTGTTTAAAAAATAATGCACAATTGTATACATAGATGGATGTAACTTTTCTCTCCAAAATTAGTAAAAAAGATTTCAAGCACTCAGAAAAATAAACCTGATTAGTTTGTCCATCCCTTAGCATAACTAATTCAGTTAATTTTAATAATCTTGCTATCTTCCACACTTGGTCTAACCAAGATCTTACTTTCAAATATTTTGCACTTTTCCATTTCTGTGCAAGAAATGTTATTGCCAGAATAAAGAAAATCTATTACCATAAGTCTATGAGCTTTAGGAATATGTCCTAATAAACGTTGCAGACATACCAGTTAAGTTTTCTTATTATATTCCTTTTTTTTGTTTCCACTGATTTCAATAGGAAACACATTTCCATCTGTAATCTTTCCCTCATCTATTTGGGTTGAATCCTTTATTATATTAATCTCCCAAATGATCTTCCCTGCCAGATTTCCCACAGAAAGGAGGAAGTGTCCATAGACTATTGGCAATTAAGATAGTTTCAAGTAGGTAGCTGTGTTGGTCTTCTGTAGTACGACAGGATTTGAGTCCAGTGGCACCTTCAAGACTAACAAAAAATGTTCAGGAGCTTTGATTCTCAAAAGCTTTTATCCTGAAAATCTCTAAGGTGGTCTCTAAGGTGCCACTGGACTCAAATCCTGCTATTTGGCAATTAAAGTTGTTGTTTTACATGACAAAGCACATGGAGGCATGAGAGCACTGGTGTGCGAGCGAGGTTCCTCAGCTAAAGGACGGGGTGTGGGTGAGGAGGCCTAGTTTTCATATGGAGCAGGCAGGAGCAGAAAGTGAATTCCTCCATGCTCCGGACTCCCGAACACTTCGTCAGTTTCAGCATTTTTCTCCCAGTCCAACTGACTTCCAGTGTGAAAGTTGTGCTGACAAAAAATGATTCATGGCTGGGGTAAAAAGTTGTTTCCCTTCCCTCCACCACCAATGCCATGGTCCTGATCCAAATTTGGGACTCCCGTGCAAACTTTTAAATAAAGTTAAAGACAACAGAACATGTCAGAAACTTGATCCTTGCTGATATGAACAGAAGTCCCAGGTCCTTCCTCTCATCTCCTCTGGTTTGAGCCTTCTTTTCCTAGGGGGGATGGGCATCTGCCTGTATCCCGCCCCTCCCCCCAGCCTGTGTAAGGATGCCAAACAACTCTCAAGAGACTTCACTTCAGGAGTAACAGTTCTTTATTAATAATATGCCAGTATCATACACTGACACCATCCTTGCTACAACTGGTGGCTACAGATAAGTATCAAGCAGACATAGAGTGCTCCAAGGCTACTCCTAATCCCCCTCCCTCCTTTCTCCTAACAGTCCTCTAACTCTGCAGGCAGGAAAACAGGCAGTGTGATTCATGGACTTCTTAAGGTCAAGCAGGCTTCCAGACTCAGGAGGGATTACAACAGGATCAAACACCTCCCATTCTCAGTTTCCCACCCCGGGTTCAAATGACGGAATCACCCCAACAGCACCAGCTTCAGCTGCAGGGGGTATTGAATATGACAGGTGATCCTGAGCACCTGACAGCCTGAACCTGTCTGCCTGGATTCCATAGAATATGCACAAGATGGCTGCCTGCCTCTACTCTGCATACCTGCTGCTTATTGCTGAGATCAGGCTGGCATCAGCAAATGGCAAGGTGGGGCAGCTGCCAGGGCCTGTGGCTGCTGGTGAGGCCCATTGCTGCAGACTCCCTAGTCAGACATCTCTGATGCCTACACTTACACTCTTCTACCGGCTCCTTGTGAGGGCTTTGTCACCTCTGCTTCCAGCTGCATATGCTGCCTAGTGCTACTGGAGAAGGGCATGTGGGTGGTAGTACACAAAGCATCAGTGTTCCTGGTGGCCATGACAGTGGCATTCCTAGCTGTACACACTGCCATCTGTGAAAGGGCATATAGGCAGTATGGGCAGCTATGAGGAGTGAACGCTGTAACTCCTTCCTGTGTTCCCCTAGCCCTTCCTTAAGCAGTGGGAGCCAGTTTGGTGTAGTGGTTAGGAGCGGCAGGACTCTAATCGGGAGAGCCAGGTTTGATTTCCTACTCCTCCACTTGAAACCAACTGGGTGACCTTAGTCAGTCACAGCTCTTCTAGAGCTCTCTCAGTCCCACCCATGTCACAGGGTGATTGTTGTGAAGATAATAACAACACACTTTGTTAAACCACTCTGGGTGAGTGTTAAGTTGTCCTGAAGGATGGTATATAAGCCAAATGTTGTTATTCATCTACGGTCTTCCTGTGCAGTCCAACATGGGACTGTGCACGCACAGGCCTGTCGATCTCGGAGTTTTTTTTATAGCTCAGAGCCACTAGGGGGCGCCCTTGCCCTTCAGTGCGCCTGCGCAGCCGTCTTTCCTGCCGAAAATGGATCCTAAAGGGCAGGACGCCCTGACGTACCCCCAGTTCCTCTTTTGCTGACGACCTTAAAGGTTCTGATAGTAGCTCTTCATTGACGACGTTCCTATTCCTCTGTGAAAATGTTGGAGAAAGCCTTTTTCAAATGGGGCATTTTGTGCGATAGAAAAATGACCTGGTCTGATGGTCATTCTAATTGCCTGTATTGTTTAGGGGAGAACCATTACGCACAGGCTTGTAAACACTGCCGTACTTTCACTCCAAAGGCCAGAGAAGAAAGGGCGGGTAGACTGCAAACCTCTTTATGGCAGTGAGCCATGGCGGCAGCCAATTTTGCCACCATGCCTTCTGCCACCTCCAAAAAGTCTACCCAGCCCAGACCGAGTTCTTCGGGGACCAAGACACCTTGCTCCCGTTCCTCTCCGGCCCACACCGAGTCCCGCCTGTTGGAACCAACCACTTCAGAGGTGCGAAGTCCTTTACCTACCTTTACCTACCTCTTCGGATTCGAGCGCGCCAGAGTTGAGACCGTCACATACTCCTTCGGCATCGATAGCAGTTGCTTCTCACTCTCCAACTCCATGGGAAGGTTCCACAACTCCAAGACCATCGGAATCAAGGAGGCCTCAGAGTGGAATGGCTTTGAACCAGCGGTCTTCTCAGAGCCAATGCAGTTTCTCCTTGTTTCCAAAACCTTCGGTTCCTATGGCTTCTTCGGATCCATCTGGTCCCGTTCTGGAAAAGAAGAAGAAGAAGCGTCAATCTTCTAAACAGGATAAGGAGATTTTAGAGAGTATCTCTAAAATCTGTCCCCCCAGTACCACATGTTCTAAAAGCCTGACAGAGGAGGACATGATCCTGATAGAGAAGCCGCTCACACCTTCGGGGCATTCCAATTTCCCTTTTCAGGAGTATTATGACCGTCACCATTTTCGGGACAACCAGGCCCTGCACTACTATCATAGATAGAGTTCTTACTTTTCTGATTATAGGTGCAGAGAGCGTTCTAGATCTCCATCAGTACGTGCGTGTTTGTACTCGGGTTCGAAGCGATCCCTGAGGCTGTCGGATGCTGAGAATGAGGATCGGTTCTGATGCTCAAGGTCCTAAGATTCTCCTCCATCTGATTTTCCTGAGGGTGTGATCGGTCTGTCCAAGGACGCTTCACCCACAGGTGATTTTAGGGCTTTACAATGAGCTCCTTCAATGGATGTCTAAGGCTCTTGAGATTGAAGTGGCTTCTACGGAACCACGTTCTAGGGACAAGATTTTTAAACACACATATTCTGGATCGACTCCCGCGGTTGCTTTTCCTATGATTGAGGGCCTAGTTGAACTTCTCCTGGGCTTGAACTTGAAGCCTGCTTCCACCCTTGCTACGAACAAGAAGGTGGAAAATCTCTACAGGGTCAAAGATGACAAGTGTCAATTCCTGTCTCTTCGTCCCCCTCCGTCCTCTTTAGTTACCGAGGATATGCAAGCGAAGCCTAAGCAGGGGTCCCTGTCTGGCCCCTCGGACAAAGAGAGCAGGAAGATTGACAACATGGGACGTAAGATGTATACCTCTGTGGCCTTTGGAATTAAAATTGCGAATTATGCTGCAATGATGTCCGCATACCAACTGCTTCTATGGAATAAGGTTGCTACGTTCATTCCACAACTGCTGGAAGATCAGAGAGTCTTCCTTCGAGTGATTCAAGAGGAGGCTGTCCGTCTATCCCACCACCAGATTAATGTGGGCCGAAACATGGCAGATACTTCCGCCAGGTCTCTACTTTCTGCTGTTGTGCTCCGTAGGTTTGCGTGGCTGAGGACCACAGCTCTACCAGCAGAGATTAGGAATAAGGTCGAGGACCTCCCTTTTGAAGCCCGCAATCGTCCTTTTCGAGAAGGAAGCAAGGGCACAAGAATAAGCAGGGAGGTCATCAACAACAGGCCAAGGAACAACCCCAATCCCACAAGTTTTCTTGGGAACAGGCTGAGTTTGTTTTTTGATGAATGGTGCAATATCACCTCTGATGTTTGGGTTTTACAAATAGTTAGAAATGGTTATAAAGTTGAATTTTTTCAGTTTCCTTGTCTCTGGGTCCCAACTTTCTCTACTCCAAGTTGTCAACCTGGGGTGCTAGATGAACTCTCAGCCCTCTTAGACAAGAGTGCTATTGAAGAGGTGACAAACGAAACCTCACCTTTGGGGTTTTATTTTAATTTATTTGTAGTAGAGAAGAAGAATGGTGGTCTCCGCCCTATCCTGGACTTTTGCGAGATGAACAAATCTGTTAAGGTCCACAGGTTTAAAATGACCACCTTACAGACGGTGCTGACCCTATTACCCTCACAGTCGTGCTTTGGGGTTTTGGATTTCATATCTCGATTTTTCAGGAACATAAAAAGTTTCTTCATTTTACTTATGGTACTCGAATTTTCCAGTAACGAGTCCTCCCTTTTGGTTTATCCACGACCCGAGAGTTTTCTGTATTTGTTGGAGAGAGAGACTCTCAGTCCAAGAAGCTTAGTTTTCACAAAGTGCATTGCAGTGGTCATTGCCTTCCTTAGGGTTCAAGGCTGCTGTATTTTCCCCATTTGGATGATTGGTTGATTGTGGGGAGTTCTGCTGATGATACATATGCGCCTCTTACAGTTGTGGTTTATTTCTGTATTTGTTGGAGAGAGAGAGACTCTCAGTCCAAGAAGCTTAGTATCCCTCGGAGAGTCCTCCTTTCCTTCGATTGGTGGATCATAGAATCATAGAATCATAGAGTTGGAAGGGGCCATACAGACCATCTAGTCCAACCGCCTGCCCAGTGCAGGATCAGCCTAAAGCATCTCTGACAAGTATTCATCCAGCCTCTTCTTGAAAACTGCCAGTGAGGGGGAGCTCACCACCTCCCTAGGCAGCTGATTCCACTTTTGAACTACTCTGACCGTGAAAAAGTTTTTCCTAATATCCAGCCGGTACCTTTGTGCATGTACTTTTAGCCCATTGCTTCACGTCCTACCCTCTGCTGCCAACTGGAACAGCTCTTTGCCCTCCTCCAAATGACAGCCTTTCAAATATTTAAAGAGAGCAATCATGTCCCCCCTCAACCTCCTCTTCTCCAAACTAAACATTCCCAAGGCCCTCAGCCTTTCCTCGTAGGGCTCAGTCTCCAGTTCCCTGATCATTCTTGTCGCTCTCCTCTGCACCCTCTCAATTTTGTCCACATCCTTTTTGAAGTGAGGCCTCCAGAACTGCACACAATACTCCAGGTGTGGCCTGACCAAGGCAGTATAGAGAGGGGCTATCACCTCCTGCAATTTCGATGCTATGGCCCCTTTGATACAACCCAGGATTGAATTAGCCTTTTTTGCCACTGCATCACACTGACTGCTCATATTTAGTTTACAGTCCACTCTTACCCCAAGATTCCTTTCACATATACTACTGCCCAGAAGTGTATCCCCCATCCAGTATTTGTGCTTCTCATTTTTGTGGCCCAGATGTAATACTGTGCACTTGTCTTTGTTGAATTGCATCCTATTCACAGCTGCCCACTTCTCCAGAATATTCAGGTCTTGTTGAATTTTAATTCTCTGTTCTTGGGTGTTTGCTACCGCTCCCAATTTGGTATCATCAGCAAATTTAATGAGCAGCCCTTCCACTCCTTCATCTAGATCATTGATAAAAATATTGAAAAGTACCGGGCCCAAAACCGAGCCCTGCGGCACCCCACTGGACACCTCCCTCCAATCTGATGAAACGTCATTGACCACCACTCTGAGTGCGGTCCTCCAACCAGTTCCCTATCCACCGAACTGTCCTATAGTCTACTCCACAGTCTTCCAGTTTGCCCATCAGAATGTCATGGGGGACCTTATCAAAAGCTTTACTGAAATCCAGATAAGTCCCGTCAACAGAGTTCCCCCGATCCAGTAAGCTGGTCACTCGATCAAAGAAGGAAACCAGGTTGGTCTGGCAGGATCTGTTAGGAACAAAACCATGCTGACTTCCCCGGATCACTGAGTGGTCCTTCAGATGCTTACAGATTGATCCCTTTAAAATCTGTTCTAATATCTTCCCAGCAACAGAAGTCAGACTGACCGGCCTGTAGTTTCCCGGGTCATCCTTCCTCCCTTTCTTAAAGATTGGGATAACATTCGCTCTTCTCCAATCTTGTGGCACATCTCCAGTCCTCCAGGAGGCCTTGAAGATGATGGACAGGGGTTCTGCAAGTTCTCTGGAAAGTTCTTTCAGCCCTCTTAGGTGCACCCCATCCGGCCCAGGGGATTTGTATTCATCCAGTGCAGCCAGATGCCTCTCCACTACCTCTCTGTCAATGTCAATTAGCCACTCAGGTGTCCTGCCACATTTTCTACTATTTCTAGATGTGCCTGAGTTCTTCAGGGAGAAAACAGAGGCAAAAAAGTCATTAAGCCTGTCTGCTTTTTCTCTGTCCTGCATCAGAGTTTCTCCATCTACTCCCAACAGTGGTCCAGTTGCCTCTTTTACCTTGCGTTTGCTTCTCACATATCTGTAGAAGTTTTTCTTGTTGTAGCAAGCCCTCCTGGCCAGACCCAGCTCGTACTGAGCTTTGGCCTCTCTGATGGCTGATCTGCAGTGCCTAGTAACCCTCATATACTCCTCTTTAGAGGTCTGTCCTTCTCTCCATTTCCTGAACATTTCCTTTTTCTCCCTTAGCTTATTCTGGAGCTCTCTGTGCATCCACATCGGTTTCTTGGAGCCCTTACCATGTTTCCGTCTTGCTGGGATAGTGAAGGCTTGAGCTTGCAAAAGCTCGTGTTTGAGAAGGGCCCACCCTTCACTCGCTCCTTTTCCTTCCAGCACACTCCCCCACGGAATGACTCTCATCTAGCCTCTGAGTTCATCGAAGTTGGCCCTACGAAAATCTAACCTACGAGTCTGGCTACGAACTTCCTTGGCTCCCCACTGCAACTGGAATTCAAGAAGGACATGGTCACTTCCCCCTAAGGTCTCCACCACCTTCATCTCATCTACCAATTCTTCCCTGTTGGTTAATATCAAGTCTAGTATGGCCGAACCCCTTGTAGCTTCCTCCAGTGAATGATTCCAACTTGTACAATCCGAGATCTCAATTATGACAGATCATCTACCCTAGGTTGGGGTGCGCGTTGCAATGACTCCTACATTTATGGGAGGTGGGACAAACTGGAGCGTCAGGAACATATCAGTTTGCTTGAACTGAGAACAGTGTTGTATGCCTTGATTTCCTTTTCAGATCTCGTGACGAACAAGACAGTCTAGATTTTGACAGACAATACAGCCACCATGTTTTATATAAACAAACAGGGGGGCACTGCATCTGTTACTCTATGCAGAGAGGCGATAAAGGTCTGGAACTGGGCTGTAGATCACTCAATATGGCTACAAGCAGTCCATACTCCTGGTGTAGACAACACGATGGTGGACCATCTCAGCAGGTTGCATGGGGACAATCACGAGTGGTCCCTAAAAGACGATTACTTACGTCCAGTCTTTACCGAGTGGGGTTGTCCCGGTATAGACCTGTTTGCTTCAGAAGAAAACCACAGGGCTCCCCACTACTGCTCAAGAGGCGAAGCAGGCCACGAGTCTCTTGGGGACGCGTTTCAACTAGAGTGGTCAAATCACCTCTTCTATGCATTTCCTCCTTTTCCTCTGATAGCCAGAGTCATCAGCAAAATACAGGCGGACAGGACATCAGTAATTCTGATAGCCCCATACTGGCCACGTCAGCCTTGGTTCCACTCCCCCTCGAGAATGCAGACTTGAATCGGACCTACTGCTCTGGAGGGAGGTGTTTCACCACAGGATAGACAAAATTAAACTCATGGCCTGGCTTATCCTGCAGGACGAACCTTTTCTGAAGAAGTAAATTATGTCCTAGAGAATGCGAGGCGTTTGTCTACTGGCCAATCCTACCCTCTGAAATGGAATAGGTTTACTTTATGGTGCCAGGGGAAGGGTGTGGACTTCCCGGCTTCTTCCTTACCTGAGATTCTTGAATTCCTTTGGGAACTCAAACAAGGGAGATAGTCCAATGCATCCATTAAGGTATACTTGGCGGCTATTTCCGCCTTTCACCCTCCTGTGGATAAAAAGATGGTATTCTCTCAATATGCATCAAAGTTATTTTTAAAGGGTTTAAACAATTTGTTCCCCTCGGTTAAGCCTTTAGTCCCTCAATGGTCCTTGCCTCTGGTTTTGGCTAAGCTTATGTCGAAACCTTTTGAACCCCTGGCCGCTTGTCCTTTACGTTTCCTTTCTCCGAAAGTGGCCTTCCTGGTGTCTGTTACGTCAGCCGGACGAGTGGGTGAGTTAGCTGCCTTACGTTGTGAGCCTCCTTATCTGAAGGTCCACGTGGACAAAGCAGTTCTTAGAACTAAGGTGGGGTTTTTGCCTAAAGTGGTTTCGAAGTTTCACCTTTCTCAAGAAATATCCTTACCAACCTTTTCCTAGCCACTCTTCAGAGGCTGAAAGGGTTCTACATGCGTTAGACGTTCGTAGAGCCATTTTATTTTATTTGGATAGAGTTAGGCCTTTTAGGGTTGGTTCCAACCTTTTTGTGTGTTTCTGGGGTCGAAAAAAGGGTAAAAAGGCCAGTTCTCAGGCTTTGGCTCGTTGGGTAGTTCAAACTATTTTACTGTGTTATAAAACCGCAAACTTACCTTGTCTGTTGGAAGTTCATGTGCATTCCATCCCAGGCATCTTCGGCAGCCCTCCTGAGAGGTGTTCCGATCCAGGACATCTGTAAAGCAGCGACATGGGCTTCAGCAGACACGTTTGTCACGCACTACGCCTTGGACATCCTAGATAGAAGAGAGACCGCAGTTGGCACAGCGGCCCTGCAGTCGATCTTCTCGTGATTGGAATTTACTGCCTCCACCCAGGTATTTAAGCTTTGTAATCTCCCATGTGGGACTGCACAGGAAGACTGTAGATGAAAAACAGTGTTGCTTACCTGTAACTGTTGTTCATCTGGATCTTCTGTGCAGGCACACATACCCTCCCTCCTTCCCCGCTAATACTTTTAGTGCTTACCTTTGCAGTATGGCGGCGAAAGAGGACTGAGGGTACGTTGGGGGTCCCCCACCCTTTAGGAGCTGTTTTCGGTGGGAAAGACGGCCGCGCAGGTGCGCTGAAGGGCGAGACTGCCCCCTAGTAGCTCTGAGCTATTAAAAAATCTCCAAGATCGGCAGGCCTGCGCGTGCACAGTACCATGTGTGCCTGCATGGAAGACCTAGATGAACAGCAGTTACAGTTAAGCAACACTGTTGTTGTTGTTGTTGTTGTTGTTGTTGTTACCTACATTCAGAGAGTAGAATCAAAGCATTTGCCCCTGACTTAGCAGGTTTGGAGGTATGGCTGGAGCGGACAGAATGGAATTGAGACCAAACGTGTTCCATTTGGGGTTATATAAAATCAAGGCAGTGGATTGGGGCTGAACTTAATTTAGCGCTTCTTTCAAAAAATTAATTGTGGGGCCAAGTGTTGCTGCAGAAACCATGACGAAGCCCCCAGGGCCAGGGACCTCATCTCTCCTCCCTGAGGGAGTGGGTTCTTTCCATCTGCATTCCACAGTGCCAAAGACCAGTCAACAAACCAGAAATGTATAGATTGCTTTAAACCTTAACAAATTTTCTTTGGCTTTAGGAGCAAGCCCCAATATTTAGGAGCCAGGCTTATATTCCAGCCTTTAGAGTTTTGTATTTTAATGACCGACCATATTTTTAAATTAACTCCGCCATAAAACCGAATCCTAAACAATCCACGGTTTTCTCAGAACTTAAAGTTAGGACAGAGTTGTTGTAGTATATAAATATGGAGTTGCCATTTTTGCCATCACAACAAAAAGCTAACCTCTAATCCTAACCTAATCTCTCCTTCTCTTAATTCCATTCTTGCTTTTAAAAACTGTTTAATTGAACATTGGAAAGTCTATAAAGCATATGGTTAAGAAATTAATTTCTCACACAGCAATAAAAACAAAGTCCTCATAACTGAACATGGACAAATAGGGTTACAAGCAGAGAATTCCAACAATTTAAGCCTGGAATGCTGAGAAAACCAAAGGGTTAAAAATTTCTCTACCACCAGTGAGTGGTGTAAAACATTGACAAAAACTTCATATACATATATTTTATGTTATACAGCAAATTATATTTTTGTGGCCCCTTCTTACAAGCCTGGGGTAATGCCGATCACCACCTTTGGGTCAGGTAACAATTTTCCACAGGCCAGTTTGGATAGGGACCCTGGAGGTGTTTTGCCATCTTCTGGGCATGGGCTAAGGGTCACGGTGTGTGCGCGCGTGGGGGAGATATTTGTGAATTTCCTGCATTGAGCAGGGGGTTCGACTAGATGACCGTAGAGGTCCCTTCCAACCCTATGATTCTATGACATAAGGTTGTTCTCTTGAGGATCATAAAAATAAAATCACTGCTGAAAATACTACGTGCCATAATAACTTTTCTAGGTGCCAGGGTGCCTGGGATTCGTTGAGCCAAGGGCTCATCCTTGTGTCTTCCGTGCAGTCCCACATGGGAACGGCGCATGCACAGGTCCCATGTGTGCTTGCACAGAAGAACACTCGATGAACAACAGTTACAGGTAGGTGCAACCCTGTTTTGCCCTTCAACAGCTTGGCTTCTTTACAATGCCAGCTTCAGAGACCAAGTGCCACCCTGTAGCCCAGCCAGTTCCTTACTCATCATCATCTTCCTCTGCTCACGCCTAGGGGCTGGAGCTGCTTTTCCAGTCCTTCTCCCAACTCATTAAACTCCTGACTTGGCTGGTGCACTCTTTCCACAGGGTTAAGCTGAGGGGAAACTTATCTGCCTGGGTTAGATGGGAAAAATTCCTGCTGGCTTCCATCTAGACCAGGAATGCCACTACCCAGATGATTAGGTACTCTCCAGCCTGCAAAGGCTCCAGTCCTAATTACCCACAGCTCCTTGTCAGCTGCCTTCCTCACCTCCTTCAGCTGGGGCCTTTTGCCCTCTTCCACTGTTGCTCCCAGTTTCTGCTTCCCTGCTCCTACTCTTGAGAAAGCCTTTGCCCCAGAGGAGGCCTTTGCTCCACAGGGAGCTAGGAGGGGGTGGCCTTCTTCCTGACTGCTCATCCTTTCCCCATGTGGGCCCCGCGGCGCTTCCTGCACCCTGCAACTGGGCAGCTGCCTTCCTTTGGGCAGTGCTCCTGCTCCATCCCTTCTCCCCCAGGGGGAGGGTGCCCTGGGATAGGACAGGCACCCACTATAGTAGTAGATATAATAATGATTTGTTTTATTGTTGGTCTTAAAAGCATAGCACTTTGGGATGGCTTCTTAGTCTGTACCACCTGCTACTCTGGCACAGGCTGAGAGCAGCTCTAGATTGCTCACATTGCTTTGGCAACCGGCTTCATGCCCTGCCTGCATCTTGACACCATTCTTGTGGGTATTAATTGTAAATTGTGGACTTCTGGCACAGAATTGCAGGGCTCCCCCTCCTTCCACTTGATAGAATCATAGAGTTGGAGGGGGCCATACAGACCATCTAGTCCAACCCCCTGCCCAGTGCAGGATCAGCCTAAAGCATCTCTGACAAGTATTCATCCAGCCTCTTCTTGAAAACTGCCAGTGAGGGGGAGCTCACCACCTCCCTAGGCAGCTGATTTCACTTTTGAACTACTCTGATCGTGAAAAAGTTCTTCCTAATATCCAGCCGGTACCTTTGTGCATGTAATTTAAGACCATTGCTTTGGGTCCTACCCTCTGCTGCCAACTGGAACAGCTCCCTGCCCTCCTCCAGCCTTTCAAATACTTAAAGAGAGCAATCATGTCCCCCCTCAACCTCCTCTTCTCCAAACTAAACATTCCCAAGGCCCTCAGCCTTTCCTCGTAGGGCTCAGTCTCCAGACCCCTGATCATTCTTGTCGCTCTCCTCTGCACCCTCTCAATTTTGTCCACATCCTTTTTGAAGTGAGGCCTCCAGAACTGCACACAATTCTCCAGGTGCAGCCTGACCAAGGCAGTATAGAGAGAGGCTATGACCTCCTGCGATTTCAATGCTATGGCCCCTTTGATACAACCCAGGATTGAATTAGCCTTTTTTGCCACCGCATCACACTGACTGCTCATATTCAGTTTACAGTCCACTCTTACCCCAAGATCCCTTTCACATATACTACTGCCCAGAAGTGTATCCCCCATCCAGTATTTGTGCTTCTCATTTTTGTGGCCCAGATGTAATACTGTGCACTTGTCTTCGTTGAATTGCATCCTATTCACAGCTGCCCACTTCTCCAGAGTATTCAGGTCTTGTTGAATTTTAATTCTATCTTCTTGGGTGTTTGCTACCCCTCCCAATTTGGTATCATCAGCAAATTTAATGAGCAGCCCTTCCACTCCTTCATCCAGATCATTGATAAAAATATTGAAAAGTACCGGGCCCAAAACCGAGCCCTGCGGCACCCCACTGGACACCTCCCTCCAATCTGATGAAACGCCATTGACCACCACTCTTTGGGTGCGGTCCTCCAACCAGTTCCCTATCCACCGCACTGTCCTATAGTCCAGTCCACAGTCTTCCAGTTTGCCCATCAGAATGTCATGGGGGACTTAAAATAGGGCAGCTCCTGATCCGTTAGTGATTCATGAGAAAGAGATGCACTTTCTGCACTTACGTTTCAGATGAATCTCTGCCATTTCATTACGATCAAAACACCACAACTATCAGAGTGACGCGGTCTCTAGATCGGGAGACACGGGAGAAGTACGAGCTGCTCGCCAAGTGCACTGTGAGAGATGCTTCCAAGGAGACCTCCAAAGAGGTGCCCTTACTTGTAACTGTGTTGGATGAAGATGACACGCCCCCTTTCCTTCCTAACGGCACCAACACAGCCGACGCGGTTGTGGAGTTCTGCAGGAAAGAGGTATTTGCTTTCCCCCTCCCCCACACTGTACTGTGCCTGGTTGGTGGTTTGGAATCCTATTGAATGAGGATGTCTTGTAAACTTTGTTTCACCTTATTAGCTGTGTTGCTCTGCAGAATGGCAGGAGCGGCAAGATCCGAATCCAGTAGTGGTATCTGACAAAGGGAGCATTAACTCTAGCAAGGTGGTACCCTGGAGATCTGGACTTGAATCTTGTAGAATTCCCATGATATTTTACATTCTCCAGTTTATGTTGAAATGCTTTTGTGCCCACATATGTGTGGAAAACTGATGCTGGGATTGATGGTCCACATACAGTTGGGAAGAAGCTTCCATGAATCGACTGTTGTGCTCAAGGATTCCGGGGGGAGGTTTCCTTGCGGCAGCACTCATGGGAACGCTTTCAGCCGTGGGCCAGGAATGCCCAGTGTTATGTTGGGAGCTGACTTTCCCGTGTTATCAGGGCCGGATCTAGAGGGGGGGCAGGGGGGTAGTCTGCCCCCGGCGCCGCCAGGGAGGGGGCGCCGGAAGCAGCTCCCAGAGCGTGCAGGGGGCAGCATGGGCAGCCGCGCTGCCTTTTGCTTGCCCCACGGGACAGGGGGCGGCTGGCTTGCAGCGCACCCCCTGTCCTGCAGGGCAGGCAAAGGGCAGCGCAGCCGCCCACGCCATTCACTTGCCATGCAGGAGAGGGGGCAGCCGGCCGCCCCCTGTCCCGCGGGGCAGGTGCATGGTGCGGGCAGCCTCACAGGCTCCCGCGCTGCCTTTTGCTTGCCCCGCGGGACAGGGGGCGGCTGGCTTGCCGCACACCCCCTGTCCTGCAGGGCAGGAAAAGGGCAGCGCAGCCGCCCCCGCCATTCACTTGCCATGCAGGAGAGGGGGCAGCCAGCCGCCCCCTGTCCCGCGGGGCAGGTGCATGGCGCGGGCAGCCTCACAGGCTCCCGCGCTGCCTTTTGCTTACCCCGCAGGACAGGGGGCGGCCGGCTTGCAGCGCACCCCCTGTCCTGCAGGGCAGGCAAAGGGCAGCGCAGCCGCCCATGCCACTCGCTTGCCCCGCAGGAGAGGGGGCAGCTGGCCGCCCCCTTTCCCGTGGGGCAGGCACATGGCGTGGGCAGCCTCGCAGCCCCCCGCACTGACTTTTGCTTGCTCCGCAGGACAGAGGGCGCACAGCAAGCCGGTCACCCCCTGTTCCACGGGGCAGGCGAAAGACAGTGTGGGGGGCTGCAAAGCCGACCGCGCCATTCGCTTCTGAAGCGAATGGCTCGGGCAGCTTCTCAGCCCCCCGCACTGCCTCCGGTGCATATCGTGATGACGTCATCAAAATGACATCATCATGCCGCGTCAGGAGCGTGCACGCGCTGTGCGCGTGTGTGAGGGCCAGCAAGCGTTGCCCCAGGCGCCGGGAGTGCTAGATCCGGCCCTGCGTGTTATTTATGAAGACTAAAATGTGCTTTGTGAGATTATTGGAGTCTTTTTCTGGAGTTTGTTTTAGAGATACTGCACAGAAAAAGAAACCTTAAGAAACAATGAGAAAAGACATTGTAAGTCATTCAGCTTGATATGATCAGCAGCTGATATGCCTGTGGAACGTCTCTTGGTTCCAGCTATGTGCCAGGGGACCCCACGGGTTCTTGAAAATGTATTGGGGGCTCCTCAACAAGAGGACCAGTGACTGTGGGGGAACTTCTCTGGAAGGAAGCTTTACCAGTATCTACTCTCTCTGAACTTTGTTACAGTCCAAAGCAAAACAAGGTGCCTGCCAGATCATAAACATGCGTACGTTCTTGCCGTCGGGGTCCAATGACTGGCGTACACAAGTTTCTGGGAAAGAGCTTAGTAAAGATTCCCTGTTGAAAACACTGCTGTACAGAGTCGGTGGACGCTTTCACAGTTCTTACAGTTTCCTTAAAATACGTGTCTTATCCACAGCTACTTCCACAGCTCTGTATAGTTCTGGTCCCTGAAAGATAAATCTTGGTTCTGTGTCCAGAGAGTTCTGTATGAAATCTCTGATCAAGCTAAAGAGCCATTTGTCTTCAGCCCTTCCAGGCCGGAGACCCAACATTATCCTCGGGCAGCAACTTGGGATACACTGAACTGCGAATACAGGATGGGAAGTCACATGCCATTCATGGGAGAGGAGGAGGGGGAGCAGCTCACCTGTTTGTGATAGAACGGAATCCTCCCCAGTGCTGAGTGATCTCCCCTCACTGTCCTGCTCCTTCTCTCCAGCGTAGGGTTGCCAGGAAACAATGGGGGAGTCTTACCACTCATCATCAATGCCACGCTGTTGCTGATGATGCACTGACGTCACTCCCACACTCCCAGAAGTGATGTCACCACATTGTTGACATCATGCCAGAGCATTCTTCGCCACTTCTAGTTTAACTTGGAAGTGGTGCCAACGTGCCCCTGGTGTACCAGGCCTTTCCCTGCTATTTCCCCCCTTCCTAGTTTCTCCTGCTGATGCCTGAGGCGTGGGCAGGCAACAGAGGGAATTGGCAGGAGATTGCTAGCCATAAGTACCGTACTCAAGCAAGTATGCAAAGAAAGACAGAAGGCACAGGCAGCCTTGGCGCACTAGCTGTAGGTCTTTCCAAAAAGCACACACAAATGCGGCGAACAAAATATTTATGTCCTGCCTTTAACTTGTGGTTCATGGCAGCTTACAAATCACATTTAAAAAAAATCAGTTTAAAACATATGAAATAAAACCTCCAAATAACCTTTTCCTCCCAAAAGATGGGGCTCGCCACCTGGCAGGTAGGGCTTTTTAAAAAACAAACTCATAGAACAACAACAATCAGTGGAAGATGTCAAGGGAAAATGTGACCCACAACATAATCACATTCGTGGAACATTCCCCACCTTTTCCTATCCTCTGGTGACACTAGACAGATGCAGCCCACAATTTTATAATTGGTAAATGGTGATATTGCAGGTGTGGGATAAGGCAGAGAGAGCGGGGGTGGGGGTGGGGGTGGATTTCTTAAGGTCACCTGGTGAACTCATGGCACAGGTAGTATTCAACCAGATTCGTGGACCAGCCTCTTAGCCAGCTCCCAACTGTTTTGGAATCTTTGTTCTGTCTTTGGAGAACGGTTCATAGACTGCAGTTACATCAGTGCTCTCTTCCACATAAAAATTATGTTAAAATTTCCAGAAACTATGTTGTGATACACACAGTTATTTTTAATGCAGTTGTAGATTGTATTTATTTCTTTCAGCTATGTATCTTGCCTTGTCTTATGCCCATGAATTTCTTTGGCAGTATTTCCATAGCTGTCAGATTTCCCATCGGAAGGGAGCTGGGAGCTTACAATTTTTGGGTGTTTGCTGCCACCTACAGGCCAAACTTTACCTTCGTCACTTTCTTGGGGCTATCTAAAATTCAAACGGAAGGACTACTGATTTGCAAAATAATAATCCATGTATTGCGTATCACTAAGGTTAATTACATCTGTAGTATTGGCCAGGGAAAGCATGAGGCTAAAACTAATAATCCAGGTTATATCGGAGCCCTGTGGTAGTCCAGTTAAAATAAATGGAGGCTGAGCAGTCATGGTACTTGGTGGGGGAGCTGTGTCTTCCATTATTTTTAATCCAAAACTTAAATTCATGTAAGAAATTTTATTACGATCAACCAAATTAGCACAACACAGAGTACCAGTGTGACTTTTCTGGAACAGTTCATGAGGCAGAATATTAAACGGGGTATCTCTCAGGCCATGATCCTAAGATCTATTTTAAGAAAAAAATAAGACTGTAATCAGGCAGCTATGTAAACCACAAGTTATTCTGTCCACTACTATTTACACAAAACATTGAAGTCACTTCAGATTAGGAGGAAGGGGGTGCTATTTGGCGGGGGTTATTTTGTTGATTTTAAATTTTGATGTGATTTGTAAGTTGATAAGAACTGATCTTAGCCAAAAGGCTGAGAAGTGAGAAGCTGTCTTGAAATGTGAAAATATAAATATTTTAAATAAATAAAGTTTTGGGTGGGCCTGTGCACACTGTGTAGTTTTGCTCTACTTTGTTCATAAATGAACGTGTCAGAGCCCTCCTATGCGCATCTGGCAGCATGGAAAACAATTGGTTATGCTGCAGTCCAGTGTATGAATACTCTGTACAGGCTATTGTTCTCCAACATGGCTCCATGGTGCCCAACAGTGGTTTTTCTGGTGCCCACTTTCTTCTTCCCCAAAGCAAAGAACCAATCCTGACTTTCCTCCACCGCTCTGGAGCAGGTCAAGTGGAAGGTGTAATGATTTCAAATGTGTGTGTGTGTGTCTTTAAATGCTTGGTGTGGTACAGATGAAGAGTGGGGGTGAAAGAGAGGGATGAGGGAGTGATATGACTGGTTGATGACTGGGAGTGGGAGGAGTGAACTGCAGTTTCAGTTACTGAGTGGAAAGAAAAGATTCGGTGTGGGCAAAGCAGGCAAGCTGTGTGCAGCCTGAGCGAGTCTAAGCATTTCTGAGAGAAATATAACCTGTGCGGAAGCCTGAACTATGTATGTTTGTGAGGGAACATTCGGTCAGGGCAAGAGAGGCAAACTGTGTGTGTGCCTGAGAGAAGATCTGTGTGACTGTGTCTGTGAAAAGTAACTTTAAGAACAAATAACACTCTTTTGAAACCATCAAGCTTAAGAAATAATATGAAAATGATACGCTTATTGTAAAAATAAAAGTTTATTTTGTTTTTGTTTGTTTCTCCCAGAGTATCTGTTATTCCCATATCCCATTCCTATCCTCAGGGCCACATAGTCCCACGAAGGGGCTTGACGCTTGGGCACGTTATTAAAGGGGAAATTTAAGTTATTTTGGAATATAACTCCTGGTGGCAGCACTCTGCCCAGAGGGGGGAAGAAGAAAAGAGTTAAAGGAAAAATCTAACTGAGAGAAAGAAAGGGGTCGTAACAGGAGGTGTTTCAGAAAAACCTAGGAGATGTCACCTGTGGGAGCACCTGTTTGGAAGTATAGCATGATACTTAACTTGGAACCTCCCAACATTTGTAATGGTACCAATGGCAGCCATTTTGAGATTCGTCCCACTTTCCATGGCAGCCATTTTATGGTTGCACCCGCTACATTCCCTCTCAAAATTCCAAATGGCCCACAGGCTCAGCAAGGTTCCTGATGTTTGAGTATCTCTGTGGAAACAGTGCTTGCCTTCTTGAATGCTTGTTCATCGGAAGAACCCATGCCGTTGGCCATGATGTTGATACGCATGACCTTGAAGCATAGTATTGCATCATGCTGAAATGACACCCAATCTTCTAGCTATTTGTATATACATACTCCAAACTGAAACATGTTCTTCCTTCAGACACCAAAATACCTTGGGCTATCTCTTTACTTGATATCAAAGATCTCTGAATAGAGGATGAAGCTCTTCTGATCTTAAGATACCCTATCAAAGAACTTAATTAGACTATTTTGAGAATGAACTATAGAAGGATTTAGAAGGCTGATGGATACCTCATTCACATAGTGACAAATTCATTGTGGTAGACTTTTCTTCAAGATTTATCTTGGCCAATATCTGCACATCTTCAAAAGGAGAATCAACATATGATGTTGATGTTTCATGGGAACGAGGTCTAATGTATTTTTCTATCATTTCATTGGAAGCACAGTTATGTAAATCCATCCTACATAAAAGTACTTTTGATCAAAATTTTGTGTCTTATGGGAATGTTTAAGTCCCAGCCTTACAATGTACAGGGCACCCACAAAAACGTCTCACCTGATTCCTGTTCTCTGATTCTTCTAAAGGGCACTGTTCTAGCAACACTCATGGTCTATGATGCAGACACTACTCCGATTTTCCCACTTGAGAATAGCAGAAAGAAGTACACCGGCACTATCAGCACATCAGATGCATGGGTCAAAGAAACCTTTCGAGTGGAGCATATATTCAATGAGATCTACTTCAACCCAAATGGCAGCCAAGTGAGAGGAACTCAGCATGAATACAGTAAGTTTGTGGGTGTACTTATTTATAAGCAGAGTAGTCATGTGATAAAAGCAACCACTGCTGCATTTATTTGCCTCATTAATCTTCTAAATTATTAGCAAGTGGAGTGAGTTAATTCCCTACTCCCCCTCCCATCGGGTCAAATAAGTGGCGGGGTGGGAAGTTTAAACCTACACTTTTCTAGCCGCTTGCAAGAGGCTAGAAAAGTGTAGGTTTAACCCCCGCCCCACACACACACACTTGGCCCGCTGCAGGAGGGGCTAGGGAATCCCCTGGCCCCTTCCGCAGTGGGCAAAGGGAAGCGGCAGGGCTTCCTCACTCGATCGCATCGGGTGAATGACAGCAGTTTCAAACTGAACGCCTCACTTCTTCACCCAGTGCAATCACATCGGGTGAAAAAGTGAGGCATTCAGTTTGAAACATAATGCTAGTCTTCACCTGATGCGGGCCAGCTGAAGCCCGGAAAGGGCTCTTTCCCTGCCGCTTGCACGGCAGGGAAAAGGCCCTTTAAATGCCAGCTGGCCAGAGGGGGAATCTCTCCCTGCAGGCCATCTGAAGCGCTGTAAGGGCCCTTTCCCTGCTGCTTGCGTGGCAGAGCAACATCCCTTTAAACTCCAGCTGGCCTGCGGGGGATCCTCCACGGGTCAGCTGGAGCCAGCTAGGGTTTTTAAAGCCCCAAAGCTTCCGGAAGCAACTCGAATCGATTCGGGAAGCTTTGATTTGGCATTTCCAAATAGGGGCCAGCATGTTGGGCTAGATTCAGAAATCCTGAATCTTTACAAATTGGGTCAGATTCGGGTATTTATCCCGAACTGGAAACTCAAATTGCACACCCCTATTTGCCATTTTGCTCATACTTCATTGAATCAGGAGTCAATAGCTTTGGTCCAAAGTCTGCTATAGGACATGCTCTAATAACTTGCACTTGACTTTTATCAAAGGCAGGTTATATATATATTTTAATGAATATTTTAATAAGTTCTCTGACCTGGATAACCCAGGTGAGCCTGATCTCGTCAGATCTCAGGAGCTAAGCAGGGTGTGCCTTGGTTAGTAATTGGATGGGAGATCTCAAATGAAGACCACGGTTGCAGAGGCAGGCAATGGCAAACTGCCTGTGATAGTCGCTTGTCATGAAAACCCCACCAGGGGTCGCCATCAGTCAGCTATGACTTGAGGGCATGACACACACACACAGTAAATAACAAGTCTATAGATACGTAACATGGAACCCGTTTTGGAATGCATTGTGGCTCTAGTGTACAGTTCTGATGATTTATATATCCAATTCTGATCCTGGCCCCAATGTACAAACCAAAAATCCACAAGAAGGGTCATATACTGAAAGAGAATTTTCTACAAATCTACAGGAAACCCCAGGTTTGTTGAAAATTCTTAATAAAAAAAATAAAAAACAAGAGGATAAAATTTAATTAAAAGTTTTAAAATATCTAGATCTTGTACAGTTGCTTCATGAGATCTTGGCAGCTAATTTAGATTGCCTAGACAACCACAGATAACAATCCCCCGTTGCCTAGGAAATCCAAAAATGGCTGATTCTGTTTCATTTTGAAACCTGAGCTGAGGAATTGGCAGGCAGAAAAGACAAGAAGGGGGATTGGGTGGTAGGAGTGGGGGAACAAAGCCATAGTGTAAGAATGAAAGAAAAATGGAGCAGAAAGAGGAGAAATTGGGACTGGAGAGGAGGGAAGGCAGCAGGAGAAGTGGACTGCAAGGGAGAGAGAAAGCAGAGATAACATGGGGAGAAGGACTAGTTTGGGTGGGGGAATAAGGACTCACACACCCCTCCACAGGGTGAGTCCTTATGGATCCCCTGCTTGTCATTTTCTATTCCTATCTTCCTTTTTCAATCCTAGTATCATCTGTCTATATATATATAAAGAGAAGTGTCCTGACTGACTTATCAACACCCAGCCCAAACCCTAGAAGCGTGATATTTGTGGAGAACATTCCTTTCATGATGTAAACACCCACTAAGAAGGGATTTTAAGAAATTCACCCCCTAAGGGAGAAACAAGGGGTCAAATGTGTTTTCCTAAAGGGATACAGCTTCCCTGTGGGGTTGGCAGGCTGCTTGCCTGCTTGTGCCCCTGCCCACTGCCAGCTCAGCCACTCTTCCCTGATTGGGCCAGCCTTCCAAGGACATTTGCATATGTGGGCTGATTGGTTCTCACCCCCCCACACACATTCTAAACAGTCTGCACTTGCTCTTGAGAGTCTTTGAATGTGTCCTGAGGTCAAATGCACCTCCCAGTCTTCCCCTAAAGTTCACTAGGGTTGGCAGCTCAAAAACACACACACACAAAAACCAAAAAAATCTTACATACCCGTAAGTATTACAACTGGATTTAAAGTAGTTAAATACTGTAGTGAAGCATGGGTATCAAGCTAGTTAAGGTATATTTTCAAAGAGATTTTTTTCTCTCCCTGACTCACCTAACTCAGCTGTGAATTCCAGTTAGTTCCTTGTTAGTGGCTTCCTCTGCTACTGTGCATTTTTTTCTCTTTCTTCATCCTGCTCACTTTGTCCATTGGGTGTCTCCCTCCATCCTCTCTTTACTTTTCCCCAAAAGCTGTGTTCTCCACTGTGCTTACAAGGGATGAATTTGATTTTTCTCTTTTGCAGAACTGGTGCTAAATAAAGTTATTTCAATTACTGAAAGCCGCTCCTTCCAACTGGACGTTATCGTCAATGACACAGAATACCAGGGTCCGGACAAATCCCTCATGCTGCACTTTAACATCTCCATTCTTCCAGTCAGCATCCAGTTTCCGAATATCACATACCAGTTCACAGTGAACAGAAATGCTGCCAACTTTTCACAAGTAAGAATGACAGCCTTTAGTTCTGCTGTTGAATGTGAAGCTTTTAACTATGAGTCAGCTTGCAGGCGTATCTGTATATCTTCCAGAAGTTGGTAACTTTCTTTGTCGTCTTCCAGCTGGGCTAGGCTCTGGCCAGGATCCTGTGAGGAGGTCATAGATCCAGAGGAGTTAGCCGTGTTAATCTGCAGTTGCAAAATAGTAAAGAGTCCAGTAGCACCTTTAAGACTAACCAACTTATTTGTAGCATGAGCTTTCGAGAACCACAGCTCTCTTCGTCAGATGCATCCTCTGACAAAGAGAGCTATGCATCTGACAAAAAGAGCTTGCATCTGATGAAGAGAGCTGTGGTTCTTGAAAGCTTATGCTACAAATAAGTTGGTTAGTCTTAAAGGTGCTACTGGACTCTTTACTATTTTGTGAGGAGGTATCCACTCAGTGTTTTGTTCTGAGTCTGCAGGGATAATAACACACTTTGTAAACCACTCTGAGTGGGTGTTAAGTTGCCCTGAAGGGCGGTATATAAATCGAATGTTGTTGTTGTTATTATTATCAAATGAATATTGGAAGTAATGGTAGTGGTGGGGCTGGTGGTGGTAGTGATAGATATTATGCAACAACAGTTCTGAATCCAAAGGAGGAATGCTGGAAACACCTCTCGAGCTTGGATATCTGAACTCCCGAGAAGGGGGCAGTGGGGAGATAGGAATGGAGGTCTCCCATCCTTCTAGAATTTTACCTTCAGGAAGAAAGAGCGGTGAATGATGCCCTGGCCATGGAGTAGGCGGAGGAGTCCTTGAAAGTAGCGCTGGATCCAAGACTTCTGCTGGAAGCAAAGTGGTGCATGATCCAGTCTTTTTCTAATGAGGCAACTTGGTGGAAGACCTGGCAGATTTCTCAAAATATTTAGACTTGAACTCGGCTTTTGGGGTAGAGGGGTTCAGATTAGCTCCAAGGTGAAAATTGTGGTCGTGGAACCATCCATGGAGACGATGTCGAGGTTGAGGCTGGAACCAGTGTATCTGAGGAGGCCTCTCTGGGCCTTGTCTCCTGAAGCTGATTCTGTCTCCTTCAGGACACTTTCCCGTAGGGTGGCCTGAAGGCGTGAAGCCCTTTCGTTGTGAGCCTTCAGAGTGAACTGCTTGCTCACTGAACCCAGAGGTGAAACACTACTGAACAGAGCATAAGTAGGCAAAAGTCATATGAGATTAAATTCCCATATGGGACTCCATAGGTCGTCATGACCCCTCTGACCAGGCCAGTGACTCAGGCCTGGAGAGCTCAGAGGAAGAGCAGCAAGGTCAGGAAGGGGCTGGTACAGCAGAGGCACCAGCTGACCACATGCCAGCAGCATCAGAGACCATCTCACCAAAACTTGCAAGCGAGCCCTGGTTGCCTGCCTCAGAGATCACCAACGAGCCCTTGCCAAGCAGGACGTGGACCTGGGCCTGTTGCCCCTCTGGGCTGCCTCCCAAGTTAAGCAAAGCGATGCTTAAAATTCTACAACAGAAACTCTTACGATATATAGAATGAGAAGTGCCAAATGTTCAAGCTGGATTCAGAAAAGGAAGAGGCACTAGAGATCGTATTGCAAATTTACAATGGTTAATGGAGCATGCCAGGGGATTTCAGAAGAAAATCAGCCTGTATTATATAGATTAAAGCAAAACTTTTGACTCTGTGGATCATGAAAAGAAAGCTTGTTTTTTAAGTCTAATTTCATGATATAAGGAAAACTTGCGTATTCATAAATTTGCATATCAGGGTTTGCAAATATGACCAGGCCCATCCATAGGCCAAAATCTGATTCTGTGCTTTGCTTATTTTGAAAAAAAATGCAAAATATGTGCTTTATTCAGAGCTAATTATTTGTTTGGAATTCTTTGGAGAGAAAAGTGTGGATAAAAGAGAGGAGGGTGTTTGTGAATGTGTGAGGGAGAGGAAAGGGAAATATGCTTGGGGTGTGTGACCTGGGCTAAGACAGTTATGCAAAGCAACAAAAGTTCCATCTCTTAAACTCAAATGCCCTTTGGAGAAGCTGTTCCGCGCAGTCACATCTGATTTTTTTTACCAATCCAGTTCTCACCAGCTCATCAAGTTTGTGTAAAATTGTGTGTTGAGAATCACTGGGAGTCTGTCAACCTAGAATACATGATTGCTTGCCTGTGGCTTTAACAGCTGTATGTTTGTCACGGACTCACAACTCACCTTGGCTTTGTTTTTTGTTGGTAATGTTTTCATTGGATTTTGTGTGTTTTTCTTTTTTTGAGCCTAGATAGGAAAAATCTGCATCAACAACTGCATGAGGTTTTGTGGCATCAATATCATGTACAGCTTACAGGCCCCAAATGTCAGTTGCTATGCTGTGAATATTGTGCAAAGCCACGAAGACAAGGATGGAAGCCTTTATGTGAATGACTCTGCTGTGCTCCGGAAACCCGAGTGCAAAGAAATCCAGTACCCTGTCCTGGCTGTAGAGAAGCAGAGCAAAAAAGAAGCTCACAGCTACCTCACAGTTATCCTGGATGGAAAACGTAAGTGAATGCTTAACTTTGTAGCAAGATGGGTTCAGAATAACTGAGGTCTTCCATTAGCTAAAACATGCAAAATGTCTGGTTATACGCCAGTTTGGTGTAGTGGTTAAGAGCAGCAGGACTTCAAATCTGGAGGACCAGGTTTGATTCCCCACTCCTCCGCTTGAAGCCAGCTGGGTGACCTTGGGCCAGTCACAGCTCTCTCAGAGCTCTCTCAGCTTCACCTGCCTCACAGGGTGATTGTCATGAGGATAATAATAACACACTTTGTAAGCCACTTTGAGTGGACGTTAAGTTGTCCTGAAAGGTGGTATATAAATTAAATGTTGTTGTTGTTATACTCAGACCACTTCATGCAGCAGTTACATTCTTCTATGTAAATGAGGCATAAGGAAAGGTAGGTTTGTGACTGCGGGCAGTACTGGGGGCAGGGGGAAATCTTTGAGGGGTGACTGGCCTTAATTTTGGAGCAGAGCTGCCTCTTGGCATTGCTTGCTGGGCTGCCTCTGCCTCAGTTGTAATGTTTCTCTACTTGAACAGACTTTGGCTGCAAGGCCTGGGTGTCACTACCATTTGTGGAGGGATCTTTGAAAGCTTCTCTGTGGGGTATTTCTTAGAATTAAGTCTTGATGTTGTGAGTGAAGAGCTGTCATTTTAATAGGCCCCTACAGTACTGCTGTTAATCTAGATGTACCCCAAGAGAACTCTGGAACACACCAGAGTCATACTTTCCGGTTCATGGTGTATTCCAAGAATCCCTGTGGGAATTCTTTTAAGAAGCTCAACTCTTACAGATTAAGAATCCACACAAGATGTACTTGATGCTTTATTCATAATGTATTCAGAATTCCTTGAGGATCACTGAATTTTTGAATATTCAGTCAATCATATAATATGCCTATTTTCTGTAAAATAACAATGCAAAACTGAATTATTCAAAAGGGCTTTTTACTCAGGTAGGAGGGCTGTATTATAGGAAGGTGGTCTCAAAGAGATGCTTCATTAATGAGTTAGGGGCCATAGACTTCACCACTATGTTGCCTTACGTACAACCTGTTGCTTTAAGTATGACCCTACTGGGTAGTTCTGTGTTGCTTCATGTCAGCCCTAGAATTGCTTATGCTCTGTTTCAGCATTTCTTCAGTTCTGTATTGGATTCTTGCTAATGTTATTTCTTTGTAAATTTTAATTTAGTTACCCTGTGGCATTGTTTATGGAAATGTCCTTGATATTGATTGTACTAATCTCACACTATGTAATCCGCCTTGCGTCTCAGTGAGAAAGGTGGACTATAAATGAATTATTGTCATTTTTGCAGTTGGCATTAACTTATGCCCTCAACGTGCATGGGCTATTTGCAGAATAATATTCACAAAATTATACCCTCATGGAGTTTAGAGTCTAAATTTTTAGCTGTGGGGGGAAGCAGCAAAGGAGGAGGAAAAGAAGACAAAAAAAGTCACAAATGGAGAAAAGAGGAGAGATGATAATGAGCGAATGTGGTTGCAGAAGACAATGCAGAGACACAACTGGATAACACGACTGGATAACACAACTGGATAACACAACTGGATAATACGTGCTGCAGGCCGTGACTGTGTCCGGCACACAGTCTGCAGCCCCTTTCCCTTTGTAAATGCCACCTTGGACCTTCCTGTTTGGAGAGTTGGAGTGGTGTAGTGGGTGGAATTTGGGGCTAGGATCCTGGGAGGCTTGGGTTCAAATCCTCACTTCTACCATGGAAGTTTCCTCGGTGAGCTTGAGCCTGGTCACATAATCTCAACATGTTCTACCTTGCAGGATTGTTGTTATGAGAAAAAGGAAGAGGGGAGAATGATGCTCTAAGCCAACTGGGGAGGAAAGCATGAAATACATAAATAAATGAAATGAAAGGATGAGTATAGCCCTGGATCCATGAGTCAGGAAAAAAGCCAGATTTTTGCCAGTCCAACTAAATCCAGCCTTCCTGAATCAAATCAGGGAGTCCGGGATCCAGCCTGGGAACCCAGATACAGATCCTGGGGCGAATCCGAGTAAATCCAGAAAACGCGTCTTCAGCCTCTGGCTGAATCCTTCCTGGGATTCTCTCACTTTTTCCCAAAGAGGGAAGGGGAAGGAAGGAGTGAGGCAGGAGAGGGGAGAGGGAGTGGCCAGTCCCTACAGGAGCTCTCCTTGCCTGCCCGGCGTCTTTGGGTGACGCTGGTTCCGCTGGGCTAAGTTGCAACAGCGTCCCTCGCTTCGCTTTGGTTTGGGTGGAATCCTCTTTCCTGGCATGCTTCTCTGGTTTGCTGTTGGTCCCCTTAATTCAGTTTGGTTCTAGAGGGATCCCTCTTGCCTCTGGGAGTGTTCCCTTGGCCACTGGCAGCCTTGCCCCTGTGGGTTTCTGCCTGAGATCCTGCTTGGAAATGTTTTCCCCATAGGAAACAATGTAGTGTAGCAGGGGGCACCTTCTTCTGGGGCCCATAGAATTGGACCTTGGGGTCCAATCTTCCTGAAACTTGGTGTCCTTTAGAGGATAGTTAGGACTGGAGTAGGTTCTCTGAAAATTTGGTGGCATTTTCTTGAAAAATGCCTCCCCCGGATAGTTTTTCCCATAGGGAACAATGGGCTAATAAATCCAGGATTCTCTGATCTTTCTTAAACAGATCAGATAATCTTTTCCAGATATCAGGAATCCCAATTTTTCTTTTTCAGATCCCTGAAATCTGAATCTGGATTTCCCAGATTTTTTTTTAATGCACACCCCTATAGCTCTGTTACCTTTATAGAAAAGCCCTCCTAAACAGTGCCATTTTACATAATTTGTGGTATGATAGGAGTGTTGTAGCTCTCCTGACCTCCTCAGGCAGACCATTCCACAAGGTGGGGGCCACAACATGGAAAGCATGTGTACCGTTGGTTGTTGATCTTGCCTGTTTTCAGGGAGGCACCCACAGAAGGCCCCTGATTGATGAATGAAACTGTTGTGGCACAATGTATGACAGTCAATCCTGCAAATATGAGAGTCCAAGGCGATGCAGGGCTTTGTATCTGATAGTCGGTACTTTAAATTGAACCTGGTAACTGGTGGGCAGCCAGTGGGTGTAATATCAGGAGCTCTGCCTATTTCCATATAATAACCAAGCTATGGCACGCTGTACAGACTGGAGTCTCTGAGCTGACTTCAAAGGAATCAAATATTCAAATATCTTCAAAGTTAAATGTATATTCTAATACAAAGTTAATATGAGTGATAACTTTCTCCCCAAAAGGATGAATAGTTGGACATAGCCAGAGCATATGCTTAAGAGATGTGTCCTATGAAGTACAGGAACAGCAGTTAGACACTGTACTTAGTCCTTTTCTGAGAAGGTGCTGTGCTGTCCAGTATACCCTAAATATAATTCTTTGTTGAATAAGTCACAGCTTAAGATCCACAGAAGTGACAGGTACAGTATTTAAGGCCGCATCCCATTGCTTAGGCAAAACTGGGTAATCTAACTCCTTATTCCATTTGTTCCTAAGATTCTGCATGTTATATTTATTAACTGACATCAAATATTTATAAACAAATACTGTCGTTTTCATTTTTTGCATAGATTCAGTGAGAGTTTCCAAAAGTAGGAGACACTAAAAAACGCAATGTTGCATGAACATATTTGGATACCAACAAATGTGGTTGTAAATATTGTCATTCAGCAAAAGTTGACAAATTATATCTAGACAGCTGAGTAAATGACAGAAACTCATCATCATAACCTATCCATTGATTCAAAGTAAAATCCCCCTATCTCTCCAGGCCTTCCATAGAAGGCCTGGATTGGCTCATAATGTTGTTAGCATGTGAAAATGGATCAAAATTGATATTGTTGTGACATTATGCACCATAACTGCAGAAACTGCAGGAGTAATGCAATCCAGTTTAACATGAGTAGACCCCTAATGCATTCATTTTAAAAGGGGGAGGGGGGGCAGACAAGAAACTACCAAAAGAGCCCAACATAGACCATACCCCTGGGAGGAGCAGTCCCGGTAATTCATACAAGTTATAAGTATGCCTGATGACATAAAGTAAGATCAGGAAAGCCAAATCCTCCTTCGTTAAATGGAAGTTGCAGCCACTTTAGAGAAAGCTGGAATGGTAAGGGCACCCCCCCCCCAATTCCCAACACAAAGTATTTATGAATACATCTGCAAGGTATATAAAAAAGAATTGCATGCAAAACATATCTAATTCTAGGTACAATAAACATTTTGAGCATATTTGCTTTTCCTCATAGAGATGGGTTTGAAGTTGCCCAAGTTGTCCAAATCCAAGGATATATCAGCAATCAACTTTTTAAAGCCCTGCATAATCATATACTTAATCTTTCTTGGAATCAATATTCCAAGATAAAGTGATGACATCTGGGCACCATTGAAAATGTCCATTAGCAAATACACTCTGTGATATATTGTTTCCCAATGGCATCAATTCAGATTTTGTCCAATTAATCAAATAGCCAGACACATCACCAAAGTATTAATCAGGTTCATTAATACTGGAATGGAAGACTGAGGTTCTGAAATGAACAATAAAAGATCATCTGCATATAGGATAATTTTAAATTCCAGAGGGTTATGTACAAAGTCATGGATACTGTTATTATGTCTAATGGCACAGGCCAGGAGTTCCAAACAAAAAATGAGAGGAGAAAGAGGACAACCTTGACTTGTACCCCTCTCAAGAGACAACAGTGCAGAAAAAACATCATTAGTCAGTCACCTAGCTCTGGGAGATGAATAAAGAATTCTAAAGAGTGAGAGAACAGCAACTTGCTGATTTAATTTAACATGGGCCTTCCGAAGTGTGTCCCATATGCAGTTATCTGCTTAGAAACAGGTTTAATTCTAGTGGAAACGAGGGCCTGGCTTAGGACGTTTAAATACTGGCTACGTTTACATTATAATTGTGACCCTGGGAGCTTTATATATCAAATGCTTTCAGAGCCCAATGTGTCAAATTGTTCAGCATATATTGTGGAAAAAATTAAAGGCATGGGTATATCTGTGGACTCACTGTCTATGTTATCAAATAGGGCTTTGGTCAAATGTTTGGTCAAATAGGGCTCTGCTGCATCACAAAGTGTTTCTTTTAAGAGAATTTTCCTTTTTGTTTTGTTTGGATTGCAAGAAGTTTGTAAATACAGATTATTTTAGGTTTGTCTGGTGATCCAGTCTTCTTCCCTTCTTCACAGTGATACGTAATGATGAAGGCTGTTTAGACTCGTGTGCTAGAAGCAAGACCCGATCCGAGTGTGAAGAGTGTGGTGGCCTCGGAGTGTTAACGGGGAGGTGCCAGTGGCGAAAGGGAAGTGGGACAGGTAGGCTCAGATATTCCCCAGTCAACCTCCTTGGAGCTAAATTTGTGACGGACAGAGTATCAAAGCAAGTCAGTGCCTCCATCAACAGAGACCTTTGTCTGGTGTTCTGAAAGGGAGGAACAGGGGACCTCCCATGTTTCCTTACGATTCCTAAGCTACCAAATGAAACAATTTCTTTCCTCATGAAGGGTGTTAGCTGTTATTCATTTTCCAGCTACAATTTCAGTGTTTCTAGAGAGGTATTTTTGCCCAGTTGCAGCCCAGTTGCGAGAAACTGAAGGTATCTTCCCTTCTATTCTGCATTCCTCTTTTATATACTTCTCCCTCCAAAAAGGCTTTTGCGTGAAATTTGTGCAGGAATTTGGAAAGATTTCTGACAGCCTCTGTCCTCTATGGCATAATTATTATATGATCTATGATATAATCAAGATAAATAAAATCAAAATAAATATATAACTGTCAGGATGGATGTCTGGGTTAACAGCACATAAACCCAGAGTTAAATTCTTACAGCCCAATGCCATCAGTCATCATGGATTTTTTTAGAATTGGTTGGGTTTAGTGCTAGAATTATATAATACATGTTATCGCTCACTTTTGTCCACGTTTGATTTTTGCCCTTTATTTTTAAAGAAGTAAATTAATAATAATATAGCAGGATCTTGACATCATACCAATTTATTGTGAACTTTTATATTTGGGATCTCTGGGATAAGAGATTATCCCTTGGATGGTCCACAGTTTTCTTCTCTACCACTTTACCTTGCTAAGGTAGCATAGAATATTGTCACATTGTTTCAAGTTTCATCTGCGTTTTGTCCATTTTGTGTATCATACACAGTTGGCTTGTAGACTGTAACTTTTTATTCCTCCCCCAGAGTTTACTTTGTCAGATGCATAAAGTGTTTCGTTTGGTTGGCAAAAGGTGTGTGTGTGTCTGCGCACAGTAAAAGGGCAGCGGGGAGCTATAACAAAGAGAGGCCAGAAGGCATCTCAAGACATAAAAGCATGAATCTCAGGGCTTCCTACCAACAATGGGATCATTATCCGGATGGGGAAGAGGAGGACTACGTTTTCTTTTTATCTTTTCCATGGAATTAAACAGTAGTGCATTGAGGCCCACCAGCCTCAGTCACCAATCCCATACTTATTGTACGTCTCGTAGATATTTTTCTATGGTGGTACAGGATTGATAAATCCAAAAGAAAACAGGTGATCAGTGGCATCTTAAAGAATAACACAGTTTACTCCAGCATGGTGTTTTGTTGTTAAGGACTAACATCTATCTGGAACTCTCCCAAAAGAATGTGCAAAGAGTTTTCAGCTGCAAAAAACTATACAAGCTGATAAAACTTCAGTGTTTGTAATCTGTACTATGGCATTGTCCTGCGTGGAACCACTATGCAGCATTATTGTAAGATCTCATGGTGATATTTAAATTCATCATTCTTGCACTGCAGCGCTCCTGGAGGTGCTGAAAGTGATGTGGAATGATCTTCCCTTTGTTTTTTTCCTGTTCTAGGAATTACTCCAAACTATTCTACTTGCAGTCCTAGCATCAGGACCTGCCCAGATGGTAAATGTGATACAGTTGAGAGCAAAGATCCAAGGATATGTCCTCAAGATTGCACAAGTATGTAAACCAGCCTTTTCCATGTTCACTTTTCGATTTATATCAGTTTTGCTTTTCTGCTTCTAGGCTGAAAATTGGTTTCCCAAAATCCAAAAAATACAGAACCCAAAAGGCAGAGATTGCTTTAGGTTTGTGCCCCCCCTCCCCACACTTCAGATATATAGTTCCACTGTATTTGAATTTTTTTGCATTCAGGGCAAGTTTTGCTTTCAGCTGCTTGCATGAGGACTCCCATGTTAGAAAAGCATAGTCTTATTATGAAGTTTTAGAAATTATTCAAGCAATTATAGATGACAGATCACACACCATGTTATTAAACTGCTCAAGAATATGAATAATAAAAGAGAATACCATGTTGGTATATAATTTGTTTGCTGCAGATATGTCTATGAAGTCCCTCATATTTGACTCAGAATGAATTTGTCCACTTTGTAATGCTTGGGTGCATTTTGAATTGAGTAAAGTGAAAAGGTTTCTTTGGACTTGGAATGCAAAATGAGGTACTCAGATGCCTGTAGAGTTCAGGTAATATATGCAAGGTGTATATGCAAAAATAGTTGAATGGGGAAGAACACTTCTTTGTGTTATCCAAATAGGCAGTCTCCTAATTAGTTGGGGGAAATTAGCTTAAATGAGATAAAGCGAGAAAGGGTAACTGGGATTCTCCACCAGTGTTTACGGGGGTTTTTTCCTTAAGAGAACTCTCGAAATAAGCCAGGCAGAAGTGCAACTGGAATTTTTTTTATTAAAGAGAAATGAAAGGGAAAATATACAGAAAACCACACACAGCACATATACAGGGCTAACTAAGAGAAAATTAGGGAGGAAAAGGGGGGGAAGCAGTTTTGGGGAAGGTGATAGTTACCAGTCTCAAGGCTAGAGCTCCATAGAGGCAACAGAAAAATGACTAGCATTTCACAAAGAAGAGGCACAAATGGATTTGGGAATGTGTGTTCGGATCTAAGACACACACACACACACACACTCAATGGCAGCTCGGGAGTCCAGGCAAAATAGGGCAAAATGCTCCCTGGGGCAAGCTGACATCTTCGCCCTCAAAACAATGGGTTTCTCCAGAGGTGAACAATGGAGTTCGGAGAGGCTTAATGGGTCTTCCTGAGGTGGACTATAGGTGTGAATGGTGCTTGATGACTCTTTGAGTACTGGATGGGAAAAGCTACCAGGTTTGCTGAGTAGCTTGGGCATTTTTTGATTAGGGTAGATGGGTGTGGGGAAGTAAGGGTGGGCGTTGATGAGATGAGTCAAGGGCTTTCTGGGAGCATCATTGTCCTAAGTTATCCATCTCTCTGGGGCGTGGAGGGGGCTATTATTCAGTCAACCCCTCTGACTCTTCTAAAATATTTTTCCAGGCTCTTACCTGGCTGGTATCCATTTTGTTTTATTTCAGGCCAGGTAGTGCCTTGTACGTATGCTATACGAGGGAGGGTATTTATGATTTCATATCCATAAACTGCCCCTCAGCAGGAGGAGGGGTCTGATTGCTAACACTTAAGACATGGAACAAAAAATGAGATGTGTTTCCTCTGCTTTTAATTTACATCATCTTTTAATCCAAGTCCTAGAGACCAATTGTACCTCAGCTGTGCAAAAGTTCCAGGGGGTGGTGTTTAAAACTCCAGGGAACTGTGCAGTCCTTTGTGTATTGGCCCACAGGAAACAGATCAAGGAGGCCCCCACCCACCCCTGGACCGGCTGCTTATGCAGTATTCATTTCTATATAGAACTTCTTTACTGTTAAACCTGAAAGGTGGGACTAGGGCAAGTCTGTAACTGCAGTCACATGGGCTAAAGGGGTTCAGCTATCTCCTCTAAGAAGCTGCAAAAACAATGATTACAAACCCAGGAAACCTGACAGAAAACCATTTGGTGGGGGTCTGGTGCAGGACAATATGGGATGTCATGATTATCTATAAACTTAACTGGTCTGATTATGAGTCAGTGGGGAGAGTAGGAGATGTGACTATTTTTAAGGAATAAGGCATTTGGGAATCATTCCAGGGACAAAATACATGTGCAGGTTGATTTATTTTATAGTGGTTCTCTTTTTTCACGTTTGACTGTATAGATTGGATATTAGATATTTTAATTATTGACACAATTTATTTAGGTAAAGGGTTAAAGCATATAATTCCATTGGCCACAATCCCCCAAATTCCTTTAGGTATGTGAAAAACATTTTATTCCTGGCATTTTCTTGTTTGGGGGGGGATTGGGGGCTTATCCAACCACAACTCCTCTCCTGCGGAGGCCATTTCTGAGTTTTCCAGGTGCAAGGTTGGGATTAATGTAGATGCAAAGGATACAGTAATAAAGTTTATATCCTGACAGAAATTATTTTCTTGGCAAATATTATTAAATTAGGCTCTGACATTGCAATTAACCTGTGCTTTGTGTTTTAGTTCTGAAAAAAAGCGTGGTTCTATTAAATAATACCTGTCCTGCCTAGCGAGTTTAATGCTCAAGAATAATATAATACAATTACTCTCAGTACTTGTTTGAGTGCTTTGCAAATGAGTATCTTCAAGTGCTCAGCAAAAACTGCCAGGTATTATTATTGCCATTTTAATGTGCGGAAATTCAGTAGCAGTGTGGCCAACTTAATCATCTAAGACATGAGATTTTTTTTCGCTTTATGTCTGGCATTAGACATTTTATCATCCATTTGTCTGGTGCATTGTGCTATAAGTCTTATTTTTATGTTCTAGTCATTGTACGTATCAGATCTGCCAAGTAGCTCAGGACAGAATACAGGTGGTTCCCAGTCTCTTCCATCCAGATAATGAAAAACCAGGGTTACACTTACTGTTGTTCGTTGAGTGTCTTCTATGCAGGCCCACATAGGGACTGCAGATGCACAGGGCAGCCGCGGAAAGATTTTTCTAGCTTAAGAAATCTGTTTGGTGGGTCAGATAATTGTGCTGTTGCTCTAGACTGCTAATGTTCAGGACTGAGCAAGCATGGAACTAGTCACCTAGCCCCAGTGATAGGTACTACGAGTTCTTTGAGTATCCCTTGGCAATCCCCCCTCCAGCCCGTATCATGTTTGATAGTTAGGATGTTTCTCTGTTACAGTGTCCACCCCATAAATTTAACGGCACTTCCTCATCCATGCCTACGGAAAAATATGGAAGAGCTACTTCACATCTTTACATTGATTGCTAATATCATGTTTAAGACGGGCGAGTCTTTAGCAGCAAATATTAATCACCTTGCTGATGACACAAAATGAGCTCTCATACCATTTTAAAAACTAAACCCCGAAGACATTTCTTAATTTTCTCGCCCATGGACAATTGCCTTGCTTTAACTTGAACCAGTTTTCAAATACTCATCAGAATAAACATGTTAACATGAACCATCAAGCTCTACCCTTTGAACGGAGCTTGCTTACATCTGTATTTCATTTAGATACCAACATCATTGGTGGTCATGAGAGAGGTCTTACCGGAATCAAGGCAGGAAATGGAATTTGTTACTGCTTCCCAGAAGAAAACTGTTATTGTGAGAAAGATGATATCAAAGGTGAGCCTGAAGATTATTTGACTCATTTTTAAAACTGCACAGTAAGTACTGAAGACTCCAACACTTTTTAATCGACATTCTCATCTTGTGTTGATAAAAGCTTTTATGTTCTTGGGGATTTTTTTTAATGTAAAGACGATAGATGGAAGTACACATCTTCCAATTAAGTAAATGTTTCTTTTTTCCCATCGTTTATTGAATATTGTTTATTAAATGTCCTTGCTATTGATTGTATTGACCTACACTGTGTAATCCACAAGTCTCGGTGAGAAACGCGGACTATAAATAACATAAATAAGATAAAAAATACAATAAATTGTATCTGAAGAAGTGAAATCTGTCAAACAAAACCTCATACTGGAATAAATGTTGTTAGTCTTTAAGGGGCCACTGGACTTGTGTTTTGGAAGCCCTTGGCCAAAGATGAAATGCAAGGATAGGTTACACCATCCAGAATAGCAGAGTCTCATTTCAGATGTCTAACTTTCTTCCAGTAACAAGAAGGAAAAAGAGAGGAAACCTATCAAAAAACTGAACAACTTTAAAACTATATTTATTAACAATAGGTCAGTGTGATGCGGTGGCAAAAAAGGCTAATTCAGTCTTGGGTTGTATCAAAGGGGCCATAGCGTCGAAATTGCAGGAGGTCATAGCCCCTCTCTATACTGCCTTGGTCAGGCCACACCTGGAGTATTGTGTGCAGTTCTGGAGGCCTCACTTCAAAAAGGATGTGGACAAAATCGAGAGGGTGCAGAGGAGAGCGACGAGGATGATCAGGGGTCTGGAGACTGAGCCCTACGAGGAAAGGCTGAGGGCCTTGGGAATGTTTAGTTTGGAGAAGAGGAGGTTGAGGGGGGACATGATTGCTCTCTTGAAATATTTGAAAGGCTGTCATTTGGAGGAGGGCAAGGAGCTGTTCCAGTTGGCAGCAGCGGGTAGGACGCGAAGCAATGGGCTTAAATTACATGCACAAAGGTACCGGCTGGATATTAGGAAAAACTTTTTCACAGTCAGAGTAGTTCCAAAGTGGAATCAGCTGCCTAGGGAGGTGGTGAGCTCCCCCTCACTGGCAGTTTTCAAGAAGAGGCTGGATGAATACTTGTCAGAGATGCTTTAGGCTGATCCTGCACTGGGCAGGGGGTTGGACTAGATGGTCTGTATTGCCCCTTTCAACTCTATGATTCTATGATTCTATGATTAATGATGAGATAATGCTAGGAATGTGATGACCATCTGTAAACACATGAAGAATGGTAATGAGTTTCCTGAGCTATGCATGTTTCAAAAGTTCTCAACAATTGGGACTTCCGGTTTGGGATTCATGGAGGTCTAACGCAGCTCCATTTGTGGAGCTGACCGGATTGCCGTTTTAACCGGCCGGAGGGGTGAAAATAACCCGCGGCCGACTGCTCTCAGGCGGGGAGCAGGCAAAGAACGCTCAAGACCCTAGGGTGAGTTAGATCTCGGACGAGGGGGGGCTCTACACAAGGAGTCTCCCCCCCGATCCTTGAGGTCCCACCTTGCGACGGGTCGGCTATAATCTCTGCGGCAATTTTGGGGCCAATTCGGCTGGCATAAGACCTACATACCCAAGCTTCGATCGGGGAGGGAAGTCGAGAGGAGAATTTAAGATCGAAACAGCGATTACAACCCGAGAAAGCTGGAGAGAAGGTAAAGATCGCTATCTCTTGAAACGGGACAGATTGACAAAAACAGAGAGGAAAGAAAGTAGACTTTTAAACTGCAACAGACTAGCGAAAAGGAGGTGAAGACTCGGCAGGAGTTGTATTTTAAAAGAGACTAAGTTTAAAGAAGTTATTACAAAAATCGGACTATTGTTTTGAATACCTGTGGTTTTGGAGCTGTGGGAAAAAGACACCATCGCGAGACCTGCTGTGGGAAGACGGGAGACAGGAAGTGCGTAACAACAATAGAGTGGCTGGAGGGAAGCGGCCCTTGCCAAAGGATAGGAAGTGGGGAATCGCCATCTTTGAAAGTGGAAGGGTCGTGGCTTCAGCGGAAGAGGAAGTAGGCCATCTTGGATTATAATAACATAGAGAAACCATAGAGAAAAGACGCCCGACATTTTGGATATAAAAAATTAATTTTGGCAAAGATTGGGACATTTAAAAAAAAGGAAAACGTTTAATTATACGCCACGGAGCTGAGGAAGAGAGCAGATTCGTGGGAGCGAGCTAAAGCAAGCCCCACGATGTCGAAAAAAGAGTGGCAATCGGCAATAGAAAACTTGGACAAAAAACTTATAGACATGATGAAAGAACTTAAGGACACGAAATTGGAGCTTATTAAAGAGGTCAAGGAAGTTACACAGACAGTAAAGTCGGAGCTGTCAGAAGTGAAAAAAGGTGTGGAAACGATTAGCAGTGAATTACAAGGAACGCAGCAGAGAGTTAAAACAGTAGAAGACGCGATGGAGAATTTAATAGACACGCAACAAACAGAGATGAGGCTGGTGAAGGGGAGGATGTCAGTTGCAGAAACTAAACACATGGAGAAGCAGCTTCGTTTTCGTGGTCTGCCAGAAGTGGAAGGGAAGTCAGCGCAAGAACAGATGACTGAGGTGTTGGCTGATTACCTGGGGAAGGAGGAGGAGGAAATTGTGGCTATCCTAGATGTGGCGTATCGTGTGAACTCGAGAATTGCAACCCAGAGGAAACTACCAAGGGATGTGATTGTGCAGTTTACAACTAGAAATATGAAAGAGAGGATTGTGACCAAACAATTTCAAGATCCATTGGAGATTGATGGCAAGACGATTATTATAATGAAGGAACTGCCCAGATCAGTGTTATTGGACAGGAAAAAATATAGAGTGCTAATTCAGACTTTGAAGGACATGAATATCAGATACAGATGGGAGTTACCGGAAGGAGTGTCCTTTGAGTTTGGAGGGGCAAAAAAACGTATCAGATCTGAGCGGGAGATGGAGAGATTTATCAAGGACAATGAAAAAGACTTACCAACAAAACCATGAATATGGAGTGTAAAGTATTATCTTGGAATATAAATGGACTAAACTCACCGAATAAGAGAAAAAATATTTTTCATTGGCTACTAAAACAAAAATGTGATATTGTTTGTTTGCAGGAGACCCACATTAGAAAACAGGATGTAAAATATTTAAAATCTGGAAAATTGGGCAAAGAATTTGTAGCGGCTTCCAACAAGAAAAAAAGAGGAGTGGTGTTGTATATAAAAGAGGAGCTGCAGCCAAAATTTGTTATGAGAGATGTGGAAGCTAGATTTGTAGCAGTGGAATGTAATTGGAACTTAAAGAGAGTGTTGGTAGTCGGACTTTATGCACCTAACGGTGCAAAGGAAAGCTTCTTTGAGGACTTAAGGAAGCACCTAGACGATCTTGTATATGACCAGATAATTCTTGCTGGAGATTTCAATGGAGTGACAGATTTGGAATTAGACAAAAAGACTACAAAAGCACAAAAGAAAAGAGGACTATTGCCAAAGCTTTTTTTTGAGTTGATTCAACAAGAGACTCTCGAAGACGTATGGAGGAGAGAATATCCTAAAACCAAACAGTTTACTTTTTATTCTGCAAGGCATCTTACATTATCAAGAATTGATATGATCTGGGCCTCAAAGGACTTAGCGCTATGGACTAAGGAGGTAGAAATAATGCCGATGGTAGGCTCAGATCACAACCCAATTATGTGGAAATTTGGAAAAAGGAGAAAAAGGAAAGCCTGGAGAATAAATGAGGACCTGTTACAGGAAAGTGAGAATATGGAAACATTGAGAAGAGAGACTAAGTTTTTTATACAATACAACGTGAATAAAGAAGTACCAACCAGTAAAGTTTGGGACGCGTACAAGGCGGTTGTAAGGGGCATACTAATGGACTTAAATGGTAGAGCAAGGAAAAAGAAAGAGGAGAAAAGACAAGAGATTGAGGAGAAAATAAAGGCCAAAGAAGTACAGTTAAAAAAGAGACCAGGGAAAAAGAAAATACATCAGGAAATCAAAATTCTTCAAGAACAGTTAACAGCAATGAGTAACAAAGAATTGGAGTGGAACCTTAAAAGACTGAATCAAAAAGCTTTTGAGGGTGCTAATAAACCTGGGAAATATTTGGCATGGCAATTAAAGAAGAAAAGGGAAAAGAAAATAATAAATAAAATTTGTGAAGAAAACAAAACGTATTTGGAGCAGACTACCATTAGCAGAGCCTTTTATAAATTTTACGCTAAGCTGTATAATAAAAAAGAAGTAAACAAAGAATCAATAGCATCATATTTGGAGAAAACCAAACTTCCAGAGATCTCGGAAGCTTGGAGAAATAAGTTGAACAGTGAAGTAACTGATGAGGAAATAAATATGGCAATACAATCCGCAAATCTAGGAAAGGCGCCAGGGCCAGATGGACTTACGGCTAAATTTTATAAGACAATGGCCAATGAACTGGCACCATTCCTAAAAGAGGTGATGAACGGAGTTTTTAGGGATCAAAGAATTCCAGACACTTGGAGCGAAGCGAATATATCATTGATCCCAAAAGAGGGCCAAGATCTGACTAGCGTGAAAAATTATAGGCCTATATCACTACTCAATAATGACTATAAAATTTTTGCGAAGATATTGGCGGAGAGATTGAAGGGGTGGCTCTCGGAAGTCATAGAGGAGGAACAAGCAGGCTTTTTGCCAGATAGACAAATAAGAGACAACTTAAGGACAGTGATCAATGCTATTGAATACTACGACAAGCGTTGTGACAAAGAGGTTGGTTTCTTCTTTGTAGACGCTGAAAAAGCGTTTGACAATTTAAACTGGGATTTTATGTTTGCCACTATGGAAAAGCTACAACTGGGAGAAAGATTCGTCAGAGCAATCAAGGAAATCTATAGAGACCAGACTGCAGCAATTGTAGTGAATGATGAATTGACCAAAAAATTGACGATTAGTAAAGGAACAAGACAAGGTTGCCCGTTATCTCCATTGTTGTTCATTTTAGTATTGGAGATTCTGATGATACAAATTCGACAAGATGAGGAAATACGAGGAATAAAAATAAAGGACTACTCATATAAGGTCAGAGCATTTGCAGACGACATAATGTTAATTGTAGAAGACCCACTGGAGAACATGCCAAAAGTGATAGGCAAGATCAAGGAGTTTGGAGATTTGGCAGGTTTCTTCATTAACAAAAAGAAGTCAAAGATATTATGCAAAAACATGACTAAGCAGAAACAACAATTGTTAATGGAAACAACGGATTGTGAAGTAACTAGTAAGGTGAAATACTTGGGAGTTGAGCTGACTGCAAAAAATATAGATTTGTTCAAGAATAATTATGAAAAATTATGGACTCAGATAGAGAGAGACTTGATCAAATGGAATAGATTGAACCTGTCATGGTTGGGCAGGATTGCAGCAGTTAAGATGAATGTGTTACCAAGAGTAATGTTTTTGTTACAGACAATACCAATCATCAGAGACTCTAAACAATTTGAAAAATGGCAGAGGAAAATATCAGATTTTGTTTGGGCAGGCAAGAAGCCTCGAGTGAAAGTAAAAGTTTTACAAGATGCAAAGGAGAGAGGCGGAATGCAACTGCCCAATCTGAGACTTTACCATGATGCAATCTGCCTAGTTTGGCTAAAAGAGTGGATGACATTAAAGAATAAGAAACTATTAGCCCTAGAGGGATATAAAAAAATTTTTGGATGGCACGCATACCTATGGCATGACAAAGTAAAGGTCAACTCGATGTTCCTGCATCATTTTGTAAGGAGAAGTCTATTTACAATTTGGAAGAAGTATAGAACTTACTTACAAGAAGGAACCCCCTTGTGGGTGGTTCCATATGAGGTGATAGATCCGAGAGCTGTGGATAATGAACAACAATGTTTAACGTATAAAGAAATAACTAAGATTGAAGTATCTAAACTTAGAATAAAGACGCAAGAGGAACTATCACCTAACTATGACTGGTTTCAGTATAGACAGATTAGAGACTTATACAACTCAGACTTTGCAAAAGGGGGCATACGAACAGAGAACTCGGAACTAGAGCAGACCCTTCTTAAAGAAGACAAGAAAAGAATATCCAAGTATTGCTGAAATGGTATACTGAGGATGAGATAGTTAAAACACAGATGGTGAAATGGGCTATAAATTTCAATAAAGAAATAACAATGGAGGCATGGGAATACTTGTGGAAAACTACAATGAAGACAACGACATGTATTAATATTAAAGAGAACATTTTCAAAATGATCTATCGTTGGTACATGACACCAAAGAAGATTGCGCTAGGGAATTTGAATACTTCTAATAAATGCTGGAAATGTAAGAAACATGAGGGCTCCCTCTATCATATGTGGTGGTCGTGTGAGGTAGCTAGGCAGTTCTGGGGGGAAATAATAAGAGAAATGAGTGAAATTTTACAGTTTCAAATAAATAAGAACCCAGAACTCCTGCTGCTAAACTTGGGAATGGAGGGAATTCCAGCCCATCATAGGACGTTGATTTTTTATATGACTGCAGCAGCTAGACTTTTGTATGCGCAGAAATGGAAAGTACAAGAAGTACCAACTATTGAAGATTGGATCTACAAATTGCTGTATATGGCTGAAATGGACAAGATGACAAGAAAACTGAGAGATCTGGACTCAGGGCAGTTCAACACAGACTGGGAGAAGCTGAAACAATACTTGGAGAAGAAATGGGAGGTGGGAGGAAAACTGTGGCAGTTTGAGAACTACTGAAATATAATAAAAGTATAAAAGAGAGGGGTGACTTTACCGGGGGAGGAAGAGAAATGTGAATTTATAAGCAGTTAGATTAATTGATTGAGATATATATAGATATGTATAGGTCAACTGATAGAGAATAATTAATGATAAGGTTTAAACATGAGGATTGACTAACTAACAATATTTTCTTTCTTTGACAAGATTTATATGCACCAAACTGAATGTATAGAAGAGTTAAATTGATTGAGTATCTGAGGAGTTATATAGAATTACCATAAAAAGTTGAAATGAGTAATATATAGAGAACAAATCAAATTGTTTGATTTAAATGTGGGAAATTTTTATGGTTTATGATATATAGGTTTATATAGAATTATTCAAAACTGGAAAATGGGATAAATTGTTTATCTAAAGATGTATAGTTTGGGTGTATAATAATTAAAGGAGTTAATGATGCACTGCTTAATATAATGGAGAATGTATATCTGTTTTAGACAGAGGAATTTAATAGAAGTAAGGGAAAAGGGACAGAGGGTGGGAAAGCTGTTGGAAGTCAACAAAAGGGGGGGAAAGGGAGGGGGTTAGAAACGAAAAATTAGGGGAAAATTGATTGTAATGTAAAAATAAAAATGTTCTAACCCAATAAAAAATTTTTCAAAAAAAAAAAACAAAAGTTCTCAACAATTGCCATCCATCTTCAAATGAAGGAACATCACTAGGTATTCCCATGAACCATGACGGAAGAAGCCAACATTTACATAGCCTTTATCACATGGAAAAGGCTAGCAGCTGCATCTCTTAAAATTCCTGAAATATAAGGTTAATATTACTAATAGCATCAAGAAGCCCACTAATGCAAAGTCACACACCATCCCAGCTGCTCGTTCATGAATAAAAAGGCATTTTAAAAAAAATTCCCCAACTGCTACCCTGCAATCTCTGCTGGTATGATCACAATCCAAAACAACCAAAGAAGGACGGATTCACGTAATAGCAAAGGACTATATTGAAGAACAGCAATGTAATATTGTAAACAATCAACACATACCTATAGAATGCTGCAATACGTTATCCTGGGCAATGAATATAAATATGCCAAACAATAGGTATAAATATAGTCATGACAGTGCAAAAAGTATATTGTAGAGCAAATTAACATGTCACACTGAACAATAAATATAACTGATGAGTTCCCCGAGCTGTTGACTCATTTTGTACGAGTAACTTCTTCAGATATCCACGCTCAATGATTAGTTGTTCCTCCTTGTGAAGAAAGTACTACTAATTTCCATTTCAGGATTAGACTGGTCACAGCATTTCTCAATGTAAAGTGTACAGCTTGTAATCTCAATTTACATTGAATGAATTTACAAATGGCATGACTCAACTTCTAAATTTCCTGTAAAGACTTAGTACAGTTTACATTGCAAGACCAACTTGTCAATTCATCACAGATCGTCTGCAGCTCAATAACATAACATATAAGAGAAATGGATTCCCCTGGGCAATGTTACGAATTTGGGATAAATTACGAATGTTTATTGCTCCAGATATATCACCAGTAGCTAGTATACTGAACCAGGAATGGTTTCTGCCCCTTCAATTAGCTAAACCCTCACATCCATGGGTAGTAAGAGGATTAGATAGACTGTGACTGGGATAAAAAAGGAGAAGTAACAACTAAAACTCAAGTAGAGAGAGAACTGGAAAACAGCATTGAATTGTTCCAATATCTCCAAATAAGTGATTTAATATATTCATTGCAAAGAAAGGATGTTTTAAAAAGACAACTAACTTCGTTTGAATCACTGCTAAAGGATTCAGATAATATTGTGACGGGTCGGTTATCGAAGATATATAAATATTTGGTAGATATTTTTTATTTCCCCTTACCAAGATATGTCATAAGGTGTCAAAAGGATAGAGAGAGAGGGTTAACTGGATTGAACTGGGAAAAATTTGGGCTTCACCGTCAAATACATCGAGAATTGTGTGTATTAAATATCAATACTATAAAATGTTTTCATATTGGTATTTGACTCCATCTAAGCTTAAATCAGTCTTTAAAACTGATGGAGGAAATGTAGAATGAAAGGAACTCCCTACCATTCCGGTCTTCTGGAGGGAAGTTTATGAAGAGATTTTAAAAATGGTTAAAGTTTATTTCCCTTATAATGTTAAAGTGTTGTTGTTTGATATTTGGCACAATTGTAGGTTGAAAAGAGAATATATAGTTTTGATTTCAACATTGTTGGCAGCGGCAAGATTGTTAATAACTAAACATTGGAAATCGGATACCCCACCTATGAAGATGCAATGGTAATAAAATATGGGAGGTGTATGTAATGTGTAGAATAACAAATAATTCTTTTTTTGAGGAAGAAATCATAAATATGTGGAAAGCTAGTCACGAAGAGCGGTGGAATATGGTGATAGAACATCTCAAGAGTAGTAATATTATCCCAAATAGGAAGGACTACAATGGTTTTTTATTTAAAAAAGGGGTGGTAGTATTGTGATCCCCTTACCCACTGCCACCCACCATAAACCTCACTTCACTGGGACTGGGCTACACAGGCAGTTTAGAGCAGTAACAATTCGCCATCAGTACACACAGGGTCCTGTTTTTCTTCTTCCCAGAGACTTCACCAGACAGGACAGCCAGTTTCCTAAATTCATTACCTCTCATCCAGCTACTGCCCAGGATAATTGGAGTAAGGCAACTCAATATTTATTTTTCTTGGTTCATTAGATAACTTGGTTGTGACCAGAATAACTTGTGTATGTGTATTGTTTTCCCTGATTCCATATGCATCCAGCCCACTAGGCTTAAATAGATGAAAAAAGAGTTAACTTTTAATTACAAGATCAACAACATAAGAGTGAGTAAATTTAACTGGAATACATTGTTTTTAATATGCGAGTTCATCATCCCACACTATCATAGCAGTGGAGGGTTACAATAAAATATAACAGCTGTCAGCAGCTGGCTATTCCTTCAGCAGCATAAAATCCTTCTCCTCTTAAGTGTTCTAACAGATCTCAACTTCCTGCAGCCCCAGCATTCCATCAGCTTCCATTGACTGTTCATTGGGAGAGCAGAAATGGAGCTGTTCGACACAGACATACAGCCCGCAATCTTCCTTTACAGCAAATGAATTTAAGAATGGCATGATTCAACTTCTAAACATTTCTTTAATGACTTAGTACAGTTACCTTGCCAGATCAAAATTAAAACAACTTGTCAATTCATTGCAAATTATCTGCAGCTCAATTATCTTAACATAAGAGAAATCCCCCCCATCCTGGACAATGTTACAAAAAAGATACAAATCTTTCTTATCAGTGAGTCCGCAAGGGGACATAATCTTCAACATATGTATCCAAATAAGATGTCTCACATCTTATTAATGACTGTTCCAGGGCAACTGGCTTAAAAGCAAAGATATGTAACATTTCAGTTACAAAAACCTTCTTACGGTCCATCCTGACAACGTAACATTTGGTTTTCATGTATAGCAAACTCTGAGACATTTTAACTACTCTCCCTACCACCACCATTAACTCAGTGTTCTTCAATTCATTTTAAGCTCAACATATGCTTGCAGTGAGTCTGAATTATTTTTTTTATTTATATACTTTATTTATACTTATTTATTTATATATATCATTTATGGCCTGCTTTTCTCACTGAGACCCAAGGCTGATTACACAGTGTGAGAGTAGTACAGTTAGTATCAATGACAATTGGGGGGGACCCAATGCAGCTTACATCATTCTCCTCTCCTCTGCTTTCTCCTTACACCAGCCCTGTGAGGTAGGTTAAGAGTGTGTGACTGGCCCAGAGTTGCCCAGCAAGTTTCTGTGGCCAACTGGAGATTTGAACCTGGGCCTTGGATCCTGGTCGGATACTCTAACCATTTACACCATGCTGGCTGTCCATGCAACTAAGAATTAGAACTAATTTTTATGTCATCAGCGGCTACATGGGCCAACGCACTGTATGAGCTGGGGGGTAAGTTATCATTTTAGGAGTACTTCCTCCCTCGCCAGTGGCAACTTGCAACATAGTGGCTTCTACTCAGATCTGCATCATTCATCATACATACAGCAGGTGTGAAATTCTGTGTTGCAGAAGTGATACATAGCTTTTACTTTGTAAAGAGTACCTTTATTGGCATTATAGAAACATACTAATACTAACATTAATTGTGCTGTCCTGCCCTTTCTTTAAAAAAAACTGAGAGTGGCTTTCTGCTAGCCAAGAACAGCAGCAAGCAGAAGAACCCAAGGGCTGCCAGTGTGGCTACAAAACGGGGGATGAAGGTGTACAACATTTGGGAGTCACACCCATCCTGCTTGGTTTAGGAATCCTGCTGAATCTGAGCTTGCAGATGAAAACGTGGTTCTCTTCTGCAGCTTGTATCACCTTTAGCTCATCTGGGACGGTGCACCAGCTGTGGTCCTTCCTTGAGAAGTGTGATTGGGTCACAGGTATTCATGTTCTGATTATATCCAGGATAGAGTACTGCAGTGAGGGGCTGCCTTTGAAGACTGCCCAAAACTTCAGCTAGTTCAAACTGCGCCTGCTATGATGCTTAAAGGGTGTTGGCTATATGGACGATATCTCGTTGGTTTTAAAAGATCTTCAGAGGCAGTCATCTTATTTCTTAGCACAATTCAAATTGCCAGATAAAAGCTGTACTGGGTCTGCTTGTATTAATTTGACCACTGGTTGATGCGGGGCTCTTTTGGTAGCTCTGCTAGAACAGCCTGGTGCCCAATTTGTAGTCTTTTAGACCTCAGGCAAAAATGTTTTTATTCACTGAGCTTTCATCTGGTTTTTCTAAAGCTCTCCTATTTTGATTTTCTGTAGTTGATTTTCTTCCTGTTTAGGAGTGGCTGACTTTTTTTAAAAAATGTTGATCTTAGTTGTATTAAAAACCTGCTAGTCTGCATTGGTCATCTGACGAAGTGAACTCTGGCTCAGGAATTCTTTTTCAGGAGTAAATTTTGTTAAAGGTGCCACTGGACATTTTGTTTGTTTATTTTTGCTACATGTCTCCCTCTCTGGAAAAGTTTGTTTTGTAGATGCTTGTGTATTATTTACATGGTTGTTGCTGTGGGTTTTTAATGATTAGTTGTGAGCTGGCTTGGGGATTTTATATGGAGCAGCAGGATAGAAATATTACAATTTTTAAAATGACACAGCTAGCTTCCCAGGGCTATCCTCACTTTCAGCTGATGATAGCCTCCAAGTAATTGTTGGTCAAAGGGCTTGACTTGGGAATGGACTATTTTCTCCTCATCTTGATCTAACCTGATTTTATAGCATAGACCATTACAGACTTATGATTGAAGGGAACAGTGAGGGTAGCTTCAACAACTGAGGGATAGTTTTCTTAAGGTAACTAAATTATATGTTTCCTTACTAATAGGGCCACCCTAAACCGAGTTACATCCTTCTAAGCCCACTGACTTGAGTGGACTTAGAACGCTGAATGGAATGTGTTGCTCTGTGGTTAGTCTTTGACTCAAAAGAGATGTTGTAAATGTGAATATTAAGTGGCATGGAAGGTAAGAAATTGGGCTCCTGTGGTCTCATGGATCCCCTCTTTGTCAACAGAGCCGTTGTGTGATGACATGTGCAAAACAGTGATTGCAGGAGGCGTCCTACTTTCCTTCATTATTTCAGTGCTCCTTTCTTCCTACTTCATCCATCGTTACCACAAAAATTCTCCAAAGCCACCTATTGCCTCAGCAGAGATGACCTTCCGTCGCCCGGCCCAATCCTATCCTATAAGCTACTCATCAACTAACGTTCGGCGACCCTCAATGGACTCTGAAAACCAAGGGTCGGTAGATGCCTTTAAAATACCTGTAAGTAAAATATATATCCCTGCAGCTTATAGTTGCTTAGAATGGAAGAATCTCATTAATGGTGTATTGTCTTGTTGCAAGAAAACCTTTAGCAGGAGAAACTTCGCTATTTTACATGATTTGGAGCAGGGATATTCAAAAACAAGAGTTCTTAACTTGGATGGTAAGGGCAGGCACTGAAGGAACTTTATCCTTATAAGTAGCATACATCAGTTTAGAACTCTGTTTTCTCCCACCTCTAATTGATCTCCATCCCACCCAAGGCATCATTTGGTAATAAATAGCTAATAAATATGAAAACATCAAACTTTTCAAAAAAAAATTGCATCTCTCAGGTGCTAAAATTGTGTCACACAATATATTCAGTACATCTCTTTACATAATAACGCCTGATACTGGGATTAAGTTGACAGATGAATTATAACACTATTCAAATGGCAGTAACCTTAGTTCCATAGGAGCTACCCCAAGAGTCGTGTAACCTTGCATCCCCACACTAAGTAACGTTCACTACACTGAAACTGGTTTTGATGAATACTCACAACATGTTAACCTGGAAGTAGGTGTGCATAGGAGTGCAATTGTACTATACCACTTTGTAATAGCAAAAAGTTCCATAGGAAATGGTTCGATTGGTTTATTAAAATTATTTCTATTTACACAGGTTAATTGTTGAGTCATAACCAAGTCACAAGCAGATTTTCTTTCTGCACATGGTTTGACCACTTTAAATTGAAAAATCCAAGGGGAAAGAAATCTTGCTCTACTATGACTAATGGTCTGTATTACCTATCCTCTCCATCCTCAAAACAAGGTTATATCTAAAATAATAACAATACATTTTAAAATGAATAATATATAATTGTTGGGTTTCCAATGGCAACCTGAAGGTGCTCTAGCAGACCTCCTAGGGGAGGGATAGTGTGTTTTCAGGTGGCTTGTTTATGCGTCTCTAACATTCAAATGTGGCAACAGCCTTGCTAACTTTGGCCAGTCATTCTTTTTTAACCTTCTGGATGGATGTAGAGGTACAATGTAGAGTTACGGCCAAAGCTTCATCCAAATTGAATTGTCAAGAAAATTTCAGAATTAGACAAAATACCTGAGGATTTTTGAGAATTGTTTTAAAATTCTAATAACAGTAATGATTTTACATATCCCTATACATATCCTGACTTGGATAGCCCAGGAGAGCCTGATCTCGTCAGATCTCAGAAGCTAAGCAGGGTCAGCCTTGGTTAGTAATTGGATGGGAGACCTCCAGTGAAGACCAGGGTTGCAGAGGCAGGCAATGACAAACCACCTCTCTTGCCATGAAAACCCCAGCAGAGGTTGCCATAAGTCAGCTATGACTTGAGGGCACTCTCTACTACTATCCCTATACATAATGTCCGTGCAATCAAGACTCCTACAGAATTCTACCACTGTGCTCCAACAAAGACAATTCTCATGCATGAGCAGAATTCTAGATGCACAGCCAGTGTGGATATTCATTTGTGTCGGCCTCAGTCACATGTTGCTTATTCAAGTCCCACTGAAAAGACTGGATGTCTCTTTTGATGTGTATATGTATCCCCATTAAGGGCCAACTGTAATGAATGAGCAAGACCACAGTCTAAACTTTTAGTCATGCCCAGAAGGTTATAGTACTGTGTTTTCATGCAGTTGGTATAGTATAGGACCAGTGTGGTATAGTGGATAGTGTCAGACTGCAATCCAGGAGGCTTTTTTCAATATATCATGGAAGCTTGCTAAGTGATCTTGGGCTACTCGCTCTCTCTTAGCCGAACCTACCTCATAGGGTTGTTGTTGAGAGAATAAAATGGAGGAGGGGAGAATACTGTCATACACTGCTTTGAGTCATTGGGGGGGGGGATCAATAATACCGTGGATAAGAGCTTGCACTTCGGATCAGGAATTCTCCCTTTCCAATCACGCCTCTGCCAGGAAATCCCTCAGTAGCCTTAGGCAAATTACTCTCTTGGGCTCCCTGCTGTAATTGGAGACAACAGTTTTCCTTTGTTAATAGTACAGCAAACACATTCTATAAAACATTTTGAACAATGTGAATGTGTGATAAGTATTGCTAATATTTGCACAGGTTCCTTCCTTTGTGGAAAAAAAAGGGCTAATTTTCATACACTTTTGAGAATTTGAAAACAACTTGCTTTGAGTTATCTTCCTGAAAATTAGACTTGTATGAGTAGAAAATGTTCTGTTCAGTTCTGTGGCTGTTCCATCTAATACAACAGCTTGTTTGGTAAGTTATATGTGCTTTGGTACGGAACCATAAATGATCACTTGTTCTACTTGAATGAGCAATTCGATTACAGTAAACTAGTTCTCTGGAAAGCCTGCAACTAATTATTTGAATGTTTCTTAACAACCCTATTACTTGGATATTCCCTGTTGCAGCTGTATGAACATTCTAGCACAACATATAACGCTCATTTGCTTACTTGAGAAATTGTCGTCTTTGCATCTTCATTTATACAGTATTTTTAGTCTATACGCTTTCAACAGCTCCCTTCAGATTCAGGGAGTCAGGATGTGGTGGAGAGAAACAAAGAAGGGAGTCATGATGTAAAGGTACAGGGCAAGGGCAGATTACAATGTGAGATTGCTGAACTTGAGTTCATCTGCAGGTTCAGAACAACGGAACCCCTGAATAGAGATACAGGATTCTTATCTCACTACAGATGCTAATTTCTGCTCTAATCAAGCTGCATTGTACCTTTACATCCCAACTCCCTTCTTTGCTTCACTCCACCTACCGCTGACTGGGATATAAAGGCTTCCTCCTGTAACTGAAGAAGGGAGTGTTAACTCTGGAAAGCTTATGCACTAAAAATCTTGGTATCTAAGGTGACACAAGACTTACATCCTACTGAGACCAGTATATCTACCTACCTGAAACTAACACGTCAAAGGTTAAAGGAGAACCTAAAATGGTGATAACTAGGTAGACTGGCCTTACCCTTTAAATAACTGAGTAGGCTTGTGGGTAGCCGGCTCAGGGTTAACCCATCCTTCCATCCTTCCAAGGTCGGTAAAATGAGTACCCATTTCCTGGGGATAAAGTCTAGATGACTGGGGAAGGCAATCGCAAACCACCCCATAAAAAGTTTGCCGAGAAAACGTCATGATGTGACATCCCCCATGGGTCAGTAATGACTTGGTGCTTGCACCTTTACTTTTAGGCTTGTCCCACCCCAAATTCTAACCTTGTATGATGTAATAATAGTAATATTTTTTTAAAAAAATCTTAATTTCCTCCAAATAATCTCATCCAGAAATGCAGAGTCACAGATTGTCCATCTTTTTGCTTTGCACTGCCCTGGATAGTCCAGGTGAGCCTGATCTTGTCAGATCTCAAAAGCTAAGCAGGGGTCACCGTATGTCACCTGGGGTCACCATATGTCAGCTATGACGTATTGGCATGGATGGGGCACAGACAAGTACCACAGACAAGTTTCACACTAAAGTACCTCCCTGGCCGATCAAATTTCCTTGCAGATCCACTTTCGCTCATACCCCAACACGACAGCCAGGAGGAGGAGATAATTGATACGGTTTTCTCACCAGCTCAACTGGGAGGAGCGGTGACAACACGCAGTCAAGCTGCGAAAACACAAAGCAACACGAAACCTGATCTCTCAGAGTGGAGAGAAAAGATAAAAGCTGAAACAGAAAGGGAGGGGGGAACGTGCCCAAAGCCGATCTGAAACGGGAGGGCTATGGCCACTGGTACAGAATGGGCAAACTATACATCCCAGACAGCTTAAGAAAAGAAATTTTACAACAATGTCATAATGCCAACACAGCTGGACATTTGGGGTATCTTAAAACCCTACACTTAGTACAAAGACAGTTTTAGTGGCCAGCAATGAGAAAAGATGTTTCTCAATATGTATCCTCATGCCCAGTGTGTATAATGGGTAAATCTAGGAGGGGGAAAAACCCTGGACTATTACAACCCTTAGAAACCCCTCCTAGACCGTGGGCTGTGATTTCAATGGACTTTATCACAGATCTTCCCCCCTCGAAAGGATATACAGTCGTTTTAGTAGTAGTGGATTTGTTTTCAAAACGGGCTCATTTTATTCCATGTACTACAATCCCTACAGCCAAGAAACTAGCCAGCCTGTTCATCAAACACATGGTCAAACTACACTTCTTTCCTAATAAGGTGATCTCTGACCGGGGCCCACAGTTCATTGCCAACTTCTGGCAGGAGCTTCTCAAACTTGCTGGGATTGAACAAGTAATTAGTTCCGCTTATCATCCCGAGAGCGACGGGCAATTGGAACGCACAAATCAAGTGCTGGAACAGTTTTTAAGATGCTACATTAACTATCAACAAGATGATTGGATTGATTTTCTTGATTTTGCCAAATATGCGTATAACAACTCAATACACAGATCTACAGGAGCTACTCCTTTTAAAATAGTATATGGATATGAAGGAAACGTCTTTCCTTTTGCTACAACCCCTGGGTCCCAACAACCAGGAGATTTAAAAGGATGGTGGACTAATTTAACTTCCCAATGGGAAATCATACAAAAAACGTTGGAAAAAGCTAAGGAGGACTATAAGAAATTTGCTGACAAGAAATGCTCTGAACAATGGAAAGTACAACCAGGAGACTTTGTGTATATTTCCACCAAAAACATTAAAGGGGAGCAACCTAGCAAAAAATTGTGGTGGAGATACTTAGGACCTTTTCCTGTAAAGAAATTAATTAACGAAGTAACTGTAGAAATTGAACTACCCAGGAATTTGAACCGAATCCACCCAGTGTTCCACTTCAGACTGCTGAAAAAGGCTCCCCCACCTGACCAATGGCATCCAGAACGGGGGCCCCCAGACCCAATGCTGATAGATGGACAAATTCATTATGAAGTTGACGAAATCCTGGATTCTAAAATAAAACTCAAGAAACTTTTCTACCTAGTCAGGTGGAAAGACTTTGATGAATCTTACAAGAATGGGTAGAGCAATCCCATATGAATGCACCTAGACTTGTTTCAAACTTTCACAAACGTTATGCTGACAAACCTGGCCCTTGAGGAGGAGGGCCATCTTTAGGGGGGCAGAATGTCATGTCTGTGCCCCATCCATGCCAATACTTAATGCTGACCTGTTGTTTTGCTGACCAGTTATTTCTGAACCAATGTTTCTGAATCAATATTTCATGCTATAACTTGATGTCATATTACCAATGCCGTAACTGTTTCCTTTCACAGGCTTATTGAAGCCTCAGGTGCCTTATCTAACGAACTGTAGAAACTTTCAGTGCTTCTGACCTTGTATACTGCTCTCTCCCATGCACTCCTATGTCTCAACTTTGATCTCTTGCTTTCTCAGTGTCCCCCTCTTGGGCGGGGGAAGGAGCAAACGTGTGGGTTAAGAGGATTTTCCCACAGGTCACTGTTCCTGTCAGCCTGCTCTTACTGCTTAGATACTTACCTTGCTTCTGAGTAATCCTATGGACATATCTGTGGAAATGATCTGATTTCTGAATGAAGCCATTTAACCAAGAGCCTAGTTTTCTTGAGCAAATGGTACAGGGATCTATCTGCCATAGCCTGACACTTGAGGGCGCTGTCTGCTACCAATATTTTTGCTTTATTTTTGCAATGAGTATTTTTTGCTCACTCCTAGCATCACTGAGGCTTGAGTGGGAGGGATATATGACCTATCATAATTGCTGCCAACTATGACAAAAATTACATTGCAATCCTAAACAAAGTTACTTTGGTCTAAGCCCATTGCTTTCAATTGGTTTAGACTGGAGTTACTCTGCTTAGGATTGCACTGTTAGTTTTCATAGTCTCATAAAGTATATATTGGAGATTCTAGGGCCAGGAGGTTCAGGGCTAGGGTCTACAGAGCTACCATGAACTGTGTGTCCTCAGTCCTCATAATATTCTTCACATGCAGAAGGAGTATAGACTCAATCTCATCGATTATTGTTATTGGCAGACAACACGAAGCCTCTGAATGGTGAGACCTGCTTTAAATACACCCTGCCCAGCTTTTTGTTTTTGTCCGGTACCCTTCAAACTTGTATGGTACACTTCAAACTTTAGCTTCTCCTGTTTTCAGGTTGCCAATTTTAGATTGGGAAATTCCTGCAGATTTGGGGGTTGTGTCCTGGGAATGGAAAAGTTTAGGTAGGGAGGGAGCTCCATGTGATACTATAAAGCCCACCCTCCGAGGCTGCCAGTTCCTCCAAGGAGGAGATCAGTTGTAAATCTAAAAGAACGACAGGCCCCACCTTGAGGTTGGCAACTCTCTTGTCTGCTTTCATAGCTCTGAGATCAGCAGAGACATTATGCTTTCCAGGTCTAAATTTTGGCACAACTCCAACCTACCCCTGAACATGAAAATAAAGTATGGGAGCTCTAATCAAGAATCACAGGAAAAGTTTTTCTGCACTGTACTCACACTTCTAAAATCCCAAGTTCTGTACAGAAAATGGATTTGCAAAGCGGCATGTTCCAACATTTGAGTTTTTCCAGAATTCCATTATTTGGCAAGATCTGCAGTGCTGGCAAGGTTGCTGCCTGGCTAGTGAATTATGTATTCCAATGATACTGATTTAGCATGCGTGTTTATGAATTCCAGGTTTGTGCACAGGATTGTGTTGCAGTTTGCACCTTATTTTTTCCCACTAGCTGCAGTTGCTTAATGGAAAATTCCACTATTTGTTATGGTCCAGTATTCAGACACCTCAAACAGAGGAAATCTCTATAGATGCAGATCAGCTGTATCTGGCTCAGTAATCTTGCAAACTTCAAGCTCTCCAAAATCACCGCATAAATAGGCTCAGGTGAATTTGACTTTGGCAGGGGAAAGTATCCCTCTGCACATGTACACTTGGTTCATGGCCACTCAGACCATCACTAGAGTGTCTTGTTTTGTGTGAGGATAGAGAAGTTTTCTCTCCCCAGCCAACAGGGCCTTTATTTCCCATGCCTTCTGTTTGACTCCAAAGCAGAGTGAGGCTCCCGGTGGACAGAGTAGGGAGGAGTGGAAAATGCACAATATTTATTTCTTTAGATGTTTATACCTCCCTTTCTTTCTCAGTGGGGACCCAAAGTAGCTTACGACAGCTTTCTCCCCTCCTCCATTTTATCCTCACAACAACAATACCGTGAAGTGGCGTAGGCTGAGAGAGCGCAATTGGCCCAAGGCCACCCGGTGAACTCGCTTGGCCTTCAAATCGAGATGTCCCAGGTCTTAATATGACACTTTTTAACCATTAGACCTGTTAAATGTTGATGGACTCATGACTCATACTCCTCCCTCTTCCTGCCAGGAGGACCCAAAGTGGGAATTTCCTCGGAAGAATCTGGTGCTTGGCAAGACCCTTGGAGAAGGAGAATTTGGAAAAGTTGTCAAGGCGACAGCGTTCAGACTCAAAGGGAAAGCTGGCTATACAACAGTGGCTGTGAAAATGCTCAAAGGTACTGTCTCTCTGGAAAGGTCTGCAAATAACTGATGATGATAATGATGATGTTGTTATTGTTAAGTCAGGGGGTCTAACTTGCAGACAAAACGCTCTCCAAGGGCAGCCCCCCTCCCCACAATTGTACTCAGGTGTCTAGACGCGTTCTTTTTATGTTCTGACATTTTCCTGTGCTGTGTTCATGAGGACAGTCGTTTTCATAGGGCAAGAGGGCCAATGGAACTCATCTAAATTGTCATTTATCAAAGGTGCCTCAAGAGCTTTTTAGAAGACTTTCGGTTTTGCCTTCAGATATTTTACTGTATTGAACTTTCTGCCCATCAGCTCTCTCCAGCTACTGTTCCTCTGTCTATATACCATGGCCAGATCTTCAGCTTCCATTATCTAGCATTTTGGGTTTGGCACCATAATGTGACAGAAGTGGAGGAGGGACCAGGTTAGCCTCTTCACATATGTACACTCATTATTCCAGTTCCCTGAACTGGGAGAAGATAAGAGGTAGGAATTGCAAAAATGCTATTGACAAGTTGGAAGCATTTTATAATTATACTTGTTAATGACCTGTTAATATTCCACCCCTTAAAAACCTAGAGATACCTTGCTTTCCTGTAGCACCACAAACTTGACTGAAAGTATATGGGCATGGCAATAAAACACAGGAGTAAATAAGTGGCCAGCAAATCTAGCACATTTATGCCCCTGGGATGCTTATTATATTAATTGCAATTATAAGTTGCTGGAACACGCAACAAAGTTGAGAAAATAATTTCAAGTTAAAAATCTGTAGGGCCAGAAGGAAGCTGAAGTCGCCAGCCAAGCTCTCTGTGTACTATTGTAGAGCCCTCTAAGCTCTAAACACTCTTCAAATACTAGTTTATATAACAATCAAATTGTGGCCAAATTATGTAATAATCATGCCATTTTCATGTGTGGGGCAAGTAATAACTTAAAATGGCTACTTCTAAAGGTCTGTCTGTGGAGTTTGTTTGAATACCTAACCATGCTTTTCTCATGTGAGAAGGTATCTGAATAATTGATGTCCCTCTTGGGGTGATAAATCTTTTGGAGAATTCTGGCTGCAGAATAATAATAATAAATGATGATGATGATGATGATAACCAGAGAATACTTTCAGTTGGGTCACTTCAGTGTCACTTCAGTAATCTGAAAAAGTGAGCTGTGACTCACAAAAGCTCATACCCTACCACAAATGTTGTTAGTTTTATAGGTTCTACTGATCTCATGCTCTTTTTTACTGCTTCAGTGTTACTGTTTGAGTTCCTGAAATGTGTTTGTTTGCTCTGTCCATTTCCTTTTGCTAAACCAGCCCAACATCCCAAACCATCAAATAACTCACCCACTTTGAAGGATGGGTAACAACACATGGAGCTACACCCACCATACAGTTCTTGCATTTTATTCCATAGCAGAATGTTGGAACTGAAACATCAGGAGTTGTTAGGGCAACCAACTGCCAACAGGGCATGCTAGTTGAGGAATCTAGTTGAGCTAGTAGGATCAGTTTCCAAAAACATAAGGAATGGATTCCAGCACACATGGTTAGTTTATTTTTTGTCCTATTAACTGCTCACCTTAGTTGATATCCCTCTATTTTATCCTCTCACAAAATTTTTTTAAAAATTGTCAATTCTGAGGCCACTTAATAAATACAGACCAAGTACATTTCTAGAAAAGGAAGCTGCCACGCATAAAATGAAACATGCTTGCTTAATTTTCTCTTCATAGAGAACTGTCGTTTGACTCCTGTGAATCCTGTCTGAAATTCAAGGGAGCCATTTTCAGTCCCTCAAGCCATATTGACAGGAGTTTCCATACCTGTTTCCTAAAGAAAATCTTTCTTCAACACTCTTAGAAGTCCTTATTGTTGCTTGACTCACCAGTTTGTCAGACAACATTGGACAGATCTGTTTCTTTCCTCTGGAATCTGTCAAAACACCTTTCCTACTATGGTCTCTTCTACCCCAATGATGTGTTTCTTGTTTCTTCTCTGGTCCACTTGTTATGCTCTGTGGTAGAGAAACGGTCTGCCATCCCTGAGTGAGTCAAAACCCTCAGGAAGAGAAGACTCAGGGACCCCCAACAACTTTATGGGGGCTATTTTACCTCAAGGACCTCAACAGCTATCAGGGACTGTTGACCTCATTGGTGACCTCACAGTGTCAAGCTTTGTGCTAATTAGATGTTAGGACAAGTAACTCTGAATGGGTTAGAAAAGAAGGAAAAGGTCCCTATTTCTTTTCTAGGTGAATAGAAGTGAGGATTTCAGCAGACAGGCTGCACCTGTCTTAGTGAAACAAAAGTTGCGCTTTTAGCCACCTTGGAGTTCGTTTTCAGAAAGGAACAGCAGGGAATAAATATTAAAAGTATGTAAATAAATAGCTGTTCCAATGAAAAATGACCATGTAGTCACTTTACATTAGTAATCGTCACATAAAAAACTAGCTGTGGCTTCCCACAAACTGTATAGCATGCTAATTTGCAGCAAATAAGCATTAAAGATGGCCAAGTAATAGAAAGATGCTCATCTGTGAATATTGTAATATTATGGGGAAATGTAACCGTTTATGTATGTGTATGCTGGCAAGTCGCAGCCAACTTATGGCTACCCCAGCCAGGAGTTTTCAAGGCAAGTGAGAAGCAGAGGTGGTTTGCCATGGCTTTCCTCTGCCAGGTCTTCCTTGGTGGTCTCCCTTCCAAGTACCGGCCATGCTTAGTTTCCAAGATCTGACAAAATCAGGCCTTTCCTAATACTCCTTTCCTAATAAGGTGATCTCATATCTTTCCACACCCACTTAACTAACTGCCTCTCCTTTATTGCCCTGTTCTGCAGAAAATGCTTCCCAGAGCGAACTGAGAGATCTGCTTTCGGAGTTCAATCTTTTGAAACAGGTCAACCATCCACATGTCATCAAACTCTATGGAGCTTGCAGCCAGGATGGTAAGTGCTAGGGATTCATGGAGTTGATGGTGGGAGCAAAAAGTGGGTCAGTAACTCAGTAAGAACCTGGAGATAATTTCAGGTGAGTAGCCATGTTGGCCAGTAGTAGAAGAGCAAGATTTGGGTCCAGTAGCACCTTAGAGACCAGGGTCGGGGATTTCCAGCGTTTGCTGAAGGGAGCTTTGATTCTTGAAAGCTCACACCCTGGTAATCTGGTGGGTCTCTGAGATGTTCTACAAGAATAATGCTAGCACATGCCACGAAAAGAAAGAGGTCAGGCCATTAAAGGAGGGCATGCATCTCTGCATGATTTATTGCTATGTTATGGCAAGTAATTTCCCCGTGTCTTTGCATCAGGTATGATGTAGTAATTCCATTGCATCTTTGACCAGGGAAATTACCTGATCTCCGAGAAGACATGGCCAGAAGGATGACTCAGCCTATCCATAATCAGTTTATTACGCCGATTAATTATTGTTGAGCATAGAAGCTTCAAGCGTCTTTAAATATGCACAAGTCTGTCAAATGAATTTTGCCATTACATCCAGAAAGACCTAAGCACTTAAAAATTTATGAATATAAGAGCTATTAGCTGTGTAAGCCAAGAAAACAGATGCAAACCAAAATTATGAGAGGGTGGAGGCAGGGATCGGGGAACAGAGTTGAAATAAAAAATCAACACCACTTGATAACTAATAACTCCAATGCATTTCAACGCTGACCAGTTAAATTGAGAACTTCAGTGCAGGTGTAGTTTGATTTTGTTGGGCCTACATTTACAGTGGAAATCTAAGCAGAGTCACTCCGTTCTAAGCCCGTTTCAATGGACTTAGACTGGAGTGACCCTGCTTCGGATTTCAGTGTTACTGATGTAGGTCCTTTGGAATAAAATACAGAAGCATCTTGGAAATTCTTCATCACAGTTATGAGTCTAAAAGGATTCCATTTTCCTTTTTAAAAAGAAGTCCTATTCCAAGTCACAGGAAATCTCCAAATAGCACATTAAACTTCTGCTGCCTCCACTCGTCACCTTGTGCTTTCTTACCCAGTTGAAACCAGAAGTATACCTCATGCAAAACACAAAGTAGGTAGTTTTTATTCTTACATACTCTACAAGTAAAGCTTGTGAGGTGCTTCCAGATTGGTTTCAGAAAAAAGTATGCTGCAGCGGTCAAAAGACTGAGAAATGCTGCAGTAGGTAATTATTTCGTATGCTTCCTGTTACTTAAAATACAGTCCTTGGGTATTGTTTTCCTTTAGTGTTCATCTTTTCATTTTGTCCCTCCCCCTCTTTTTATTTAGTTAATTGTATGGTAGCCTTTATTTCAGAAGTAAGGAAAACCTTCAATAAACAGAATAGTTGAAAATTGGCTGCAGAAATAGTTAGTGCAAAGGAACAGATGTCTGTCTGTCCAGCTGTCTATTTCACCATCTCTCTTTTATTTATTTATTTGTTTGCTTACATTATTTATATTCCACCTTTCTCACTGAGACTCAAGGTGGATTACACAGTGCAATTCAATACGATCAACAGCTGGGGACGTTCAAAAAACAGTACAATAGGATGTAGATTGCAGAAATCTTGAAAACCATCAGAAATCTGATACAGAGCTGTAACAGTGCTGAAACAAACAAGCAATTTGACATGACACATTAAATGATGTAGAAACAACCAGTAGATGTATACTTACAATAGTAGACTGTACGCAGTAGTATAGTCTACAGTTGCTATCATTTTAACAAAGCATCTCTTTGAATAATTTCCTTGGAGGTATAAATCACAGTTGTATTGTGCCCTTCCTCTATATCCAGGGTGGTGTATGTGGGGGTCTCCCATTTTATCCTCATGAGGGCCTCTAGGGGGCGGGGTGTGTGGCCGCTCGCCGGTGGCACCCCCAGGCCTGGCGGGCTGGGGGAGGCGTTGGCGGGCTGCCTCCCCTCTAGGGAGTGGGGAGTCTGGCCACTTGCCAGTGGCACATCCCATGTGCACGCTCGCCAGGCCTCAGAGAACTTGACATTTCCGGCGTAGGCTGGAAGGAGGGTGATGTATAAATCAGAGTTGTGTTGTGCCCTTCCTCTACATCCAGGGTGGTGTATGTGGGGAGGGGGTCTCCCATTTTATCCTCAAGAGGGTCCTGTGAATTAAGACTGAGTGAGGTCACTCAGGAAGCTTTGTGGTTCAACTGGAATCCGTTATTTGCCTGGTCCTACAAATGGCTTGATGAAAGAGCTTATTTACGAACTTTCTGTATGGGCTTAACATTACACAGTCATGTCTGGGTCTGCCCTAGAGGACCTTTTATGAGACTTGTACTGTGTGTTCCCTGCTGGGAACTCCTAGGGGTGTGGGGTCCAATTTGGATCAGGACCATGGAATGTGAGGAGATAGGGTTTAATCCCTGTCCCATGCGGTTTTCTGGATCTAAAATGATTCCGTGGAGCTGCTGTTCACACTGTTGAGGGCCCCGCATGCACTGATGGGTGTGGCCAGCTGAGTGGCCTCATGAGGCAGCAAGATATTGTGGTCAACGCAGAAGTAAATATGGCCAGGCCAAAAGTGGGACACCGTTGCTGATGGAGGCGTGGTGCCTGACCCAGTCTCTGGGGCCTTTGAAGGCTGGCAATGGGCCAACAAGGGGAAGGGCAGGAGGGGGCCTGTGGAGGCCCAAAGAGGCCCAGGCAAGGAGGAAGTGGTGTGGCACAGGGCAGGTCTCAGGTGGAGGCAACCCAGCAAGAACCTCCAAAGGCCCAGGCTTGGGGAGATCTCGCAAGTGGCAGGGCAGGAGAGACTCACACGGATCTAGCAAGATCAGGGGGAACTATGGGGCAGAATGCTCCGCAGAAGGCCCAGTACAGGTCGAAGAAGCCAAGGGACCATCAGCTGAGGGAAGGCCTGGAGATTGGCCATAGAGAGAGATTCCTTGCAAGACTACAGGCTAATCAGGGAAGCAGATGGCACCAAAAAGGTGGAAGGCACGGTGGTGTGAGGAATTCATGCAGGGACACTCTCTGCAAAAAAAGGCCAGGACTAAGGGATAAGGAAACCCTCCCGAGGCCAAGGAAGAACCACTGGGAACCCTTCCCCCCATGGAAAGGAGCCGGGCACCCAGTCAGAGACCACAGAGGGTGTGACAATGGGTTTTGTCACATATGTCTCTGCCCAGCCATCCATGCCAATTTTGATTCTACTGCTCAGTGCTTGATGCTGGATGCCAGTATTTGTAAACAGAGGCTTGATGTACTTTGATTTGCTCTTTGTTAGTGTTTTAACTGTTTCTCAAGCTTACAGGTGGCTATCTACTGGTCTCTGCTGTTACTGCACTCTACTGCAAATGGGCCAGAGATCTGTCTGCAGTGTCCTGTCATCCATAGCCTGGCAGGTTTCCTTAATGGTTGGGGAAATGGCTCAAGGAAGAGGCTTAAAGCTCCTTCTCCCCTTGTGCTGTGGTCCCAGTCAAAATCAGGCACCTGTCTGCTTGGAAACTGAGTATCCATTGGGGAGATCTTGGTGGTGTGTCTCTTACCATGAAGACTGTGTCACTTGTTGCCATTAAGGGTGCAGGATATACAAGATTCAATTAGGTGGGCATATTAACGGTGTGCCATTTGTTGGATTACCTTTGATAGTGATCATTGTTCCATAGCACCAGTTTCATATTTTAAGGAAATTTTGCTGATTTTGCTGAAATTAAGGAGCTGATCCATAATTCATAATTTTGCCTTGTTGGAGGGTGTGGCCCAGTGCAAGATAATCTAATTGTTATCTGGAATGCCTAGTTCACGATATTCAACTATATGTTCCTATAAGCACCGGGTAAATATAACCTTGGGGGAAAATGTTTACTTTTGGCACAGCTGTCAGGAATACCCTGCAAAATTTGCTACTGGACTGATAAATCCACTACCTGGGACTTTACCCCCTTTGAAAAAAAACCCCAACCTTTACGGAGGCAGATATAGGTCTGAAAGTGTATAGCTATTAGCATTGCCAACTGAGATAGCAGAAATCAGGGGGGTGCAGCTTAACAGGTCTGCCTGGGGTCAGGGGTGAAGCATTGGGGTCCACATAATTATCAAAAGCAAACAATTTTTTTTTGCAAAATTATCAAGTATGTGCAGATTTGATTACTTTGCACAATACGTGTGGATTGAAAAAATCCTTTTTTGTAGATATAGAATTTAAATTATTCCAGCATAAAATTTCGTTTTATTCATCATTTTATCACCTCAAATAAAGTTTGTATGGATCTAGATTTAAATCCTGTGTTAGCATCCTTGTGTAAAATTGGTGCATGAGGGTTAAATGCTGGGCGTCGTGTTTGCTTCTGGGCTGAGCATTTCTGTTAAGTTGAAGAGATCCATCCTATGTATCATACACAGGAAGAATTCATGGAACAAGTCTCTTCCTCCTTTACAGGAATGCAACCCCCTGCCCTCTCTCCAAGCTGCTCTTGAGGTTTCAGGAGGCTCTTAGGAATTGAATCAGATGCTGCAGAATAGGAGAACTTCTGTCTTGGGTTGTAGTTAAGAAGGGGAAATTGGCAGAAATCCCCTCCTCTTACTCTTGAACAAATGTTTCTACAAAACAGAGTAAAAAATGTTACAGGGCAGATTCTGCTGATGACCCCTTCTGTAAAGTTTGTATGGATCTAGATTTAAATCCCCTTCTGCAGCCCTCCCAGTTTGCTTCCGAGGGTACTGTAGCCCCCCAGGAGCAGCTTTCAAAAGGGGCAGAGAGTTGTAGGGGCCAGAGAAAGAGATCCATTCCATGATTCTTCTCCTGTGTGTGATTCTTAGTATCCACCCTGGTATGTTTTAAGTTGTAAGAGCTTTGCAAATTCCACATTGTTGCCCTGCCGAGATGATTCATGCGGGAGGCTCTGAGGAAGAGCTTGCTAATGGACTGAAATGTCAAGACCCTTTTTGTGAACGCATGCACTTGAAAGCTTTAAAATGCCGTACCTAATTAGTGTGCAGGAAATAGAAAGATACTGTGAGAATTGCCACAGGCTGCCAAATGTAATGCATGCCTTTTAAACTGAACTCTTTCTGTTGGTTTTTCAAGCAAACCAATTTGCATGAAGATGTGCACAAAATATCCTATAAAAATTAAAAACGTCACAGATTTTCACTTTGACTCTAGAAGAAATACTGTGCTGCTCCATTAATCAGTGTGTCACCCAAAGGCATCTTTCCAGAAATAAGCATGTCTCATCTCTTTCCAGTGTGTGCTTTTTCTGTGAGGTCACTATTCAGACCAGGTATCATGTCTGTGCCCCATCCATGCCATTATTTGATGCTGACCTGTTGTTCTGAACCAATGTCTCATGCTATAACTTGATGCCATATTGCCAGTGCCATAACTGCTTTGCTTTCACAGGCTCATTGAAGCTGCAGGTGTCTTATCTAACGGACTGTAGAAGCCCTCAGTGCTTCTGGCCTTGTACCCCACTCAGCTTTTCATAGGGAATACTTATTGATTGTTTTTAAAGCAGACATATCATCTGATTCTTGCAAGCAAGTTGACCCAATTGTACTTATGATTTTTTTTTCTTTATTTACCTCAGGGCCTTTGTATTTAATAGTTGAATATGCCAAATATGGCTCCTTGCGCAGTTTTCTGAGGGAAAGCCGGAAAGTGGGGCCCAGTTACGTGGGCAGCGATGCCAATAGGAATTCCAGCTACTTGGATAATCCGGATGAGCGGGCCTTGACCATGGGAGACCTCATCTCATTTGCCTGGCAGATATCTCGTGGGATGCAGTATCTGGCTGAAATGAAGGTATGGTGCCGCCTCCCTGCTTAGCTTCTCTAAGGACCTTTCTGGTCCTCAGAGAAACTGATGTGATGGTTACTGTCTTCTGTTCTTTTTCCAAAGCTTGTACATCGAGATTTAGCAGCCAGAAACGTGTTGGTAGCAGAAGGGCGTAAGATGAAGATTTCTGATTTCGGTCTGTCACGTGATGTTTATGAGGAGGACTCCTACGTCAAGCGCAGCAAGGTAGGGCATAGAGTCACTGATATCTGCAACTGATTTTATTGCTCAGGAGGTTTGACAGGTTCCAAGGAAACCACCAGCCTCAGTATGTTGCGATCGCTATTTTCAGCCAGAGAACAGAGACGCTGACTTATTTTTAAAACATTGCCTAAGGTGCAGCCCTACTTAAAATAGGAGTACCTGCATACAGACTTCTGCTCACTATAGAATGGGATCTCAGGAGCCACCAGCTGTCATTGGAAATAGACAGGGAGCTGGGTCTGTTTAACCACGTGACCCAATGTGGCACTGCAAACCCTGGAAGCTTGAGAATACAGATTGCCCCTGAGAAAAAAGCCCACTTAAGTCCTCTTTGGAGAGTTGTAATGACAACGCAGTGAGCAGAGACAGGTTAAGAATCCTCTCCCACCCCCCCACCCCCCACCCCATGGATACACATGCTACTTCTGCTCTGAAAATCATCTCTCCCATTAGAGAAGCTGGCCTTCAGACATTTTTTCATGTGATTGAACGTCATATCTAGTTTGGCCTCTCCTTGCCTACAGACTGCCCCCCAAGCTTAAACAACTTCTCACTTTCAATCATGAATCGGCTAGCAGAGTCACCAGCACAGGTACCAGGCCCTGCAACAGACCCAGATGCCAGCTCTTCCCTTATATCTACTCAGGGAATACAATTACAGGACCCAATGGCATCAACTACACTGTCTCTGGCTCTTACAGCTGCTCATCCTCCAATGTGATATATGCCCTCATGTGCCAACAATGTCCATCTGCTCTGTACATTGGACAAACCAGCCAACCTCTATGCAAAAGAATAAATGGACACAAATCTGACATTAGAAATGGCAACGTCCAGAAACCAGTGGGAGAACACTTCAGTCTACCAGGACATTCCATCAAAGACTTAAAGGTCACTGTAGTTCAACAGAAACCTTTCAAAAATAAAATCCAACGGGAAGCTGCTGAATTGGAATTCATATGTAAATTTGACTCTGTCAAGCTGGGACTGAATAGGGACTATGAATGGTTATCTCATTATCAGAGGTAACTGATTTCCTCAACAGAAGCAAACTGATTTCCATATCAGAAGGAGCTGTTTGCATCTCCATATCAGAAGGAGCTGTTTGCATCTACTCCGCCCTCCCCTCTCCTCCTCTATATCTGACCAGTTTCTTTTTGTCCTCCATGCATCTGACGAAGAGAACTGTGATTCTCGAAAGCTTATATTACAATAAAATTGGTTAGTCTTAAAGGTGCTACTGGACTCTTTTTGATTTTGCTACTACAGACTAACACGGCTAACTCCTCTGGATCTCTGAACTGGAGTATAGACAAAGATTCAGATCCCAATTTAAAAAGAGCAATTTTTTAGAGGTTTGCACAAAATCATGCACTCCCACCCCATTCCACACACCAAGGGTTTTGCCATGTGATTGCCATCCATTGTCTGCCAGTTTGGCTGGTTGCTGTCCCTTTAAACCAATTACATTTTGCCAGGGCTTTTTTTCTGGGAAAAGAGGTGGTGGAACTCACTGGGTTGCCCTCAACCCACGGCGCGGAGGGCAATCTCAACACCCCTCTGTCTGGAGATCAGGGGGCGGGGCCACCAGCCATGTGACCATTTTCAGGAGGTTCCGGAACTCCGTTCCCCCGCGTTCCCCCTGAAAAAAAGCCCTGCATTTTGCTCACCTCGGTGAACTACCGTCAGCTGCCAGTAATGCTTCTGTTTTATTAGAAATGTTTTTAACAGTACTCAGTGTTTTATTTTTAGAATTGTGCAGTCAAAATTTAATGTGAAGCCTGTTCTATTGAATGAAGACTGGTTCCTTAATTGTAACAGGATCAGACTTCAAAATTTAAGATATGCTTTATAAATATTTACCTTTTTCAATCTTATATATATAGTCTATAGTCAAAGAAGATTTTATATTTTGGTGGATTGCTTCTCCCATAACAGTGTTGCAATGTGACCAAAGATTGCGGGATGTTTCTCACCTTTCTCTGTCTTTTTGTTTAAGCTACATCTTATCTTCCCACCCAAATGGATGCCCAGTTAAATGGCTTATGATAATAACATTAATAGCCTACAACCACTTAACACAAATTGTACAAAATTGTATTTTAAATCAATGCTACATACTAAAAACACACACAGTTTGTTGAACTGATCACACCTTTATGAAAACACGTTTGTTTTTAAATAAAGTTTCTAGCCTTTGTGATTGTACAGAAAACATTTATTTAAAAACTCAGAAAACTTTCCGTCATTGTGGGGAAGAAATGAGATTTCATCACTCTGCATTCTGATATGCCAAACTCAGTGATTCCACCATTTCCTCACAAGCTCTTCACACACACCCCTCCCCACACCAATATATTGGTGGTACAACTTGTACCTTTCTCAAAATATGTATTGCTGATATCCATGTGAAGGAAAAGGCAGTTACTCTCGGAGAAACGTCACGGGGGAGGGGTTGTCAATTTGTACAAGATAAATGTGGCAGAAGTGAAATGTCCGTGTCAGGTGTGACATGAGAAGCCATACTCAAGCTCACCAAAAAGCAGTAATCTTTCTTCTTCCTCTAGGGCCGGATACCTGTCAAATGGATGGCAATAGAATCTCTCTTTGATCATATCTATACAACACAAAGCGATGTGTAAGTCGGTATATTTTATATTTAAACAAATAGCTGTCAGACCCGGTCATTTTTTGTGCACTGATCTGGAGATCTGCTTTGACCTGCTTGTTTGCTTCACCTCTGGCTTTGTTCCACTCCATGACTCTTGGGAGATGAATGCTAAACGTCCAGTTAGCAGTGATACACTATTAGACCCAAACAATAGTTTTGAATTGTTGTTGGTAATCATTGTCTAATGCACTGTTGGTGGCCTGGGCTCATCAGTCAACTTGAGCTTATGGAACCTCCAGGTTTGAAGACAAAATGGTATACTTCATAATGTGGGCCGTTCCTATTGGTCCATCTAGCTCAGTGTTCTCTCCTCTGATTGGCAGTGGCAACCCAAGATCCTTTTACTGGAGAGTTGGGCCTGGGACTTCCTGTATGCGAAGCACATGCTCTGCCACGGGACCACAGACCTTCCCTTTAGCACTTACGTGTACCAGTTCCCGGGAACGACGGGTATATTTTGCCTTTTCGCCACGTCTGTGAGCCCTCAGAGACATTGGCTGGTCACACTCGGAAACCAAAGCCTGGACTAGATACATTTTTGGCAAGGAACTACTTACATGTTTATACCAGATACCTGAGGTTTAAATTATAGCAATGAACGGGCCTGAGGCGCACACAGTGCAGAGAGGATTCAAGTTACTGTTCTGGTATCCTTTTCTGAGCAGGAAAAAAAAGGAGGGAAAGCTGACAAAGCTGAGTGTAATGTCCTCGACTGAAGACCTTTGCTATAGTAAGAGGACCCTTTTCCAAGACGATCTTTCCCTACAGGGGAATATGGCTGCATTAGGGAGCCAGAAAGAGCATTTGTGATATCCACAGGAGCCATTTCACTACCCCTGCATTGTCCTCTCAGCCCTATTTTCATGCTTAGCAACCAAGTAGCAAAGACCACCATGCTCCACAGTCATGGAAGCCAAGGGTCAAGAATGGATGTGGCCTACAGCGGTGAGGCTCCGCTAGCACTCGCCCAGCCACGCAGCTAAAGCCCACGTGGCATGGCTGCATTTCCGTACACATTTTCAATTTGGTGAGCATTTTACTGTCCTGAACTGGATGGCCCAGGCTAGCCTGATCTTGTCAGTTCTTGGAAGCTAAGCGGGGTCAGCCCTGGTTAGTACTTGGATGGGGGACCTCCAAGGAAGTCTGAGGCCACTATGCAGAGGCAGGCAATGGCAGACCACCTCTGAATGCCTCTTGCCTTGAAGACCCTACGGTCTCACTATAAACTGCAACTGGATGTGCCACCAAGCATTTTACTACTTTTGTCAAATTTAATGGAGGCTTTCGAAAATATCATGCTTGTTGTGAGCACAACTGTAGTTTCCCATCTTTTCTTGCCTCCTCCAGAAGTCTTTCAAGGCTGTTCCTACATATTTGGCTTGTTGCAAGGTACTGTATTTTCCAATCTGCCTCTAAATACACACACACACAGCTTTGCTTTCCTGCAACTCAGGCTCACAGTTCCGCAGAGCCAGCCCACACACTACTGTCCGCAGGGTAATTTATTCATCCACGATGCTCCTAAAATACTTAGAACCTCTCCTACCGCCTCCGTCACTCACATGGCTTATTTTCAGGATTAACAAAACTACAAATGCATTAAGAAATGAAAAAATTACCGGGATGAATACAGCCCCCTGCCTTTTAAAAGAAAATTAAAGCTAAAGACCAACATGCTGCCTCTGACTGGGTTCAAATCTTTGCTTGGCCAGGAAGTTTACTGTATGAAATTGAGCCAGTTCCTCTCTCTGAACTGGTTCAAAGGACCATTTTGAGGATAAAATTAGGAGTGTGTGGAGCAAGAATAAAAATATGTATTACTTGAATGAGTGTGGTCTTTAGAAATAAATCCCAAATCAGTGTAAAACCTGTTTGGCATCAGCCTAGAGAGAATTATAATGTGGTGTGGAGGAGGCATTAACAACAGCAAAAAGCATGAAGGGAGAACAGACGGGCTTCAAAATATTGTGGAAGGTTATCGCAACGATTCCAGGCTCTAAGGAACCTGTGCCAGGGATTTTTGTTTTATGGTTATCATGGTTTTTTAGAGATAAAGCATCATATGACCAAGTGAGATGAGTGGTTTTCAGTTTATGCAGCCATTTCTTGCTGAAGTCAGTTGCTCAGAACCTGTGAAATGGAGCAAATGCTTCTATGGAGGGAAAGAAGTGAGTTTCCAAAAGGTTTTCCGTGTGGTTTTCAGAGACATCTCGGGGAGTTGAGCACAGCTTGCAAATGCAAAGCCTGATGATTCAGTCCCTGCCACGGAGGCCATGACTGTTCGGCATACCTCAACCCTCCCCCCCCCCCGCCCAATTCAACAGGGAAATGTGCAGCCAAGCACTTCACTGCTATTGGTTTCCATGGAGCAGCCATGCCTAGCTTTCTCTATTTTGTGTTTTGTGACTGATTAATCCTCGTTTATTTATGAGCTGGAAAAATCTTTTTTTTTTTTCAAAATGAAACCTGAAGGTTCAAATTGCAGTTCAGCAAAATTTCAATTTAAAAAATTTAACAAGCTTTGTTTGCAGTGTAGTCAAATTTTATAATCCTAAAACTGAATTTCACATCCTAAAATTCAAAATCACTGCATTCCATTCTATGTGCAATTGTGTATGTCATTGTATAGAAACTGGAAACCTTCATGCAGTTTTACATTTGTAACCTTAATTTTGCCCTTCTTTATTCATATGCAGTTACAGGGACAGGAGAGACCTTTCCTATAAACCCATTACATCCTGATGCTCCCAGTACATGCATTTCTCTCTTCTTTTCAGGTGGTCATTTGGAGTTCTGCTGTGGGAGATTGTCACCCTGGGTGGAAATCCTTATCCGGGTATTGCTCCTGAAAGACTGTTTAACCTCTTGAAAACAGGCTATAGAATGGAGAAGCCAGAAAACTGCAGTGAGGAAATGTAAGTCCCTTCGAGCTGCACGTTTTGTTGATCGAAAAACCTTACCCAAATTCCACTGGTTGATAATAACATGATTAGCAGCTCCATCTTAGGGCTTTACCAGGCAGAAAGTCTTATCATGTATTGGCAACAGTGCAGGTGGCTAGCTCTGTGTTCAGCAAGTGGAGAGACATTCTGTTCTTCACCTTTAATGAAAGGTCTTGGGAGTGAGGAAAACCCATAATTTTGGAGGCACCTGCCTTCAGCCTTGCAAAGAGTGAGTACATAACTTCTAATGAGGAAAAAACAGGGGTGGGATTAGAATGTTTTCAGGATCATGTGACACTATCGCATATATCTGCAAACATTCTAATCTCACCATTCTGAGTGTCTCTATATGAGACACCTTGGCACATGTTCATCAAGTGTAGGGAGATGCAATGTTAGCCGAGAAGCATAGTTTAAAAAGACAGAGCTGGCGATCACTCCTCAGATGGTTTGTCAATTTCATCTTCACCTCCCTGAAGGCTCTGTCAATTTCACCTCTCCAGTCTAACTGTGGGATTGCAACCAGAGGGCAGCCAGGAATGGAAATGGGCTGGAGCTGCCTTCCGGAACCGGGCTTGGACCTGGAGAGAGGGTATAATGGGCTGAAGTTTCCCTTCTGGCATTTCACCACTCCTTCACATGACTCCAGTGTATAGCGAAGCCTTTGCCCTGCCGCTGGCTCTGTCTTTTCAAACTGCTCTTTACAGTTAACATTGCATCTTCCGACACGTGTTCTTCATCTGTCAGATGTCTCGTGTAGAGAGACTCTGGGATGCCTTGTGTTAAATGTCATGTTGTCCTCCAATAGATGTTTGTGCCCCTGAGAACCCTTATGCATACTGGAGGCTTCTTGGAGAGCGAACAGCTGTTTTCCAGGAGCTTGCTCAAGGGCAGTTGCCCCCAAACAGGAATGATGACTGGGGTCAGCTGACCCCTGCTGTCTTACAGCACCCAGGAGGGTCTTTCTGTGGGGAGTGGATGGGCGCAAGAACAATGCAGTTTCGGTATATTGGATCATTAATCAGAGTCTACTGAAATTATCTGAAGTCTTTGTTCTTCCCTGATTATGGTCTAATGTTAATTGCTCACTGCTGCAGTGCATTGAATTGCAATTAATAGAACTAGGCTGGAATGTTTTGCTTTTTAAAAAAAATTAAACATGGAGAGGGCATCCCTTGCCATGCTAATCCGACATATAACTGACATACAAATGGAACAAGGGTACGAGCTGGAAGACAGTGTGGTTAATAGAAGACCCAACTGTTTCTTTTTCTTTTTTTTCTGATACACCCCTAAGAAAGTGCATCATGCACTCAGCAGGTGACAGGAACAGTACACTCATCGCTAGGATGCCCTCAATCGTAACACGTTCTGGGTGAGCCGTGCCTTTTCAGAGATGAAGGTGAGGTTGTTTAAACACTACCCGATCTAGGAACGAGCCACTTCCCCCCCCCCCAGCTGGGATTGCAGTTAAACAACCACATGGACTGGGTCCAGTTGCACAGGACGCACCACATGGCGTTGTGTCTCCCCCCCCCCGCCCCCCCGCCCCCACAGAGTGCCAAGTCTGTGGTTGGGACACATGCAGTCAGCCCCCATCCATCTGGTTCTAACATTTATTGTTCTCCTGGCCACACAGGAGGTGTTCTCATAAAATCAACTCCCACATAGCCAGGGTAATGTTTAAAAAGCCCCAGGGACTGCTTTTTCTGTGTCTTTTGAGAGGGGGGAAATCTTCCTGATTCAACAAGATCTCTCAGAGGTGTGCAATATGTTCCTCAGTTTTACTTTCATAGTGACTTACTTTTCTGGCCGTAGATCCAGAGGATTTGAATGTGTTAGTCTGTAGTTGCAAAATAGTACATTTCAGATGACGAAGAGAGCTGTGGTTCTCAAAAGCTTATGCTACAATAAAGTTGGTTAGTCTTAAAGGTGCTTTGGACTCTTTACTATTTTACTTTTCTGGGCCATCCTGGCTAAACTTGCTTTCTGTTGCTAGAGTGCTAGCTGCAAGACAGCGAACAAAAGAGGTTTGTAATTAAAAAGTTTCAGGCAGGTAGCCGTGTTGGTCTTGTGGTAGAACAGCAGGATTTGCTGTCTCTGAAGAAGGGAGCTTTGACTTGTGAAAGCTTACGCCTTGAGAATCTTGTTGGTCATTAAGATGCCACTGGAGTCAAATCCTCTAATTAAAGAGACCAACCCAAAACTGATCTGAACATATATATTGCCTGTTGTTCAGCCTTCCTGGCTGTTCTGACCTGCCAGCCTCTGTATGTTTCTCCTTTTCCCTCCTGAGAAAGGAGCGTAGGCAGCGTGATCTATATCCTTCACTTATTAAGAAACAAACCTGCACTGAAGTAAAGCTTCATTCTGTGGCCTATAGGTACTGGGCAAATAAAGCATTAGTTGCACAGTTTTTAATATTTGACATGATTAGTCTTCTTAGTCAAGGGGGAGAGACAAAAAACTGAAGCACAACTGCCGACCCCTGAAAACTCTACTTGGCTACCCCTTTGGTTTTTAGGATTTCAGCAGACATTGCATGCACATTTTCACTCATAACATGATACTCATAACTAGAAACTTGCTCGCTTTTTTTTAAAAAGTGCAGATTTGTTCAGGAAGCTGAAGGCCCCTCCCACATTCTGCATGCCAGTAGTCCTCAGAATGAAACAAAGAAGTGCAATCACTTGAAAGGATCCACACTTTGCTAGGTCCTCCTTTCTGCATAGGCACCCCTTACGGTTAAGCTGCTGCCAGGCATGCAGAAGCAGCTTGTGATTTGCACGGTAAAGAAACACTTGGGGATTCTGATGGTTGGGGGAAGCAGCGGTCACGTATGTTGTAAAATAATGTTAAGCACAATCCAACCTTTCTCTACGGAGGCCAAGAAGTGCCATTATGCAACATTCCCCCTCCCAGAGAAAAAGCCAGAGGAGGAGCAGGGTGGGTCTGCATCCCTTACCAAATGCAGGGCTTTTTTTCTGGGAAAAGAGGTGGTGGAACTCACTGGGTTGCCCTCAGAGAAAATGGTCACATGGCTGGTGGCCCCGCCCCCTGATCTCTAGACAGAGGGGAGTTGAGATGGCCCTATGCACCGCTGAGCGGTGCGGAGGGCAATCTAAACTCCCCTCTGTCTGGAGATCAGGGGGCGGGGCCACCAGCCATGTGACCATTTTCAAGAGGTTCCGGAACTCCGTTCCACTGCGTTCCCCCTGAAAAAAAGCCCTGACCAAATGTATGGTATTTCTGAGGCCAGTTCCCAGGAGCCAAGACGAAAGACTCCAGTTACATTTGTGCATATTTATCCTAGCACAAACAGCCAGTAACATGCACATCCATGAGCTGGGCCCCTCACCCCCATCATCTGAACAAAAACAAACCCTGCCTGCAGGCTGGCCAGAGGGCCTTCCCCTGCCATGTCTTGGCCTGGTGCTGAATTGCATGCCTGGTACAACGACAATCACTACGTTATTTTTTTTTTAACGAGTTCTGCTCAGGGCCAATCTATGCTCTGCGCAGATGCACATCACCTCAGGGGTTGGCTTCTAGCGAGTGTGCAAATGGGCTCAGAAAGCTGCCACCGGGTGAGGGAGAGGTCCTGCCTTTCTCTCAATCTTTTTTGCCCCATGCAAAAACAGCGCGAGGAAGGAGAGTTCTCTCCTTTCTGCTGCCGCTTGTGCACAAAATATGTCCGCGTGGAGCAGCAGAAATGGGAAAATGTCTCCCTTCTGCACTCTTTTGTGCAGAGGAAAAAGCTTGGGAGAAAAGCGAAGCTTTCCCTCCCCCATAGGCAGCTTTCTGAGCCCGTTTACATGCTTGTTTTTCTAATAGAAGCCAATCCCCGTGGTGATGTCTGTCCGCATGGAGCATGGGTTGGCTCTGTGCAGAACTCATAAAAGAAGAAACATGTGGAGCGACTGTGAGAAGGGCTCACCGGAGCAGCCCGTGGAGACTGAATTCAGGTGCTATTGGCACTGCATTTCCGCTTCCATTTGTGCAGCTGTCGACTTCTGGGACTGGATGTTCTTCTGCAGGTCCAGAGGACGAGATCATGCCCCCCCTTTAGCAGACCTTTGGCCCAACAGGAAAAACAGAAGCCTTTGTTTAATAATAGTCTCTTATTCTGTGATTTCCCACAGGTACAATCTGATGCTTCGCTGCTGGAAACAGGAACCAGATAAGAGGCCAACATTTGCTGAGATCAGTAAAGAATTGGAGAAAATGATGGTAAAGAGTAGGGTAAGTGCTTTCTGAGTTTCCACACTCTTCATAAAAACTAGCTGGGAAGATCATTTCCCAACGCAAGGATTTATACGCAGATCATTGGTAAGACTTTGTCTGTTTTTTCATCCATTCAAATTCGAGAAGAAGGAACTGCAGCAAGGACAAAGGAACAACATTTGAAAGATCAATACAAGAACAGTAGTGCTGGAAAGACGGGAAGTAATTGCACATCACACGGTGCCCCTTCCTGGTATTTAAATAGAATCCTACCATATGAAAGGCTAACTGTGTTCCAGACAACGCACTTCCTACCCTGCTGCATTGCAGAAGGCGCTGCTGTGGAGGGAAGCCCAGATGAGGCAGCCCGTCTCTCCGGAGAGCGCACTGCGGCGGGAAGCCCAGGTCGGGGTCAGCGCAGAGCAGGCGGCAATGCCTGCTCCCTTCCTTCACCCAGCTGGGATCAGGAGTGGACAAGGTGGCGGTGTGCAGTGGCCTCTTGCTGTGTGTGACAGAAGATACCTAGAAAATCCATTAAATAGGGCAGCTTTGGATAGTGCCAAAAATGGAATTTTTAAGACAGAAGACAAAATGTGAAGCTGGTCAAATCTTTAACCACCAAGGCCATCTTCAGCAAGGAATAGCCATTATTTTTTCAAATTTTGATTCTATCATAATTACGTTTCAATGATTACAATATATCTGAGAACGAATTACAGATAACAGGTCATATTATCAGAGCCAATTAAACATATTAAGTTTATGCTAACACAACAAGTTGCAAATGAGAGAGATATGAGCAGTAACATTCTACTAATGATACCAGTATGTACTCCACGGCTGAACATTGCACACAACAGAAAGTAACTCTAGATATCTTATATTGCTAAGATAACTAAATTTTATTATATAAGAGTTTCAGATATACTGGGTTTGGGGGTAGGATATCCTTTTTGGTAATGTGCTCAGGAAATGGGAGCCATTTCTCAATGAACCCAGTTGTTTTAGGGTAAATTTCAAATCGGAGAAGACCATCTGAAATCTTTTCCATTATCATATGATCCCATATTTTCAAATGCCATGTGGAGATAGTTGGAGCAGATTGCAATTTCCATTTTAGAGCAATTGATGTTTTTGCTGCCACGAGGCTGATGATTAATTCACATCTAAGGAATAGCCATTTGAGTACCGGGGAAGTGTGGTTCATATTTGGTCTTCTGTGCAGGCACACAGGACTGCAAGTGTACAGGCCAACCGCTGAGGGTCTTTTTAGCTTTAAAAGTCCTCAAAGGGACGCCCCTTCCTCTTGAAGTGCAGGTGTGGCTGTGTTCCTGCCCAAACAGCCCACACTCCCGGGAGGTCACTCCCCTTCCTTCAGGTGCTCTTTTTCCACTGCATTGAAAGAGCCTACCATATAAAAGGCTACTATATAAAAGCCCAGTCTGTCATATGTAGGCATTTTCGAATGGATCCTTTTCTTTGTTCATCTTTTTTCTTTGCCACCGTTTCTCTCCTTTGGGCAGATAAGAAAAATTGTGTTAATATGGCTGATACAGCGCTTTTCAAAAAGTGCACTAAAGATGGAAAGGAATGGTTCCCCCTTCTGCCTGCTGCGTTTAGACAAGGGACATAATCCTGGAACTTGCAAACACTGCCAATTGTTTACTCCAAATGCCTGTGGAGAGATACTCATTTAAAGGATACTCATTTAAAGAGAGCACGCACTGACCAGCACCAGCAGCTTGGCAGCAACGTTCTGCCCCAGCAGAGCACACAGTTCTTTAAGACCCAACATCCCTGCATCCCTGGGAGTTGAGACCAGAACCATCAATCATGATATGACCTCAGATTGGAATCGTAAATGTTCCCAGTCGAGGGAGCTGTCAACTTGAGCCCTGTTGTCCACTCCAACCCATGTCAGTTCGCATTGGGATCCACACATCCTGGATGTTCACGTTCACCCAGGGCTTTTTTTCAGCGGGAACGCGGTGGAACAGAGTTCTGGCACCTCTTAAAAATGGTCACATGGCCAGTGGCCCTGCCCCCTGATCTCCAGACAGAGGGGAGTTGAGATTGCCGGCGCGGAAGGCAATCTAAACTCCCCTCTGTCTGGAGATCAGGGGGCGGGGCCACTGGCCATGTGACCGTTTTCATCGAGGGCAATTTAAACTTTTAAAAACTCCCCCCTTGTTCCAGTTGACCCAAAGTGACGTCATTGTACGGTCTTGAGTTCCACCACCTCTTTTCCCAGAAAAAAAAGCCCTGGGTTCACCTGAAGCCACAAGTCTGCATCAGGGTGCCTCATAACCTCCCATCAAGAAAGCTAAGATGAAATCCAAATGCTGGAGGCACAAGACTCCTAGAACCTGACAAAGGGCCGCAGAACTGGAGGCCATGAGCAACGATCCCAAACTGATGGAAGTGCCTAGGACACCCTCCGTTTGATCTTGTTCCCCATCCTCTTCCATCTTAGTATATGAACTGGATTCAGCACAGCATACCATAGAGCCGAGCCATCAGAGTCAAAGGCATTCTGGAAGCCATGGCCCCTATCATGTCTACCGAGGTATCTGTGCTATATGCCTCTTCCATTTGCAGCAGACTGGGGTGACAGCTGTTGCCCTTTCTCTCCAAGGGCTCCAGCATCTCCAGTTCTGAGAAGGTCTACTTGATGCTGGGCTGTGCCAGGAGTACCAACATAGTGTTCACTTGCCTTTCAACTGCTGGATTCAGAGAAGGATATAGTTGAATCCAGTCAAAGTGCCAGTTTATCCTTGGATCCATCTCCGGATGACACAATAGAGGATGAAGAACCAATATCCCCAAATGATTATTTTAAACTCTATGATGAGGATGGCAAAATCCTTGGATATTGACATGTCCTCAGCACAGCTAAAACCCAAGGACAAGATCCTGCAACACCTTTATTCAGGGGATCCTTTGGTTGCAGCCTTCTCTATGATAGAGGGCTCTGTAGAACTAATGAATTATTTGTGGGAGAAACCTTCCTCTGTGCTAGCCACCTCCAGGAAAGTGGAAGGAAGGTATAAAACTAAAGAGGATAACTGTGCATTTCTTTTCATGCATCCCCCCACTCTTGATCATCACTGATTGTGGAACAGGCAGGGGGTGCATTCCACGCCTGCTGACAAGAAGGGCAGAAAACTGGACTCGATAGGTCAAAAATGTATACATCTGCCACTTCCAGGGTTCAAAACTGTGTTATCCCTGACTTCCAGAAATGACATCACCATGCCCAATGGCAGGGATGCTTCCAGGCTGTAAAGTGACATCACCGCACCCCTCTGGGAGTACACCTAGTATGTGCTGGCCCAGGAGATTTTTGCTTCCCAGGCACATTCCCCAGGCCTCCCCCCACCCTTGTCGGCCAGGTGAGTGGCATCGGAGGGGAAGGCTGGGAGTGGGGGATCCCCCATCCCCACCAGGGGATTGGCAGCCCTACATTGCATCTACTTTTCCTGGAAGCCTTGCAGATTTGGGACTAGGCTTTATGTCATGGGGTTTCCGTTCCTGCTGTCCATATTGCAAGTTCAGTCCACTTGAAAGCAGATCTGTTGAGCGGGCTTGGTTCCTCCAACCATGTTTCTACCATTACACATGCTCAGCAGAACACGACAGCCATGGTTCCAGCTATTGACCCTACTAACCAGGGGTGCTATATGCACCTGCCTCGGAAACTAGATCTGTTATACTACAGGCAGGCTTGGCATCACGACACATCCAGACTACATCTGACTGGATGGTGTGCACCCAAGAGTGCTCAAAGGACTTTCCAGAGAACTTGCAGAACCCCTGTCCATCATCTTCAAGGCCTCCTGGAGGACTGGGGATGTGCCACAAGATTGGAGATGAGAGAATGTTATCCCAATCTTTAAGAAAGGGAAGAAAGATGACCCGGGAAACTGCAGGCCGGTCAGTCTGACTTCTGTTGCTGGGAAGATATTAGAACAGATTTTAAAGGGATCAATCTGTAAGCATCTGAAGGACCACTCAGTGATCCAGGGAAGTCAGCATGGTTTTGTTCCTAACAGATCTTGCCAGACCAACCTGGTTTCCTTCTTTGATCGAGTGACCAGCTTACTGGATCGGGGGAACCCTGTCGATGTGATTTACCTGGATTTCAGTAAAGCTTTTGATAAAGTTCCTTATGACATTCTAATGGGTAAACTGGAAGACTGCAGACTGGACTATAGGACAGTTTGGTGGATAGGGAACTGGTTAGAGGACAGCACCCAAAGAGTGGTGGTCAATGGCATTTCATCAGATTAGAGGGAGGTGTGTAGTGGGGTGTCACAGGGCTTGGTTTTGGGGTAAGAGTGGACTGTAAACTAAATATGAGCAGTGTGATGCAGTGGCAAAAAAGGCAAACTCAGTCTTGGATTGTATCAAAGGGGCCATAGTGTCAAAATCGCAGGAGGTCATAGCCCCTCTCTATACTGCCTTGGTCAGGCTACACCTGGAGTATTGTGTGCAGTTCTGGAGGCCTCATTTCAAAAAGGATGTGGACAAAATCGAGAGGGTGCAGAGGAGAGCGACAAGAATGATCAGGGGTTTGGAGACTGAGCCCCACGAGGAAAGGCTGAGGGCCTTGGGAATGTTTAGTTTGGAGAAGAGGAGATTGAGGGGGGACATGATTGCTCTCTTTAAGTATTTGAAAGGCTGTCATTTGGAGGAGGGCAGGGAGCTGTTCCAGTTGGCAGCAGAGGATAGGACTGGAAGCAATGGGCTTAAATTACATGCAGAAAGGTACCAGCTGGATCTTAGGAAAAACTTTTTCACTGTCAGAGCAGTTCAAAGGTGGAAACAGCTGCCTAGGGAGGTGGTAAGCTCCCCTTCCCTGGCAGTTTTCAAGAAGAGGCTGGACGAATATTGGTCAGGGATGCTTTAGGCTGACCCTGCACTGGGCAGAGGGTTGGACTAGAAGGTCTGTATGGCCCCTTCCAACTCTGTGATTCTGTGACAGGATGGGTCCTGCTATCTCGAGTTATTTTCTCTCATGAAGTAGAAGAAGTGTTGCTAAATGCCCAGAAGCTCTCTATTAGAATATCATATATGCACACTAGTAGAGGTGATTCTCAGGGAAGTTGTTCTGCTACATGCCCAACTTGCGATACATTTGAGTATCTGCTGATCTTGTATCGTTCTGGGCTTTCGATCTCCTCCATCAGAGTCCATGTGGCAGCAATTCCACGCACCAGTAGATAGCAAAACTTTGTTTTCTCATCATACAGCCAAGTTGTTTTTGAGGGCACTGGGCAATATGTTTCCACCTGTCACACCGATTGTACCTCAGTGGTCACTCTCTCTAGTGTTAGCCAAACTTATCGCTAAGCCTTCTGAGCCCCTAGTCACTTGCTTGCCAGCCCAGCTCTCTATGAAGGTGGCATTTTTGATGACCATAATGTCAGCAAGAAGAGCTAGTGAGCCAGCGGCATTAAGGATGGACCTTTATTTCCTTAAAATATAAAATGAGAAGGTGGTCCTCAGGCCCAGCTTGAAAATTTTCCTTAAGATTATATCCAAATTTCATACTTCCTAGGAGATTGTACTTTCAGTCTTTTTTTTTTCTTTGCCTACTTCTGATGGAGAGCAGGTCCTTCACACATTGGATGTGAGGAGAACACTGTTATTTTACTTGGACATTACCAACTTGTTTGGGAAAGATCTCCAACATTTTATACGCCACTCTTGGCCAGATTGGGGTAAGGTACCCTCTGCCCAAACTGTACAAGCTGTGCTACCAATTAACGTACTTACCTTGCTCCCTTGAGGTCCAAGCACACTCAGCCAGACCCCAAATGTCTTCTGCAGCATTCCTCAGGGGAATTCCTTTGTAGGATATTTGAAAAGTTGCTAACTGATGACAGCAGACATATTTATCAGACGCTACGCAATGGAAGTCAGTACCAGAAGGGATGCTGCAGTGTCTCTGTTCCGGTGAGAGCTTTACCCTTTTAGCTGATGGCTGTAAAGAAATTACTGCCGAGGTAGCAAGAATCTGCGCCCTGGCTAGTGTAATCAGACAGAATATTATTACTTCTTCTAAGAAATGTTAATCAGATGTTAAATTTTATTCATTTTAATACATAGTTGTATTCAGTTCTTAGATATGTTTAAATTTAGAATGAATGCACTTGTTGTATCTTACCATATATGCCAATCTAAATTTTGAACTTGGATCAAAAGGTACAAACTGGATGGCATAATTTTGTAGGATAATGCTGCCATAACTATTGTATCTACTTATTTGGACATTTATATGTATATAACTTTCTACTTTTTAATGCATTTGGTACTACATTTGAAATCGTATATTGGTTTTACATTTTTAAATCGTATTTTAGGGTAGTATAATTTCTTGTTTCTGTATTATGCTGTTTTTTGACCGTAATAAACTGATTGATTGATTGATTGATTGATTGATTGATTGATTGATTGATTGATTGATTGATTGATTGATTGATTGATTGATTGATTGATTGATTGAGAGCTTTACCCTGCCTCCTCTGTTTAGTGCTTTGTTAAACTCCCATGTGGGACTGCACAGAAGACTGAAATGAAAACAAGGTTGTACTTCCTTGTAACTGTTGTTCATTGAGGTCTTCTCTTCAGGCACACATCCCCTCCCTCCTGCCCTCCTGAGCTCTCCCGGGCTCTTTGAGCAGCTGGCCTGTGCAGTCCCATGTGTGCCTGAAGAGACTTCGATGAATAACAGTTACAGGCAAGCGCAACCTTGTTTTCCCCTGTAATTAAGGTACTAGATTAGGGGAAAGAAGTTTTCCACAACAGTTTGGCTGTAATAGTACCTTCGTTGTTTAAAGACACCATAGTCCCTTATGAGCTCTGAGTGAGCACTGGAGCTAGCAAAGTAGTTCATTCCAAAATAATGTGTGTTTTTCTTATAGAGAAAAGGAAATCTTTGTTATTCCCAAATGTAGAAATCAGGAACAGCATGTGTGTGACTGTGGGGTGGGGGTCTTTCTGATTCCAGCAGGCCCTCCGCTAGCAAACCAGATTCATCACAGAAACCCAGTGCTTCTGAAGCAGCTCCCTCGACACAGGCTAAAAGACCTTGGTGTATCGGTTGCTTAGGGAGGCCTCCACGCCTGGCCGATCATCTTACTCATTACCCTTTCTCTACCCTGGAAGAGGCAGAGGATCGGGGAGGGGGAGGATTGCCAGGTTTGCTTGCCAGACTTACTGGGTTAACTTGCTGGCAAGGATCAGTGCTCATGGGGAGTAGTAATTGAGCATATGTCTGAGGGAGCACGTCTAGTGTTACTCCAAACAAATGTGTCACCAAGGATACAACTCTTGCAGGAAGCAGAAGTTGCTGGTGATCTCATCTACTCTGCTGTTCATTTTAAGGGATGGAGAAATACGCATAGAAACAATAGCCCCAAACTGGTATCATTAACCACCTCTAACCTAGCTTTCTCTTTATCTGCTTAGGACTATTTAGACCTTGCAGCTTCTACCCCTTCCGACTCCTTGCTTTACGATGATGGACTCTCAGAAGAGGAGACACCCCTCGTGGACTGTAATAATGCACCCCTCCCTCGAACCCTCCCTTCCACATGGATTGAAAACAAACTCTATGGTAGAATTTCACATGCATTTACTAGATTCTAGCAACACACACACCCCAAAGTGATTTTCTTCTGCACTGTCCTCACAGTCTCTGTAACACCCTTTAGAGTGTTATTTGTCTGAATGAAACCAACCAAAATTTGCTTGGCAAGTCTTTTTTTGTTTGTTTCATTTGTCACTGTCCAACTCTGCATTAGGTTCTTCTTTTAGCCATTTTTTGCAGCTGTGTTTAAAACAAAATTTAAAAGGATGTGAAAACGTGCAACATTACTAAATATATATTGTATGATTAAAAAAAATTCCTAGATCAGGGAAGTACACTCAGGGGGAGTTTTAAAATAATGCTAGCAAATATCCCATTAAAACTATACTTTTGTGTATCTGTGGGGTGGAAGCGCTTATGTTTTGTGCCTCTAATTTTAAGTGATGGGATTTTTTAAAATTAATTTTATTTGCTTGGTGTTTGGATTTCACTGTTAGAATCCACTGCATCTTCTTCTCACACTTACTCAGATAGATTCCCGAATCCCAACGTCTCCTGTACATTTCAAGTTTCCAGTCAGCCATGGCTGCTTAGTTAGGAGTGAAATTTGGGGGGAGGGATCAGCTTACAATACCGGGAAGTCAGAGCAGAGCAAGTGCAGCCGTAGAGTTCTTTGGGAAGCCGAACTGGTGAGGGCCACAACAAAGCAACATCTGCTGTTTTCACATGCTTTTTGGTTTCTCATGGAAATGTCAGCACCTAAGCCATGTTTTGAATGTTGTCGCAAGTGTCTTTAAAAAGAATGTGCTTTAATATTGTGGTGGTGAGATGGACAGTAAAGACGGTTCTTGCCAAAACTCCTGCAATTTTTTGTCTCTGATCAAATACATGCCATTTTACTCTTTGAAATTATTTTAATTCAAGTTATGTAATCATCCCCCTCCACTCTTAGCCCCATCTTTTTTAAAAAATTCTCAACATCTAAGCACTGGTTCAGAGCTTCATTTTGAAGCCCCGATTATCAAAACAGATTAATATTTGGGTTCCCAAATTTATGGTCTTTTTTTTAAAAAAAATGCTAGGCTTGAGGTCAAGGAATTCTTTGAATGCCCCTTTGGACAGTCTGGCCTACCACCATTAGGTTCAGGTTCAAAAAGAAACGCTTGAATTGGGGTTTGATTTCTTAACCCTCTTAGCCTTAATGCGGCCCTTGCAATTGAGCAGTCCTGAATTTCCCCCAAACTAAGCAGGAAAAACTAAGCAATTCAGCAGGAGGGGAAAGAAGAGCTAGAGTTGAACTGGACATTTATAGTAGTTGGTAGCCCTTCTAGAAACTGTTCCTGGTGCCCAGGACAACAGAAAACAACCACTTGTCTACATGTGGTCCCATTGGTTTCAATGGGATGAGTGTTTTCAGGATTAAAACAAGCATGCTAAGTGTTTTCAGAATTGCATAGGCCTATCTATTACTACTTTGAGCACTTTACTTATCACAGGAATACTCTACTGCAATAACCAACCTGCCATTGTATTCCCATGAAAATATCCAAAGAATTGTCAGGTGCTTGTCCTGAGCTATCTCCGAAGAGCACTTTATTATTTTTTTCTTTCCATTGTTTTTGGCCTGCATTGCAACTTTGCTCATTTAGTGCCTTTGAAACATAATTCTCTATTTGTTCTGGGTGGAAAACCCCCCTAATTTTGCAATTTGGCTTTCCATTGTCGAAGGGAGTTTTGCCAAGGGCCTTACTGTCTGCACATGAAGTTTTGGTTCTTCAGTGCAGAAAAAATTATCTGTTTTCATTTTTAGGCATGTCATACCCGAACTGGCCTGAGGAGAGCCCCGTTCCACTCACAAGATGCGATGGCCCTATGTCTGTGTTTTCAAGATATGCAAATGATAGTGTATATGCTAACTGGATGGTTTCACCCTCAGCGGCAAAATTTATGGACAAGTTTGATAGTTAACAGTGTCTTTGTGAAAGGTAACGGACTCAGGAGGGGGAGTAAGTGTCCAAAGAGTGGCCCTCCCCTTGGCACATTCTTTGTATAATAACTGGTTATGGCAACAGGAGTTTCTAAAATGGGAAATGTTTCCTCTACATTTTGGCAGTTCCTCCAGTGCTCCCCACCTCTGGTCATGATGAATATTATAATTGACTTTCTCTCCTGTTAAAGGCATATCAAACTGGGTCATATTGCGGTTCCAGTGCTTGTTGTGGTTCATGCCTGCTTCCAGGTAGTCCAGTGTGGTATTACTTGTGGCCAGTGAGCTTCATGCTTACAGTAGTTTAGGGCAATGGCCTGGTCCTGGAACTGTCAGAAAGGGGGTGGGGAAGAAACCCTGTTGCTGCATTGCAAACTGCTACTTCTGTGGTCAATGCTAAGGAAAGGCGAATTGATCGAAGCACGAAGCACAAATGATACAATGGGAACAATTTGCTCCAAAAATTCCTGAGCTTGCTTAAGTGTTACCATGTTGTTGGCAGTAACAAGTTCTGAGTTAAGAGCATTGAGTGATTCAGGTCAGTGTTGAGATTCAACGTTAACAGTCTTGAAAATCTCTAGAAAATATATTGTTCTGTCTTAATGCAAAAAGAGGGGGGGATTGTTTTTAAATCAGGGTTAAACTGTTCTAAACTTTAGCACAATGGAAAACTTTGATACCAGATATGCTGTATTAGAGACTGGATCTCATAATGTTCACCGGATATAACTTATTTTCATTCACATTCATTTTACTGATGTCTCCAAATCTGCTCAGGATGTTTTGAAATGAGCTAACGTGACGGGACCTGGTTTGTAGTCTCACCCAGTGGGTTCTAGTCCGCTCAGCTCAAATTTCTCAATTTCTACCACCCCTTGCACAGTCAAAGGGCTGATGCAGGTGTAAAGCTGGCCCCCAGTTAAATGTGATTAACAAGCTGAGAGTCAACTTCAAGAAATAACATTTCCTTAGAGCAAATTTCCCTGTGTGTCCTCCCCTTCACCGCAGCTTATTGATGCTAATGTTAACCACGTTTCAGATTAACTAGATTTTTCCATATCCCAATACCCAAAACCCACTTTAATCTGCAGTTTCAGATTCTGGATAAATAGAAACCATGAAGATCCTAACTTAACCATAGTTAACATTGGCGCAGCCAAACAGAACACAGTTGAAAGGAAAGGGAGGGAGTTCCCATTGGGGAAGTATGGGTTCCCAAGACTGTTTCTTAATTGGTTAACCACAGTTAACAGGCAGCCAGCATTGCATCTGCACCAGCCTCCAGAGAATGCTAAACTGACACAACTCCAAGTATTTTTTTTCTTTTGCAATTCATGTGCAAATTTTTAGTTAAGCCTCTGTTCCTTTTTTATGTGCTCACTTTGCTCTACAAGTATAGAAAAATGTCCACGGGTTTTTTCTTAAAGAGCAAAGCTAAGTGATGTTTTAAGTTCAATGTGGTGTTTTGGAAGATGATCTCTTACTGAACTTTTATGAGATGGTTGACAGACGGCATTACATTACAGCATTTTGGCTGTTTTCACACTGCTTACTGGCCACGGAACATCCGTGGCCGGTAAGCAGTGTGAAAACAGCCTTTGTTTGTAATTTCATTCGTTCGGGGGGCGGGGGCGGGGAATGCTTGTTTGTCTGAAGAATGCCGGAATGGTCACCCAGTGTTCTTTTTGGATACTCTTGCATAGTCAAAGGTTATACCAAAGTATTGCTTCTGTCTCTTAGGGTTCTGCTGTGTGGTTCTGTGTCTTTCCATTACCTCTTTCCATTATTACAGAAATCAATGAGTCAGATTGCCAAACATTGTAAACCATTCTCTCCATGCAAGAGGTCTGAACATCTCATTAGGATAAAATGGTTTAAAAGGAAGCCCTGTCCTCAGACAAAGAGGCAGGGCAAAGTTTTCTTTGTATAAACTAACTACTACACTATATGCTGTGTTTACAAAAAAAGAAAAGAAAATATAACTGCCTACAGAGATGCGAAACAGCCCTGAGTATACTGTAACAAGCAATCATCTCAAATAATAAAAATGAAAATGTAATCCACGTGCCAGTTCATTCTTTTCTTGAGAGGAGCAGCATGAAGGGTCTCAGATCCATGGTGGGTATCTCTGGCATCCTAGTGAGTCAGGAGGTCAGGATTCATTCTGGGTTTTGCCTTGTACCAAGAGGGTCAAATGATACATGATCGGGGCAGATCTACATTTTTAGGGGCTCTGAAGCTTGAACTGTTATGGGGGCCCCTTCACAACCAGCAACAATAGGGCAACATCCAACAAGGTCCAAAGGGCCTTGCTGCCCTTGCAAGGACCTCAAGGCCCAAATGGCAGAGAACAGGGTGGTGTAGTAGAGCCCTTGAAAATGGGCCATATTATGAGTGATTCCACACACGTTGGATAATGCACTTCCAGTCCTCTTTATAGATCATTTGGAATGGATTTTTTTGTGTGCGGAACAAAAAATCCACCTCAAACGATTGATAAAGTGCATTGAAAGTGCATTATCCAACATGTGCGGAATCAGCCATTGAGACCCTTCCCACCAGCAATGAAGTCTGGGTAACCACTATTACCTTCTTCAGTTGGGTTGTCCGTGGCAGATCACCACAATTTTTTAAAAAGTTTAACCACTACATCTCAGATTTTGATTAAAATTGCTGTACTGGGATATCTAACATGTCAAAGTCACTTGTGTGAATAAAGATTTCCTTATAGTTTCTGAGTTATGGGGGATGAAAATTAGGGCAACACTGTATACATCCATGATGCATCATAGAATGATAAAATAAAACATAGCAAAGACCATAGTTAATATAATCTTTTATTTTAGACACCTATGAGAATACATACTACATGAAGCACATTTTACAAAATACTTGTTTTTTCTAGCAACCTATTCACATAGTTTTGTCATATGAGAGCTTCCTTGTAATGTCATTTTCTAGAGACAATATGCATAAAGAATTTAAGCATTCTTTAGTCATGATAGACCGAAAGCTTTGAGAAATCGCTTTCTGCTTCACAGCTTGTGATAGGCATGGTCAAGTACAGCTTAAGCGCAATAGTACTATTAGGGAACACTTCAATCAGGTGTTTCTCACAAATAAGCTGAAGAACTTCTGCACATTGCATTTTAAATGGTGTGTTTTCGTCTATGTTCTTGGATTTCCTAAGGTGTAAATAGTCTTTGAACTGATAACACTCGTTTACTAATTTGTGGTCGACATCATCTTTGTAATGCGATATTATACGTTTAATATTGTCCAATTTCAGAATTGTTCACCAGTTCTGAAAGGAACTTGAACCTTTTTGCAATCTGCTCAGATGGGTCAGTCCTCTTGCCTAACTGGATTACCAAGCAGTCATAGAGTTGATTTAGAACTTCTATCCTAAATTTGTCAGCTCCTTTTAAAGAAGCCCTGCCGCTTGTTCCACCTGAACATTTATTTGTAACAATGTGTTTGGAAGCATCAGAATAACTTGAGATGACATCTTCACACAAAGCTTTTGCTTCTGATTCATCGTGTGCAATCCAGTCAGCTGAATTTTCTTGGAGTTCTTTAACAAACAAAAGTAAAGATAATAGCAAAAGATAACCTTCAAATACATCAAAACCAGGGGTTTGGAGTTTCTTCCTTGTTTTGTTGAAACGCTCAAGAACTTCTTCCTAAACAACTGTTAAAATAGCATATTCCAACTTTACCAACCTGTGGTATAAATTCTTTGCATCTTGTTTACATTCAGGCTTCTCTTCTGAGTCTTCAAAAATAATGTTTGAGTGTAAAATACATGTATAGCCATTTCTAATAACCAAGAGTGACCAATATTGAGCAGACCATCTAGTTACACTTAAACTCTTTAGGGAAAAAATCTAGATTGCCCTGTGTGTTTAAAATTCCCCATCTTCGCGGTGATCCAGAAAACGTACAGCTCCTGCAAAATGCCAAAATAGTCAACAACTTCAGGCACAGATACTGTTTTTACTCCGACAAGGTTGAGTGAATGGGCTGCACATGGGACATAATCTGCATACCTGTTAATGTTTTTAAAGAGTGCTTGCAACCCTTTCTCCAAGCCCTTCATGTTAGATGCATTATCATAGGAATCCTCATTCATTCCAGTCCAGTTGCTATTACTTCATAGCAAGACAGCCAGTTTGATGTAGTGGTTAAGAGTGCAGGACTCTAATCTGGAGAACCCCACGCCTCCACGTGTAGCCAGCTGGGTGACCTTGGGTCAATCACAGCTTCTCTCAACCTGACCCACCTCACAGGGTGACTGTTGTTGTGGGGATAATGATAACATACTTTGTAAACTGCTCTGAGTGGGTGTTAAGTCATCCTGAAGGGCGGTATATAAATCAAATAATGAGGATGAGGATGAGGATGATGTTATTAAGGCTCTTTAGGATATCATTGGCTACAAATATCTTCAGCATCCGCAAAGATGCACAGCACAAAGAGCCTAAACATATAAGTGATACAGGTATTGTAAGTCCAGGTTAACGCTCACAATACTGGAACAGCAGGTGACATTTCCAGGCTGTACCTGGAGAGCTGCAGTTCTTCTCGCTTGAATCCTGAATCCCACTTCATCTTTGTTTTAAAAGATCTCTAATTGCACAGGTTACCAACATTTACATTAGCCAAAGCAGGCCTTGAAACAAGATCTGGGCAGGCCTTTCCCCACCCTTCTGGTGCGTAGCCAGGCCGAACTCCTCAGAAGCATTAACAAATAGAATACTAAGAAAGATGTATTGCAACAGTACTAAAAGGATTAATAACTATAAAATCACATATTTTTCACAATCATGAATTTCCCATTAAAAGTCTTAATAATTCCAAACCAACATTTAATAACTTCCCAAGAAGGAACTTCACCTTTGTTTTAAAAGCTCTCTAATAATTGCACAGGTTACCAACATGTACCTGCCATAATCCAAAGCAGGCCTTGAGACGACCAGATCTGGGCAGGCCTTTCCCCGCCCCCTTCTGGCGCTGCTGTGGCTTCTTCCTGGGCCAGGCTGGGCTGCTGGGAACAACCAGCCCACTTTAGGGGAGGCTACAGCACCGAGCACGCTCCATTCCAAGGTCAATATTAAGTACTTCAACCCACTGGCTTACGATTCTATCACGAAAATACCCTTATTTTAATAACAAACACTTTTTAAAAACTCCATTAATTTTTGTTGAAAAATTCACTCATTAAAAAAAAAGTCGCTTCAGGGGCCCTCTGAGATTCGGGGCCCTGAAGCTTAAGCTTCATTAGTTTCACAGTAGATCCGCCTCTGCACATGATCCTTGTGAAAGCTTCTGAATTGGGTTTGCTTGTTGTTCTGAATAACTAGGAGGTTGTCTCCTTCTTCTCCCAGATGCTCTCAGGCTATACTTTGCTCCCACTCTGGTTCCTCCTGCGCTTGAGTAGACAGCACAGGAGCTATATTCGACCCTGCCTTTCTCGCTATAGGAAAAGAGTAGTTCTCCATCTAGTATTGCCTTAAGCAGAAATTAAAATGGGGAGAGCCTTCCTTGGAATCATGTCTCTGATGTTTCATTATAGCCCCTATGTATTTTGCCACAGAAAGAGTAACGGAATCATTTGTATCCGATAATAATCAAGTCACCTGTGGTCTCATATTAGGCAGTTCCATATTTTTAAGGAGACGGATGATTAAGCTAGCCCTCAGCTCATTAAATATGGAATAGTCTATAATCCATATGTTCTATGTTGTGATTGGTAGGGGTGTGCACCAAAAAAAAAATCAGTTTAATGCAGATCCAGGTATCAAAGAAATCATAAAAATTCAGCATTCCTGAAATTCAGTCAGATTCTCTAATCCTGTTTGGTAAGAATAGAGAATCCCAAATTTATCTGGCCATTATTCCTCATTCATGGAAGCAAACTCCACCAAATTCTCTGGAACCCACTTCATCCTGTCCACTAAAGATCCCCCAAGTTTCAGGAAGACTGGACCCCAGGGTCCAATGCTGTAGGCCTCTGAACAAGGGGCCCACCCCCCACCCCCAGCCACTCTCCATTGTTTCCCGTTGGGGAAACATTTCCAAGGCTTTTCAGGCAAAGAAACTTTAAGCAAAGGGGCAATCCCTTGCCAAAAGCCACTTCCCAAAGCAAGTCTCAATGCAAGCTGAATCAACAACAAAACCCAAAGAATCAAACTATAGCAAAGGAACCAACTTCACATCAGAAAAATCATGGGCTGAAGTTTCGCTTCTGGCATTTCATAGCCCCTTCCCACAGTTCCAGTGTATAGCAAAGCCTGGGCCCTGCCACTGGTTATGTCTTTTTAAACTACCCTTCCCGGCTAACATTGCATCTCCCAACACGTGTTCTTCACATGTCAGATGTCTCGTGTAGAGAGATTCTCAGTCTCAGCAGACTCGGCACAGTCTCCAGAGGACCAGATCTACACAAAGTGGAGGTTGCTCTGAGCCAAGCCTGCTTTTTGAACTTCTTATAGGCAGTTTGAAAAAGGCTCCTATCCAAGAACCCCCATTGGCCAGACAAGAACTCCTGCACCAATTGGCCACTCACTCCCCCTTCCTGCCTCACTCCCCCTCCCCTCTTTGGACAAAGCCCAGGAAGCCCATGAAACAGCCAGCCAATAGGCTTTTGCCAGATTTAACCGAATTAACCCGGTTAATCCAGCCCATCATAATCTAGTTATCCTGAACTGGTTCAGGATTCTCTGATGTGACCTGGCATAGCCAGATTATGATGAATCAGTTTATTTCCGGCTATATAGCCAGATCAGGAACACCAGATCACACACCCCTAGTGACGGGATCCTACTCCTTAATATGAAACTGCCTTGTTTTTCATGAGGCCAGTTCTGATCTCAGGCCAAAGCTGTGCTTCTCTGTTGTCTACATGCTAGAATTAATCCTGTGCTTGTTTGCACCAGTTTCTTCCTTTGTGCTCTTCACAGCTCTAATGACTATCCCACTATGGCTTGAAGTAAATGTTAAATTTGAATCAACTATGATTCTTCCAAAGGGGGTGGGGGGGGGAATCAATGGTTCTGTATCCCAACACCGTCAACACAATTCCTTTATTATAAGGCTCCATTTTGGTCCCTGGCAGCCACTCATATAGCACAGACTACATACAAACCTAGAAAGTTCTGGGACGGCAGAACTGCGAGTCATGTGAGCGCAATTTGGGCAGCCCTACACCTGCTTTCTTACTGTCACAGGAGTAGCAGCAGCAAGGAAGGAAGGTTCTCCGTTTCTTTAAAAGTAAGGAAAGCATTTTCTTGATCCCTCTCCTCATTTTCTCCTTAGTTTTCTAGCTTAGTGTTTCATTCCAGTAGAGGTTTCTTACCCCTTGCTCCAAAACGCTGGTAAATAACCCTGGTTTCCCCATACAATGCAAATATGGAATTACATATCTGGATTCGGCACGACAGCTGGCAGCGGTCTGTGGAGGGTCTTACTTTGGAAATCACAGTGACATCTTAAGCAGAGTTTATTTATTTAATTATTTAATTAGATTTATATTCTGGTTGCCCCACAAGTGGGTTTAGAGTGGATTACAACCAGAAAATATAAAATCAAATGGTAGCATAAAAATATTAAAACATCAGTGTAAAATTCATTTAAACAGCAGCACACACATCGCACAACCTCCGGTATCAACCGGCAGGAGGCCCGTTGGGTGGCTTGCCCGCCTCAGCCACCCTTCGAAGTCATTTGGCGCCAATGGGCTTAAAAGGGTATATATCTGCTTAGGCTGTCAGTCTGTAGCCTTTTCAATCAATCACTTTATTTAGAATATTTCTGGGCCGCCTCTTCATAGACCTGCTCAAGGCAGCTTACAATTAAAAAACACCGTTTTTTTAAAAGCCATTAAAAACATAAGTCACTGGACATATGCAACATAAAAAATATCCATAAATCAGAGCTGACCATTAAAAAAACTAATAGAGTAAATCCCTAATTAAAAGTCTGGGTACAAAGATGTGTAATTGCATGGAACTGAAAGGAAAGTAGGTACCTGGCGAGCCTTAACAGGGAGGGCATTCCAAAGGTGAGGTGCCACTACAGAAAATGCCCTGTAATGCCCACCCATCTCATCTCTGAAAGCAGGGACGCAGAGAGCAGGGCTTGAGAGGCAGATCCTAACTGGTGGGCTGGATAGTATGGGAAAAGGTGATTCTTTAAGTGTCTCTCTATACAAGACGCCTCGGTGCATGTTCATCAAATGTAGGGAGACACAATCTTAGCTGGGAAGCGTAGTTTAAAAAGACAGAGCCAGCAGAGATCGCTTCTCAGAGGGTTTGTTAATTTCATCTTTGCCTCCTAGAAGGCTCTGTCAGTTTCACCTCTCCAGTCTAAAAGTGTGTGGGATTACAACCAGTGGGCAGCCAGGAATGGAAATGGGCTGGACCTGTCTTCCAGAGCCAGACTTGGACCTGGAGAGATGATAATGGGCTGAAGTTTCCCTTCTGGCATTTCACAGCCCAGTGTATATAGCAAAGCCTCTGCCCTTCCGCAGGCTCTGTCTTTTTAAACTACCCTTCCCAGTTAACATTGCATCTCCCGACACGTGTTTTTCATCTGTCAGATGTCTCGTGTAGAGAGACGCTAAGTACCCTGGCCCTAAGGCTTTTAGAGCCTTAAAGGTAAGAACCAACACTTCGTATTGCGCGCAGAAACAGATGAGTAACTAGCACAAATCTTTCAGCATAGGAGCAACAGCATCCCTGTAACTAACCCCTTACCATAGCCTGGCCCCACATTTTGGGCCAAGTAACGTTTCTAAACCATTTTCAAAGGGGGCCCAATGCAGAACAGATTATAGTAATCTAAATTAATCAACTTAATTTGCCAGAGATGCTAAAGAAAGGTCAGGCTAGACTTTCCACCAGTGGGCATGCTTTACACAGTTGTCTTAACACTATCACCACTCTAATGCCAATCCATATGAAATATGTCAACTAGATCACAAAAATTTGCTGATACTGCCTTCTGTGGCCACAGACAACATCTATGAGCATATCCTGTACTGCCTTGAAATAATAATGCAGGTTGTACTGGTCATGGAAGAGCAAAACTGTCAAATGCCTCACTGATGGGGATTTGATGACAATGTTGGTATAAAACGATCATTTGGGAATAAAGGGAAGCTTGCATGTGCAAGAACAAAAGGCAAAATAATATGAATCATCAAAGAAAATGAGGTATTAGACTGCTATATCCTACAAACTATTTTTTTTTATCAAGCATGTTGAATGCTGATAAACTAAGGCATGTTCGGAATTCTCTCTGTAAATCTGTGGCCACAGATATCAGGTGCATCACTATGTTAAAGGTGCCAACGGTAGAACCTGAGATGCAGCAGGCAGAAGAGACTGTTCTGTTGATCAGGAAAGAATGGGAGGCCAGGCTCCTGCACCACCTTCCATGCCTCGTGCAGCCGGCGTCCCCACATTGCCTACCAACCAGTGCTGTCAGTGTTGCATGCATCTTCTGAGTCTAAAATGGGCTGTCCCTGAGCATGTGCCATTCCAGGAGGCTTCTGAGGCTATATCCTAGCCTTAGTTCACAAGATTCAAGCCCCAGAGCCCTTTGCTCTCACCAGTGTATGCAAGGTCCTCCATTCTCAAGGTGCTCCCAACTAGCGTCGCCGTCTTCTTTCTGCCAGAAAGAGCACCTCACTCATTATCCATCAGGCCCCCCTCTATGTATCCTGTGCAGCCTTTCCCAGACCTCTGTATAGCCACAGTTTTTGCATGCAGAGTTAACCCTTATCTAACCTATCTTGCATGTTCCTCACTAGTTGATTATAGCAGTTCTTCTGGAAGGCATATAATAGTCACTACCAAGAATTTAAGATCTTTTTCCTGCAATTCTTCACTTAGAAAGTGTGTTGACTTTGGCCTGATTAGAGCTACATACACATCCAGTTACCTAATGTTGTTGCTTAGCTGACTCAGGTTCCCTGTATACACATGGGATGGGTGGACAGAATATACATTTTGTGCAGTGGGAAGATGACAGTGCCAACAGGAGAGGACAATCGCTGTTCCAAATGCTCTTGAGTTGAAACATTTTATGATTATTTTGTAGGCAGATATTGTACAGGCACATATTGTACAACTGCTTTAAATCTCACAAATAAATGCAAGCGTCATGAAGCACAATTCAGCATAGTACTTCTCTATATGTGCACAGAATAGTTCTGAAATCCATCTGAAGTTATTTTATTTCATAAGGGTTACTGATCTGATAAGAATTATTAATCATGCATGGGCACACTACACATAAGAAATGGGATTAAACATTTGGAATTTTCCAGACTGCAAAATACGAATCAGACTGTTTTTTAAAAAAGGACAATGATTTGCCTATCAGAAAAATAAAGTCCAGCGGCAGTGAAAAACACGAACATTTATTTCAGTATGAGCTTTCATGAGTCACAGCCCACTTTGTCAGGCAGGTATATGAAGTAAAATCCAGAATGACAGTTCTTATGTGGACGCGGGGGGTGGAGGGAGAAGTCAAGATCTGGTGATGAGGAATTTATAACCTTATTGTGAGTGTTGTTGCAGACTCTAAGGCAAGAATGAGTGGCCTCATTTTGTCATTAAAATTTGCATTTTTAAAGAAGTTTATAAATTACTGCTTGTGAAGTCAGTCACAGTGCATTCCTAGCGAAACAAACACACGCATACACAACAGTATTGCCAAAGACCAGTCACAAAAAAATTAACACAATTCATCCAAATCTTTCCTTTTGAGCCGTTAGAAACAAGGCACACTACAGTTCCCAAGCTTTACAGACTGACGAATTAATCCCTTTTGTGATTTCCAGTGCCAAAAATAGGCATAACTATTGAAATGGACAAAATGAGCATAGGTGTGGATTCAGAGCTGAGAATCTGTTAACCACAGCAGAACAGTTTAAAAATTCTTTGTGAGCTAAGAAGCTAATTTCTTCACTTATCAGCAGCCAAGTTTTTAAAGTGACTTTGGGACACTAAAATGAAAATCTGTGTATCGCCTGGATTGTGGTATAGAAAACCATGGACACAGCCACAAGCATGTGGTGTTCTTTGGTTGATAAAAGCCCCAATGGTGCTCAAAGCACTGGGTCACGGCACCAGGCTTCAGAATCCATCTAGATTCCCAAAATGGTGCCCAGCAATGGGCTTCTGGGTGCGCCATTCCCTCTTCCCCAGATTATCTCTTCCCTGAAGCAAAGAGCAAATCCTGACTTTCCTTTACCTCACTGGAGCAGAAGGTGCCAAGGAGACATTTTCTTTGTGTGTGTAGGGAGCACCCATTCAGAAACAGCCACCTACGCCATAGAAAGATGCTTGGATTGGAACTTTCCGTTGCTCTGTGACTGGCCCCAGCTAGGGATCCCATTCCCTAGGTGGGAACAGGGTATTCCCCACTTCCCAGAATTTTCCCCCTGCCACCACTTACCTCGCTGGTGGGGGAAGAGACACGGGGAATGGGCCCAGGAGCACCGCAGCATGCTTCCATGCGCTGCGGAGCACTTCCTTGTTGTGCTGAGAATGACGTCATTCCCCTCGCAATAGGAAGTGGGGGCCCTTGCGTGGGGCTGATTTGATAAAAATCAGCCCCATGTGGGGGCCTTCACTTCCTTGTCACGGCAGGAATGACATCATTCCTGGAGCAACAAGGAAGTGCTCCACAACATGTGTGCGCAAAGCATGGATAAGTACTCCTGTGCTGAGAATTCAAGAGCATGCCAACACAAGACACCCTAAGACAGAGATTTAAAAGGTCAAACAATTTATTAAACTAAAACTAGTTTTACATAAATGCACGGGCCTAAGAACCGAAGTCCAAAGACCTTGTATTGATGCGGTTACAAAGCTTTTATAGGCACATTACCTTATATGGTTAAGTAGGAACAAGTATACTTGCCTAATCTGTTTATAAGTTGTTGCAGGGCAGAACACTTGCTCTGAGGACTTTTAGACATGAACGTACCACTTGCAGTTATGGCTGCTACGTGACATAACAGCCACAGTCAAAGCCAGAGTGCAAGAGGGACAGAGTTTCATTTCCCTGCGATAATCCTGCAGACCATCAAGGTCTACCAGAACTCTTCAGAACCAGGTCAGGACAACCCAGGACCTAATGGACATGAACTGCCTTTAAAGTATTCTTGTATCTTTTTTTCCCCACGAGCAAAGTTACCTGCCCTACAATTACTGTTAATAAAGAAACCTTCAGGTTTAAGAAAACTGGGTGTTTTGTTGTTTGCTCCACTACACAACACTGCCCACTATCTCTTTTCAAAAGTCCTAAATTGACCATTGGTTCAACAAGGTTTGGGACTCCTGATTTAGATAATTAGGAAGGGTTGTTTATAATAAAAAAAAAGCAGTTCCATCTCCAACAGCAGCGAATTATCCACCCCACTCTTCCCCACTTGTCCCTACAAAACCCAAACCACAGGACAGCAGGTCCAATGCCAGAAAAAAAAATCTTCAAATCAGTATCTCCCCGAAGCAGGGATTCTTTTTTTTTTTTTTTGAAAAATTTTTATTGGGTTAGAATCCATTATTTCCACATTTACATTCAATTTTCCCCAATTTTTTCATCTCTAACCCCCTCTCTTTCCCCCCCCCTTTTTATTGACTTCCAACAGCTTTCCAACCCTTTGTCCCCTTTCCCTTACTTTTATTAGCTTCCTCTATCTAAAACAAATATATATTCTCCATTATTCTAAGCAGTACATCCTTAACTATTTTTAACATTATATGCCCAAACTGTAAGCCTTTGTTTCCATCTTAGATAAACAATTTATCCCAATTTTTCAATTTCAGGTATTTCTATATATCATAAACCATATAGATCATACATTCGTTTATATCAAACAATTTGACTTATTCTCTATATATATTACTCATTCTATCTTTTTATAATAGTTCTATATATCTCTCCTCACGTAGTCAATCAATTTGACCCATCTATATCTTCAGACATTCAGTTTGGTACAAAACTTGTCAGAAAAAAAAGAAAATATTGTTAGTTAATCGCTCCTTATATTTAGTCCTTATAATTAATTATTTTCTCTATGTTCTGTTTGTTAACCTATATATATCTATATATATGTCAATCTATTAATCTGACTGCTTATTAATTCACATTTATCTCTTCTCCCCCCGGTAAAGTCTCCCCCCTCTACTTCAATACTTCAGTAGTTCTCAAACTGCCACAGTTTTCCTCCCACCTCCCATTTCTTCTCCAGGTATTGTTTCAGCTTCTCCCAGTCTGTGTTGAACTGCCCTGAGTCCAGATCTCTCAATTTTCTTGTCATCTTGTCCATTTCAGCCATATACAGCAATTTGTAAGTCCAATCTTCAATAGTTGGCACTTCTTGTACTTTCCATTTTTGCGCATACAAAAGTCTAGCTGCTGCTGTCATATAAAATATCAACGTCCTGTGTTGGGCTGGAATTCCCTCCATTCCCAAGTTCAGTAGCAGGAGTTCTGGGTTCTTATTAATTTGAAATTGTAAAATTTCACTCATTTCTCTTATTATTTCCCCCCAGTACTGCCTGGCTACCTCACACGACCACCACATATGATAGAGGGAGCCCTCATGCTTCTTACATTTCCAGCATTTATTAGAAGTATTCAAATTCCCTAGCGCAATCTTCTTTGGTGTCATGTACCAACGATAGATCATTTTATGAATGTTCTCTTTGATATTAATACATGTCGTTGTCTTCATTGTAGTTTTCCACAAGTATTCCCATGCCTCCATTGTTATTTCTTTATTAAAGTTTATAGCCCATTTCACCATTTGTGTTTTAACTATCTCATCCTCGGTATACCACTTCAACAGTACTTGGTATACCTTGGATATTCTTTTCTTATCTTCTTTAAGAAGGGTCTGCTCTAGTTCCGAATTCTCTATTCGTATACCTCCCTTTACAGAGTCCGAATTATATAAGTCTCTGATCTGTCTATACTGGAACCAATCGTAGTTAGGTGATAGTTCCTCTTGTGTCTTTATTCTAAGTTTGGATGCTTCAGTTTTAGTTATTTCTTTATACGTTAAACATTGTTGTTCATTATCAACAGCTCTCGGGTCTATCACCTCATATGGAACCACCCACAAAGGGGTTCCTTCTTGTAGATAAATTCTGTACTTCTTCCAGATTATGTATAGACTTCTCCGAACAAAGTGATGCAGGAACATCGAGTTGACCTTTACTTTGTCATGCCATAAATATGCGTGCCATCCAAATATTTTTTTATATCCCTCTAGGGCTAATAGTTTCTTGTTCTTTAATGTCATCCATTCTTTCAACCAAACTAGGCAGATTGCATCATGATAAAGTCTCAGATTGGGCAGTTGCATTCCGCCTCTTTCCTTTGCATCTTGTAAAACTTTCACTTTCACTCGAGGCTTCTTGCCTGCCCAAACAAAATCTAATATTTTCCTCTGCCATTTTTCAAATTGTTTGGAGTCTCTGATGATTGGTATTGTCTGTAGCAAAAACATTACTCTTGGTAACACATTCATCTTAACTGCTGCAATCCTACCCAACCATGACAAATTCAATCTATTCCATTTAATCAAGTCTCTCTCTATCTGAGTCCATAGTTTTTCATAATTGTTTTTGAATAGATCTATGTTCTTTGCAGTTAATTCGACTCCCAAATATTTCACTTTACTTGTTACTTCACAATCCGTTGTTTCCATTAACAATTGTTGTTTCTGCTTAGTCATATTTTTGCATAATATCTTTGACTTCTTTTTGTTAATGAAGAAACCTGCCAAGTCTCCAAACTCCTTGATCTTATCTATCACTCTTGGCATGTTCTCCAATGGGTCCTCTACAATTAACATTATGTCATCCGCAAATGCTCTGACCTTGTATGAATAGTCCTTTATTTTTATTCCACGAATTTCATCATCTTGACGTATTTGTATCATCAGAATCTCCAATACTAAAATGAACAACAATGGAGATAACGGGCAACCTTGTCTTGTTCCTTTACTTATCGTCAATTTCTTGGTCAATTCATCATTCACCACAATTGCTGCAGTCTGGTCTCTATAAATTTCCTTAATTGCTCTGATGAATCTTTCTCCCAATTGTAGCTTTTCCATAGTGGCAAACATAAAGTCCCAGTTTAAATTGTCAAACGCTTTTTCAGCGTCAACAAAGAAGAAACCAACCTCTTTGTCACAACGCTTGTCATAATATTCAATAGCATTGATCACTGTCCTTAAGTTGTCTCTTATTTGTCTGTCTGGCAAAAAGCCTGCTTGTTCCTCCTCTATGACTTCCGAGAGCCACCCCTTCAATCTCTCCGCCAATATCTTCGCAAAAATTTTGTAGTCATTGTTAAGTAGCGATATAGGTCTATAATTTTTCACATTAGTCAGGTCTTGGCCCTCTTTTGGGATCAATGATATATTCGCTTCACTCCAAGTTTCTGGAATCCTTTGATCCCTTAAAACCCCATTCATCACCTCTTTTAGGAATGGTGCCAGTTCATTAGCCATTGTCTTATAGAATTTAGCCGTAAGTCCATCTGGCCCTGGCGCCTTTCCTAGATTTGCAGATTGTATTGCCTTACTTATTTCCTCGTCAGTTACTTCACTATTCAACTTATTTCTCCAAGCTTCCGAGATTTCTGGAAGTTTGGTTTTCTCCAAATATGACGCTATTGATTCTTTGTTTACTTCTTTTTTATTATACAGCTTAGCGTAAAATTTATAAAAGGCTCTACTAATGGTAGCCTGCTCCAAATACGTTTTGTTATCTTCGCAAATTTTATTTATTATCTTCTTTTCCCTTTTCTTCTTCAATTGCCATGCCAGGTACTTCCCAGGTTTATTAGCACCCTCAAACGCTTTTTGATTCAGTCTTTTGAGATTCCACTCCAATTCTTTATTGCTCATTGCTGTTAGCTGTTCTTGAAGTATTTTAATTTCCTGGTATACCTTCTTTTTCCCTGGTCTCTTTTTTAGCTGTGTTTCTTTGGCTTTTATTTTCTCCTCAATCTCTTGTCTTTTCTCCTCTTTCTTCTTTCTTGCTCTACCATTTAAGTCCATTAGTATGCCCCTTACAACCGCCTTGTAAGCATCCCAAACTTTATTGGTTGGTACTTCTTTATTCACGTTGTATTGTATAAAAAACTTTGTCTCTCTTCTCAGTATTTCCATATTCTCTCTTTCCTGTAACAAGTCCTCATTTATTCTCCATGCTTTCCTTTTTCTCTTTTTTCCAAATTTCCACATAATTGGGTTGTGATCTGAGCCTACCATAGGCATTATTTCTACCTCCTTAGTCCATAATGCTAAGTCTTTTGAGGCCCAGATCATATCAATTCTTGATAATGTAGAATGCCTTGCAGAATAAAAAGTAAACTGTCTGCTTTTAGGATATTCTCTCCTCCATACATCTTCAAGAGTCTCTTGTTGAATCAACTCAAAAAAAAGCTTTGGTAATAGTCCTCTTTTCTTTTGTGCCGTTGTAGTCTTTTTGTCTAGTTCCAAGTCTGTCACTCCATTGAAGTCTCCAGCAAGAATTATCTGGTCGTATGCAAGATCGTCTAAATGCTTCCTTAAATCCTCAAAGAAGCTTTCTTTTGCACCGTTAGGTGCATAAAGTCCGACTACCAACACTCTCTTTAAATTCCAAATACATTCCACTGCTACAAATCTAGCTTCCACATCTCTCATAACAAATTTTGGCTGTAGCTCCTCTTTTATGTACAACACCACTCCTCTTTTTTTCTTGTTGGAGGCCGCTACATATTCTTTGCCCAATTTTCCAGATTTTAAATATTTTACATCCTGCTTTCTGATATGGGTCTCTTGCAAACAAACAATGTCACATTTTTGTTTTAGTAGCCAGTGAAAAGTATTTTTCCTCTTATTCGGTGAGTTTAGTCCATTTACATTCCAAGATAATACTTTACACTCCATACTCATGATCTTGTTGGTAAGTCTTTTTCATTGTCCTTAATAAATCGCTCCATCTCTCGCTCAGATCTGATGCGTTTTTTGGCCCCTCCAAACTCAAAGGACACTCCTTCCGGTAACTCCCATCTGTACCTGATTTTCATGTCCTTCAAAATCTGAATTAGCACTTTATATTTTTTCCGGTCCAGTAACACTGATCTGGGCAGTTCCTTCATTATAATAATCGTCTTGCCATCAATCTCCAATGGATCTTGAAACTGTTTTGTCACAATCCTCTCTTTCATATTTCGTGTTGTAAACTGCACAATCACATCTCTTGGTAGTTTCCTCTGGGTTGCTATTCTCGAATTCACACGATATGCCACATCTAGGATAGCCACAACTTCCTCCTCCTCCTTCCCCAGGTACTCAGCCAACACCTCAGTCATCTGTTCTTGCGCTGACTTTCCTTCCACTTCTGGCAAGCCACGAAAACGTAGCTGCTTCTCCATATGTTTAGTTTCTGCAACTGACATTCTCCCCTTCACCAATCTCATCTCTGTTTGTTGCGTGTCTGCTAAATTCTCCATCGCGTCTTCTACTGTTTTAACTCTCTGCTGCGTTCCTTGTAATTCACTTCGTATTGTTTCCATACCTTTTTTCACTTCTGACAGCTCCGATTTTACTGTCTGTGTAACCTCTTTAACCTCTTTTATCAGCTCCAATTTCGTGTCCTTAAGTTCTTTAATCATATCTAAAAGTTTTTTGTCCAGGTTTTTATCCAGGTTTTCTATTGCCGATTGCCACTCTTTTTTTGACATCGTGGGGCTTGCTTTAGCTCGCTCCCACGAATCCGCTCTCTTCCTTAACTCCGTGGCGTAAAATTTAACGTTTTTCTATTTTAAATGTCCCGGTCTTCTTATAGAAATTAAGTTTTAAAGAGTCCAAAATGTCGGGCGTCTTTTCTCTATGGTTTCTCTATGATTTTGTAATCCAAGATGGCCTACTTCCTCTTCCGCTGAAGCCGCGACCCTTCCCCTTTCAAAAATGGCGATTCCCTACTTCCTGCCCTCCAGCAAGGGCCGCTTCTCTCCAGCCACTCTATTGTTATTACGCACTTCCTGTCTCCCGTCTTCCCACAGCAGATCTCGCGATGGTGTCTTTTTCTCACAGCTCCAAAGCCACAGGTATTCAAAACAATAGTCCCATTTCTTTAATAACTTCTTTAAACTTAGTCTCTTTTTAAATTCGATTCCTGCCGAGTCTTCCCCTCCTTTTCACTAGTCTGTTGCAGTTTAAAAATCTACTTTTTTTCCTCTCTGTTTATATCAATCTGTCCCGTCTCAGAAGATAATGATCTTTACCTTCTCTTCACTTTTCTCGGGTTGTAATCGCTGTTTCGATTTTAAGTTCTCCTCTCAGCTTCTTCCCCCAATCGATGCTTGGGTATGTAGGTCTTATGCCAGCCGAATTGGCCCCAAAACTGCCGCAGAGATTATAGCCGACCCGTCGCAAGGTGGGACCTCAAGGATCGGGGGGAGACTCGCTGTGTAGAGCCCCCCCTCGTCCGAGATCTAGCTCACCCTAGGGTCTTGAGCGTTCTTTGCCTGCTCCCCGCCTGAGAGCAGTCGGCCGCGGGCTATTTTCACCCCGCCGGCCGGTTAAAACGGCAGTCCGGTCAGCTCCGCAAGTGGAGCTGCGTTAGACCTCCATGGATCCCAAACAGGAAGTCCCCCCGAAGCAGGGATTCTGACGTGCCATGGTGCCCACTGCCACCTTTCTTGGAACCCACCAAGTATTTTTAGAAAGTGGACGGGGCCAGGAGAGGGTCTTGTGCAGCAGGGCTCCTGATATGCCACCGAGGATCTGACTGGCTATGCAGATTAAAATAATATTTCAGTGGCAGCTGCCACCACAATGTTTCTCCTCTCTCACCCCTCTTTCCGTGAGTATTTTTATTTACCATTTTTATCCACTGCACTTGAGATTCCTATGTGTATGTCACTCTGCCTCCTATGGCGGCCATTTTGTGGTTGCGTTCAGTGCTGTCAGTGTTGCATGCATCTTCTGAGTCTAAAATGGGCTGTCCCTGAGCATGTGCCATTCCAGGAGGCTTCTGAGGCTATATCCTAGCCTTAGTTCACAAGATTCAAGCCCCAGAGCCCTTTGCTCTCACCAGTGTATGCAAGGTCCTCCATTCTCAAGGTGCTCCCAACTAGCGTCGCCGTCTTCTTTCTGCCAGAAAGAGCACCTCACTCATTATCCATCAGGCCCCCCTCTATGTATCCTGTGCAGCCTTTCCCAGACCTCTGTATAGCCACAGTTTTTGCATGCAGAGTTAACCCTTATCTAACCTATCTTGCATGTTCCTCACTAGTTGATTATAGCAGTTCTTCTGGAAGGCATATAATAGTCACTACCAAGAATTTAAGATCTTTTTCCTGCAATTCTTCACTTAGAAAGTGTGTTGACTTTGGCCTGATTAGAGCTACATACACATCCAGTTACCTAATGTTGTTGCTTAGCTGACTCAGGTTCCCTGTATACACATGGGATGGGTGGACAGAATATACATTTTGTGCAGTGGGAAGATGACAGTGCCAACAGGAGAGGACAATCGCTGTTCCAAATGCTCTTGAGTTGAAACATTTTATGATTATTTTGTAGGCAGATATTGTACAGGCACATATTGTACAACTGCTTTAAATCTCACAAATAAATGCAAGCGTCATGAAGCACAATTCAGCATAGTACTTCTCTATATGTGCACAGAATAGTTCTGAAATCCATCTGAAGTTATTTTATTTCATAAGGGTTACTGATCTGATAAGAATTATTAATCATGCATGGGCACACTACACATAAGAAATGGGATTAAACATTTGGAATTTTCCAGACTGCAAAATACGAATCAGACTGTTTTTTAAAAAAGGACAATGATTTGCCTATCAGAAAAATAAAGTCCAGCGGCAGTGAAAAACACGAACATTTATTTCAGTATGAGCTTTCATGAGTCACAGCCCACTTTGTCAGGCAGGTATATGAAGTAAAATCCAGAATGACAGTTCTTATGTGGACGCGGGGGGTGGAGGGAGAAGTCAAGATCTGGTGATGAGGAATTTATAACCTTATTGTGAGTGTTGTTGCAGACTCTAAGGCAAGAATGAGTGGCCTCATTTTGTCATTAAAATTTGCATTTTTAAAGAAGTTTATAAATTACTGCTTGTGAAGTCAGTCACAGTGCATTCCTAGCGAAACAAACACACGCATACACAACAGTATTGCCAAAGACCAGTCACAAAAAAATTAACACAATTCATCCAAATCTTTCCTTTTGAGCCGTTAGAAACAAGGCACACTACAGTTCCCAAGCTTTACAGACTGACGAATTAATCCCTTTTGTGATTTCCAGTGCCAAAAATAGGCATAACTATTGAAATGGACAAAATGAGCATAGGTGTGGATTCAGAGCTGAGAATCTGTTAACCACAGCAGAACAGTTTAAAAATTCTTTGTGAGCTAAGAAGCTAATTTCTTCACTTATCAGCAGCCAAGTTTTTAAAGTGACTTTGGGACACTAAAATGAAAATCTGTGTATCGCCTGGATTGTGGTATAGAAAACCATGGACACAGCCACAAGCATGTGGTGTTCTTTGGTTGATAAAAGCCCCAATGGTGCTCAAAGCACTGGGTCACGGCACCAGGCTTCAGAATCCATCTAGATTCCCAAAATGGTGCCCAGCAATGGGCTTCTGGGTGCGCCATTCCCTCTTCCCCAGATTATCTCTTCCCTGAAGCAAAGAGCAAATCCTGACTTTCCTTTACCTCACTGGAGCAGAAGGTGCCAAGGAGACATTTTCTTTGTGTGTGTAGGGAGCACCCATTCAGAAACAGCCACCTACGCCATAGAAAGATGCTTGGATTGGAACTTTCCGTTGCTCTGTGACTGGCCCCAGCTAGGGATCCCATTCCCTAGGTGGGAACAGGGTATTCCCCACTTCCCAGAATTTTCCCCCTGCCACCACTTACCTCGCTGGTGGGGGAAGAGACACGGGGAATGGGCCCAGGAGCACCGCAGCATGCTTCCATGCGCTGCGGAGCACTTCCTTGTTGTGCTGAGAATGACGTCATTCCCCTCGCAATAGGAAGTGGGGGCCCTTGCGTGGGGCTGATTTGATAAAAATCAGCCCCATGTGGGGGCCTTCACTTCCTTGTCACGGCAGGAATGACATCATTCCTGGAGCAACAAGGAAGTGCTCCACAACATGTGTGCGCAAAGCATGGATAAGTACTCCTGTGCTGAGAATTCAAGAGCATGCCAACACAAGACACCCTAAGACAGAGATTTAAAAGGTCAAACAATTTATTAAACTAAAACTAGTTTTACATAAATGCACGGGCCTAAGAACCGAAGTCCAAAGACCTTGTATTGATGCGGTTACAAAGCTTTTATAGGCACATTACCTTATATGGTTAAGTAGGAACAAGTATACTTGCCTAATCTGTTTATAAGTTGTTGCAGGGCAGAACACTTGCTCTGAGGACTTTTAGACATGAACGTACCACTTGCAGTTATGGCTGCTACGTGACATAACAGCCACAGTCAAAGCCAGAGTGCAAGAGGGACAGAGTTTCATTTCCCTGCGATAATCCTGCAGACCATCAAGGTCTACCAGAACTCTTCAGAACCAGGTCAGGACAACCCAGGACCTAATGGACATGAACTGCCTTTAAAGTATTCTTGTATCTTTTTTTCCCCACGAGCAAAGTTACCTGCCCTACAATTACTGTTAATAAAGAAACCTTCAGGTTTAAGAAAACTGGGTGTTTTGTTGTTTGCTCCACTACACAACACTGCCCACTATCTCTTTTCAAAAGTCCTAAATTGACCATTGGTTCAACAAGGTTTGGGACTCCTGATTTAGATAATTAGGAAGGGTTGTTTATAATAAAAAAAAAGCAGTTCCATCTCCAACAGCAGCGAATTATCCACCCCACTCTTCCCCACTTGTCCCTACAAAACCCAAACCACAGGACAGCAGGTCCAATGCCAGAAAAAAAAATCTTCAAATCAGTATCTCCCCGAAGCAGGGATTCTGACGTGCCATGGTGCCCACTGCCACCTTTCTTGGAACCCACCAAGTATTTTTAGAAAGTGGACGGGGCCAGGAGAGGGTCTTGTGCAGCAGGGCTCCTGATATGCCACCGAGGATCTGACTGGCTATGCAGATTAAAATAATATTTCAGTGGCAGCTGCCACCACAATGTTTCTCCTCTCTCACCCCTCTTTCCGTGAGTATTTTTATTTACCATTTTTATCCACTGCACTTGAGATTCCTATGTGTATGTCACTCTGCCTCCTATGGCGGCCATTTTGTGGTTGCGTTCACCACCTGTCTCAGAATCCCAAAGGTGCCCACAGGCTTAATAAGGTCAGGTACATCTGCCTTTGGGGAAGCATGAAACACCAATGGAAATGCTATTGTGCTGTGTCAAATGAGAGTCACTGGCACTGAATGGTTAAAAAATAAGTTTGCTCTATGGCTTTAGATGGCAGGTGGCTAACAGTTTCACAAAATATACACGTACTAGCCAAGGTGAGGTTTGAGACCAATGCTGTTTTATAGGTTGCAGAATATCAAAACTTAAAACACATAAAACTGCCTTCACATGAGTCAGACCTCGCTCACCTACTACCCAGTCCTTTTTACTGGAGATGCCAGGGACTGAACCTTCTGCATGCAAAACAATGCTCTACTGCTAATTCGCACCCCAACCCTGGGTCGGAATGTGGACAGCAAAGCAAAGAGAAATCTAAGGGGCAGCTGCAGCTGGCGGGGGTGGATGGGGGTGGGAAGCTCTCCAAAGGGTGAACTTTTGAGAGAAATGCTTTACTTAGCCCTGTGCCAGGGAGTTTGTATACTCTTGCATGATCAAATTTACCTGTAAATATGTATTTCAAAATAATATTAAAAACATTTGATTTATATATACCCTTCGGGACAACTTAACACCCACTCAGAGCGGTTTACAAAGTGTGTTACTATTATCTTCAAGACAATCACCTTGTGAGATGGGTGGGGCTGAGAGGGCTCTAAGAGAGCTGTGACTGGCCCAAGTCACCCAGATAGCTTCAAGCAGAGGAGTGGGGAATCAAACCCAGCTCTCCAGATTAGAGTCCTGCCGCTCTTAACCACTGAACCAAACTGATTCACATCAGGCTCTCACAATCTCTCATCACAACAACACTAAGCCTGTGGAAGGTTGTCCTCTGAAATTTCCACCACTTGGGGAAGCAGGGAATCCAAAAGAATACCATGTGACACACTACAGGGAAGAGGAGAAGGGCAGAGTGGATACTTAACAGCTCCTCCAAATGCTTGGCCCATATGATCTAGAGGAAAACTGCTTTGAGCCCAAGGGTGGCAATTGTACAGTCTATTCAATGAGAATTTCACAACCTCGCATATAGCAGAGGAAAATTGCTTCAGGCCCAAGGGGGGCAATTGTACAGTTTATTAGATGAGAATTTTACAACCTTGCATATTTGCAGTGAAATTCTGGATAACAAAATGTGACTAGACTTCAGGAATGCCTGTATTAAAATTTAAAGATTCCAGGTGGGGCATTTATGGCACAAATGGTTCAGGGATGTTAAAGTGTTCGGGGGCAGAATTCTTGAGCATTTTCAGAATGGTTCCTTGTATGTTTTGGTTTTGCTGATTATGACTAATTCACGGCAATAAAAGCATCACATAGGGATCATTGCTAGAATTACATTTCCATTAAGATCTGAACCGTGGAATTTTATAAAAGGCCCTCTGGCAAATTAAGCTAATGACTAAGCTTTTAATTTCTCAGAGCTCCCCAAAAGCTGAACTCAATCTGTGCTTTCTCAGAAACATCCCTTTGCTAAAATTATTGTTTTCTGAGCACTGCATTTTCTTCTCCTTCAATTGTTTCTCAGCCAATTCCCACAGTTCTGCAGTCTCACTCCCACACTGTATCTAAATTACTGCTCTCTTTTTATTATGACTCACAATAGAGAATATATTTTAAAAATATGTATTTTCCCTCCAGTGCCTCAGGTGGGGTGAGCCACCTTACGCTGCCACCACTCTGGGATTTAGGGTCCCTTGGGAAGGCCCAGAGGACCCTCCCAACCCTTCTGACCTCCGTAGCTTGGCCAATAAACAGGCGTGAGGACCCAGCAGAGTAACAACAAACAAAATAGTTTATTTACAAGGAGGTCAGTTAATATTAAACAAGCAAGCAAGGTGCCTTAGCAACAATAGAGGGGTGAAAGCAAAATAAACAAAAGGCCCTAGCGCGACTGAACTCCCTGTCCCTCTGTCTGCCAGGCCTGTCTTCTCACCCTACCTGGATGAAGGCCTCTCTCCCTAGCAGAAGCCTCCCCTGGCCTGCTGCTCCCTGGAAGAACACAGGCATTTTTCCTCCCAGACTTATATGGCACTAGCCCCCGGTGTTCTGATTGGCCAAAAAGGGCGCCAAAATGGCCCAGGGGCTTCTGGGAATTGAATGCAGGCCTACTCCACTGCTAACAGGCTTCTGAGGCCTTGCTAGGCCTTCCTGGCACAGCCAGATCATGATCCCCCCCCCCACCAGACCAAGTCATGGGGTCCAGCCATCCAGAACCCCATTGATGCGGTTTGCAACCAGGGATCCGGGCTGTGCTCCACCAGCTCTGGGATAAGATGACAAGGAATAACTTCCTGAGAATGATAGGGCTTCAAGGAGTTTGCATGATAAACCCGAGGAGGAAATTCTGTGTCTGGTGACTGGACTACATACTTCACCTCCCAAATGCGGTCCTTGATCTGGCAAGGCCCCACCCAGGAAGCGTCCATTTTATTGCTCTTTATAGGCTTCAGCACCATAACTAAGTCTTGGTAAACCCGCTCCCTGGCCTTTTTATCATACCAGGTTTTCTGTTTACCTTGGGTTTCTTGCAGCTGCTTATGGGCTAGTGTTAAAGCTTCCTTTAGTTAGTTCTGAAGCTTGTCCACAAAGTCCAAAACATTAGTCTCTGGGGAAGGTAGGGCCCTCCCAGTGGTGTTTCACCAATTCCAAAGGTCCACAGACTTCCCTTCCATAGACCAGTTCAAACAGGGAGAATCCCAAGCTGGAGTGTGGAACTGCCCGGTAGGCAAAAAGGAGCTGAAGCAAAGCCAAGTCCCAGTTGTTGGAATGCACGGTTACAAACTTCTTAATCATCTCCCGGAGGGTCCCATTGAACCTTTCCACCAACCCATTTGATTGGTGATGATAGGGGAGAGTCACCAAGTGCTGAACCCCATGGCTGTGCCACAGCTGCTCCATCACCCCCAACCCACCCTTGCAAATATATCTGCCAAGGCTTGGCAAATAGCGTTGGCATCGATACGGCTAACAGCCACAGCTTCTGGCCAGCGAGTTGCAAAGTCTACAATAGTCAATATATATTGTTTCCCCCTCGGGGTTTTACTCAGCAAGGGCCGCACCACATCAACAGCCAGTCTCTCAAAAGGGGTGCCAATCACAGGTAGAGGCTGAAGTGGGGCTTTACCCTTATCCAGGGCCCTAATGTCAGACTCTGGATGAAAGGCTACAGCAGACAGATCCCTGGTTCATGGTAACAAGACACTGGTTCTTGGTTAAATAACTTTTATTCAGAAATCAGTTCTTTCCATAATCAGATCCAAAGGTCTACCTAACAGCAAGGTAAGCCCCTAGGCAGTTCTAGTAGAAAGTTGACCAGAATGACTACATAGGAAAATTACATCCCTCTTTTACCCTCCGTTCCATCCCCCCTCCCAGTTTCCAAACAACTTGGAGCTGTTTTGATCTGTGTGGGAACAGTATGTATATTTGGGTTCTCAAGCTACAGAGAACAGACATGGCACAAGCAGGAAAAGCTTCAAACTGGTAAACATCCGGCCACCTGGGAATGGGTGAGAATTTATTGGAATGTTAGCAGTAAGAATACTTCCAGGCATACAAAATGGAGTTACCCCTGACAGAATAAAGCATACACTTGACAGCAGAACCATTGGCATGAATGAATGGGTGCAGTCAGACATGACACCTCCCCACAGTCTGGCATACCTCGCAGGACTGGACAAACCTGGCAATGTCCTTGCCCATCCCCTCCCAATAAAACTGCTGTCTCAGCCAGTCTTTGGTTCTTTTTACCCCCGAATGGCTGCCAGGGTGATCATGGGCGAGGCTCATGAGTCGGAGGCAATGTTGGACCGGTACCACCAACTGACGATGCAGCTTGCAGCCACTCTGGTCACCTGGTCAAAAGGACTCACGGTACAGCAGGCCTCTGTCCATCACGAACCGGGATCGGGTGACTGCACTGAGGGGAAGGTCCCTCCTTGCCTGTTCACAGGCTTCCTCGAGACTTGTGTCTTCCTCTTGCTCCTTCTGGAAAGCAGCTGAGGGCACTGGAGGGGGCTCTACCTCTTTAGGTGTTGCCACAACATCTGGAGGAGTCACTGGTGCAGATTCAGCTGGCTGCAGCTTCTTAGTTTGGCTGCAGGTTAACACCCCTACGTAGTTTCCGGCACATCTGCCAAGTTCCTCTGGAACGTCTGCAAAGTCTTTCAGAAACTGCGTGTACACATCTCCCTCTTGGTTGGCCTCAGGTTTTGCAGACTGTAGCTCGTGTTCTTTTGGTTCCTGGAGCACATGCTCTGCTAAATCTTCTCCCACAAACATGGCCACTGGGGTATAATCGTGCACAGCAACTTTCCAAAGTCCATTCCAACCTTCATAGGTAATCAGTACCTGGGTGACGGGCAGCACAATACCTTCTGCTTCATGCAAGCGCCTTACCCTCCTTTCCTCTCCCGGGAGGAGGTACTTGACAGCGATAAGAGAGCGATGGACGGTAGTCAGGAGAGAAGCAGTATCTCGCCAAGCAGCAACTTCATAGCCATCCACTATGACCTTCTTCTGGTGGTGCTGGGGAATATACTCTGGATCAAATGCAGGCGAAGCAATCTGAGGCCTCTCTGGGATCATGTGCTGCATGTCAGTCCTGGCCTTGGGTCACTTATTCCAAAAGTGGCCCAACTGATTGCACGTAAAGCACCGTGGCACCTTCTTCTCCACCACGGGCGACTTCCCACCCGCACTTGTGAAAACAGGTTGCTGCTGCTGGGATGGCTGTCGTTTTCTTCTGGCTGCTTTCTGGACTGGGGTGGGGATTTAGGAGACTCCCTCTTATGCCAGTCCCAATGAATGCTGTACCTCTGTAAGCCTCAGCCAGTCACTCCGCCCACTGGCCTGCTTCTTGAAGGGTAGAAGGACTCTTGTCCACAAGCGGGCACCGAATGTGCTCAGGAAGAGGATTCAGGAACTGGTCAATGCACATCAGGGCCTTGACCTCAGCCAGGGTCTCGGCTTCTGCAACTTCCACCCACAAGTCAAAGGCTTTTCCTAGTCACTGTATTAACTGTGGGTAGGACTCTTTACCTTCAAGACTGATCTCTCTGCTGAAGCACTTTCGGGCCCCTTCCTTGGTGAATCCCACTCTCTCTCTCTCTCACTCTTTGCTTGAACAGCTTGTCATCTGTTCTCTCTTCGCCTTCCATCTGGCCGGACACTGAAGCCAGAACACCACTCAAGTGCAGTCTCAGCTTTTCCATGTACTGCTCTGGGGGGACCTTGCAGTCAATGCAGACTTGTTCAAAATTCTGCAGGAAGGCCTCGATGTCCTCTCCTTCCTTGTACAAGGGGTACTTCTGACGGTCCTCTTTCACCGTGGCATCTGGAGGAGGAGGAACCTTTGCGAGCTTAGCCATCCCAAGCTCATGCCTCATTCTCTCTGTTTCCAGCTTCACTTGCTCTTTTTCTAGCTCCAAGCGAGCTTGGTTCTCTTTCCCTTTCTCTAGCTCAAGGTCTGCTTGCTTAAGTTGTAGCTGAAGAGGCAAGACCTCTTCACTTGGGGGCTCCGTTGTTCTGGCTGTCTCTTCCTTCTCAGACATGCGCCCAGCAGCCCTTGTTTGGGTCTTGCTTCTAGGAACAGGCGCATCCTCTGATTTTGTCTTCCCAGTTCAGAGGAGCATGCACTACATATTCCAGCCTCACTATATGGTTGACCCGACAGCTAAAACATAAACAAAAACCCCTTTCACCGCACCTTTATCAGACCTTTACTTGGTCTTGCAAGCACCTTCAGCAAATGCGGCTTCCTTAAGCCAAAAGGAAAAAAAAAGGTGTTTTTTTTCCTTTAAAGCCAAATGTCACTTTGCCTTATCAGGGTCCAAAATTAGTCCATCCCACCGCTACAGCCACCATGTCATGCCTCAGGTGGGGTGTGCCACCTTACGCTGCCACCCCTCTGGGATTTAGGGTCCCTTGAGAAGGCCCAGAGGACCCTCCCAACCCGTCTGACCTCCGTAGCTTGGCCAATAAACAGGCGTGAGGACCCAGCAGAGTAACAACAAACAAAAGGGTTTATTTACAAGGAGGTCAGTTAATATCAAGCAAGCAAGCAAACAAGGTGCCTTAGCAACAATCAATGGGTGAAAGCAAAATAAACAGAAGGCCCTAGTGCAACTGAACTCCCTGTCCCTCTGCCTGCCAGGCCTGCCTTCTCACCCTACCTGGATGAGGGCCTCTCCCCCTAGCAGAAGCCTCCTCTGGCCTGCTGCTCCCTGGGAGGAGGAATACAGGTGTTTTTCCTCCCAGACTTATACAGCACTAGCCACCTGTGTTGTGATTGGCCAAAAAGAGCGCCAAAATGGCCCAGGGGCTCCTGGGAAGTGTAGGCAGGCCTACTCCCACTGCTAACCGGCTTCTGAGGCCTTGCTAGGCCTTCCTGGCACAGCCAGATCATGACAGCATCATGAAAAAAATGTCCCATAATTTTTCATTGGAATAATTAGCATACCTCTGTTTTTATCAGCCCCAATACCCCTTTTTATCATCCTGTCCTGTGTTGACAACTGTTCAGTTAAGGGCCAAACGACCTGAAACTTTTTCAATGAGTCTGGTGCAGGGTGAATTCACAGAATAAAATCAGTAGCGTTATTTTTTTTAAAAGGTGACCTCTGTCACTAGTAAGACTTCTAATGAGGGTTCATAGTATTTTGCAAATGATATGGAGTGAATGACTACAGTACTCCTATACAATCACAACACCTGCCACTATGCTTACATCACAGACCTTTAAGTGCCTCATTGTAACTGCAAGAGACAAATCCCACTACCATAGAAACAGTTGTCTGAATCTGATCACAGCAGTTCCCTTTCTTTTTGATACATGTAGATATAAAGACAGGAGTTATAAAAGGGGGCTATGCTATGGCCCTAATCGGAACTGGCAGGCCCTGGGACTGGAGTTTTAAAAACTGTGTAATGTCACATCTCCTTTGACCCAAAGGTTTTGCTAAACAGTAATCAGCCAGAATATCTGTAAAGTTTTAAAGTGCTAGTGCCTGAAACTGACAAAAATGTCTACAAAGTAACCACCATTCAATCCAAAAATATTTTTTGACAGTGCAATTAGAAAGGGTCTACAACAACAATCTATCAAAAATAGTTTTTATGGAACAATATAGGTGAATATGGTCTTGTACAATAACGATGGTAATAATAATAACAACAACGATGATGATGATAATGATAACAACTGTGACGGGAAGCCAGCAATCTGCCCGTTTCATCTCTTCATCCTGACAGTTGTTAAATCAGAATTCCACATATACACATCCAAATAGTCATTCAATTAAACACCTTCAGCAGCTGTCCTCCATTTTAGACGTGTGTCACATACACATCTGAAGGTGTTTAATTAAATGACTATTTGGATGTGTATATGTGGAATTCTGATTTAAAGACTGCCAGGAAGAGAGGGTGAAGAGAGAACTAGAAAAAGAATCAGGGGAGGGATTACCAGAGCAATTGGAAAAAGGGATAAATGGATGTTGGTCTCAAAAGGGGAAGATGTATATCCCACTGGGACTGAGGGGAGAAGTATTAAAAAATTGCCATGATAGTAAGCTAGCAAGCCAGTTTGGCTACCTCAAAACATTGAATCTTACCCAAAGGCAGTTCTGGTGGCCCAAAACGAGGAAGGATGTGTCCCAATATGTGGCCACCTGTCAAGTGTGCCTAATGGGAAAACTGAGAGGGGGAAAACCACCAGGATTGTTACAACCAATGGAGAATCCCCCTCAACCTTGGTCTGTAGTATCAATGGATTTTATCACAGATCTTCCTCCGAATAAAGGAAAGACAGTGATTTGGGTAGTGGTGGACCTGTTCTTTTGCCCCTTGTCCCAAGCTACCCACAGCCAAGAAGCCTGCCACTCTGTTCATGTTGCATGTAGTGAGGCTTCACTCTTTCCCTGACAAAGTAATTTCAGATAGAGGCCCACAGTTTATTGCCAAATTTTGGAAGTAGTTAATGGAGGTGACCGGCATCACCCAAGGGATGTCATTGGGATACCATCCAGAAACGGATGGGCAGACAGAAAGAGTCAATCAGGTGTTGGAACAATTTCTAAGATGCTATATAAACTATCAGCAGGATAATTGTGTCCGGGGTCTGAGGCGCAGCCCCTGGACTTGCCAGGGGGAGGGGACGGGAGATAGCCAGGAGACAGCTGCCCAGCCACCCCAGCAAACACCCTGGGCCAGAACCTACCTACGTAGGAGGGAGGGAAAGAAGCACCCAAGTCTCAGAGGATTAGAAGGGACAGGTGGAGGCCAGCTAGTCCCACCCTCCAGTGGGAGTCTAGGAGGCCAGGCAGGGAGAGTGGGGTCAACCCAGAGGGGGCCAGAACAGAGGGAGAGGGCAAAGGCAGTGGAGATGGCCAGCCAGCAGCTAACCAAACAGAAACCTTACCAGCCAGGGAGGAGAAGCAGCCACAGCAGCTCAGAGCCACACCCCAACCTGCAGCCCATCTAGAAGGCAATAACCTGGCCCAGGGGATGCCAGGAACAATGCAACTCTAGGTAGAGTTGCCTGAGGCACTCTGTAGGAGAAACTTGGCAGCCAGCCAACAAGACACAGGTGGGCTGGCCCAGTGCTTCTAGCCAAACAAGCACAGGTGCAGCTGCCTGGGCCAGCCAGAGCCGTGGTTATAGGGCAGGAGGAGGCCATGTATGACAGGTGGAGCAGGGAAAGGCTGAAAGGAAAATCCACCCACAGGGCAGGGTGGGTTGTGTAGGAGGAGTGGAGTAGGAGTTGTTGGAGGTTGGATGGAGAAAATGAGTGAACAAGGAAAGAGGGCGGCGGGCAGCAGACACAAGGGCAGGGCTAGATTGAGCGGGCTTCCTGGTGGCTTGAGAGGGTGCATGGGTGAGGTATACCTCCCCTCCTTCCACAAAGCGGGACCCTGCATGATCCCTAGTGGTGCCCCGGTGCCAAAGCCAGGTACCCTGGTGCCCAATGCAGCAGCGCCTGGGGGAAAACCTGACAAATTGGACAGAATATTTAGCTTTTGCTGAATACTGTTATAATAACAGCATTCACAGCTCTACAGGAGCATTGCCTTTCAAGATCACCCAAGGGTTTGAGGTCTTCTGTGCCTTGTTTATTAGAGACACTCCTCCAGAGAAAGGAGGAGAGGAGAAAACCAAACCCCACAACTAGTGGAGGGGAATTGTAGAACAGTGGGACCTAATTTCATAATCCTTGAGAAAAACAAAAGAGGACTACAAGGCCCAAGCAGACAGGAAGTGCTTGACTCAATGGGACTTAAAAGTAGGGGGACAAGTATTTGTATCTACAAAGAACTTACGGGGAGAACAGTCTAGTAAAAAATTAGGTTGGAAGTTTGTAGGTCCATTTGAAATAACAGAAGTAATTAATGGAGTAACAGTAAAATTAAAGCTGCCAAAGAATTTAAAGAATGTCCATCCCATTTTCCATTGCAGCCTCCTAAAAAGGGCACCAGATTGAAAGGACCAGTGGCACCCAGACCCAGGGACTCCCCCCCCCCGCCTTTGATGATGAATGGCCAACCTCATCATGAAGTAGAATCTATTTTGGATTCAAAATGCAAACGAGGGAAATTATTATACCTTATTCGGTGGAAACATTTTAATTAAAGTCACCAAGAGTGAGTCACAACGGAAAATGTTAAAGCTCCAAAGTTAGTTAAGGAGTTTCACAAATGATATCCTGATAAACCGAGGGGGAGCTGAAAAGAAGGGGGGGCAGAATGTCCGACAGGGGTTAACCTGTCTGTCATAGAAGGTAGGGAAGTTACATAGTTGCAGTTTAGTTTTCTAGCATGGAAAGGCTGTCAAAGCCAACAGTTCCATTCCATAGGAAAAGGGGAGGGGCAAGGAGTATATAGTCCGCATTGTTACAGTTAAACAGACATTCTCAGCAATTGCCTTATGTTAGTTGGTTGTACTGGAATTCCTGAATAAAACCGTTTACCGTAATCTGTCTCTGCCTGGTCTGATCGGGGCAGATATTTTGAGAAGATCCACTGAACAGAAACTGACAGAATTGTTTTTTCACCGTAGTTTCTTCTGTGCAGTCCCACATGGGAACTGCGCATGCACAGGCCTGTGCATGCACAGTTCCATTGTGTGCCTGTGCAGAAGAACACTTGATGAACAAGTTATATGTAGGTACAACCTTGTTTTCATTATCGTGTCTTATGTGCAGTCCCACAAGAACTGTGCATGTGCAGGCCTGCGCATGCGCAGTCCCCATGTGTGCCCGTGCAGAACACTCAATGAACAACAGTTTCAGGTAGGTGCAACCCTGTTTTCTGTTGTAAAAGCTCTAGATAATATTGCCACTACTTGTTGAGTTACCCATTTTGCCTTATAGGATATTACCAGTTGGGAATCACTAATGGCAGGCAAGGAATTTAGCCTGATGGTGTACCAGTTTCTCACAACACTTTTATCTGCCCTGCTGCAGTCCTTACTAAAAGCATTAGCCCTTAACTGTCAGATTTGCCATTTGTATTGTAAAATATATAAGGCAGAATATAAAAACAATTTAACTAAGAAGAAATCATTAGAAACCACTCTGGTTAATAGTAAAGTGGCTGTTTAACAGTCAAATGTACGGATGGGGGAAAAAAAGCAAAACTAGGCCACTGACAGTTAAGGCAGAGGACACTTAGTACCAACTGAATTCCTTAAGCATGCAAAATAAGTGACTTTGTAAACTAACCACCACTTTGCCCAAATGTCCACGTGAGGACTGAAAATCCTCAAGGAATGTGGAACCTTGAGTGGCAGTTAAGTGTCAACTGAAGAAGGAAAAGGGCAGATCAGTCCACTCCAGTCTTGAGAGCTCTCCTGGAGGGACCCAGCTTGTATAAAACTAAAACATATAAAATGTCTTACTTGCGGCTTCTTTTACAAATATTGGTTTCCTTGAGAAGACAGGTTACCTTCCTTTATATGGTGTATAGTGCATGCTTCCAGCATCCGACACAAGAAACACAATAAATTGACAAATCCTCCATAATCGTGGGAATATCACCAAAAAGGCCCTCTCTCACGCACCCTCCAAACACATTTCCCCTGTTTCCTGGATGGCCCTGGCACAATGCTGTTGTTTCTGATGTAACTGGATGTCATTGCGTGGGGGGGGGGGGGAAGAGCTTGGGTAGGGCTACTTGCTCAGGCTATCAGCGATCAGTGGGCAAAGATTCAAATCACATGGAGTTTGTCGGCCACCAGCAGGCACCTGGCAGCCCTTGGTTCACTGTGTAATCTTACAGTGAAATCCTAGGAAGAGTTACTCTGGTTTAAGCCCATTGATTTCAGTGGGCTTAGACTGAAGTAACTCTGTTTAGGATTTCAGTGAGAAATCAACTTACACTCAGAGCCTTGATTAGCTTTAGAAAAATAATTATTATTGTGCTACTACATATACTACCAAGGAATTACGCAATTCCAGCCACCACCTGAAGGTGAACAACCCTATGGTAACCCTTCTCTGTGGTCATGGCAGCATGACAGAACACTTCTGTGCGGCGTGCTGAGGCAGCAATGTGTTCACACGTCTGTATCCAGCGTTGCGCGTCGACACGCCTGTGCTCCCCCCCCCCCCCCCGCAGCCGCCACAATGCCCGCGTCGCCTCGCACGCCCCACCGAGGCGCCGCCCGTTGCCAAGGAAGCGCCGGCGCGCGGCTGCGGCCTTGCGCCAAGCAGGCCTCGCGGGCCCAAGCGGCGGCGTGAGGCGGAGCCGGGAGGAGCGAGGCGGCCCGGGCGGGGACGGCGCTGGGTCCTCCGTCAGCGGCCGGGGCGGGCCGGAGGCGGGGCTGGAGGGGCGGAGGCGACCTCCGCTCCGCCTGCAGCTTGAAGGGCGAGCCCCTGCCGCCGCCGCCGCCGCCGCCCTCGCCCGCTGACAGGAAGTGGGGCCGCGGCTGGGCGGCGCAGCCTGCAGGGGCCGAGCGGACCGCCGCTGCCTGACGGCCGGAGGAGGCGGCGGAGAAGCGAAGCGAGGTGAGTGCCGACGCCGCCCGGGGGACGCGGAGGGGCTTGCCCGTTCCCTCCTGCCGCTCCCCTCGTTGCTTCCCCGCGTCTGCCTTAGAGAGACCCGCCATCCCTCCCCCCCCTCCCCTTTCAGACGGGGGGGGGGTCCATCTGGGTCGCGGATGCCCCCCGCCCGCCCGCGGCTCTCCGGCAAACCTCCTTTGCTGTATAGCCCTGTGAGTCTCTCTGGACCAGTAGAAAAGAGCAAGAGCCCAGCAGCACCTCCGAGGCTGACCCAGTTGGTGGTCGGGGATGAGATTCCGTGCCTCGCGAAAGCTCCTCTCCTACCACCAGTTGTGTCAGCCTTGGAGGTGCTGCTGGGCTCTTGAAACGACTAGTGATGAAGGTTTAAAGGAGAAAGTGCCAAAGCAGGATTACAGCTGAACATCAAGACGACAAAAGTCATGATGATTACTGAGGAATTGCACAATTTTAGGCTCATCCCCCACCACCAGTTGTGTCAGCCTTGGAGGTACTGCTGGGCTCTTGCTCTTTTCCGGAAAGCTCATCCCCTACTACCAATTGTGTTAGTCTTAGAGGTGCTACCAGACTCTTGCTCTTTCCACTTCTTTGCTTTCTTTGTCTCTTTAGGAGTAGAATACATGTCGTTTGACCCTCACCTACTCGTGTCTACCCTTTTAGATTCCCCTCCCTGCCCACCTATGGCTGCCGCTTCTCTTTCCTGCCTTCCCATCTCAACCCTCTTTCAAGCAAAATACGTTTTCTTCCCCTTTCCCCACTCTTGGGGTTTTAAGACGCCAGGCTTGAGGAGCTTGGATTACGAACCAGGGAACGCCTTTGCCTGTCCTGTGTAGAAAGGCACACACGCAGAACTGGGGTGGTGACATGGGGGTGGGAACGGAGTGGAGTCTCCCCCATCTCACCCTTTCAGTGTTCACACAACTCATAGTTTACTAGTTGCCAAGACTAGAAGTTTATTGCTGAAGAAATTCAATGCTGCTTTGTTGGTTTTCCTTCCTTTTCCCTTCCTGCTAGTAATCGCTGTTCTATCTTTGCTCTGTGCCTGGTTTTGTTGACTCAGACCGTTTTCTTGAGATAACTGCATAACATCAGTGTCTTCATACCCTTGTTCTGCTGGGATTGTTAATGCAGGTTAATATTTTTCTTCTAAAGACAAAACATTCTTTGGAAGGTGTGGCCTGTTTGTCCATTCTAAAGACAAAAGGTGAGCTAAAGTATGCTAAAGAGTGAATGTGTGTTATGTGCCGTCAAGTTGCCGCTGATCTATGGTGACCCTCCTAAGCATCTTATTGTTAACAGACTTGCTCAGATCCTGCAAACTGGAGGGTGTGGCTTCTTTTATTGAGTGAAGTCATCTCGTTTTAGGTCTTCCTCTTTTCCTACTGCCTTCCACTTTTCTTAACGTTATTGACTTTTCCAGAGAGTCTTGTCTTCTCATGATGTGACCAAAGTACAATAGCCTCAATTTTGTCATTTTAGGTTCTAGGGAAAATTCAGGCTTGATGTCATCTAGAACCCACTTAGTGGTCTTTTTTGCCATCCACGGTCCCTGCAAAACTCTCCCTCAGCACCACATTTCAAATGAATCAATTTTCTTCCTGTCTGCTTTCTTCACTGTCCAGCTTTCCCATGTACCTATACTAAGGGAAATACCATAGTTTGGATTATCTTAATCTTGGTTCCCAGAGAGAGATCTTTATCTTTAAAGATCTTCTCTAGCTCCTTCGCAGCTTCTCTTCCAAGTCTCAATCTTCTTCTGATTTCTTGATTGCAGTCTCCCTTTTGGTTGTTGATTGAGCCAAGGAACAGAAAATCTTTAGCAATTTCAATTTCTTCATTGCCAACCTTAAAATTGTGTAATTCCTCAGTAATCATCATTACTTTTGTCGTCTTGATGTTCAGCTGTAATCCTGCTTTGGCACTTTCTCCTTTAAACCTTCATCACTAGTCGTTTCAAGAGCCCAGCAGCACCTCCAAGGCTGACACAACTGGTGGTAGGGGATAAGCCTAAAATTGTGCAATTCCTCAGTAATCATCATGACTTTTGTCTTCTTGATGTTCAGCTGTAATCCTGCTTTGGCACTTTCTCCTTTAAACCTTCATCAGTAGTCGTTTCAAGAGCCCAGCAGCACCTCCAAGGCACACAACTGGTGGAAGGGTCAGACAAACTCCATCGAAAGTGGGGAGTACAATGTCTTTCAAGATCTCTGTCTTCCCAACAAGCATCACTTCAGTCTTGTCTGGGTTCAATTTCAATTTGTTATTTTTCAGCCATTTCATCACGGCGGTCAGGCAGTGATCTAAGATTTCCACTGCATCCTGCGGGGACCTGGATAGCGAGATATAGAGTTGGGTGTCATCTGCATATTGAATGAATGAGCGAATGAGTTCTCCTAAAGGCTTTATGTAGAGGTTGAATAACATGGGAGATAAGATTGCGCCCTGCGGAACCCACAAGATCCCATTCTGGAGATAGCTGATCTCCGACAGCAACCCTTTGAGTTCGTTCCATGAGAAACGATTTAAACCAGTCCAGGGCACATCCTTTGATGCCCACTTCTGTTTCTAAATGCCTCAACAGGATGGCATGGTCATCAAAGTATCAAAGGCTGCAGACAGATCCAATAGAAGCAGTAAGGAGGCATGGCCATTGTTCATATTCAGACGGAGATCATCCACTAATGCTACTAGTGCTGTCTCTGTCCCATGCCCTGGTCTGAAGCCTGATTGGAAAGGGTCCAGAGTGTTAGAATTATCCAAGGAGGTCTGGAGTTGGTCAGCGACTGCTCTCTCAACCACTTTGCCCAGAAAGGGCAGATTAGAGACTGGGTGATAATTGGCCACATTATTTTTGTCTAGGGATGGTTTTTTAAGTAGCGGATGGATAACTACCTGTTTGAGCTGTTGGGGAAAGCTGCCCTGAGTTAATGACTGATTTACAATAGACCTTAGTGGCTCACTTATGTGGTCCTTATTTGAGGTTAACAGCCAGGATGGGCAAGGATCAAGCGCACAAGTAGTGGTTTTCATAGACATCAAGATCTTAAGATCTGTCACTGTGATTGGTTCAAAGCAGTCCAAATATAAGCTGCGTGATGTATTTGGCATTTCTTCTATCTCGCTTGCATTGCAGCTAGCATCTAGATCAGAGCGTATTCGAGTTATTTTATCAGCAAAAAACTTAGCAAAGGCCTCTCAGTTAATTGTTCTTGGGACTGTGAAGGTTCAGATTTAGGGGTTAGGATATCTTAAACAATTGGGATGGTCGTGAACTAGCCAACGCAATAGTTGCCGAAAAATAACGTTTCTTGGCTGCTTTCATTTCCGCTTCATAGGTCCTCCAGTGGGTTCTGTAGCATATTCTATCTGCTTCTGCGTGTGTTTTTCTCCAGCGCCAGTAACGTGGTGTCATCTGCATATCTCAAATTATTAATGTTCCTTCCACCAATTTTCACTCCACCTTCTTTGGAATCTAATCCAACTTTCCTTATGATATGCTCTGCATAGAAGTTGAATTAAATAAAAATGTACTTAACTTCTAGACATGTTCTGTTGGCCTAATATGTGCAGACTGTATAGAATGTATTTTGTTCCGTCTTTTTAAAATTGATGTTTAGCTTTGTCTTACTGGTTTATGCTCCCATTTCTTCATAAGAGTTTTTCTTTTTACTGCATCTTTAGGTTTGCTCCACTCCACTTCTTTGAAATCCTTCTTGCATAAGGATGGACTTCACAGGGCGGTGGTCCCTGGACCCATCCTTTGGACTCTTCTCACAATCATACATTACTTGTATGCGCCCCCTCCCCCTATTGTGCTGTTTCGGCCCTGGAACAGGATTGTGGTGTTCACCAGAAGGCGCTTCGGCCTCCCCCTTCCATATTCCCCACAAAGAAATGCTGTGTGGGGGTGGTTTAAACGTTTTGCAGAAAACAATGAATCCCCATACTTCTTTCTCTAGAGTATTTTTGTTTGGGCTGGCCGAGGGCGGGGGGTCCCACTGTGGTCTAGATCTGGAATGGGAAGAGCTCGCCATGGGGTGAGGAGAGAACATGCTAGCAACATGTGGGTGTGACGCGGTGTTCAAACTGCATCTTGAGTTTCTCGGCATCTCGTACCCTGTGATCTGCCGTGTGAAAATTAGCCTGAAGGTGTTGCTTTGGTAAGCAGGTTCCAAGAATGGGGTCCGAAGCGAATGATGTGTTAAGTGGTATTTGTGTTGCGTTTTAGAAATAGAATGCTTTATTAAGGAGGAATAGAGGAGCGTGTTTTGCCTACCGTAATCCTTGGCCGCTCAAAATAGTTCTGGGCTTTTAAAAGTGATAGCAAATAAGGAACTTCCTTGTTTTCTCTTGTTACATGCTCACTTCTCAGAGAAGAGCCAGTGAGGTGTAGTGGTTTAACATCTCAGACTAAGATTTTGGAGAAACCCAGGATTGAATCCCCGTTCTGCAGTGGATGCTTGCGGGCTGACTTTGGGCCAGTCTCACACACTCAGCGTAGCTTACCTCACAGAGTTGTATGGAGAAAAAGAGAACATTGTAAGCTGCAGTGGGTCCCCATTGGGGACAAAGGTGGAGTATAAATAAATATAAGAGAAGAACCAAACAAGTTGGTATAAACAGAGTTGGTGTGATGTAGTGGTGAAAAATGTAAACCAGAAAGCTTGTGGTTCAGGCCTTACTTCTGGCTTGAGCTTGCTAGCCCTTGGGGAAGCTACTGGCCTTTTTTTTTTTTTTTTTTTGGTGCATGTGTGTGTTTCAACCTTGGCCTATTTCTCCATCAAGGGTGTGATGATCGTTTCTCAGGGTTTTTGTAAGGATTGCGGCAGTACAAAGTAAGTGAAGTGTTTTGAATCTCCATAGTGCTACATAAATACTAAATTGTAGTTGATCTTACACTAGGATATTAATAAACAATGAAATAGATTTAAAAGGTTTACTCCTGTCAGAGATGAATGGATGCAATAGCATTGCCTGCAAGTCTCTAATATCAAGCCTATCAGGCCTGGGAAAGTTCATAGGAAATTGACAAATTGTGCTTGCGCTCTAGGATGATTTTAAGGCGGATCAGCTGAAGCAAAACTAAATAGTTTTTTAGCTATACAGTGCAGAACTCTGATTTGGCACTAGTTAAATTATATAGTATTGAAGTTCATATTAGCAATGAACTGGTCGCTGGTATAGTAGAGGCAAGATGAAGTTGTTTACTTGGAATCCAGTCAGAATCTTGGGTAATGTATCTATGTTCTGTCTAGATATATTAGCCTTGTTCTAATATATGTGTTCAACCAAGCTGAGTTCCTCAAGTCTGCGTGCCTGGAACCACAGCATTTCCAGGAAGCCTACGTTCATTGTCGTGTCTTCTGTGCAGTCCCACATGGGAACTGCAACCTGCGCATGCTCATTTCCCATGTGTGACTACACAGAGGAACACTTGATGAACAACAGTCACACATAGATGCAACCCTGTTTTGTGGTGGCCAGGAGCATCTTTCACCAGCCCTGCTTTTGGAGAATGGTGCCATTTTTCCCTTCTTATATAGGATCTAGTCTGACCTGGATAGCCCTGGTTAGACCAATTTCATCCCAGCTCAGCAGTTAAGCAGGGTTGGCACTGCTTAGTACTTGGGTGGGAAACCCCCAAGGAAGCCCAGGGTTGTTATGCAGAGGAAGGTAATGGCAAACTATCTCTGAATGTCTCCTGCCTTGAAAACCCTGCAGGGTTGCCATATGTTGCCTCTGGCTTGATGGCATTTTCTACCACATAGGTTTTGGAAATTGTCATTCATACTTCTCAAACCTTAAGGACTGACTACTGCTGTGTCCTTTATGTGGAGCTGCTGTAGATATTTTAGAAGAATTCAGTACCATCAGAAAACATGCTGCATATACTATTAAAAAAACCTGAGAAATGTTTTACATTCATGCTGCAGCATTGGTTTGAATTGATACTAAGGGTCTAAGTTGAAGTTTAGTAGCCAGAAGTTTAATAGTCAGAAGATTGCTTATTTGACCATGGCAAATATTAAGTATCTCACAAAATCAAGAACACCCTTGTGTGTGTATATCACTTGACTTTTTTAAAAAAAAGCTGAATGGAGTAATCTGAGAGCAGTGGCCAGGAGCAGGGCTTTTTTTCAGCAGGAACGCGGTGGAACGGAGTTCCGGAACCTCTTGAAAATGGTCACATGGCTGGTGGCCCCGCCCCCTGATCTCCAGACAGAGGGGAGTTGAGATTGCCGCGCTTAGCGGCGCGGAGGGCAATCTCAACTCCCCTCTGTCTGGAGATCAGGGGGCAGGGCCACCAGCCATGTGACCATTTTCTCCGAGGACAACCCACTGAGTTCCACCACCTCTTTCCCCAGAAAAAATGCCCTGGGCAGGAGGGAAGATGTGTCAGTACCACTGTCCTGCAAGAATCAGGCTTTTACACCCTCTGATTAGGAGTGGGACTTTTCTCACCCAGCAACTTCTTTTTGGCCAGTTGCTAAAATTAGAGGGCGCAAAACTGGGACAGGAAGCTGTAGCTGAGCCAGTGTGGTGTAGCAGCTAGGACCAGAGAGATTTGGGTTTGGATCCTTGCTCGGCCATGGACTACATTAGGTGACTTTTTTCATTCACATCTTCAGCCTAGCCTATTTCACAGGGTTGTTGGCATGATCAAAAGGCGGTGGGAAACCAAGTACATTGGCTTGAGCCCCTTGGAGGAAGGGAAGGGATAAAAATATTGTGTACGTCACATACTAAGTAGCTGCCTTTGTAAAGGAGTATACTTGCATGTACTGTGAAAGCTTTGTGCTGTGAATGCATGCACACACACCCTGTGATGCTCCGTACAGCTCTATATATTGATAAGAGAACCATAAAGATGACTGGCAGTATTTTGCAAGGAACATTTTGTATGATAATCCGTATGTGTGTAAACAAGCCAGCAAGCCCAGAATAAAGAATGACATGCACACACACACACACACACACACACACACACACACACACACACACACACACACACACACACACACACCAGTTGGATTATTGCTTTCCAGTGCTTTTTTCTAAAAAGAGAGACGCAGGTACTCATGATATTTCCCCCTTGAGGGCCCAAGCCTGCTAGCCGAAAAAGATGCTAGTTCTGGGGGGAAAGGTGCTGGTACTATGCACTAGCATGTACCGCCAGAAAGAAAGCCTTGCTGCTTTCCCATCGTCTTTCCTGTAAAAGATACTCCAGGGATGGTTCTTCCATGCCAAGCTGTGAGGTAGTAAGTCTTGAATGCTGTCTGAAATTGATCTTCCTTTCTTCAGCCCAGGAGTGGCTCTCTATTTGTCCGTGTGTGTGCGCGCGTGTGAGTGGGGAGCCTGACTGAAGCTTAGCTGATGGAAACTTTTCCTTAAGGGAACACTATAAAATTCCGGCTTCCAGGCTTGAGAGATGTTTCATCTCCAGCTGTTTTTCTTGCTTGCTAGATTAAGCCACAGTGATGGTCTCTGGCTTCAGGACGTGGCTACAGCAGGGGCTGCCATCGGAAATAAGGAATATGTTGTTGTGAGGCCCTAAAAAAAAATGTCTCAGACGTGTCAGGACATTATCCGTTCTTTATGAGTGACAGGGTGGGTATATTTTTTTATATAAATTTGCTGTTTGTAGTTTTTGTCTCTTTTTCTGTGAATATTTCTGAAAGAAATAAGGGTCAAGTGGCAAGCCTGCTTGTTGCATGGTTCAACTTTCTGGTACTTAAACACTTTATCAAAGTATTTGCTTTATTATGTAATCAGTGTATTGCTCAAAGGATGAGTCTCATTCATAAATCTGTGTAAATAAGAGTGTTAAATGAAAGACAGTTTTAGCATCTTGTCAGGGCTTGCGGAGGCTGCCGCTGGGTGGGGCCCCGGTCTGACCGGCCCTGACATCAGAGGGGCGCCAGGGATGCTGCAGGACCCTGCTCTGTGGAAGGAGGGGTGGTGTACCTCACCCAGACTCCCTCTCAGTCCACTCGCTGGCCTGCTCAACCTGTGCCACTCACCCGCTTTGATCTCCGCCATCTCCTCCTTCATCGACTCTCCTCCTTGCCTCCGCTCTGCTCCACTCCAACTCCACTCCATTGCTCCTACTGAACCCACCCCTCCCTGTAGGTGTGCTTCCCTTTTATCCCTTCAGCCTAGCCATGCTCTACCTGCTAACTACGCCCTCCTGCTGCCTTCCACCCATGGCCCTAGCTGGCCTAGGCAGCTGCACCTGTGCTCATTTGGCTGGAAGCACTGGGCCGGTCCACCTGTGCCTCGTTGGCTGGCTGTCCAGCCTCCCTGGCTGATCTGACGGCTGAAGGCAGACCCAGCTGAGCCTCCTTGACTGGCTGTCCATCTCCCACCAAATGCCTCAGGCAGCTCCACCTGGAGCTGCTTAGCTCCTAGCATCCCCTGGGCTAGGTTAGTGCTTTCCAGCTGGGCTGCAGGCTGGGGCATGGCTCTGAGCTGCTGAGGCTGCTTCTCTTCCTTGGCTGGTAAGACTTCAGCTTGGCCCGCTGCTGGCTGCCTGTCCCCACCATCTTGACCCTCTCTGTTTTCTCTAACCCCCTCTGGGTTGCCCCCAGTCTTCTTACTTGGCCTCCCACTGGAGGGTGGGGCTGGCTGGCCTCCACCTGCTCCTTCTAACCCTCTGAGGCTTGGGTGTCTCTTCCCTTCCCCCTGGGGCTGGCTGGTGCTGGGCCTGGCTGTCTGCTGAGGCACCTGGGTCGCTGTCTCCCGGGGGTCTCCCGTCCTTCTCTCCAGGTAAGTTTGGGGGCTGGGCTGTAGACCCCGGACACATCTGAAGGAGCCACACTGCTTTTATCTCATGTGCTTAAAGTCTTGAGTTTATGTGAAGCACTTTTCTCATGCTGATACATAAAACTTTCCATTCAGGGGAAAAATCAATATATTATGCAAAGATTTCAGTTTCCTGTCATTTCAAGTGATAGTGCTATTAAGATATTAACTCTTGAAAGTGTATTTTCTTTAAAATAAGGAACTGTGCAGGGGAAGGAATTGAAGTTTAACAACCCTAGTTAGAGTTTTTGACTGGAACTAGCTGTTTCATTCTACCCCTATTGAAATGTAAAAACAAGTGAAAATCATCCCAGGATTCTATAAACAAAACAGGTTCCTTCCTCAGATATTAATATCTTCTTCAGATTTAATACCCCTTCCTATCCACGTGGGTGTAGGTAAGCCCTTGTTATGGTTAGTGCCCGACTGTCACCCCTTTTTAAAACTTATTGTGACTGTCAGTGTTGCTTCTTACTGATTTTAATTTGTGGTCCTTCTCTGTTCTGATGGGGAAAGATGAGAGAGAACTGAGAGGGGAGATCTCTGAGGTAAACTTCCTCTTTAAACTGAATTCAGTCGCATAACCCCCGCATTCAGGCCTCTTCTTCCCTTCTTTGTACCCCAGCCCTTGTCACAATATCAATTAGGGTTCCCAGGTGCCTGCTGGTGGCAGGCAGTCTCCCAGTGGTTTGCCCCATTGCTCACCAATTGCTGGCAATCAGTGTGAGGTTGCAAACTACCTGTCAGTCACCCACCACCAGCAGACGAGCATGGAGTGGGCACTCTCCCGCCAGGGCACGATGACGGCACTTCCTGAGGTGACATCATTGAGCTTTGTGCAGAAGTGCTCCAATGCTTTGTGGGGGCCAAGAAAGGGGGCTTGTTTACTTGATTAAAACAAGACTCCTACCCCACCTTGATGCCCCAAATCCTAACTGACCCCCCAAAAAACCTGAGTCAGCGTATACCTTTATCCAAGGCCACAGTTGTTCTGAATCTCTCTACATGTATCTGTATCAGGCATCTGACAAAGAGAACTTGATTCTCGAAAGCTTATGCTAAAATAAAATTGGTTAGTCTTAAAGGTGCTACTGGACTCTTTTTGATTTTGCTACCACAGACTAACACGGCTAACTTCTCTGCATCTCTACATGAGACATCTGACATGTGAAGAACATGTGTTGGGAGGTGCAATGGTAACCGGGAAGATACTTTGAAAAGACAGAGCTGGTGGCAGGGCAAAGGAGCTATGTGAAGGGGCTGTGAAATGCCAGAAGGGAGACTTCAGCCCATTGTAACCTCTCCAGGTCCAAGCCCAGCTCTGGAAGGCAGCTCCAGCCTCTTTCCATTCCTCGCTGCCCTCTGGTTGCGATCTCACACAGTTTTTAGACTGAAGAGGTGAAATTGACAGAGCCTTTGAGAGGCGAAGATGAAATTAACAAACTCTTTGAGGAGCGATCTCTGCCCCCTCTGTCTTTTTCAACTACTCTTCCCTGCTAACATTGCATCTCTCTATACTTAACAAACACGCGCCGAAGCATCTCATGTAGAGAGACTCCCAGCTTATATCTTTATCCAAGGCCACAACCTCTCAAGTTTCAAGTTGATTGGGTCAAGGGGTCCAATTCTACAGGCCTCTGAACAACTACTCTCCATTATTTCCTATGGGGGAGAAAACCCAGTGCTTTCTCCAGGGTACAGCTATCTTAGCCAAACTCAGAAGAGCAACTGCTGACCAAAAGCCTCCCGATGCACAAAGAATCAAGAAAGCCCAACAGAACCAACCTGGCAGCGGAAGTAAGGCACGGGGCACTCGGCCGAGAGGTCTGCTTGTGCAGAATTGCTTTGTGTGAGAGCCTCCTATTTCCCCTTCCATCCTTTTGCCCTGGAAAACCTGCAGGACGGAGAGAAACAACTTTTTAAATGGCAGCCCTGACTATTCATGAATATTTTCAGGATTAATCAGGATAGGAATCTTGGATATCAATCCAGATTCCTGAATACACTCCAAACATGCCAATAAGACATTTTTCAGGTATGTTTTTTGTTTTGTTTTTAAACTTGGTATGTCCAAGTGCACCTCCCCACTTACAACTGCTTCTCCTTCCTGGCTTAACTGATGCCCTGTTTAAACATGATACTGTCTGCCACATAGATGCTTTTCCTCTCTCTCTCTCTCTCGCAACGGACAGCTCTTCCTGTTTACAAATTTTATTTAAGCTATAAATAGGAAACATAAAAAGATTAAAAATAACAATCTGAAAAACCCACAATAACAGTACATATAGATGTGAAATAACAAACAGCTAATAATAAAAAACAGAAAATACAGTTTAGCAAGATAAGAAAAAGAAAAAGACAAAAACTAAACTACAAATTGAGTTCCGATTTTCTCCGCAACCACTATATATAGTTTTCAAAGTCTCGCTTATTTTGTTAAACACAAGAGCCCTCTTTTTTTATTGTTCATGATACTTAATCCATAAATCCAGATATCATCAAATCATTATTATCTATTTCATGCAAATGGTTGCTATTCAGCCAAAAATGTAGCTAATGTCTTTTCTCTAATCAGTGAAATAAGTTTTGCCGTTGACACAAACTCCAAAACTTTTACTTGCCATTTCTCCATTGTAGGCAATTTTGGAGTTTTCCATTTTTGTGCATACGATAGTCTTGCTGCTGGACTGCTGCAATGTGCTGTATATGGAGCTGCCGTTGAAGATTGTCCGGAAGTTATATTTGGTACAGAATACTGTGGGCAGAATATTTACTGGAGTGGGTCGTAGGGACCGTATTACTCCAATATTGTTCCCTCTGCACAGGCTTCCAATTTGTTTCTGGACCCAATTCAAGGTGCTGTTGACCTTTAAAGCCCAAAATGGCTTGGGATCAGCATATCTTAAGGACTGCCTTCTCCAATAAGAACCTACTCATCAACTCCGATTATTTTCAGAGGCCTTGCTTCAGGTGACCTGCCATATAAGCAGGGGGAATGACCTGCCATTTGAGGGGGAATGCACAGGATCTCAGTTCCCACAGTTCCCCAAAGAGGTCACATGTCAGGTGGCCCAGCCCACCTGACTCTCGGCCATTTTGGGCCCGTTTCAGCCTGGATTGGGGCCAAAACAGCCCAAATCGGGCCTCTGACGAGTGGTGGATCACTCTCCCACTCAGCAGTGGCCCGATCCTGACCATTTTGTGCCCGTTTTTGGCGATTTTCAGCCCCTTTTTGCCATTTGGGGCCCAATTTTGTGCCTGAATGTCCAGGATTGGGTCCAAAACAGCCAGGATAGGTGATGTCAGGGGGTGTGGCATATGCAAATCATTTATGCTAATGACACACTTCCGGTGATGGCAAGGGGTGTGGCATATGCTAATGAGTTATGCTAATGAGTTCCTCCAGCTCTTTTTCTACGAAATGACCCCTGCATATAAGGCTAAACAGGTGACAACCCAAGAAAGGACCTTCTTCCTTGTGACCAAAACTTTGGAACTCACCCCCCCCCCCCCGGGGATTTGTCTCTGTAAGCCACTTTGGGTCCTCACTGGGGAGGAAGGCAGGGTATAAACCAAGTATTGAGTATTGAGACAGTATTTCTCAAGTTTCTGATAGTTGAAACATGCAACTTTCTGGATTCAGAACTGGGCACAGGTTATTCTACAAAAGGCCTGGTTTAGGGTGTATAAGAATAGGAACTGCATGTCTACAGGAGGAGCTCATTTTCTAGTAATGTTTCCTCCGAGCATGGGTAATTCTGCCATTTCTCTCTGTTGGGAGTGAAGTGGATAGTCCAGTCACATCCAGTTCAGACACATGGCAAAAGTAACCACTCCTGGTGCAGTGAAAGATACAGGAATACAGCAGTCTCTGCATTTTTTACTCTAATCCTTTCATGTTGAACCTCAGTGGGTCCCAGAAGGAAGGCATGTGCTTAGCCGTAGCTAAGTAAATAAACCACTTTTGTCAGGAGGGTTGCTCCTAATTTGTAAATGGGAATAGAAGAGAAGAAGAGATGTCTTGGAGTATTTGAAATGAGAGTCAGTGCAGGCACCTTGGCACCTCTCTACAAGAAAGGAAAGGTCACCACACTCAAATGTTTGCGACATTTAAAACGTAAGCTAAAAAGTCCTTTTTGTTCAACTTAGATAATACAGTACAAGGGCTGCTTGAGTGTTCTGCTTATTGGTGAGTGATGCTATTCAGCTCACGTGAGGAAGTCTGGATAAGAGGAAAGTAATTGCAACCAAGTCAAGATTTCACAAAAGAGGGGAGTGGTATTTATCCTTTGCTTTTTATTTTTAATTAGGATTTTAAAACATACAAAATCAGATGGAGTAGAGGTTAGGATCTGAGCATGGAAAGTCTAAATTCAGAATCCTGGTTAGCCGTGAATATCGAATTTATTTTTGACTTCTAAGATCCCTTTTTGGATGTAAAAAGCCACGTACCAGTGATGTTGTAATATGTGGGAATTGACTTCATGGGAGGTTCATATTCTGCATATTTTCCCATTGTGCTGGGCATCTGCATTGGAAATGAATGTGAGCCAAACCTCACAATCCACAATCTGTGTGTCTTATGTGTCTATGGGTAAGAGTTGCTATCCCCCTATTTTAAAATGACAATAAGGCAAAGATCAGACAGACTCTTTCTTTGAAGACCTGAGTTATGTAGATGTGTGTGATTCTATTTAAAATCAAAACGAGTCCAGTAGCACCTTTAAGATTAACCAATTTTATTGTAGCATAAGCTTTCGAGAGTCACAGTTCTCTTCGTCAGATGCATGTGACGTCATGCATCTGACGAAGAGAACTATGATTCTCAAAAGCTTACAATAAAATTGGTTAGTCTTAAAGGTGCTACTGGACTCTTTGATTTTGCTACTACAGACTAACACGGCTAACTTCTCTGCGTCTCTTTAAAATTAGAGATGTGAGTAAATAGCTTCAGTTCTTAAGGTGCAGCTTCTGCTGTAAAAGCTGTGACTCTTCATGTTTTTTTTATTGGTAAAAATGTTCTCAAAATAGAGCGTTATTATAAGTGTATACAATGTTTTAGACAAACCACAGCACCCAAAAGTGGCAAGATAGATGTCCAGCTCTTGGCTGCTAGATGAATAGAAAAAAATTGCTTATCTATCCTGGTTGTTTGCTGCTACTGCTGAATTAGTGGCAGCACTTCTTGTTAGCAGAGGTACTATGCATGTCTGAGAGCATGTGGATAATCGGTAGATGGGCTACTGATCTTGCTGGCTCAGTAAACCCTTGGATTTAGGACAAATTAATTTAAGTCTCCTTGTATTTGGACGTGAATTCTTTTATTGATTTCAGAGGGCTTTAAATGGGTCGTGTAAATGTACTTTGCTGAATTAAGATGCTTCAGCATAACATGCAACAGCCAGCTTTCAATAACCTTTTTATGATAAAAATTGCTGAATATGAGAGCTTTATTGTGTGAGACTTGCAATATTTACAGCCGAGGGAACAGTTTTGCCTTCTGCCATATGACTTTGCAGAAGTCTGTGGTGGATAAGCCAGCAATTTTAAAAGTAATAATTGATAAACTTTTCTGGTATGTCTCATGAAGATTTATGATGGATAATATTCTCTAGTTACAGAATACAGTTGTTATACTTGGTCCGCTAAAATGGAAAAATAAAGTCTAAATATGGAAACTTGATACATTATCCCTTGGGGATAAAACTTCTGGGGTTCTTAAAAATGACCTTATTGCTCATGATTGCATCAGTAGCCCACCAAGCAGTAAACACAAGGACCACCTTGAAGCCTGTAAAAAGATTTTAGAGTTTCAGAAAATCCACATATGACTTTGAGGGAAGAATATGCAAAATTCATTACTTTCAGAATAGAAATATTTGGCTGATGTAATAAAAAAAACTGTCTTTCATAAGTGGCAAGTTCCTCTTTATTTAAATATTGTGTGAGTAGTTGGTACATGTCTGGCATTTTGTTGGAGTGGACATGTAAATCTTTAGCTCCCCCTCACTTCAGTATGCTCTGAATCTACGGAGCATACTGAAGCAAGTAAATACCGGAATTCTGGTATTTCCGATCCCCCCCCCCCCGCTTCCAGTAAACTGGAAGTGGGAAACCCAGATCTTTTCGGGATGCACACCCCTAGTGATTTCAGCTTGCAGTAGCTCCCAATAATAGGTTGCATATAAGTCTGTTTTCTTGAGACTTTGTACCTTATAGTAATGTCCTCAAACATTTAATCTCAGGATCATATGCCAATTAAATGCTTTTACTATTAGATCTGGTTGTGAGGCTCTAAAGAAAAACATACGCGCTGCTGGTTGGGCTTACAAAGAATGCAGCAAAAGCCCCTGCATGCAGCTCGCTTGGGTTGGGAAACTTTGCAAAGCTTGGTTAGAAAAGCTTGGGAATTGGGCCAGATCTACACGTTCCTGTGTTGCAGACCAGTAACCGGGGCTATACGGTTCCCTGGAGTCTCAAGAAATCAACGGCGTGGAAAGCTGCACAATGATGTTTTTTCTTTTTTTAAAAAAAAGAAAAGAAAAAGTTTATGGGATTCTGTTAAACTGGACCCCGGTGCTCGAATTTCTCACTCTGTTTCAAACTTTTACCTGCTAGTGCATCCACAGAACGAGTGTAGAGTTTTGGTTGTTAGATGACAGGTCGTACCTAACAATGTTGGAGATGTATGCTGATCATTTCAACCAAATTAAAATCATGCCTGACTCCGGTGCTAAGGGATGGTGAAGTAGAAGTGGTTCTCTGAAGTAGGATGGGTTGATGGGCTGTGTTTACTGCCACCTTGATGTTGCAGTGAATGAATCAGGTTTTTCCTTTTTCTTTTTGAAAATACATACATTTGCCCTGGAAACCACAAGGCCAGAACATAATCTTATTTCTTGGATTTCACAGCTCTCCTCATTTTTGTCAAATCATGATCCTTTGCTCTTGTGAAGATTTTGTTACTTTTACTCACGGACATAGGGACTCCGATTATGATGTTGGACTTCAGGAGGCCAACGTGACTTGCACCGACTCTTGCGACAAATCATTCATTTGGACCCAGAATGTTTCCTTTCTCTTCTGCTTGGTATGGGAAAATGTTCAATAGTTTGAGGGTTGCGAGGTTTATGAAAACTGCATGGATCTTTTTGCAGCTTTTCTTCAGTGCTGAATATGTTGCTAAGTGGAATATTCTGCCCTTTCTACTCACCTCTTGTCAGTTTTTTAAAAAAACGAAGTTCTTACTGTTTTTTTGGAAAGCATAAAATAACAAAGAGGATCTTTTTGTGCTTTTTCTTTTACAGTTAAGACTTCTCTTCAGTTAAAGTGTCTAGTTACTGCTCTTCCAAGTTGCTATTCTTATATAATGTAGAAAGATGTGCTGAACGATTGACTTTCTCTTCTCCAGTCACTAGTCCAGAGTCTCAGATGGCAAAAGGTCATTGATTTGGGGGGACGGGAATGGCTGAAGAATAAACGTACTTTCTGAAAGATCCTCACCACAGACAGGCTCACAGAGCCCTTCTGCCCTTCTGTAATAAAGATAATACGTTGCTTATAACCTGTAGCTTTTCCTTTCAAGTGTGAGCAAAAATGTTACCATGCATTGATTTGATAGTATTGCAGGAAGCTAGATAAAGTTGTTCTGGGTGTTGGATCAGGCACTTGAGCCATCAATTAGCCATCCCTTGTTAAAATGATCAGGCATCCTTGGCCTCTGGTAGAATATCCAGCCGGAGAGTCAGTGGTTGCCTATCATACTCTTTGTAACATTAGGTTTTAAAAATATGTTTGGAAGTTGTGTGTATGTTGTTGAATATTTCCATAAACTCTTACAGTGGTCTTTCGTGCACGTTAAGAAGTTGAATGCTGCCAAAAGAATGTTCTGTCACAGTCAAAAGAATGAACTAACGCTGTAAGGATGTCTTCAAGACAAGAATACTGAGTTCTCTTGTTTTTTGGCTTGCTGTTGTAAACAAACCATACTTTGCTTGTTCCTCTTTGTTCTACCCAAATTAGATATTTACAGCAGTTGTTTAATTTGAAACAGTGTGTGTAATACTTGGCTTGTAGATTTTAAAATATTTCTGTTCCAAACAAGATCCAAATATTTATGACGCATGTAAAATCTTTACTAAATGTGTGTTTAAACCCATATACTTTGACCCGTATATTCTTGGGGCAAAGTGAACAACTAGGTACGGTGATGATTAGCCTCGTCGGTTTACCCTTTTCTTCTCTGCACCTATTACTGATCATATTACCTGTTTTACTCAATGCTTGGAAAGACACACCTGGTGGTAATCATTTTTAGGCATGTACAGATAACTCCTCTGGTTTAAATGTTCTCATTCTGGCTAGGCTCTCATTTCTCCTCTCTGTTACCTAATTTTCACAAGCATCGTCATGAACTCAGTCATGAGTCACAGTTGTGAACTAGAGAGCGCTTCATCCACCCTCATGTAAGTAACGCCTGCCTCCAAACACCAGGTCAGATAACCAGATATTAACTAATATGTATTTATTATTTATTTATTTTTATTTATTTAACTTATAAACTGCCTCTCTACCATATTTAGCGCTCTAGGCAGTTTACAGCATACATATAAAAACACTAATAAAATCCAAGCACTAAAATTGGTAGTACAATATTAAAATAGATAAATAAAATCGATATGCACCAGGTGGGTCAGAAATTTAAAAGAGGCAACAAGGGAGCAGGGCTTGAATCCTCACATTTGAAAATGGCGTAAGTGTCATGCTCACTGTGTGCATGGTTTAGAGAGTCCTGCACTGGCACTGGTAGAAGGTGGGCCTGGCCAGGTTATATTGGGGGTGTTGCCTGTGGCAGGTCTTGGGAATAAGTGTGCCTGAATCTCCCCTCCAGTGCTGCTGGGTGATGCGAATTAGACAAGTGCGTGTATATAAGACGTGGAGTAAAGCATGAGCGGCGGACAAAGTCTTGAGGGCTCAGTTAGAGGAGCTCCGCTCAGAAACCATCTAGTGAGCCTAGATGGGATTTGTGTCTCTTCTTCCTGCTTCCTCTGGCTGTTTCCTCCCCTTCCCTTAACTCTTCGCCATGCTCCGCTTTTCTGCTTCTTCACTGTCCTGGTGACCAGTATTTCTTTTTCCTCTTCCTTCCCCTCTGCTGCTTCACCTTTCTACAGTATTGTGACTTGGATCAAGTATTATCTAGTTGGTTGTTGTGGATTTTCCGGGCTGTATAGCTGTGGTCTTGGCATTGTAGTTCCTGATGTTTCGCCAGCAGCTGTGGCTGGCATCTTCAGAGGTGTAGCACCAAAAGACAGAGATCTCTCAGTGTCACAGTGTGGAAAAGATGTTGACAGGTCATTTGTATGTACTCAGGAGGGGTGGGGTTGAGCTGAGTCATCCTGTAAGAGTTTCCCAGGGTGTGGAATGCTAATGGCGGGAGGCTTCACTGTATCCTGAGGAGGTTCTTTTGCATATGGATTGGTGCTTGATGTGCTAATCTTCTCTGCAGGGCTATTGTCGGGTATAGAGTGTTTTGTTAGCCTGGTGTTTTTCAGAACTGGAAACCATGCTCTGTTCATTCTTAAGGTTTCTTCTTTCCTGTTGAAGTTTTGCTTATGCTTGTGAATTTCAATGGCTTCCCTGTGCAGTCTGACAAAGTAGTTGGAAGTGTTGTCCAGTATTTTGGTGTCCTGGAATAAGATACTGTGCCCAGTTTGAGTTAGGCTATGTTCAGCCACTGCTGATTTTTCAAGTTGTCCAAGTCTGCAGTATCTTTCATGTTCTTTTATTCTTGTCTGGATGCTACGCTTTGTGGTCCCGATGTAAACTTGTCCACAGCTGCAGGGTATACGATATACTCCTGCAGAGGAGTACAGCCCAGAAAACCCACAACAACCATCGTTCTCCGGCCGTGAAAGCCTTCGACAATATTATCTAGTTCTTCAGGTTGGAAGATGCTCCATAACTTGTAGCACCCATTGTTTTTACTTTCAAAAAATAAATGTAGAGATTAGTTTGAATACCACCCTGACAAATCTTTTTAAAATTCTAAATCCTTCTTAAATGTGACCTATTTCCATTCTCTAAAAAGGAAAACCACAAGTCAGTAAGATGGGACATGTAATCAGAAATGGAAGCTAAATTTGCTAACTTCTTATTCATTGCGGCTTTTAAAAAACCTAGTTAGTCGTGTTTTCCAGAAATGACAGACCATCATCGGGAAAGAATTCTGACAGCTAGTTATGTGGGTGGTGGTGGCGGGGGGGGAGCTGTTTTATATTATCCTTTTCTATGAGCCTATTTCAGATATTTGCGTAAGAAAGAAATCATGGATGTATAACACAGTAGAAAGAACTGAAGCTGTATAACCCTTCTCCAGTCACAAAATTTAAATCAATAATTCATCATGGCTACAGTTTTAGAATATTATGACTTGCCTTCATGTGCTTTCCAGATGTCTGGTTGCTTTGTAATTCTAATCAAGTGTACTTTTCATTTAATTTTAGGCTCTTCTTTAATTTGCTGATTCAGATTTCCAAGAAGAAGGAGAGAAAGAAGCACCATTACGAAGTGCCAGAGGAAAATATCTCAGACTATCCAAGGAAAATTACTGTTAAGATGTTGATTGTTTTTGTGGGGCATATATATGGGAGAGAGCAAAAAGCACCTCTATGACTGTAAGAAACCCCAGAAGTTGAGATCTTCTTTTTCTTTGCACTTTATGTCTCAGACTTTGACACATTTTCAGTTGGCTGCCTTTGGAAAACAAAGGCATTATGAATCCTTCATAACTTCAAGCTTCTGTGTTTAGATAAATTGTCCTGAACATAATGGAGGCTGTACTTGATAGTTTAGACTGTAGCTACACACAGTGATGGAAGATGTAATAATACGAGGATTTAGGGTCTCCACAGTATTGTTTGAACAAGAAAAGGGGTTTTTGGAAGAAAATGGCTTGCACAGAAATGGATGCATTTGGACATTTGAAAGAATTGTCTTGAATCCTCTTTAAAACGATGCCTCCTTGTAAGTAATACAAGTAAGATATGACCAGAAATATCAGCTGCTTAGTTGAGATACACCTAAAGGGCTCTAAGAATGCCCAGAAGAGGCTTCCTATTTCAAGCCAGGACTCGATGGCTATTGATTGGTCTTGCTGTACTGTTGAGTTTATTGTTGTTCATGTATCTTCTTGAATGTGCTCCACAAACAGATGGCAATGGATCACTTCCTGGCATTGTAGGGGAAAATTTTGGTAAAGAGCATTACCAAGCTCTTCTGCAGGAGCAAGAGGAACATTACCAAACCAGGGCTATGAGCCTCAAGCGCCAAATTGCCCAGTTAAAGCAGGAGCTGCAGGAAATGAGTGATAAGTTGAAATCATTACAGGAAAAGAAAACCCCTAAAGTCAGCAGCATGGGCTACCAAGCCACCAAAGAGCAAGCGCCCAATGATCTCCTAGAATATCTGCATTCTCAGATAGATAAAGCGGAAGTGAGTATGGGGGCCAAACTGCCTAGTGAATATGGAGTTATTCCCTTTGAAAGTTTTACTTCTATGAAGGTATTCCAGTTGGAGATGGGGCTCACGCGACACCCAGAGGAGAAGCCTGTCAGAAAAGACAAGCGAGATGAGTTGGTGGAAGTAATTGAGGCTGGCCTAGAGGTAATCAATAATCCAGATGAAGAAGACGGACAAGATGAAGATGATGGAATAGGGGAGAGACAGCTTTACAATGAAAATGATTTCGTAGAAGGTACTCTGTAAACTTCAGATTCTAGTTTGGGTCCCTAGCACAAAATAAATCAGCATAATTTGTGAAAACAGTAAACCCTGGAACAATTTAGTTTTGCCAGTATGAAGTGTGTTATAAATGGGGCTTAGAATGTTTTAAGTTAACCTGTGGCAGGTGGGCGTTAGGAATAGAAGCAAGGAATGGTAAGAATCGCTCGCACCATTCTTCACGCCTCTCTAGTACTTCAGTATGTTCCCAAATCTGGTTCACCAAGTGAGTTTAGGAGAGTATGTAGTGTCCTGTTGCAGCTTCATGGTCATGCTAATGCCGGAATCCGATGATGGGGCTCACGTGTACATGTAGGAGGCAAGGCTGCAGGTGTTTTTCTCCGAAGGCCCACTCCTAAACCCTGATTTGTTGTTAAGATTGAGGTGGGCCTTGATCACAGAGCCCCACAGACTCAGCTCCTAAACCTTCTCCACCCAGATACGTCGAATAGTATCACATACAGTTCTACAGTCGCATTCACATGCAGTGTAAATGCGACTGAACTGTTCAGATACATACTGAACTGTTCAGATAACAACACACAGATTTTTTTAAAAAAACAAAACCAGGCTTCAAACAGAGCAGTCCTTGGCTCAGCCTCTCTGATGTATTTCAAATTTTATTTCTGTTATATAAAGAGAAGAGAAATTCTGTCCATAAGATTTTTTTTTAAAAAACCCACTTTTTTCAAAGATAAAACATTTTTATCCTGCCTTTCCACCCACGTAGGGGCATCAGATGATAAACAGTTTTAAAAAATCAAAAAGAACTTTAAAGAACAATTATATATTTATATGTGTGTGTGTGTATATATGTTAATAACAATTAAAGACAAAAACAGGAAGGGAGCACCTAATGGATGATGATAGATGGTAGCGATAGAAATGACAGAATCTTGTCCAAATGTTCAAAACCTCAATCGGGTTACTCAGAATAATAATAATAGTTGAAAAAAAACAATTGCACACTCTTGAATAACGTGTGTGAATACTCAGGGTACCCAAACAACTACTGTATCAGTGTAGCAGCAGCTACTGCATATAGCTTCAATGACACATTCTGCTTGCTGAAAAAACCCTCATAGGCATACAAACTTTTGTACTGTTAGGATTCAGGTGTAAAACAACACCATAGTCTGGCTCTACATGAATGATTTTGGAAGGAGCATCTGCACTTTCCCCTCCCTCTCATGCTCTGCAGTGTTCTCATCTTGGTTTGCGTTATAGCAGTTTCCTATAATAATGACACTGGCCAACCGTGGTCTGCTGCTTTGTATGCAGTGCAAACTGTGGTAGCCTCCAACTGCTGCTGCCTGCCTGGGATTTGACATCTTCCCTAGTTTTTTGAAGGATCTAGCGGGCCAGGATGCATCACTGGTAGACTGTATTTGATTTTGTGGTAAATTTACCCATCAAGTGTATTACTTTTCCCAGCCTGATATTGTTATCTGCTTCAGTATCATATTTGGCTTTTTCTAGTGAGTCATTTTTATTAAGGCTGTCAGATTTCACCTTCTAATTTTACTTTCTTGCAGTCTGTCCATAATCCTAGCCACAAAACAAGTCCTTTTTAAAGTTCCAAGCTGTAATTGATAGGTCACAACTGAAGGCTGGTACTAGTGAATTTTAATGGTGTTTTTAATGGAGCATATTTTAGTAATTCTAGATGTACTCAGTATTTTCCATTACAGTTTCGAAGCTAGTACGTAGTATGCCAGAAAGGTCAAAAGTATGAGCATGCTTGAGCCAACTTGTTTTGGATCTTGGAAGATTCACTTACTACAGCAGGAATAGTTTTTAAAAAATATGTCACAGCTGCCAAAATGCGGTAATGAAATATAGCAATGAATTCCTAGGCTCACTGAAAACGTTCATGTCAAGACTGTCTTGAGACTGTCACATTCACCATAACACATCACATTGGTAAAGTACTGCCAGGTGTGTGTGTGTGTGTGTGTGTGTGTGTGTGTTGGTTTTTGCGACTGCCTTATCCCTAACCAAATGCTAATTTGAAATGATCTGTTAAGAGGTATTCAAGTCTTTCATTGACAGTTTGTTCTTCTCTTTATAGCCCTTTTATTGTATTGTGCATAATATATGAGAAATATATGTAAATCCTAAGTATACAAATCCTAAGTATATGAAGTATATGTAAATCCTAAGTGTTACTTTTAATGTAGTTCCCTAGAAAACAATGCCTACGAAATGATCACTTTTTTCCTGTGGCCAAGCCTAGTGTCTTGGATTAAAGAAACTGTTGAATTATTATTATGCAGTATTGCATAATATTATTATGCAGTAATCATTAGGGTGGGCTAGCTGCTGGCCACAGTCATATAACTAAAGATATAACTTTCAGAAATGTTAAAACCGTGAAAGAAAAACAATTTCTCCCTCACTCCAAAGGAAATTTTTAGGAAAATTGAAATGCATGCAGTAAATACTTATCAGAGGCCGCTTCCACATGGGAGCCAGGAAGCGCCTGCATTAAAGGGGAGCGACCACATGACGCCATGCTCATTCCAAGAGCAATTATTGCCATTCTTGGGGTTTTTCTGTTTAAGCAGGAATAAAAATAAAATCTGTTCTTCTCTGGTTCTGTGGGGGATCTGTGGAGCGGCCGTGGGTGAGCGTCTCTGCACGGGTTCTGTCCATTGCTGCTATAGAAAATGGGTGAAACACAAAATGGTGCACAGCAGTTCCCCCACCCCCTTCAGCCCTTCAAAAGGGTCCTTCCCTGCCAAGCTTCACTGCCCTGGCAAGGATTGGCTCAGAAAAGAAAGGGAAAGTGAGGGAGAGGGTTAGTTCCAGGCTGTGCAAGAGGATGGCACAATTGCTGTTATCCCTGCGCTTTTGTGCATGCTCAATGGAAGGGAAAGGGGAGGAGCAGGGGGCGGGGCAACAGCGGCCAATGGCAACAGCGGCCAATGGCAACAGCGGCCAATGGGTGTGTGTGTGTGGATGTTTTTCCCATACCACTGGCTGCTATTGTCATGGCGGTGGTGCATTCTAAGCTATATTCTTACGCAATCATAGAACTTTTCACTGCTTTAACAACACAAAACATAACATTTAGAATTTGGTGCTTAAAACTGTACTCTGTGGCATAATTTAAAAATATAAATGCCTCAGTTTGCGGGGTGGGGGGGAGTAGTTTACAAGCAAAATTGGGAATATACTCAGTATTTGAAAGAGAAGGGCAAATTGTGCCTTCTCAGAAGAAGAAAAAAATAAAAGTTGAAAATAGTGAATCAGATAGGAAGTAAATCTCATATAGACATAATAGGGCTGGCAGCATATTTGGATATCGAGTTAAACTGTATATCATTGAAAACACTGAAGTCTTTCAATAGTATTATCATAGGCCATGATAGCATGTTAATTGTTGAGAATATTAGTCACATTTCAACAATCCATCATTTCCTTGGAAATACGTTGTTTGTCTACATAGTACATGGGAATCTAGTTTGGTTTTTCAGAGATGTTTTGACAGAGAGAACTCTTGCCCTAAGCATTTTATTCATTCTATAAATATCCAGATTTTCAGTTGGAAAAAAATTACACGTTTTGAATTTTTTTTCAATTTATTTTGCTGGGCCTTCTCATGTCTAAGTTACAACCGTCATTCCTTTAAGAAGAGTTAGTTAACTTTATACTTCTGTGTGCGTGAGCAATTAGCACTGGCCCCCAAATGACATGTGTTTGGTTATAATCAAGCAACCAATGTACCTGATGACTAAATCTTCCTTCCCTGATAATTCTGTTCCTGTTAATGATTTTAACATCTTGCATGTCTGGTCAATTCATAAAATTGTGACCCTGTTGGGAACGCTTTAGGCTTGGATTATGCACACACATTCCCCCCCCCCCCCCCACACACACACACCAAAACATTCTGGTGCCTTACAGAATATTTTTTACTGGAATGTCTTGAGGACTCCCCCACCCCTTTTTGATTCAGTTAAAAGAAATCTTAGTTACTGATCATACACTGTTTCAGCATCAGATGTCGAACTCCATTTAGCCAGCAAAGAAGAACAAAATCTGTTTGGTGTTTTTATACATAATTGCCTTCTCTTTTAGATTTTCAGTATCACAGAGTGTAGCAGAAATAGTTTTTTGCAGTTGAACTTGGAGTTTTAGGAAACCTAAAGTGCAGAAACTGAGTCAAGTAAATCTTGATTTGCCCCCAGAGCTTGGATTTCAATATAGTTTAGTAGCCTACTACTCAAGGTACAGTGAATGGCTAAAGACAAGTTAAAGTTTCTTAGATTAGGGGTTCTCTGAAGTTTTGGACAATAAATTAAAGATTACTTATTGTGACCCAGTTAATTAAACATTTTTAATTTAAAATATTTTTTATTTTCTGTTTCTGAAGTAAAGGGAAAATATTTTGCTGTCAAAGCAGCCTTGGCTTGGCATGGATACATGTTTAATTTAGATTTAAAGAATGATTCCTGAATGAGACAAGTTTGAAAGGCTAGTCTGAGAAAGCAGATTTTGCTGGTGAACTCCCAGTAAACTAAATGGGTGTGAACTATAGATATATAGATATGATGCCAGCTTGAAGATAATCAGCAAAATAACAGTGCATGTTGGCTATCCTGAGACCATTCGGTCGGGCATCAGCAACATGCATGTCAGTGAAAACTGGGCTATATGCAGCAGGATCTGAATTGAGTGAATTGCTGTGGGAATCTCACAGGCCCTAGGAATGTACAGACGGGAGGATATTAGTCATATTTGGAATCTGGTCATTTTGTGAAAGAATTAGTTTCACTCAGCCACTAAATGAAATGTGGGTTCTTGTCAGGAAATGATCAAAGCTTAATATTACAGTGTCTGATGTTGACTTGCGCAACGTCCCTGAGAATGTTAACCATTCCGTGGAATGGCTAGTGATGTTCTTTATTCATATGCTGAAACCTGAAAATGCTGTGGCTTATTTTAAAAGAAAAAGTAGATCAGTGAGAATGGCCAACGAGGAAACAGAATAGAAATCTCTATGCAGCATAAAGGAGTCTATAACTTGAGGCTGGTAGGCATTAGGATTAGGGGTGTGCACCCAAAAAACCCTCTTGGGGATATGGGTTTCAGGGATCCCCCAAAAATCTGGAATCCCTAAAATCCAGGAAAGATTATTTGATATAATTCGGTGAGATTAGAGAATCCTGGAATTACCCTGCCATTATTCTCTATGGGAAAAATGATTTGGGGGCGGGGGGAGCATTTTTCACCAAATTTTCAAGGAGCCTATTCCTGATTGTCCACTAAAGACCACAAAAAGACAGCACAAGTTTCAGGAAGACTGGACCCTGTGGTCCAGTTCTGTGGGCCCCTAAAGAAGGTGCCCCAAGCCACTTCCTATTGTTTCCTGTGGGGAAACATTTCCACGCAGGCTCTCAGGCAAACAGTCACAGGGACAAGGCTGCCAGTGGCAAACTCAACCCAGAAGAAGCCCAGCAGAGCCAAACTGAACCCCTCCCCACCAAATCCCGAGTACATCTTGCAGAAGGTGCCTAGCCACTCCAGTGTTTCCCTTGACAGGAGAATGTCTAAGCTCGCTCTTAGGCAGGAACACAGCCACTGGCCAAAGGCATGCTCCCAAATGCAAGGGAGGAGCCTGAAAGAACTAAATTCATGGAAGGGAATGAAATTCCCCCAAACCAAAGTAAAGTAAGGGGACCGACATCAAATCAGAATCATGTCAAAGCAGAGAATTCTTCCACCCGAACTAAAGTAAAGCAGGGGCCACTATTGCAACTTAGCCCAAGTGAACCAGTGTTGTTCACAGAAGCCGGGCAGACGAGGAGAGCTCCTGCACGGACTGGCCACTCGCTCCCCTCTCCCTCGGGCCTCACTCTCCCCCTCCCCGCTTCCCTCATGGGGAAAAAAGCATGGGAGATGCCAGGGAAGCAGCTAGTCAAGAGGCTGAAGATGCATTGCCCAGATTGATCTGGATATATCTGGGGGTCTTGATCCAGGATTCTCTCATTTGATTTAGGAGAGCCAGATTTAGCCAAATTGGCAAAAAAAGAGTTGTTTTTTTTACCTGGTTCCCGGATCACACAACCCTAATTAGAATGATGTGGCTGTACTCATTAGTTAGTTATGCCAAAAATCATCTGTAAACCATTACAGACAAACTAAGAGGACCCAGGAAAGAAAACTATCTGGACATTTTCCCGGTCTTTTTTCTGCATACCTGCAAACACGGTTTGGGGTTTTCATGATCATACCAGTGAGCGCCACTTCATGTGTTAGGTGGCGTGATAGAGTACTCCCAACTTTCCAAACTAGATGTGAGCAACTATCAATAATTAAACTAATTCCAGTTAATTGAAATCATATTTTTAAACACTAATAGAATCATAGAATCATAGAGTTGGAAGGCGCCATACAGACCATCTAGTCCAACCCCCTGCCCAGTGCAGGATCAGCCTAAAGCATCTCTCACAAATATTCATCCAGCCTCTTCTTGGAAACTGCCAGTGAGGGGGAGTTCACCACATCCCTAGGTAGCTGGTTCCACTTTTGAACTACTCTGACCGTGAAAAAGTTTTTCCTAATATCCAGCCGGTACCTTTGTGCATGTAATTGAAGCCCATTGTTTCGGGTCCTACCCTCTGCTGCCAACTGGAACAGCTCATTGCCCTCCTCCAAATGACAGCCTTTCAAATATTTAAAGAGAGCAATCATGTCCCCCTTCAACCTCCTATTCTCCAAACTAAACATTCCCAAGGCCCTCAGCCTTTCCTCGTAGGGCTCAGTCTCCAGACCCCTGATCATTCTTGTCGCTCTCCTCTGCACCCTCTCAATTTTGTCCACATCCTTTTTGAAGTGAGGCCTCCAGAACTGCACACAATACTCCAGGTGTGGCCTGACCAAGGCAGTATAGAGAGGGGCTATGACCTCCTGCGATTTCGATGCTATGGCCCCTTTGATACAACCCAGGATTGAATTAGCCTTTTTTGCCACCGCATCACACTGACTGCTCATATTCAGTTTACAGTCCACTCTTACCCCAAGATCCCTTTCACATATACTACTGCCCAGAAGTGTATCCCCCATCCAGTATTTGTGCTTCTCATTTTTGTGGCCCAGATGTAATACTGTGCACTTGTCTTTGTTGAATTGCATCCTATTCACAGCTGCCCACTTCTCCAGAATATTCAGGTCTTGTTGAATTTTAATTCTCTGTTCTTGGGTGTTTGCTACCGCTCCCAATTTGGTATCATCAGCAAATTTAATGAGCAGCCCTTCCACTCCTTCATCCAGATCATTGATAAAAATATTGAAAAGTACCGGGCCCAAAACCGAGCCCTGCGGCACCCCACTGGACACCTCCCTCCAATCTGATGAAACGTCATTGACCACCACTCTGAGTGCGGTCCTCCAACCAGTTCCCTATCCACCGAACTGTCCTATAGTCTACTCCACAGTCTTCCAGTTTGCCCATCAGAATGTCATGGGGGACCTTATCAAAAGCTTTACTGAAATCCAGATAAGTCCCGTCAACAGAGTTCCCCCGATCCAGTAAGCTGGTCACTCGATCAAAGAAGGAAACCAGGTTGGTCTGGCAGGATCTGTTAGGAACAAAACCATGCTGACTTCCCCGGATCACTGAGTGGTCCTTCAGATGCTTACAGATTGATCCCTTTAAAATCTGTTCTAATATCTTCCCAGCAACAGAAGTCAGACTGACCGGCCTGTAGTTTCCCGGGTCATCCTTCCTCCCTTTCTTAAAGATTGGGATAACATTCGCTCTTCTCCAATCTTGTGGCACATCTCCAGTCCTCCAGGAGGCCTTGAAGATGATGGACAGGGGTTCTGCAAGTTCTCTGGAAAGTTCTTTCAGCACTCTTGGGTGCACCCCATCCGGCCCAGGGGATTTGTATTCATCCAGTGCAGCCAGATGCCTCTCCACTACCTCTCTGTCAATGTCAATTAGCCACTCAGGTGTCCTGCCACATTTTCTACTATCTCTAGATGTGCCTGAGTTCTTCAGGGAGAAAACAGAGGCAAAAAAGTCATTAAGCCTGTCTGCTTCCAATAACTGCTTCCAAGAAGCTCAGATGTCATTGCTACACAGTGTTATCTTTTTAAATGTTTCTGTTGCTTTATATGTTGTATAAATTATCTTCAGTGTGTTTTAAATCATTGTAATGTGCCCTGAGCCCACTATGCGAGGAGGGCAGAATAATAATCTAAAGTAAATAAATAAATAGTTTTGTGGGAATGACCTAGAGCAGTGATCCTCATTGCCTTGAGAAGTACATGTGACTCTGACACACCACCATTGGCTCTTCTGAGCATTGTTCCCCGATTTGGCACCATCCCATGTTTTAGAAAAGTGTATCATCTGGCGTCTCCAAGTTAACTTAGAGGGGAGACTTGTGTAGAGTGCATTGCAGTAGTCAAGTCTCGATGCTGCCATGGCATGTATCCAGGGCTTAAACCAAAACTATAACTCACGGAGGAATCCTCATCAGTGACTCGGCATTAAAATGGTCTTAATGAGCTTGTTCATAGGAGTCCCATGACCTTTAACTGCTTGCTGTCTTTCTCTGCAAACAGAACCACATGCTGTGAAGCTGTTCTAATGGCGCATCCCTGTGTGCTTTTTTTCTTTATAAATGGTCTCCATTTTAAGACCTTGGGGGAATAGATGACCGTGACTCAGTGTGACTCAGTTATCTCCCACGAAGCTGTCTTTATTCCGAACACATTCAGCAGTTTTTGCACAATCAGGCCTAGCTCTCATAATCAGCAACATCCCCTCCCCTCCACTGTGTACTGGAAGTTTGTAATGCAGACAAATATTGTAGACTTGCGTCAGAACCAGCTGTCCCATGTGTATATTCACTGCTTTAGCCCTTTGCCTGCTAGTATGTTTCGGGAATAATCATCATATATTTAATGGGGGGGGGATATCATATTTATCGTGCAGCAAACCTTGTATAAATCTTACAGTCGGTAAACATAAGAAGTAAACAGAGAAACAGCCAGACCTTTAGCAGTTTAAATACAGTTTTCTGCCGGCTTCTAAAATTATGGCATACTAAGCAGAAGGCTGTGTGGATATTGTGGGTTGCTGTAACTGCACAGGGGAAGGTTTTGCCTAGTAACTGGATTAATATTTTTTCAGTATTTTCATTGGGAACCAAGTAGAAAAAATAGGGTTTTTTCCCTTTATAATTAATTATAAGTGGAGTGAAACCTATCTAAAGTCTCTTGAAGCCAGTGAGCTTAGAAAGGTGTGGCCTTTTTTAGGATTGCACTTTAATTTGCTTACTGTGTACTGTCTAGTCAGTATCTGCGTTGTAGAGGGACAAGTAATCTACCTTAATTGCCTTCTAAAAGAATGTATACTGCAGAGATATAATTTAATACAAAATATGCTGGTTGATAAATCATGTTCATTTTTTCCTCCAGCTCTTCTCTTCTAAGAAATGCTTTTGACTTCAGTTCCAAATGATTATTTTAAGTATTGGTGTCCATAATTCATCTTGGTAACTATAACACAAGAGTAATGTTAAGAAATGAAAGCCTAGGAAAACAGTTGAATCATTGTATGCTTTTTAATTATGCTTCCCTAGGTTATTGCACAAGGTTTTTTTTTTTAAAAAAATACTTGGGGCATGTTGATTAGTTCCAAACAGCATCAGTCATGGAAATAAATTCTCCGTGCTGTGCATTAGATGGGCTTGAGTTTATTGGGAACAGGAATGTGTGGCTTACTCCAGGATGAACTGGAGTGAAAGGGGTGAGGTGATGATAAACTCTGATGATAAACCGTCAGCTCCGCCAAACTGCAGGCTCAGCAGAGATGGGATGCAGGTCTAAGCGGTTGTCGACACACCCATTTCCATGCTATGTTATACCCCCCAAAAGTCTGCTTACTATAAAAGCAAGAGAGAGAACTCTGCAGATGACTTTTGGAAACTGTTTAAAGACCTAAATGTAACTCAATTTCCATAACTTGGTAACCTAGTCCACAGTGGACCGAGTACTTGTGCCAGAAGTTTTGAGATGATCTGCAGAAATGCAAGTAGTACTAGTGCATATGAGTATGTACCTGAAACTTTTCTAATGTTGAACAAGAAGGTGGGGGCCTGTGAGGCATCTGGAATTGTCCCAACTGCCTCCAAAATCTCCCCTTCCTGGAGCATTGTTGGGGTTGAATTCTCTCCCGCCCGCCACCTGTTGCTTTTTAATTTATTTTTATGCTATTTAACTGACACTTAGCAATCATAGAATCATAGCGTTGGAAGGGATCTTACAGACTGCCCAACCCCCTGCCCAATGCAGGAACAGCCTAAAACATCCCCAGCAAGTATTGGTCCAGCCGCTCCTTGAAAACTGCCAATGGGGGGGAACCCACCGTAGCCCCAGGCAGCTGATTCCACAGTGGAAAGAAGTTTTTCCTAACATCCAGCTGGTACCTTTCCTCCTGTAGTTTAAACCCGTTGTTTCAAGTCCTATCCTCTGTTGCCAAGAGGAACCTTCCCTCTTCTAAATGACAGCCTTTTAAATACTTAGAGAGAGCAATCCTGTCCCTCCTCAACCTCCCAGGTCCCTCAGTCTTTCCTCAAAGGGCTTGGCCTGCAGGCCCCTGATCATTCTGGTTGCTCTTTGTACCCATTCCAATTTGTCCACATCCTTTTTGAAATGAGACCTCTAGAACTGCACACAATACTCCAGGTGGGGCCTGACCGACATGTTCTATACTAAGATAATGACATTTTGTGATTTGGATGTTATGCCTTTGTTGATACATGTCAAGATTGCATTTAACCTTTTTGCTGCTGCATCACACTGAGTGCTCATATTTAGCTTCCTGTCCACCTGTATCCCAAGATCTTGTTCGCACACACTACTACCCACATACAAACACAGACATCTTGGTATCAGTCTGGCTTGTTCACTGGCACTATCCTGGCTGCAATGTAGGCTGGGATACTAGCTGGGTCTCCACAGGTAAGGCAGGGTAAAGGTAAAGCAATGTAGGTTGAGATACTAGCTGGGTCTCCACACGTGAGGCAGGGAGAAGACCATAATCCAGTACTGGTCAAAGGAAACCAGGAGTTGAAGGGTCATCTGCAAGCCAAACCTTGGTTTCACAAAGTAACCGTTATTAAAATAAAGAGCCATTTTACGTTATTTCTGCAAACAACTTCTTGTTGCTTCACTCAAAGGATCCGAAATATGTGTTAACTCTGCATTGCTGGGAAATGTTATTAGAGATCTTGAGGAGAAACTACCTTAAAAGTTACCTTAAAAGCATTTTAAAACATTCCATTTGACTCATATTTGGTCTTTATCAGGCAGGGATATTTTGTTTAAAGTGCAGAATCATAATTTTCTGCAGAGTAGGTAGAGACCCCTATCTTTGGGCAGCCATGCAACGAGGCTTTTGTCTGCCACACAGTGGCCAACCAGTTTGCTATTAGATCAGGGTTTGCCGAATCCCAGGACACCTAGAAGTTTCAGTGCATAGTATTTTCAGCAGTGATTTGTTATAAATGCCTCTTGGTGATTCTCAGTAGAAGTTCAAAGCGTACTTAGATCAGGGCTAGAAGTCAGCTTATCATTGTGATGACAACAACCAGGGTTAACCCATGTTTATTTATATGCTACGACGCGTTTGTTATAACTTTTTTAAAAGTGACAAGAAAATGTGAAGAGGTTAAAATCAGCCTACCTGAAGAGGTCAGGAAAACCCCCACTCTCCTGGCTTTCCACAAACGATGCAAAACTGAATTATACAAGAGGACTTCCTTACTCAGCTAAGAGAGCTGTACTGTAGGGAGGTGGTCTCAGATAGGTACTTCGGTAAAGAGATAGGAACCATAGACTTCGCTACTATGTGCTACTGTGTACTATGTGTTGCATAGAACTGGGTAGTTCTACGATGCTGAAACAGAGGATAAGCAATTCAACATATTCATGCTTATCCTCTGTTTCAGCATTTCTTCAACTCTGTATTAGATTTCAGCTGATGTTATGTCTTTGTATATTTGCATTTATATGCCCTGTTGCATTGTTCATTGAAATGTCCTTGATATTGACTGTACTAATCTCATATTGTGTAATCCGCCTTGAGTCTCAGTGAGAAAGGTGGACTGTAAATGACATAAATCAATAAGATTAAGTCTTGTTATAGCAATTGTTAGAAAGTATGGCCATTAAGATTTTTTTTAAAAAACCTGAAGGCTGAAAAATAAGTCTGACTGCTAAGTTTTTGCAGTGGCTTGTAAAGATATTTTGACATAACGAATTCCAAGCTCAAAAAATTTCTATGAGAAAAAAATATTTTTATTCTTTCCAGCTAAGCAAAGATCCAAAAGGCTGAATTTGAGCAGTGTGTATAAAATCGCTGCAGATACAATCGTACTTGTTCATTTAATGATCTGCCACAGTTGATTTATCAATGTATTCATCAAGTAAATAGATGGGAGTAGAATAATATGCCTGTCTCAGTGAAAAGGTTCTGAGACAGACTGGAGGAAACAATAGCTGCTTTTACTGTCTGAATAGATGCATTGCCTTCAGACAAGGATCTTGTTGTCATTGATCGCCTGATATGTCGTCATTCTACTTGAGGGCTTCCGAATGCTGCCAGGTTGCATTATGGATGTGGGGGTTACCTTTAAGAAATAAACGTGCTGCTCTTCTGCTACTTCACCTTCCCCATTTGGCAGAATTCTCTGTAATAAACTTACAGAAGAATCAGTGTCTTTGGCATAGATTGAAAATGTGCAGTTCAATGACTAAGCTTTATCAGCTAAATCATGTTATAAAACTCTTGAAAATACAGTTTGCTGAATTTCCCAGGAACCAGATTTGTCCAGAATGCTGTTTAGAATTTAAAAGCAGCAACAGGAACTTATTCTATGAAAGTCAGTAAACTGATTGTAAGTATTGATCTTCTCAAAAGGATTAGAGTTGCAGATTAGCACAGTCAAGCCAAGTCATCATCTGCTTAGTGCAGGACTTGACCTATTAAGCATCTTAATATGTCAGTAAAATGCTACAATAGATGATGAAGGCATGCGCTGACTTTTATTTTGAGCATCGGTTTTTTCTGCAGTGACTCTTTGCAGAGTGGAGTTCGGCATGAGCGTGCTTCTGTGTGTGTTCTTGCAGGAGCAGTTAAGGCTCTGCCATGTACAGTTGGATCCTTGTTCCTTCTGTGATGTGCAGCAGCTTGCAAAGGGCCTCAGACAAAAGACTGTCAGAATCTTGATATCTGAAAACCTTCCGTTAGAAATGCTAGGGATTGGATATAGAGCTTTACACAGATGCTTTGTTCAGCTTTCGTGACCCAACTCCCATCTACAATTATCCTTGAGATCTGTTTCATTCCTTCCTCATTTTTCGGTAATGCATCTGGCCAAGTAACAACCTGAAATTTGCCATTTTCCTCCTATGTAGTAATTCTTAAAGCATCAGACTTTTTGTCTCTGAGTTTAAAATTTGTGACTAAAATTTCCTCCTATGGATTGTTCCGAAGGTTATTACCGCACTGAGAGAGACAAAGGGACACAATATGAATTGTTCTACAAGAAAGCAGAGGATATGGAGTACAGGCATGTCACCCTGTTCCGTCCATTTGGGCCCCTAATGAAAGTGAAGAGTGAAACTGTTGACATCTCAAGGTCAATAATAAACATTATTGTTCCCCTTGCTGGAAGGACAGAAGCTTTTGCACAATTCATGCAGAACTTCAGGTAAGTGCATTGGAAACTAAGACCTAAACCTAGTGTAGCCTTTTCCTTTAAGATTAGTCTGTGAGCTGGTTAGACTGTACGCAATTTGAACGTTTTGTAGTATCACAGAATAGCGTTTCCAACTTCTTATGCAGAGTGGTGTCTTAGTTTAAAATATATAAGTTGTCATTGGCCTCTGATGCATGCTGGAGTGCAAACCTTGACCATGACAAAACAGAGCAGGCTGAAACTGAACCCGGTGAAGACGGAGGTCCTGCAGCTGGGACGGAGGCTGCCAGATGTTGGGATCCAGCTCCCTGCCCTGGATGGGACACCACTGGCAACTTTGCCTGTGGTGAAGAGTCTGGGCGTGCTCCTGGATGCCTCCCTGTCGATGGAGGCCCAGGTCACGGCGGTTGCCAAGTCTGCATTTTCCCATCTTCGTCAGATCAGGCAACTTGCCCCCTACCTGACGTCCCAGGACCTGGCTACAGTGACCCATGCAATGGTCACCTCCAGGCTAGATTACTGTAACTCACTCTACGCTGGGCCCGGAAACTACAACTGGTCCAGAATGCGGCAGCGCAGGTCCTGACTGGTATATCCTACCAGTCACATATCACACCTGTCCTGCGCCAGCTGCACTGGTTTCCGGTTGAATTCCGAATCAGGTTCAAAGTGTTGGTTCTTACCTTTAAAGCCCTGAGTGGGTTGGGACCGGCATATCTTCGGGACCGCCTCTCCCCGTACGTTCCCTGGAGACCGCTTCGATCAGCAGATAAATGTTTACTGGTGGTCCCCAGCCCTAAGGAAGCCCACCTTGCTTCAACCAGGGCCAGGGCCTTTTCAGTCCTGGCCCCAGCCTGGTGGAACGCTCTGTCAATGGAGACCCAGGCCCAGCGGGACATATTATCGTTCCGCCGGGCCTGTAAGACAGAGCTGTTCCGCCAGGCGTTCGATGATTGAAGGGGGCGGTGCCAATGTTGGCCTCCCACCTTTTGGGGTGGGGTGGGGGTTCTCCCCACCATTGCACTTGGTTAATTTATTTCATTATTGTTTATTGTATATTGATTTTAGAATTGTTGTTTTCTTGTTCTTATTGATTTTAACTTGTTCACCACCCAGAGCCCCTGAGGGTGGGCGGTTTATAAATTGAAATACAATGATAATAACAACAACAAAGATTTGTGGAATGTAATTCGCTCTATCTGTATGATCAGTGAATTAGCAGTTCTCCTATCTTAACCGAGTGGTAGCAAAGAGAAGCGTAATTTGGAGCTCTGTCATTCATCTGGAAGACACTCCAGCCACGTGTTGCCATAATTCCAGTCTGGCCCACAGTAATTTCATGATGAACTTAGATTGTTTTCTAAATTTCAAGAAGCAAATTTGCTTGGAAGCTGTATGGGTCTTTTTGGTACTTGCTCACTCCAAACTCAAAATGTTTGGTTGAAAGACGTCTGGCTGGGTTATTGCAGTAATGGACTCCAGCTGTTTTGCTTTTCTTTTTTTTTTAGAGAAGTGTGCATTAATCAGGACAAGCGGACTCACCTTACTGTAGTATATTTTGGCCAAGAGGAGCTTTCTGAAGTCAAGAGCATCTTAGAATCAGTTGCTAGGTGAGTTGAGAAAATCCAAATGTGTTTGTTTTTAAAACTTAGGTGTGGGTGTGTATGTGTATATTAGCAATTAGATGCTTGGTTTTTATTAGTATATTAGGAGAAAAAGCTGATGCCAGTTTGGTGTAGTGGTTAAGAGTGGCAGGACTCTAATCTGGAGAGCCAGGTTTGATTCCCCACTCCTCCACTTGAAGCCAGCTGGGTGATCTTGGGTCAGTCACAGCTCTCTCAGAGCTCTCTCAGCCCCAGCAACCTCACAGGGTGATTTTTGTGAGGATAATAATAACACACTTTATAATAACACTAATAATAATGCTCCAAGTGGGCATTAAGTTGTCCTGAAGAGTGGTATATAAAACAAATGTTCTTATTATTATTATAGTTATCTTCCTAGATGATAGCGGAAGTAGCAGTGTTTGCATGTGGGAAAGCTGGGAGGAAAAGGGCAAATGAGAAGTTTAAATGGCCATATAGAAATCGGATGTTATCAGTCTAACTAGGAGCAAAGAGAAACTGACTTAAGGTGCTCAGTTCTATAATTCCAGGCATACTCTAGTGAGAAATAGCAGTCTGTTTTTTCAATATGTATGTGGGCACCTATGTTCCAGTTTCTATTTTTGTGGTCTTTAGAATCAATTCCTTAAAGTTATCTTGAACATTCATAGATTTTTGTTCACAGGTTCAGTTTAGGATGCACTAAATAAGGTAACTTGTGTTTAAGAAATTTAAGAAATATTCTTCCCATGTAGGAAATGTAAATGATCTAGTGGCATAATGAAAAGCAGAGAATATTAAACACTGAAAGATGTTTAAATATCAAAAACATCTAAGTTGGTAGGTGATGGCATTATTTTGCCTAATAATTCACTTTAAAACACATAGTAAACAAGCTGCCATCATTTCTTTTGAAACTCCTTAAATTGAACGGGGGAATAACTGTCTTTCAGCTATGTATCCTTATGCAGTTCTTTTCTGGGACCAGCGTAAATTGACTTACAGCATGCCGGCCCAAATAAAAATGCCTTGGCCTGTTTAAGAATATAAAGAAGGGCTTAGGGGGATCATCTGAGCAGTTCCGGTTTCCCACCACAGAGAACACTCTGGGCCCTAATTGTCCTAATTTCTCTGATAATATACTGGGCTAGCTTGTGTATCCACACTCCCACCTCATGGCTAGCGGTTCCTGCCTTAAAGACTAAAAAAAGAGCAAAAGTCAATGACCCAGGCTTGTTTCCTGCATGTTCCCCCTTCCAAAAGACCCCTAACAGTATAGCAGTAGCCTCTGAGGCTGTCTGCCATTTCCATCTAAGACAGCCATCTAGAATGACGCAGCTGAACACAGCTGTTCCAGCCTTCTTCAACCCCTGCTCTGTATCTTTCACACTGCTAATTTTTAAGGCTCTTTGGAACATTAAAAATGCTCCAGTGCCTTGGGAGAAAGAAGCTGTGCAATCCAGGAGCATGTATCTTAACTAAACTCCACTTTAAAAGCTTCCCCATTAAAAATCCTAAAGACCTTGTGCTTTTTCCACCCCTTTTTTCCTGCTTATGATAAAAGGGCAAAATGCATAAGCAGAAAAGCTAAAGAGTAAAAGGTGAGTGAAGTAAAAAATAAAATCTCCGTAGGAAGCTATTCTTTGTGTACACAGCTCTTGAAGGATTCTGAGCTGTATACGCAGCTCAGCTTGGCTCCTTATTTCTGTGTGTGCTTCCTAACTAGAAATGTGAGGCTCTCCCATTGTTCTCTTCTTACTCATTTATCTCTCCTTTCTAGAGAGACAAACTTCCATAATTACACACTTGTTTCCTTGAATGAAGAGTTCAATCGTGGTCGAGGTTTAGATGTTGGTGCCAGAGCCTGGGAAAAAGGCGAAGTCTTGATGTTCTTCTGCGATGTTGATATTTATTTCACAGCAGAGTTCTTAAATAGCTGCCGCTTGAATGCTGAGCCAGGTACATTTGTATTAAGATCTTGAATTCAGCAGGGGCCGCTGTTACTCCCAAAGGCGGCCGTGTGGTGGGGTGCTGTCGGGAGCCCTTCTAAGCCGCCACTCTTTCTCTGGACTCCACTAACGCAAAACTGCTACTTTCTGTCGACAGAAGACCTGCTGCCAGCCATGATGCTGTAAATGGAATATCTGTGTTCTAGACCTAGATAGATGCCGGGGACAAATGGGGTGTGTGCTGATGGCCTTCTGTCCTTCTTTTAAATGTCCCAGAGGCACTTAGCTTGTCTAAGAGAATGGTGGACTAGATGAAATCAAGTGATTTTTGCCCAGACCCATAAGCTGAGTAAAAGCAGAGGTAGAAGCCCCAAACATCCAGCTGCTTCTATTCCGTCTACTGGAAATATTTTCTCTTGTTAAATTCTGTTTCTTAATCCCCAAATTGTTTCAAAAAAACCTATTTCACTCCTTTCATCTCCCCTGCCCTCCCTTTTATCTCAGCCAGCTGTTCTGCCTAATCCATTACTTCCTAGTCCAGGGCAACAATATGCCACCCACCTCTTCCTTCAGTTAACAGAGAACGGAACAAAGGCTGTTGAAAAAAGAAAGCTTGATCAGCTGCTGGTCCTTGCAGTGACCCAGCATCCTGCCTCCAGAGCCCATGAGCGACCAATAGCACGTGAGCACTCAAGCCTTGTTGGTAGGGCAGGCAAGGGCCAAATATTGTAAGCTGTGTTTGTGTGCTTCTGGTGGAACTTCTTTATTCATTCCCAGTTGTCATTAAAAGGGACAGGGAAGAAACTTAGTGAAAGTGAACAGTGTATTGGGTCTTTCTGAGACTGTAGTGTGGTCATGAAGTTGGTGACTATAGCAATCTGTGCTGTATAAAAGCTCCACTGGAATTTGGAAAGTTTCCTTTAAAGAAAATAGTAATATACTGGGGCCGTGGCAATCTGGTAAAATGAAAACATGATGGAATTTGCAGGAAAAAACAAACCAGGGGTGTCTTTTCCTTTGGGGACTGAGTTTGGAGCTTCGTAGTACTTACACATTTTTCCTTGAACATGACTTGGAAAGTAATCATTTCTGCTTTTGCAGCAAACCATAGTTCATTATACCAGCACCTCCAACTGTTCCCCTCCCAGCTTCCAAACTGCAGTTCTGGTTTGGAAGGAAGAGAATAAGCCATAGTTTATGCCTCAACAGTGCTCTGGGGAGAGGGCAGTGAGAATGCCTGCCCCCTCCCTTTGGCACTCCACTATGCCAGCTTGACATCTACCAGCCCCAGTGGGATTATGAACATCCCCTTTAAAGCTCCACTCACCAGCAACAGCGTCCCTTTGACAGCCAGCAGACTAACAGCCAGCTGTTTGCCAGCTCAACCTTTGGTGTGGGAAAGGGGAGCAACCGGGGAGAGACTACTCCGAAGCCATTATTGCCCCCGTGTGGGATTTATTGGCCTTGCCTCCTTGGGGCTCCTGGGTAGAGGGAGTCCACTGGGCATGCCCTAGCCATGGCTAGGCCCTTTAAAAAGCCTGAGTGAGGGAGGACTCCAGCTCCCAGCCCCAAGTGGAGTAGAGGTAGGGGAGAAGAGGTGGGATAGGATGGTGCCCACCCCTTATCTCTCTCTGTCTGTCAGCCAGTGTAGAATCTGGTGAATGGCTGTGGTCCAGGGCCTGACAAAGAATAACAGCGAACAAAAATGTTACTTGCCATGAAAACAGAAATGATTAGTTTCTGAGCCAAGGGAGAAGAGTACGCAAGTCTGAGCATTCCCAGCCTCATTCCCTTTATGACCGAAAGTTGTTCCTCTTTGCATACGAATCCCATGAAGAACCCGCATTTGTTTTTCCTTGTAGCGTGTCCCTTCAGTCCAGTGAGCTCCCTGCCCACGTGCTGCTATTTCTTTGGAGATTCTTGTTCCAGGTTTTGAGGAGCAGTAGAAAAGCGCCCCACCCACAGATTTTAGCTATTGAAGTTATTCCCAGAAAACGTTTACTTTCATGTTTACATATCAACTATAAAATTGTGGTTTGAAATCTCTGTTAATATAGCTGCCTGTAACAAATTGCTTAAATATATAAAATTGGAGCAGTCTAACAAAGATTTGTGTGTGGTCATTCTTTTTTTCTCTCAAGAAAATGGGTGCAGAGTTAGGTTCATGTAAGATACAAATTTAAATTCAGAAAACAGATCTCGAATGTTAGCCATTTAATAAGAAAATTATTCTCCCCTGAAGTCGTAACTGTGAAAGTCGAGAGCTGCCCTGTCACGCAGATGCGCTGGAAGTTGCATGAGTGGCTGGCGGTTCTGCTTCCCTAGGAACTGTATGAGCACAGCGAGGCTGGGTGTGCATCTGTCATCAGGCACTTGCTTTACTACTACCATGTAGTTGTGGTGAAAAAGCTGTTCTCTGTAGGGAAAGTTTAGATATGTGAGCTGTGGCAGAGTTAAATGATGTTAAGTTGTTATAAAGATGTATAGCACTTCAGTGGTGTCAGTGGTAATGTAAAATAAACCAGGCCTTTGGTGATTGAGGCAAGCGGGCCACAAATTTGGCCTCCTACCAGAGGGAGGAGCATATCCCCTCTCTGGTTTTTGTTTCTTTCACCTGCTGACTCCTAGCGGCCCTCGTGGGCCCAACATGACTGTGTGCAGGACTGTACAATGTGCACTGCTGAGGGTGGATTTGTGAATTGTATCTGCTTTATTATGCTACCAGTTTTATCTGTTATATTTTATGTCTTTTAATGATGTGATCTACTCTGAGCCTACTCGCAAGGAGAGCAGACTATAAATTTAAGAAATAAGTTACTTGAGATTTTAGAACTGCATCTAGTCTCATTTGGCTTTCAGTGTAGCAGCCGAGACATAAAGATTAGTGGTAACAATCTTTTTTTTCAGCATTACTTTTGCTATTGTTGGATCGGGTCTCACAGAGCATTTGCACTGGTGGGATCTCAAGGGACATTTGGAGCTGCAGTGGGCAGGGGCCGAGTGTAAGGCCATGGATGACAGGATATGGCAGACAGATCCCAGTACCATAGCAGCAAGAAGTCCAGGGTCTTGGTTAAATGGTTTTATTCAGAAATCATATCATTTCCATATATATGTCCATAGGATTACTCAGAAGCAAAGCAAGCATCTAAGCTGTAAAAGCAAGAATTGACAGGAATGGGAACCTGTGGAAAACCCCTTCCTCTTAATACACATGTTTGCTCCTTCCCCCTCCCAACAATAAACAAGATTTTGGCGGGCACTTTATGTGAGAACATCTCACATATTTGTACTATCCGGTAGAGTCACTGCGAAAGCAAAAGATCAAAGTCGAGTCATAGCAATGCCTTGGGAATGAGTAGTCTACAAGGTCATGAACACTGAAAGCTTCTACAGTCCGTTAGATAAGCACCTGCACGAAGTCTATGAAAGAAACAGTTATGGCATTGACAATATGACATTAAGTTACAGTATGAAACATTGGTTCAGTGTTAGCATTGGCATGGATGGGGCTCTGACATGGCACCGAGGGGCTGAGGAAGCCCCGTTCTGCTGCTGGAAGGGTTTCAGTTAGCAAAAATGCATGTGAGGAGGTCACCAGGACTGGCTTTGACTAGGGATGCTTGTACACTACGGGTTGCCTGATCCTGCCCTGCAGCATCATATCTGGTGCTGGTCACAGGACCGTGTGACACACACACACTCCCCCCCCCCACTGTGCTATTGTAGTTGTGTAGTGTGAGCTTTTTAAGGAAGAGTCTTAGAAGGCAAGCTGGTTGCTTCTGTTTTTCTTAAGTGGATTGCTGACTAATAAAAAAGACAGCCTCAGTTGGCAAGTATGAAGATTTGGCTAATCAAAGCAATAATCAAAGTAGATGAAATGCATTGGTATTTGGGGGGGGGCTTTCAGAGGCTAGAAAAGAAGCGCAAGATAGAAATCCAAAAAGAGGAACTTCATGATTGATGGACAGTTTAAACTGAGAGCAACAGATGGAGCAATCTGATAGGGTTTTTTCCTTTTTTTTTTTTTTTAAGGAAGGGCGTTTGTTCTGGAAGCCAAGGTGGTCTTGAGAAACTCAAACTACACAACAGGAAACAAAGACCTGAGCAGTACCTGCCTTCATAACAGGATATGTTGACCAGGCAGTCGTTAGTCTTGTTGAGTCTTAGATTTTGCAAGGGAGCTTGCAGAAGATTGGGGTTGTGCAAAGATGAACGGGCCTAACAGTCAGCTACCACAAAAACCTCAGGGGAGGGGTCTGTTCGCAAAAGGCGACCATCTGGGAAGCTTCCAGGGCACACAATAAAAGAAAAGCCCTCAACAGAGTAACGTCAGAGCGTGATGGGCAGCTGTCAGGAGGACTCCCACCCTGCAAAGTTCACCAGCTACCAGCCAAAATGGCTATTTCGGCTCAGTGGTGTAAGTGCCACTTAAGCTGTAACATCACCCTGTTCCTTTTAAAATAAATATTCCATTCATTAGTGAAGTGCTGTAGTTTCTACATTCCTTCTTCAACTGATTGCTTCTGAAGGGCAGCGTCAGCGTCCAGGTCACCCTGTGGGTTTTTTTGGACATTACTAATAATTATCTAGCAAGAATCACCAATTTATAATTTTCCTTACAAGTTGGCTTTTCTGCTGAGAAATGTACTACAATGAATAACAAATCTCTCCCCTCCTTATAGGCAAGAGAGTTTTCTACCCTGTGGTGTTCAGCCTTTATAATCCCGCCATTGTTTACGCTAATCAAGATGTGCCACCCCCTGTGGAGCAGCAGTTGGTAAGTGGCTGTAGTCTAAGGGCCTTAAGAATGTCCCTGTTCAAGTGAGGCAGTTCAGCCATGGGGGTGATAGTTGGTCTTTAAAGAGGAAACTACTGGACCAGCCCCCGACACGCACCAGCAAGTCCTTCACTGTGTCTCAACTTGCCTCCTTGCAGGGTTTGCCTCCAACATTTCAACAGAGAACAAAAAGTTCTCTGTGTCTGGATGATGCCTGCAAACATTAGGAAGAGTCCAGTAGCACCTTTAAGACTAACCGACTTTATTGTAGCATTGTAAGGATCTGCCAAGCAACTCTCAAAAGACTTCACTGTAGGCAGTAAAAGAACTTCATTGAAAAGCTGCTAGTATCATGAGCTGACTCCATCTTTGCCAGGAATAACGTTCACATGCGAGCCTCACTCATATATAGGCTTTCAAAGAGCGGGCGAATGCTAAGACCCTCCCCTCCCCCAGTCTAACGGTTAGCTAGGTTCAGCAGAAAAACATCTAAGCGGGAAAACAGCAGAACTGGTGTATGGGATTTTCAAGGTTGTGGTGTCTGGGAACTACTGGGTGCAGTTCAAAGGAGCCTACAGATAACAGCAGGAACAAATGCCTCCCTTGCATAGTTTCACATCGCAGGTCTGAAAGGCAAGGTAGTTAACAGTTGCAGTCCAGTCAAAGAATAGCTTCAGCATTTGACCATAACCATAACATCAAGCATTAGACTATAACCATAGCAGCAGGGAATAGCAGGGTGTTGCTGGGTATGGCAGGTGATGCTAAGCACCTAAGCCGAACAAGGGGAGAAAACCGGATAGTGAAAGGTACAAGCAGCAAGTCCGGGGATGTGCAATTAATGCTAACTTTTTATGTAAACGTTTCAATAGTGCAAACGTGCAAAGTGCAAAGTGCAAATAAATAATATGCAATGAATACAATAAATATAATTAATACAATTCAGTTGTCCAAGTCATTATATGAATGTCCGAAATAAACCCACAATGGGGACATATTAAAGAGGAAGTCACAAGGCAGTCTTATGGTGGTGGCTCAAGTCCAATGAGATGTAAATCCACCCGTGGATTTACATCTCATTGGACTTGAGCCACCACCATAAGACTGCCTTGTGACTTCCTCTTTAATATGTCCCCATTGTGGGTTTATTTCGGACATTCATATAATGACTTGGACAACTGAATTGTATTAATTATATTTATTGTATTCATTGCATATTATTTATTTGCACTTTGCACGTTTGCACTATTGAAACGTTTACATAAAAAGTTAGCATTAATTGCACATTCCCGGACTTGATGCTAAGCACCTGACAAGTTTAACTTTCGAGAACCACAACTCTCTTCATCACATGCATCTCTTCTTACATCTCTCTCATCTGATGAAGAGAGCTGTGGTTCTCAAAAGCTTATGCTACAATAAAGTTGGTTAGTCTTAAAGGTGCTACTGGACTCTTTCCTATTTTGCAACTACAAACGAACATGGCTAACTCCTCTAGTTAATAAGGAAGGCAACAGAATTGGGATATGGCTTACCATTAGAGCTACGGAGGTCAAAATTTGAAACAAGTCAGCTGGGTCGAGACGGTGGCACCCCGTAGCCATGACAGAAGTGGTACCATACAGTGGGAGTGGAGGGCCATGATCGGTAGTGCAGGTTGTCAACCTGAGACCGGGATCACAGGTTGGACACTAGTCAGCTTCCCCCAAGTTCTGATGGGAAATGTAGGCATCCTGGTCTCGCAGCTTGACTCTCTTGACTGCTGTCCAATGGACTTTTCAACTGTCACTTTTCCAACATTCCGCCAAGCTGCCTACATTTCCCATCAAAACTTGAGGGAAGCTGGCAAGTGTCCAACCTGTGCCTTTTGTCACTTGTAGTTCTGCTCTGAGAGTGCAAGGGCACTGAGGAGCATTATTGATGCTATAACTAGGTTGAAGAATACGTGAGCATGGATTGCAGCAGAAAGAGTAGAGCCTTTGCAGGAAGTTACCGTGGGCAGTTGTTTCTTACTACAGCTTAATTTGCAGCATTCTTGCCTGAGCCTGGTACAGACAAAGAGTAGGAGTGATTGTACACATTGCCTAGTCTTACTCAGGCTGGAATGAGACGTGAAGGTAAACATTCTCACCCCAAACAAGCACACAGGACAGGGAAAGCACCTTGCAGGGAACACTCTACACAAGGCTGCTTTTCTCAGAGGCAACCCTGTTTTTTTTAATCTTGTCTTTTTCCACCCTTCGAGCTATGAACTTGGGCAGTACCTTGCAGTGGAAATTTTAAAGAAAGGAGCCTGTCTGAGAAATTTCCAGTTGAAATCTGATGAGAGAGTAGGCCACAGGTGTAGAGGTTCCGGGTAGCTGTGTTGGTTCAAAGAAAATCTCCCAAAATGAAAGTCATATAACATCTCTTACTGGCCAAGTGTGCTTTCATGCTCTCTAGAACTCATTACTAGGATGGATGCCGGGGGGGGGGGAAAGCTGGGAGGGAGGGGGGTTTCAGGCCACGAGGCCCTTTCCCTGCTGCTGACAGAATGCCCTGCAGACTTCAGTCCTTTGAGTCGGAAAGGAAAAGTTGTGTTTAAGGGCCTTTAACAAATGCAAGTAAATAAATATATGGGAACCAGAGCTCTGGTCGAAGTTACCAGGTGGGACAATTTCACTTTCTGAAAAGAAATGTGTAAGGCAGTAGGGGCTGCCTCCGTTGCAAGTATAACAACTAGTGATTGAACAAATATCTGAGGACCAAATAAAGTATACGGGTCACCTAAAAGGGAGAGAGCAAAGGGTGAAGTGTGTGTTGGGGAAGGACGTTATAAAACAATAAATGCCTAATAGAAATAAGTTGTGCAAGACTTTGTTACTCCTCCTCTAGAGACTCCGGGAAAGTCTACAGTATGCGTATGCTTATAATTTTAGGTGCACAAAAAGGACTCTGGTTTTTGGCGGGATTTTGGCTTCGGGATGACTTGTCAGTATCGAACAGACTTCTTGACTGTCGGTAAATCTCTTCTAAAAAATTGTCTACACTTTTGTCGAATACTCTCTGTGTTACTGATTTTGTTGAGAATGTGTGTTGCTACATTCTACAGCCTGCTCAAATGCAAATGATTCTTGCAGGAGTTTAAAGCTAGAATAGATTCTTGCTTTAAGGAAGTAATTTAATCTCACGTTAAATATGCAGGAAAAAAATACCTGAATTATTCTACAGATTAGACTAGTTATTTCATTCTTAGTGTTTTTTTTTTTTAAAAGAAGAAAGATTTCTACAATCTGAAAGAAAACCAGAGTTTTCGCATTTTAAAAGCTAGCACATCTTATCGGAACTGCTTAGCTCATTGATACTCTTCAGCACCATCTTGTGGCTTAAATGTAATATCATTGGCCGCATAATAGCCTGGATTTAGTTGCAGTAATAATACAATATTGTTTTGCACAGCAATGCAGTAATATACAATAATATACAGTAGCTTTGAGAAGTGTTACCTCTTTGTGTTATGTACTTAAGGCAAATCAAGTTAAGTACATTATTGTTACATGTTTGCCTTTTTTCACCCTAACTATAGTGCATTCTCGAGTCACTTCAATCTGTGCTGGACTTGTTTGCAGCCCCCCCCCCCAAAAGGTCTGCAGCTTGGGAATGCCCCTTAAAGTCATTTTATCCTGAACACTCTTTAATCCCTACGTAAGATCAGTGGCTCCAATAATGGGGAGTTTCGGAGCAGGTTTTCTCCAGTATACTGATGACACCCAGCTTTACTTCTCATTATTCAAGCCTCTGGAGGCAACTGTGAAGGCCTTCTCCCTGTGTCTCGGGGCTGTGATCGAGCGGCTGAGGGCAAACAACCAGAAGCTTATCCAGGCAAGGTGAAGGTGATGCTGGTGGGGAAGGCAGAATTTATTTACTGCGTTTGTAGCCCACCTTTCTCACTGGGACTCCAAGGTGGACTGCAAAATACAGAAAGCAATTCAGTCAGACAGCATAAGATACCCAATTCAAACTTTATTTGTTGATGGTGATTTTGCTTGGGGGATGTTCCTGGACCTGGACTTGTTAATAGATAAACAAGCTGCTGCTGTTGCTTAGAGTACCTTCTTTCGATTACATCTAGCTTGTAAGTGAGCCCCTTATCCTGTTGACTGAGCTCCTCCAGTTTGTGCTACTGCACTCTGTCTATGGTTGCCTTTGGAGACATCTCAGAAGCTCCATTTGGCACAAAATGCAGCAGCAAGTTTCTTCTCTGGGGTCAGTCATTCAGGAGGACACACAACTAATGCTGCATCAACAACACTGGCTGGCTACCTGCTTCTGGACCAAGTTCAAAGTGCTGGTTATTTTCTTTAAAGCCCTTCATGGCCTAGGACCCTCGTACTGACCGTGCTACGTTTCCCAGTGTATCCCCTGTGCCAGTTACATTCTTCAGGCAGCCACCTCCTTAATGTGCCTTTCCTTTTAGGACTTGTCCATACAGCTACATCAAGATTGCAGACTTTGTTCATGGCGGGCTTAGTCCTTTGGAATGGCTTGCCAGAGTTCTCACTTCTTCACGATTTCACTAGCTGCATTTAGGAATTATTCTTGATTGGAGGGTGAACTGTTCCGTCAGTTTTGGCTGTGCTCATTCTAAGATTGTTTTCATTTATTATGTGCTTTAAATTGTGAATATTTTTAATTTGTAATTTTTGTGTATTTTAATCTGTTTAATTTTGTTAATTGCATTGTATTATTTATGTCCTAGCAACCTGGTGGTTGCATCTTGAGTCACCTTAAGTCTGAAGAGATAAAGTGAGGTAAAAATGTTTTAAATAAAAAAAAAATCAGGTCCAGCTTTGCTTAAGGACACAGAAACGGTGTCTGTAGCAATATAGCTAAATTCATCATCTAGAAGAGTCAGAGTTTCAATGGCTCTATTTTTATAGTATCTCACAAAAGAAGGTAACAGTTTAAAAACACCTTATAAAATAATTCCAGTTAAAATATTTAAAATGACTTGCCTTGCTGAACTGGTTGCCAAACTCTTGGTTAAACTGATGGCATATGAAACATTATACGGTGATTACAGACTTGTTCACTCTACTCTGCTGCATGAAACTAGATTTTAACTGTTTACTATTTTATATTTCTCTGTTTTTTTTTTAAAAAAGTTATAAAATTAGACGGTCTGACGACTCAGTCTACTTTAGAAGGGAGTGAACTGAACATGAACTGATGAAATGAAATGTCTCGTCTCACCTTGATTTATGACATCTGTTGGCTTCAGAAGTGTGTTCTGTGTTCTCTCTTGATTTCCTTGTAGGAGGATTTGACTTGGAAGTCAAAGGCTGGGGTGGAGAGGATGTCCACCTCTACCGGAAGTACTTGCACGGTGACCTAGTTGTGGTCAGGACCCCAGTGCCGGGCCTCTTTCACCTCTGGCATGAGAAGCATTGTGCTGATGAATTGACTCCAGAGCAATACCGCATGTGTATTCAGTCCAAAGCCATGAATGAGGCATCTCACTCTCACCTCGGGATGCTGGTTTTCAGGGAAGAGATCGAGGCACATCTACGCAAGCAGGCATACCGGACTAACAGCGAAGCAATAGGTTAAAACAATCTTCTGTGTAATCCAAAGGACTCTGAAGTTGCTACAAACCAGCATCATTCTAAAGCCTTAATTAACTCAATTTTTAAAAATGCAGTGCCTCTCTTTTTTGCTGAAGTTGAGTTTAAAATCTTCTCTGGCCTATTAAGTACATCTCGCTATTTCAGGCACTTGAGTGAAAGGAAGTATTTCTATTTGTGCACAGAGGGGAAAACAAGAGCAGAATGTATTAACTCTTCCACCTCTTGTTTTTTTCTTTTTTTTTTCTTAAACTTTTTCACTTCTCAGATTTACATTTCGTGACAGTAAGGATTGCAAGTGAACATTAACTGAATTCTCCACTGCCTATGGTCATTTCTGTACTCATTTCACTGTACTTTTTTAGAAATGTATAAACTCAATGGGAAGAATAAAACAAACAAAAGCTGTTGAAGACTCCTATACAGAAATGTGGTATGTTCTGCAACTAGACTCATTGAATTCGCCTTACTAACCATCAGGTACATAAATTAACTTAACAAGAATATGTTTCAGTTTTCAAAAAGAGACTACAGAACAGTTACGATAATGTGGTCATGCTGTTCCTTATTGGACTGAAAATGAGTTGAGCTTGTATGCTATTTGCTTAATCCTAGCTACTAGCCAAATACTTTTTGCATGTTTCAGGATGTACAGAGAGAGAGACTGACTTGAACACAAAGTGGTTCACTTCACTGCCTCATTATGACACTTCTTGTCTTCTAGGTAAAGGGAACTGCAGAGATTATGTTTAAATATTAGATGGTATCCACTTTGACTTTACTTACCTTGGTCCAGTTTTCTGTCATTTTACTTTCAGCAGTGGGCACAAGAATGCCTCTTGCACAAGCCCCATTGAGATGGTTGTCTAGAAGCAGAACTTTGTGCTCTTCCGATCTGTTTTAGCTGGGGCTTGCCAAGGAAACTGGAACCGTTGTGCCTGTTTCGTTCGTGAATGATGCAAGATACAGCTCTGAGTTCTGAACAGCTTGTTCACTGTTTGAAAATAGTTCTGGACATTGTTCCCTTTTTATCATGTAGGTTGCCTTTATATAACATTGTGGAGAACAGTGTAATGTGTCTAAAGTGGAGAGAATGTACTGCAAGTTGGCTTGCTGTGTTCTCTTTATAAATAAATTGAATACCTGTGTATTTTAATTAGACTGTGGCTTCTTATTTGAGATCATGAAACTGATGTGCCTGCACCCATAGTTTGCTAGGTATTTGTGAACGTCAACAGAGTGCTTTAATAACCGTATAATTCTGTATATGGGACAGATCCATCCCACTGTGATACTTAATAGACACAAATCCATTCCAGCATTTCCCAGTTAAAGCTGGCAAATTGCCTTAGAGCTGTTCCTGTGCAAATTATAACAGTAGTAGTATTGATTACTTGTGCTACTATCCTGCTGCAAACGTGAAAAGGTGCTTTTCCCTGGTAGGAAGGTGTACGTACATCTAATGGCACAGAGAGAGAGAGATGCATATTGTCCCCTTTTTATAACATTCAGAAGTGGTAGATGAGGAAACTTCAGTCTCTCACACTTCAGCCACTGATTTCATAGAAAAGCTTGTTACTTGAATTGGTCTCCTTGCAGTAAGACAATTGTGTGTGTGTGTGTGGGGGGGGGGATTAGCAGCAAGGAAGACGGCTATGCGAGAGGTAGTAACTATGGGATCTTGTGCACCAATGTCTATAAAGGTCCCTTCCTCTAGAGAACCAGATATTCAATCAAAAAGGGTTTTTATTTAAAATATTACAGATCAATTGCACACAAAACACACAGCGCACACACAGAGCTAACTAGAAAAAACGAAGGAAAGTTGGAGAGAGTTGCAAAGTTGATTTTATAGTTACCAGGTCCAGAAGACTGGGGGTGTTTGAGGGAGAGCAGCTTCAGTGACCAGAGCTTCATGGCAAGAGGGAGAAGGGCTCTCTCTCTCTCTCTCTCTCTCTCTCTCTCTCTCTCTCTCACACACACACACACACACACACACACACAGAGAGAGAGAGAGAGAGAGAGAGAGAGAGAGAGAGACGGCAGGACAGTCATATATACTGTGAAACATGCCCTGAAGCAGGACTGAGAGTCTCTGCCCTAAAACAATGCCTTCATGGTTCTTCCCAGGGTGGGACAAAGGACTGGGAAACTGTCTCCAGGGTGAGACAATAAGGCTGGCGAACTGTCTCCAAGGTGGGACAATGCACTAGGAAGGTTTGATTAGGTCTTCCTGGGAGGAACTATAGGGGTAAAATGATTATTTGATGATCCACAATGGCTGGATGGGTGAAAGGTAGAATTGGCAGAATGTGTGAATGGATTCATTCAAGTACTTCTGGAGACCTCCGTTGTTCTATGGTTATGCACAAACTCTAGTACTTCCCATCTCCTGCCTAGCCAGGCAGCTTGTCTGTTTTGAACACATGAGCAGAGGGGCATATGCTATTGCCATATTCATAAACCTTAATATCGTGAGGGGTAAGCATGACCGCTTACAAGCTTGAAGAGGCCTTGAAAGGCCATTCCTGGATTGCTCCAAATCATGCCAGTTTTTGTGCCACGCAACAGCTTTCCTCTTGGTCTCAGTAACACCAATCCAAACCGCTGCATAAATGAAACAATCTGCTTAATACCCTACTATGTGACAAGTACACAATGTGGAGTTAGCACTCTTTAAGTTTTGCATGACTTCATGGTCCCTTGGGATGTGATGTGAAGGAAAATCCATATGCGTTCCAACCTAAGAGTGGAGGTGAAGGATATTTTTAGTGGTCCTAACTGTGCTTTCTCCCCTACCTTAGCCTGCAGAGTTTTGTCACGATCAGCATTTTTCTTACAGCTCATCTGAAGATAAGCTGAATGCAATGGGGCACGTTGAGGTGTAGGGTTTAGGTCCCCTCAGAGACGCACCCTGATTCACTGTTGCAACTAACTGGAAGATCAAGCCTTAACTAAATGTGGTGATGGTGTACTGTGCATATTCATGGGCTCACAAAGGAGTCTTGTTTTTTCAGGAATGCTCTCTATGACCCAGCCTACAGGGACACAGAAGATCAGTTCACACAAATGGATTTGGATAGGAGAGAGCATCGTGAAGCTTTCCCATGTGCCCAAGTCCTAATTTTTTCCAAGGCAGGCTGCCATCTTTATCAAACCACAGCTGAAACTTCTAAAGGTTCCTGAGCAGAGGCATCTGACGAAGAGAGCTGTGGCTCTTGAAAGCTTATGCTATTGTAACATAAGTTATTGGTTAGTCTTAAAAAGTGCTACTGGACTCTTTGCTATTTTGCTGCAATAAAGTTGGTTAGTCTTAAAGGTGCTACTGGACTCTTTGCTATTTTGCTCCTGCAGACTAACGCGGCTAACTCCTCTGAACAGAAGCAGAATCAGGTTCCAGCTGACAGAGCAGATAAATCACATAGTACTTTGCCAAGTATCCCAGCTCTGGCAGGCATTAGAATGTTTGTTTAGGATCTCAAGACTTTTGCGTCAGCCCAGTAGAATTTGGTATCTTCGGATTAACAGTTTGTTGTTAATTGATTATGTTTAAGAAAAAACAAATTTAAAGCTCAGGAATTAAGACTTTGGATTTGGCTGTGACAGTCAAAAATCTGTATTTATGACAGTCACAAAATCTGTATAGGGGAGTATATTTTGTTCATTGTGTTCCAGTTATTACTCTGTGGTTCCATTAGGTCGTGGGTTTTGATCCAGTTATCTTCTGGCAAGGGAGAATTTTTGAAAGTTGGTAAGATGGGCAAAATCAGTTTTTTAAATAATACATCAAATTTAATGTTTCTACACATAAACAATAATTCCTCCCATCAGAATATTCTGAGACATAAGATAAAACACACCATTTCAAAATTGTATGTACTCCCTCCATTAATTCTTATTAACTTTGTAGTTTTGAGTTTGTCCAAGAATGCAATTGAACTTTGCTGTGACATACTAAAAATTAACCACTTTTTTACATGCATTTTGTAAATACAACTCTGGAAGAATCCTTTTTTGAGTTCTCCCTCTGAGGCGGAGGACCTCTTGGGTGATTCCCACCGTCCAATCAGGGAGGCAGGAACTAATTTTCTTCCTCTTCCTGTCTGGTATGTGGGACACCCTCTCTCTCTTCAGTTCTGTTCCTGCCTCCAGGGAGAGTGGTCTAGTAGCAGACTAGCTCTGCTACTTTCGTATTAAGACTGCAGTTTCATTTTCACATTCCCATTCTTACTCCTTTTCCTTTAATCTTTCCTTTGTCTTTCAAACTCTGTTGACTTAAAACTTTCATAGTTCCTCCCTATCTTTTTGCTGTCCTCTCCTGTCTCTTACTACCCTCCTTGGCTGACTGAGAGGATCATGGCAGCCATTTGGGGCAGCCACCTACAAGATGGACGCCAGGGATTCTGAGAGGACCGCTTCCTAGACAACGGAGAGGAATGCTCCTCAGTATTCACATCGAACGCGATGGGTATTGATGAATCTGGTGTCGACATGCCTCCCAGCTTGTACGTGCTCCCAGCAATGAGTCGGCACTGACATGCCTCTGCGGCTTGTGCGGTCTCCTGGCTACAAGTTGGCCTCAAAGCCACAGAAGAGTTTCAAAAGACCCATCCCACTGATTGGAAGATGGATGCATCTGCACGTTGCTGCTCTGCAGCTGGAGTTGGCGTGTTACCTCAGCTTTTGGCGGGAAAAGACACCAGGAATCTCCTCAGCTCTGGTGCCACAGTGAATATGCCCATGTCAACCTCCTGGCTGGAGATTCCACAGCAGGCATTTTCTCTTCAGATCTAGCTCTGCCTTTACAACAGGACTCTTCCTGTCAGATGGGTAACGAATGAAGGGCACAGACTTGCCTGTGTCTTTGAACCTTTTAACTTCCTAAGACTAACCATGAGGGAAGAAATATGTAATCTCTGCTGGGCTGAAACCTCTGTTAATAGTGGTGTGGTGTCTACCTCCTCCTCCTCCTCCCTCCATGGGTGAGGCGAAGGCTCAGTGAAAGGACTTCTGCTTTGCCTGCAGAAGGATACAGGTTTGTTCCCCATTAACTCCAGTTAAAAAGATAGATGATGGAAAAACACTTCTTCCTGAGACCCTGGAGACCCGCTGCCAGTCTGAGTAGACAGACAACACTGACTTTGATGGACCGATGGTCTGAGTTAGAATAAGGCAGCTTGTAATGTTCAACAGACAGGGATCCTCACTGAGTAGGGGGATCGCCCTCAGAGAGCATCTGTAATCGCAAGGAGAAGGAAGATTTCCTTCAGATGTAGAGGAGGAGGAAATATCCCTGCCAGAACAGTCAGCCCAGCTGTCTGAATCTGAGGTCTATCAGTATTTACTGCCTAGATATTCTCAGCCTGAGGGCTGCAGGAATAACCCTCGGGGGAGGAGGATTCTTAGACAGGCAATACTAATCCAGACCCCAGGAAAACAAGAGTCTCTTTTAGGGAAGGTTCCCCAGAAAAGGTCCTCCCATTTTCAGAATATTTTAGGAGACAGCTCAAGGCTGAGTGGTCTAAACCATCAGCCAATAAGCAATTCCCTAATGTGGTCCAAAAAAAAAATGGTACTCACGAACTTTCTTTGCTATGAGATGTTGCAGGTACCTGCGATCGACACTCCAGTGGTTACACTTCAGTCATCTGGGCTCCTGTCAGAGGATGAGCAAGGATCAGTCAGAGACATCTTAGACAAGGAGAGAGAGGTCATGCTGAAGAGAGCTCACGAGGCTATGGCCATGACTATAAAGGCTACAGCCATTGCCTCCAGAGCATCAGGAGTATGGATCAGAAATACGTTAAATTTTACGCCACGGAGTTAAGGAAGAGAGCGGATTCGTGGGAGCGAGCTAAAGCAAGCCCCACGATGTCAAAAAAAGAGTGGCAATCGGCAATAGAAAACCTGGACAAAAATTTGGATAAAAAACTTTTAGATATGATTAAAGAACTTAAGGATACGAAATTGGAGCTGATAAAAGAGGTTAAAGAGGTTACACAGACAGTAAAATCGGAGCTGTCAGAAGTGAAAAAAGGCATGGAAACAATACGAAGTGAATTACAAGGAACGCAGCCGAGAGTTAAAACAGTAGAAGACGCGATGGAGAATTTAATAGATACGCAACAAACAGAGATGAGATTGGTGAAGGGGAGAATGTCAGTTGCAGAAACTAAACATATGGAGAAGCAGCTACGTTTTCGCGGCTTGCCAGAAGTGGAAGGGAAGTCAGCGCAAGAACAGATGACTGAGGTGTTGGCTGAATACCTGGGGAGGGAGGAGGAGGAAGTTGTGGCTATCCTAGACGTGGCATACCGTGTGAATTCGAGAATTGCAACCCAGAGGAAATTACCAAGAGATGTGATTGTGCAGTTTACAACACAAAATATGAAAGAGAGGATTGTGACAAAACAGTTTCAAGATCCATTGGAGATTGATGGCAAGACGATTATTATAATGAAGGAACTGCCCAGATCAGTGTTATTGGACCGGAAAAAGTATAAAGTGCTAATTCAGATTTTGAAGGACATGAAAATCAGGTACAGATGGGAGTTACCGGAAGGAGTGTCCTTTGAGTTTGGAGGGGCAAAAAAACGCATCAGATCTGAGCGAGAGATGGAGCGATTTTTTAAGGACAATGAAAAAGACTTACCATCAAGACTATGAATATGGAGTGTAAAGTATTATCTTGGAATGTAAATGGACTAAACTCACCGAATAAGAGGAAAAATATTTTTCACTGGCTACTAAAACAAAAATGTGATATTGTTTGTTTGCAAGAGACCCATATTAGAAAACAGGATGTAAAATATTTAAAATCTGGAAAATTGGGCAAAGAATTTGCAGCGGCCTCCAACAAGAAAAAAAGAGGAGTGGTGTTGTACATAAAAGAGGAGCTACAGCCAAAACTTGTTATAAGAGATGTGGAAGCTAGATTTGTAGCAGTGGAATGCATTTGGAATTTAAAGAGAGTGTTGGTAGTCGGACTTTACGCACCTAACGGTGCAAAAGAAAGCTTCTTTGAGGATTTAAGGAAGCATTTAGACGATCTTGTATATGACCAGATAATTCTTGCTGGAGACTTCAATGGAGTGACAGACTTGGAACTAGACAAAAAGACTACAACGGCACAAAAGAAAAGAGGACTATTGCCAAAGCTTTTTTTTGAGTTGATTCAACAAGAGACTCTCGAAGATGTATGGAGGAGAGAATATCCTAAAAGTAGACAGTTTACTTTCTATTCTGCAAGGCATTCTACATTATCAAGAATTGATATGATCTGGGCCTCAAAAGACTTAGCGTTATGGACTAAGGAGGTAGAAATAATGCCGATGGTAGGCTCAGATCACAACCCAATTATGTGGAAATTTGGAAAAAGGAGAAAAAGGAAAGCATGGAGAATAAATGAGGACCTGTTACAGGAAAGAGAGAATATGGAAATATTGAGAAGAGAGACAAAGTTTTTTATACAATATAACGTGAATAAAGAAGTACCAACCAATAAAGTTTGGGATGCTTACAAGGCGGTTGTAAGGGGCATACTAATGGACTTAAATGGTAGAGCAAGAAAGAAGAAAGAGGAGAAAAGACAAGAGATTGAGGAGAAAATAAAAGCCAAAGAAATACAGCTAAAAAAGAGACCAGGGAAAAAGAAGGTATACCAGGAAATTAAAATACTTCAAGAACAGCTAACAGCAATGAGCAATAAAGAATTGGAGTGGAATCTTAAAAGGCTGAATCAAAAAGCGTTTGAGGGTGCTAATAAACCTGGAAAGTACCTGGCATGGCAATTGAAGAAGAAAAGGGAAAAGAAAATAATAAATAAAATTTGTGAAGACAACAAAACGTATTTGGAGCAGACTACCATTAGTAGAGCCTTTTATAAATTCTACGCTAAGCTGTATAATAAAAAAGAAGTAAACAAAGAATCAATAGCGTCATATTTGGAGAAAACCAAACTTCCAGAAATCTCGGAAGCTTGGAGAAATAAGTTGAACAGTGAAGTAACTGACGAGGAAATAAGTAAGGCAATACAATCTGCAAATCTAGGAAAGGCGCCAGGGCCAGATGGACTTACGGCTAAATTTTATAAGACAATGGCTAATGAACTGGCACCATTCCTAAAAGAGGTGATGAATGGGGTTTTAAGGGATCAAAGGATTCCAGACACTTGGAGTGAAGCGAACATATCATTGATCCCAAAAGAGGGCCAAGACCTGACTAATGTGAAAAATTATAGACCTATATCGCTACTCAATAATGACTATAAAATTTTTGCGAAGATATTGGCGGAGAGATTGAAGGGGTGGCTCTCGGAAGTCATAGAGGAGGAACAAGCAGGCTTTTTGCCAGACAGACAAATAAGAGACAATTTAAGGACAGTGATCAATGCTATTGAATATTATGACAAGCGTTGTGACAAAGAGGTTGGTTTCTTCTTTGTAGACGCTGAAAAAGCGTTTGACAATTTAAACTGGGACTTTATGTTTGCCACTATGGAAAAGCTACAATTGGGAGAAAGATTCATCAGAGCAATTAAGGAAATTTATAGAGACCAGACTGCAGCAATCGTGGTGAATGATGAATTGACCAAGAAATTGACGATAAGTAAAGGAACAAGACAAGGTTGCCCGTTATCTCCATTGTTGTTCATTCTAGTATTGGAGATTCTGATGATACAAATACGTCAAGATGAGGAAATTCGTGGAATAAAAATAAAGGACTATTCATATAAGGTCAGAGCATTTGCGGATGACATAATGTTAATTGTAGAGGACCCATTGGAGAACATGCCAAGAGTGATAGATAAGATCAAGGAGTTTGGAGACTTGGCAGGTTTCTTCATTAATAAAAAGAAGTCAAAGATACTATGCAAAAACATGACTAAGCAGAAACAACAATTGTTAATGGAAACAACGGATTGCGAAGTAACAAGTAAAGTGAAATATTTGGGAGTCGATTTAACTGCAAAGAATATAGATCTATTCAAAAACAATTATGAAAAACTATGGACTCAGATAGAGAGAGACTTGATTAAATGGAATAGACTGAATTTGTCATGGTTGGGTAGGATTGCAGCAGTTAAGATGAATGTGTTACCAAGAGTAATGTTTTTGCTACAGACAATACCAATCATCAGAGACTCTAAACAATTTGAAAAATGGCAGAGGAAAATATCAGATTTTGTTTGGGCAGGCAAGAAGCCTCGAGTGAAAGTGAAAGTTTTACAAGATGCAAAGGAAAGAGGCGGAATGCAACTGCCCAATCTGAGACTTTATCATGATGCAATCTGCCTAGTTTGGTTGAAAGAATGGATGACATTAAAGAACAAGAAACTACTAGCCCTAGAGGGATATAAAAAAATATTTGGATGGCACGCATATTTATGGCATGACAAAGTAAAGGTCAACTCGATGTTCCTGCATCACTTTGTTCGGAGAAGTCTATATATAATCTGGAAGAAGTACAGAATTTATTTACAAGAAGGAACTCCTTTGTGGGTGGTTCCGTATGAGGTGATAGACCCGAGAGCTGTTGATAAGGAACAACAATGTTTAACGTACAAAGAAATAACTAAAATTGAAGCATCCAAACTCAGAATAAAGACACAAGAGGAACTATCACCTAACTACGACTGGTTCCAGTATAGACAGATCAGAGACTTATATAATTCGGACTCTGTAAAGGGAGGTATACGAATAGAGAATTCGGAACTAGAGCAGACCCTTCTTAAAGAAGATAAGAAAAGAATATCCAAGGTATACCAAGTATTGTTGAAGTGGTATACCGAGGATGAGATAGTTAAAATACAAATGGTGAAATGGGCTATAAACTTTAATAAAGAAATAACAATGGAGGCATGGGAATACTTGTGGAAAACTACAATGAAGACAACGACATGTATTAATATCAAAGAGAACATCTACAAAATGATCTATCGTTGATACATGACACCAAAGAAGATTGCGCTAGGGAATTTGAACACTTCTAATAAATGCTGGAAATGTAAGAAGCATGAGGGCTCCCTCTATCATATGTGGTGGTCGTGTGAGGTAGCCAGGCAGTACTGGGGTGAAATAATAAGAGAAATGAGTGAAATTTTACAATTTCAAATTAATAAGAACCCAGAACTCCTGCTACTGAACTTGGGAATGGAGGGAATTCCAGCCCAACACAGGATGTTGATATTTTATATGTCAGCAGCAGCTAGACTTTTGTATGCGCAAAAATGGAAAGTACAAGAAGTGCCAACTATTGAAGATTGGACTTACAAATTGCTGTATATGGCTGAAATGGACAAGATGACAAGAAAACTGAGAGATCTGGACTCAGGGCAGTTCAACACAGACTGGGAGAAGCTGAAACAATACCTGGAGAAGAAGTGGGAGGTGGGAGGAAAACTGTGGCAGTTTGAGAACTACTGAAGTACTGAAGTAGAGGGGGGAGACTTTACCGGGGGGAGAAGAGATAAATGTGAATTAATAAGCAGTTAGATTAATAGATTGATATATATATAGATATATACAGGTTAATAAACAGAACATAGAGAAAATAATTAACTATAAGGATTAAATATAAGGATTGATTAACTAACAATATTTTCTTTCTTTTTGGTAAGTTTTGTACCAAACTGAATGTCTGAAGATATAGATGGGTTAAACTGATTGACTACGTGATGAGAGATATATAGAATCACTACAAAAAGATAGAACGAGTAATATATAGAGAATAAGTCAAATTGTTTGATATAAATGAATGTATGATTTATATGGTTTATGATATATAGAAATATTTGAAATTGAAAAATGGGATAAATTGTTTATCTAAGATGGAAACAAAGACTTACAGTTTGGGCATACAATGTTAAAAATAGTTAAGGATGTACTGCTTAGAATAATGGAGAATATATATTTGTTTTAGATAGAGGAAGCTAATAAAAATAAGGGAAAGGGGACAAAGGGTGGGAAAGCTGTTGGAAGTCAACAAAAGGGGGGGGGAAAGGGAGGGGGTTAGAGACGAAAAAATTGGGGAAAATTGAATGTAAATGCAAAAATAATGTTCTAACCCAATAAAAAAATTTTCAAAAAAAAAAAAAAGGAGTATGGATCAGAAAACTATTGAATTTTGATCAAACAGTTCTTTCCCGTCTTCCACGATCTTACTAATTATTTGTTTCTCTCTTTTCTTCTTTAACTGCCACGCTAAATATTTCCCTGGTTTGTTAGCTCCTTCAAATGATTTTTGTTTCAGCCTTTTCAACTCCCATTCCACCTCCTTATTTTCCATTGCTCTTATTTGTTCCTGCAGTATTTTAATTTCCTGTTGTATTTTCTTTTTACCCGGTCTTTTCTTTAATTGCTGCTCTTTAAATTTGATTTTTTTTCTTGAATTTCTTTCAACCTCGACTCTTTGTTTTTCTTATCTTTGGCATTTAAGTCCATAAGAACTCCCCGAATCACAGCTTTATACGCATCCCATACTTTATAAATTACCACTCCTTGATCCACATTGTATTGTATAAATCTTTTAGTCTCTTTCTTAAGAACATCCACATTAACATGACTACTTAACAAATCTTCATTTATTCTCCATCTCCTTTTTTCCCCGTTCGTTCCAAATTTCCAGAACACAGGATTATGGTCTGAACTAATTTTTGGCAAAATATCCGTTTCTTTTGTACATACAGCAAGCTCTTTTGATACCCAAATCATGTCAATTCTTGAAAAAGATTGATGTCTTGCTGAAAAAGTATATTGCTTAGCACCCGGATTCTGTTTCCTCCATACATCCTCTAAACCTTCCTGTCTTTGAAATTCAAAAAAGGATTTTGGGAGCTTACCTCCTTTGTTTCTTATCAAATTTGTTGTTTTATCAACTTGTGGATCTACCACTCCATTAAAGTCCCCCGTCACAATCACTTGATCATATGTCATCTGTCCAAGTCGATCCTTAATTTCATCAAAAAATTGTTCTTTTGCCCCGTTTGGTGCATATATTCCCACAATCAGGGCTTTTTTGGCATTACAATCAAATTCCACAGCCAAATATCTCCCCTCCTTGTCATTAAAAATCAATTTCGGTTGCAATTCTTCTTTAATATATAACACAATCCCTCTTTTCTTTTGCTTAGTTGTTGCTTCCCTAATTTTTTATTTTGTAAATATTTTACATCCTGTTCTCTTATATGGGTTTCTTGTAGACAAATCACATTACATTTTTGTTTGGACAACCAATGAAATATTGCTTTTCTCTTTGAAGGTGAATTAAGTCCATTTACATTCCATGATATTAATTTGTATTCCATAATTACAGTCTAGTTGATTTTGGTAAGTCCTTTTCAAATTCTGTCAAAAACACATCCATTGTATGTCTTGATTTGATGACTCGCCTCACTGATTGAAACTCAAAGCTCAACCCTTCTGGAATTACCCATTTGTATCTTATGTTCATTGTTTTTAATTTTTGAGTCAGGTCTCTGTATTTTTTTCGGTCTTGCAAGACTGATCTCGGTAACTCCTTCATAATTCAAACACGCGTCCCTTCAAGTACCAATGGGGATTCATAATGCTTTCTGATAATCTCCTCCCTCATCCTCTTGGTGGTTAACTGGACAATAACATCTCTTGGCAAGTTTTTTTGCTCTGCATACATGGAATTAACTCGGTAGGCAATGTCTCGGTTGGCAGCCACTTCTTCCTGCTCTTTACTTAAAAATTCCGCAACTATTTCAGTGACTTGTTTCAATGCAGATCCCGCCATTACCTCTGGAATACCTCGAAAACGAAGCTGTTTTTCCATAGTTCTGCATTCCATTACAACAACTCTATCACTCACTCCCGCTGCCTCTGCTTTTATACTCTCCATTTTCTCCTCCACCTCTTGCACTTTTTGTTTCATAGTTTGGAGCTCTGTTCTTATTTCATCAATACTCTTTGCCAATTCTGCAACCTCTGATTTTATTGCCTCTTTGATCTCTTTAACTAAATTCAATTGCGAGTCTTTCACTTGCTTCTGTAATTCCTGGACCATTTCTTGTATTTTTTTTGTATAGTCTCATTTGTTTCATTGCCTTCTGTTATTTTTTTGTCTAAACTTTCAATCGCTGCCTGCCACTCTGTCCTTTTTCCCCGCCATTGGACTTGCCTTGGGACCCCACGAATCGGCTCTCTTTCTCAGCTCCATCTTTTCTATTTTATTTTACTTAATTAGTTAAGTCCAATAATATAAATGGGAAAGAGGAAAAATCATTTAATCTTTTGCAAACCTTCAAAATGTTGGACCTTTTTTCTCAACGGTACTCTCTATGGTTGCCCTCAATTTTTCCCTTGTCCAAAATGGCGTACTCCGCTTCTTTAAAATGTCAGGTACACTTTCTCTTTACTGAAGCCTTCTGAAGCCTTCTGCCCTTCCCACATGCAAAATGGCTAACTTCCACTTCCTCTTCTGGTCTCTTGTTCTGCTTTGTTTTTCTTCCTCTGTTCCTGCCGTCTTCCTGCCCTTCTAGCCACCACTCACTTGTATTACAGGCAATTACAGGCAGTTCACTTCTCACGATGTTCCAGCCTCCAGCTCTTCCCAGACTCCCCCCTCGCATCGTTATCTCCCAAACCACAGGTATGCAAAACAAAAGTTCTTTTTGCTCTTTTTAAGCTCATTAAGTCATTAAAATCACTTTCTTCACTCCCGGCCACTTTTTAATGCCTTTTGCTTTAGGAATTTGTCTCTTTACTTTAAAACGTTTCACTCCTTGAACAGAAATTACATCCGTTAGGGGAGATAGTGCTCTTTACCCTCTCTCACTCTCATAGGGTTGTACTCACAGCCTCTTTTGGCTCCCTTCTGGTTAAAATCTGTTTCTGAAGCTTGGGTACAAAGATCCTATGCCAATTAAATGACTCCAAAGGTTGCTGCAGAGATATTAGCCGCCCCTCTGGGAGGGGATCTTCAAAGCAGATGGAAAATCCTTGATTCAGAACCCCCCCTCTGCCGAGATCACACCCTCTTAGGGCTATCGAGCGTCCTTGCCCAATTTCTACCTGAAATTGGGGGGCTGTGGGTGATCAAAGCACCCCACTAGCCCAAAAACAGCAACCTGGATGACTCAGCTCCCTGAGACACTTCAGATCTCCATGATCCCAAGCAGGAAGTCCCCCAGTTCACAGAAAACTGATCCCACTTCTTCCACACAACAATAGCTGCCCCCCCCCCTTGAAGGGGCAAACAGAATTTTAAAGGCCAGTGCCTTCAAGGCAGACACCATCCTGGATGCAGTAACCTTTTCTTCCAGGGGTATGGTCTCGGCAGCAGTAACAAGTAGGCACCCTTGACTAAGAGCTTGGCCAGCAGTTGGACACTCTAAAAATATTGTCCTGGCTTACCTCTTTCAGAGAGACAAGCTATTTGGGGATGCCCTGGGAAAGATCTGGTTTGAGACCCAGGACAAAAGAAAGTGTTGCCAAAAAACACTCAATCTGAGAGGCAATCCTTTGGCCTTCAGCCATTTTATTCACAACACACTTTACTAAGGTCCAGACAGGATTCCAAGCGACCATCCTGTGGTTAATCTAGATATACCTTTAATAGGGGGGGGGTCCTTTCAAGAACCCACTTGTATAGCGGTTAAGTAACTGAACTGTGTTGCAGCACTCTGCTGATTCAAATCTCACTACTGCCATGAACTTACCACATGGCCTTGGGTAACCCATTCCTCTCAGGCCCAGCTCCCCAGCTGTATTGTGAGGATAATGCTTACTTTGTCCCAAGATCAAACAGACAGTTCTTCACATGTGGAAAGAGATCCGACCTTGATACCAAGCTCTCCAAGACAGGACTTGCAAGCCATCCCTGTGAGAGGCCAAGTACTCCTTGTCCGGGGTCTGGGTCCCAGCCCCCAGACTTGGTAGGAGGGAACAGCGGGTCAGCCGGGCTGACCGGCAAACAGAGGGGGCAGCCAGCAGACAGCAGGTCAACTGGTCAGCCAGCTGACAGCAGGTCAACCGGTCTGACTGGCAGGCAGAGGGGGCAGCTGGGGGACAGCAGGTCAACCCCTCCCACAGGCAAATGGAGCCAGAACCTGCCGGTGCCAGGGGCAAGGGGCAAAAGCCCAGGGCCTCAGGAGGCAGGGGGAGACGGAGAGAGGCCAGCGAGTCCCACTCCCCTAGGGAGGGAAAGGGGGCTAGGCAAGGCGGAAGGGGGCAAGGGCAGAGGGATTGGGAGCCCAGCAGTCACCCACCCAAAGACCTTACCTGAGGAGGAGAAGCAGCAGCAGCCCCAACAACCCAAAGCCATGCCCCAGCTAGAAAATAGTAGCCTGGCCCAGGAGTTGCCAAAAGCCAAGCCACTCCAGGTGGGGCTATTGGAGGCACTCTGCAGGAAGCCCTGGGCAACCAGCCAAGGAGCCGCAGCTGGACCCACCTTCAGCCATCAGCTCTGCCAGGGAGGCTGGGCTGCTAGCCAGGGGACTGCAGCTGGACATGCCTTCAGCAATCAGCCAAGGCAGGGAGGCTGGGCAGCCAGGGAACAAGGCACAGCTGGTGCTGGTCAGTGGGGCCAGATCAGCTACCCCAGCTGCAACTGCTTGGTGCAGCCCAAGGCCAGGCTGGAAGAGGGGTGGGGCAGTAGAAGGAAGCCCTATAAAAGCTGGCTGGGAAGAGCCCTGTGGTGGTGGGTGTGAGTGAGGAGTGATGATGTGGAGTGAGAGCAGTAAGATGCAAGGGTGGAGGTTTGGAGGAGAGTTCTGGAAGGAGGAGATGAAGGAGGACGCAGAGGGTAAGCAGGCCAGGTTGAGCAGGCCAGCGAGTAGACTGAGAGGGAGTCTGGGTGAGGTATACCGCCCCTCCTTCCACAGAGCAGGGTCCTGCAGAATCCCTGGCCCCCCTGTGACGTCAAGAGCAGACCGCCCAGTGCCACGCCCAGCGGCAGCGGCGGCAAGCCCTGACAAGTTGGTGGCCCGTACGGGGAGAGACGTTCCAACGCAGGCACCAGTCAAGGGGCGGCTTCCCAAGGCCGCCGCCCCAGCGGAGCTTGGACCGTGGCTGGAGGAACGCCAGGATAGGATGTGGGGAAAGCTGGAGGCAGCCTACCCAGCCGCTCCAGTAGAACTAGCACAGACAGCGGAGCTGCAGAGGCAAGCCGGCGTGCTCACTGAGGCCTTGCCAAGGGTTTGCGCCCTCGTTTGGGAAAATAACCCACCGCCTGGCAAGCAGGTGCAGAGTCTATGCGCCACCGTGAAGATAGGCCGGCTGATCCTACAAGCCCTGTTGGACTCTGGGAGTGCAGTCTCAGCAATTCGGCCCCAGCTCCTCCCAGCTGCCACCCCAGTGTACCGCTGGATCCCGGTGACGGATGTGATGGGCCGCACCCAGCCGTACCCTACGGCCCTAATCACGATAGAGTACCTAGGGGTCCGCCACCAAATGGAAGTTGCCCAGTTAGCTCACCTACCCGTACCAATACTGCTGGGAAGAGATGCCCCAGGGTTCTTCAGGCTCCTCCAGCAGGCAGCGAAGAAATTGGGAAGAGACACCCCAGGGACCGCCGGGTCTCGGCTGAAGGCGGCAGGGGAAGTGACAGACCCACAAGTTGCCACCGCTCTGCAAGTGGAGGAGGTCAACGACCCGGGAGAGGGTCCCTCCACCAGGCCAGGGGCAGAACCACGGCCTGGAGGCCCAGCTGGAACCCTGGCAGACTGCCCATTCCGTGATGCCCAAGGCGCAGATGAGTCCTTGCAGCGCTTGCGAGAGACAGCCGCTCGTGAGGAGGAGCAAGTGCGGGATGAACGGAGGTCCCAACGGCTCCCTCGCATCGAGAAGCAAGGAGGGGTCTGGGTTCGCATAGCTCGTGCCCCAAATGGCCAGGGGGAGGTCCGCCAACTACTTGTGCCAGCAGCCTATCGGGCGGAAGTCCTCCGCACGGCCCATGAGCATGCTTGGGCCGGGCACCTCGGGCACCACAAGACCCTGAGGAAGGTTCTTGAGCAATTCTTCTGGTCCTCCGTGAATGCAGACGTGAAGGCCCACTGCCGCTCGTGTCCCACCTGCCAGCGGGTGGCAGCCCGCCGCCCGCCGAAGGCCCCCCTCTCCCCGCTGCCCGTCATGGAGACGCCCTTCCAACGCATCGCAATGGACTTCATCGGACCGCTGCCACGCACACCCCGGGGCCATCGCTTTGCCCTGGTGATTGTGGACTATGCCACGCGGTTCCCCGAGGTCATCCCGCTGAAGACCATGCAGACCCCGGGGATGGTACGGGCCCTGTCCAAGTTTTTCGCGATGGTGGGGCTGCCAGATGAAATTTTGACGGATCGGGGGGGCCCGTTCCGTGCCACAGCCATGCGTCAGCTCTGCCGGAATTTGGGGATCCGGCAGGTGTTCACCTCGGCGTACCACCCTCAAACAGACGGGTTGGCAGAGCGGCTGAACCAGACCGTCAAGGAGGCCCTGAAGAAGATGACGCGGGACAAGCCTCACCAGTGGGACTTGTACATCGACCCGCTCATGTTCGCCCTCCGGGAGACCACGCAGGCCTCCACAGGCTTCAGCCCATTCGAGCTGCTATATGGGCGCAAGCCAAGGGGGATGCTCTCCCGGCTGACGGAACGCTGGGGGCCCCGGGCCAGCAGCCCCGCACCCCCCATACAGGAGTACGTGAGCCGGCTCCGTGACCGGGTGCAACAGTCCCAAGCGGAGGCAAATCGCAGACTGACTCGCACCCAGTCAAAGCAAAAGGCCGCCTATGACCGGGGTGCGCGGATGAGGACTTTCCAGGCCGGAGAGAAGGTCCTCGTGCACCACTCGGTGTTCCCAAGAGAGGAAGGGGACCCATGGAGGGGTCCCTACCAGATTCGAAGGGTGCTGGGCCCCACCACCTACGAAGTCCAGTGTGGGGTCGGCCGGCGTCGGCGGAAGACCCTGCATGTGAACCTCCTAAAGCAGTGGCACGAGCGCCCAAAAGAGGAGTGCGGCGTGGCTGAGGACCCGCTAGAGCTCCCTGACAGTGTGCTGCCTTGGACCACTGATGCCCCGGAGTTTGAGGAGCCCAAGGTGGACCCTCAGCTCGACCCAGCTCAGAGGGCCCAGCTACAAGACCTCTGGGCTCGGATTCCCGGGGTCTTCTCCCGCAGGCCGGGCAGCACGAGCCTGATCCAACATGCCATTCCAACGGACCCGGGGCAGACAGCCCGGGCTACCTGGCGCCCCATCCCCAGGAAGCGGTGGGAGGCAGTGGAGAAGGAGACCGACGAGATGCTCAGGCTTGGGGTAATCGAGCCCTCGCGAAGCGCTTGGAGGAGCCCGATAGTCTTGGTGCCCAAGCTGGATGGGACCACCCGATTCTGCATCGACTATCGCAAACTGAATAAGGTGGCCCAGTTCGATGCATACCCCATGCCCCGAGCAGATGTGTTGGTAGACCACCTAGGGTCCGCCCGCTACCTGTCGGCCCTAGACTTGACGAAGGGCTACTGGCAAGTGCCCGTGCGGCCAGCGGACCGGGAGAAGACAGCCTTTGCCACCCCACGAGGCCTCTTCCAGTTCAAGAAGATGCCGTTTGGTCTACACGGGGCAGCTGCCACGTTTCAGCGGCTGGTGGACCAAGTGCTGGGAGAGTGCCGGGCGTATGCAATGGCGTACATAGATGACATCATCATCTTCAGCCCGGACTGGCCCACCCACCTCCAAAACTTGGAAGCTGTCATGAGGGCCCTCCAGCGAGCCGGACTACGGGCTAACCCAAAGAAGAGCCACCTGGGGTTCCAGGAACTCCAGTACCTGGGCTTTGTGGTCGGGGGAGGCCGAGTTCGCCCACCACCAGACAAGGTGGCCTCAATAGCTGATGCCCCCCAGCCCCGGACCAAGAAGCAGGTCCGACGTTTCCTGGGACTACTGGGGTATTACGGGCGGTTCATCCCCCACTTTGCCTCCCGAGCCGCCCCCCCTGACAGACTGCTTAAAGAAGGGGCTGCCCAACCAAGTCCGGTGGACCCCAGCACTAGAAGCAGCTTTAAAGGACCTGCGGTCAGCCCTCTCTAATACCACAGCCCTGTGGAACCCGGACTTTGACCGACCCTTTACGCTGGCCACAGACGCTTCTGACACCGGCCTTGGGGCAGTCCTGACTCAGGAACGTGACGGAACCGACGTCCCCATCCTCTTCCTGAGTCGGAAGCTGCAGCCCGCAGAGAGGCGCTATGCAACAGTGGAGCGGGAGGCCCTAGCGGTCAAGTGGGCAGTGGGGGCCCTGCAATACTACCTGGCCAATAATCCCTTTGTCCTACTAACGGACCATGCGCCCCTGCAGTGGCTCCACCACATGAAGGCACACAACCCCCGTGTGCTGCGGTGGTACCTCTCCCTCCTCCCCTTCCGGTTCACCATCAAGTACCGCAAGGGGGCGCAGCATGTGGATGCGGACTTCATGTCCCGCATGTTTGAGTCTGACCCTGACCCCCACAACTCAAAGCTAAGCGGGGGGGTGTGTCCGGGGTCTGGGTCCCAGCCCCCAGACTTGGTAGGAGGGAACAGCGGGTCAGCCGGGCTGACCGGCAAACAGAGGGGGCAGCCAGCAGACAGCAGGTCAACTGGTCAGCCAGCTGACAGCAGGTCAACCGGTCTGACTGGCAGGCAGAGGGGGCAGCTGGGGGACAGCAGGTCAACCCCTCCCACAGGCAAATGGAGCCAGAACCTGCCGGTGCCAGGGGCAAGGGGCAAAAGCCCAGGGCCTCAGGAGGCAGGGGGAGACGGAGAGAGGCCAGCGAGTCCCACTCCCCTAGGGAGGGAAAGGGGGCTAGGCAAGGCGGAAGGGGGCAAGGGCAGAGGGATTGGGAGCCCAGCAGTCACCCACCCAAAGACCTTACCTGAGGAGGAGAAGCAGCAGCAGCCCCAACAACCCAAAGCCATGCCCCAGCTAGAAAATAGTAGCCTGGCCCAGGAGTTGCCAAAAGCCAAGCCACTCCAGGTGGGGCTATTGGAGGCACTCTGCAGGAAGCCCTGGGCAACCAGCCAAGGAGCCGCAGCTGGACCCACCTTCAGCCATCAGCTCTGCCAGGGAGGCTGGGCTGCTAGCCAGGGGACTGCAGCTGGACATGCCTTCAGCAATCAGCCAAGGCAGGGAGGCTGGGCAGCCAGGGAACAAGGCACAGCTGGTGCTGGTCAGTGGGGCCAGATCAGCTACCCCAGCTGCAACTGCTTGGTGCAGCCCAAGGCCAGGCTGGAAGAGGGGTGGGGCAGTAGAAGGAAGCCCTATAAAAGCTGGCTGGGAAGAGCCCTGTGGTGGTGGGTGTGAGTGAGGAGTGATGATGTGGAGTGAGAGCAGTAAGATGCAAGGGTGGAGGTTTGGAGGAGAGTTCTGGAAGGAGGAGATGAAGGAGGACGCAGAGGGTAAGCAGGCCAGGTTGAGCAGGCCAGCGAGTAGACTGAGAGGGAGTCTGGGTGAGGTATACCGCCCCTCCTTCCACAGAGCAGGGTCCTGCAGAATCCCTGGCCCCCCTGTGACGTCAAGAGCAGACCGCCCAGTGCCATGCCCAGCGGCAGCGGCGGCAAGCCCTGACACTCCTTACCATCAAGCCTGGGTTGACACACAAGCGGATATCTGTACCTTAGAAATAGTCTCACAAAGCTATTCCATACAATTTGAAAGCTACCCTCCAGAACATTTTGTCATCTCTCCCTTATGCGAAATCTTAACTCAAACTGTAATCCAACACCTGGACATTCAAGCTGTGGAGCATGTTCCCCACAACAAAAGAGGACGGGGGAGTCTACTCAGCCTTCTTCATAGTCCCTAAAAAGAATGGGGACTGGAGGGCATTGTTAGACCTCAACTTTTTGAACAAGTTTATCAAGTTGCATCACTTCTGAATGGAAACTCTGCGCTAAGTTGCAGAGGCCATTCAAGCAGAAGAATACGACATCTACAGATCTCACAGACGCATACCTCCATGTACCGATTCTGACAGCCCATCAACATTACCTAAGATTTTGCACAGAAAAAAAAGTCAATTGGCAGTTCTGAGCCATCTCTTTCGGCCTGTCCACCGCACCAAGAATGTTCACAAAGCTCCTGGTCAACCCCATCGTATGTCTCAGAGAGAGTGGTATTCATATTCATTTGCACCCAGATGATCTCCTGATCAGATCACATTCAAAAGAAAAATCTCATCACAACACTCAGTTCACCATTCAGTTCCTACAAGCTGGAACACCTGGGTATGATCATCAAAAGAGTGTTGTCTGTCCCTCACCAAAGAAGAGGTCAGGAAGACCAAACAGCTGGCCGAGACTGTCATCAGAGTGAAAATCACTTCTCACGACACTACTCAAACTGATGGGTTTGCTAGTGGCCAGCAACAAGGCGATACCTTGGGGTCATCTACATGCAAGACCGCTTCAGACCTTTCTTATATCTTACTAGCAACAGATCATGGAGAAGACAGATCTTCCCATTCAGGTACCACTTCAGATCAAAAGATCCATGACCCTTTGAGAACAACAAATACAGATGCAAGCATCACAGGTTAGACACGTCTTCCTATCAATGTCTTGGAAATGTGAGCGATTTGTCTGGCCTTGTTCCAGTTCAGAGATCAGATAGTGAACTCACACATTCTGATCTGTATGGACAAGGTCGCAGACAAGACATACATAAACAAGCAAGGGGGATATAAGACCTCGAGGTGGCACAAGGAGGTGACAAGGATACTTACCTGGGAGGAAGGTCACCTAGTCTCGATCAAAGGCATATCCAATGTCCAGGCAGACTGGCTGAGCAGGTAGACCATTCAGCAAGTGGAATAGTCCCTTAAGAAAGATCTCATCTAATGGATAACATCGCACTTCCCAACACCTTTCATGGACCTGTTTGCATCCCAACACAACCATCAACTACCAAGGTGCATGACAAGGTTTGTTCCACTCACAAGCAGATGCCCTGACATCGCAGTGGCCATTAGGCCTCCTCTATGCATTACCATCCTTACCAGTAATACCCAAATTCCTGAGAAGGATCAAGTAACGGGGAGCTAAGTGCTAGTGATTGCCTCTTGGTGGCCCCGCAGACTGTGCTTTTCCACACTTCAACAGATGGTGATATCTCCACCCCTCATCCTACCGACCTCTCCGGTCACATTACAGCAGGGAATGATTTGGTCTCGCTCTGCTTAACTGTGTGGAAATAGAAAGGAAAATCTTCCTAAGATAGGAATATTCTGGAGAGGTGGCCGACACTCTCCTAGCATCCAGAAAACAGTTCATGATCAGAATTTTCATTTCCTCTTGGAAAGCCCTCACTCAGTGGGGCAGGAGGAAAGCACTGGACATTTTATACAGCCCTGACCAAACATCCATTTGGACTGGTCAAGGATGTTCCCCTGAGAAGGTTGAGAATGAAGACCATCTTCCTTATTGTGGTCACATCTGCCAGATGAATCTCGGATCTAAGCGCACCATCAGTCAGACCTGAACTCTGTATTGTTCACAATTATAAGGTGATACTTCATACTGTCCCCACCTTTCTTCCAAAAGTCTATTCCAAATTCCATAGGTTGCAAGAGATATGGCTACCATATTTCTACCTGTACCCTAAATATACTAGGGAGAGGTTCTGACACAACCTAGACGTCAGAAGGAAGCTCAAGGCCTATCTGCCCCAAACAGTACAAATCAGAAAGTCGGACTTACTGTTAATCAGTATATCTCCCCTCAATTTGGGGAAGAAAATGCCTTCAGCAGCCGTAGGTGCCAATAACAAAACGTACACTATTGAAGTTCACAACGCTCTCATCGTAGAGGTTCCTAATGGAATAACAGCTCACTCTGTGAGGAATGCTGCTACCAATGCAGCATTACAGAGGAACACTTCTGTAGAAGTCTGCAAGGCAGCAACATGGCTGTCGATCTCGACCTTGGTGAGATGCTACAACTTAAATCTATATTATTCTGCGGACACCACCTGCAGTAGAAAAGTACTGTAGCGCATGATCTTGGACGAAGACCACATCCCACTCAGAAAGTAGAAACTGCTTTTGGAAGCACCCAAGATGTCCTCCGCCTCAGAGGGAGAACAGACCTTTGGACACTTACCGTGAAGGGTCCTTCTCTTCTGAGGAAAGGAGGACATCTTGCCCTCCCTGGGTCTTCATCCTTCTCTACTCTGCTACCTCATTCTTCTACCTCCTGCGGGTTATGCTTTATTTACAGTACATATTAACACAACAATAGTTTTTTCTCTCAGTATTGACAGTTGCTGAATGATAAATTCAATGTTACTACTTTGTGGAGTCACCTGAACTGAAGAGAGAGGGTGTCCCACATGCCAGACAGGAAGAGGAAGAAAATTAGTTCCTGCCTCCTTGATTGGACGGTGGGAATCACCCAAGATGTCCTCCTTTCCTCAGAGGAGAAGGACCCTTCACGGTGTCCAAAGGTCCATTCTGCTCCAATAAATATTTCTATTATTACAGAACTCCAAAACCTAGGAAAAATTTGGAGCCACTACTGAATTTGTATGAATTGACTTAACTTGCAAGCTAATATACTGTCTAGTGTGAAGTACTGCTAGTGTCAGATCTGGGAGACCCAAGTTGGAATCTCCCCTCTGCTATGGAAGCTCACTGGGCGATGTTGGGCTAATCACACACTCTCAGCCTAGCCTTCCTCATAGGGTTGTTGTACAGATAAAATGAAAGAAAGGAGAAATACATCTGCTGCTTAGGTCTTCATTGTGGAGAAATGCGGTGTATAAATTACATAAACAAATAGATAACCATACATTTGCAGTCATAGGGGCTTGCTGAATACACTTTTTTTTTTAAAAAAAAGCTTGTGATTGGGATGTTTAGCTGTTGTTGGGGAGAAGTCAGCTGAAATTGTAGAGCAAGTCTGATTGTTGAGAGCTTTGAACTAATGATGCATGGCCTAATCTATTGTGAACTATCTGCTTTCCCAAAATTAATATTGTAATGCTTGACCTTGACTTTGTTGTGTTTTTGTTGCTGGTACCCATCCTTTGCGTTTTGCAGCATGGTACGTCTTGTGATTTGTTCATCTCTTATTAAAGAAATTGGGACTCCTAAGTGAACTGAGTTTCTTTTAACAAATGTAGCTGGAAGCAAATGTTCCTGAAATAGTCTGCTACAGAAGAGCTCTTTTATCATTCATGCCGTGTTCTGTTGTGGGATTAATTACAACTTTGATGCAAAGGCTCTTTGACGTGTCCCCTCTCATTGAGAGAGAGAGGGAGAACAAGACACTGTGTTGTTCCACGTTAATCAAAAGTAAATTACAGGATGTGCAAGAATCAGAGAGTATTTCTGTCACTATTCATCAGCAAATAAATATCCAGAGTTATTTAGGCTTCTCCAGTATCTGGGCAGGGGTGAACTGAACTCAGCCTAACTAGTTTATTTTAACACCCTAGGTTGACAAAAGTATTTAAAAAATTTCTCTATATGTAGGTGCAAAATAACTCTCTGGAGGGACATTCTGTGTGTGTGTGTGTGTGTGTGAGAGAGAGAGAGAGAGAGAGAGAGAGAGAGAGAGAGGAAACCACGATGGTCGATATTATTTTAGCTGAGGCCATGCTAAGGTGTATACGATGAGAACTGAAGCTCACTTTCTGACTTAATTGACTTACTACTTAGGAGATCTATCCAGGATTGCTTCCAAAACAATCAGTTCTGTACCCTTTAATCTTTTAGCGATCTGTACTTCCAACCTTATAAGGGAAACACATGGGGGCTCCTTGGGCAATTATCTTCAGGACCATTTCAATTTTCCACTCTGCCATTCATTCACACTTCCAATGCTGTAGTTGGAAGGAGGCAGTCGTAGACTCATCCTCACACACATTGTGATGAGTTGCTGCTTTAACCAGGGCCGGCGCGCCCATAGAGGCCAGGTAGGCGGTGGCCTCAGGCACGGGGTGCCGGAGGGAGCGCCGGAGGAGGTGCGGGGGGTGGGAGCGCGCGCCACAAAGCAGCAGCCTCCTATCCCTCCCGCCCCGCGCCGCCGCCGCCACCGCTGCCATCACAAGCCCTTGGCCGAGTGCAGCCGCCGCGGGCAGGCATCTGCGGCGGCGCAGGCAACCGAGCAGGAGATCTTGGAGGCCGCCCGCTGCAGCGATCGGGCCAGTGGCGGCGGATTGCAGGTGTACAGGGGGGGCACCCGGCCAGCCGGCTGCGAGCACCGCAAACCCTTGCACCGCCCCTGGCTTCAACCCTCCCCTCCCTCACCCCCTCAGTCAGAGCAACTCTTGCAACTGGAGTTGAGAGATCCTACCTCCAGCACATCATCCCTGGGCAACAGTTGGCTTTTGTTACTCGCCAGTGCTACAGAATTCCCCCCTCCCCCAGCTTCCAGAACCACCGTGGGTACTTAGCCTGCCAGGTACCTTGTGCCCTTGGCCTCATCTCTCCACTTGGGTTGTCATGGGCCATGCTATCAGCCAGAAGCAGCAGATGGGATGTTAGCAATCTGCTCCGAACGCCCAGGCCGCCTCCATCCCCCTTCTTTTAAACATGCAATGCAGACCGAATGGGAGCCTGACAATCTGGTCTGCGGGCTCCACCCCATCCATGATGTGTAGCTGGTGAAATGGGGGGCGGGGGGAGGAAGCAGAAAGCCCACGGACAGAGCCGTTGCTGGGCACAATTGCCCACGGCCTCCTGCTCCTTAACCCTCTCTCCACCTGGAAACGGTTTAGGCTGTGAGCTGGCCTTCTAGTGTGCGTAAGACAGACATGAAACGGGGACTGCAGATGGTATTCCAGCTGAGGCCGTGCTGTAGGTTTATGTGATGACATCATGGTCCTTGCCGTTTTACTGTCAACCCATTTCATATTTAACTTCTTTGAGGTTGCCTTTTTAAGACTGAAATGAGTAGACGGTTTTCAGCTCTGTTCTGCCTACTGATCAAAATCAAATTTGTTAAATTTGACACTTTCCGTTTTGAGTTGCCTGGCATTTTCCCATCTTGGAGCGATCTTGAGTAAGCCTGTCAGTTGAATGTTTCCTTTAGCTGTAGTTTAAGTTCTGATTCTCCCTTCTTGAAATCCATGTTGTCATGCCAAAAATTGAAACTGAGTAAAATGTGGTACAACCAGGGCTTTTTTTCAGCTGGAACACGGCGGAACAGAGTTCTGGAACCTCTTGAAAATGGTCACATGGCCGGTGGCTCCGCCCCCTGATCTCCAGACAGAGGGGAGTTCAGATTGCCCTCTGTGCCGGGGCCTCCAGCCATGTGACCATTTTCTCCAAGGGCAACCCACTGAGTTCCACCAGCTCTTTCCCCAGAAAAAAAGCCCTGGGTACAACACTATAGGGGAAAACCTACAACTTCACACATCTGCTGATAGGCTACAAATTTGGTTCTCTTGTAAAGAAAATTGTAGTGGAAAAGACTGTAGGTCGCCATGTTGGGGGGGGGCAGCGATAAAGTTACCCAACTTTTATTAGTGGATCAGCCAAATTATCATGAAAGAACACGAGAACTCATTGAAAAGAATCAGTTGCATTTAGCCAGTGATTCTCAAACTTTTTGAAATAAGATACACTTCTAATGATATTGTTTGTATCTACTTGCATAGTATCTTCATGCAACTTTCCCCAACTTACACAGAATGCATAGGAATCTCAGATCAGCCTGTGGGAGTAAGCAATGGCTAATGGGCAAAAAAGAGAAGAAACCCCTGCAAGAAAGCAGCAAGGGCTGGTCAGATGGGAATGTGAGGTCAGCACTACTTTTCCTGATAAGTGTCCTTCCTTGTCTGTTACTCTCAGGGCAATATCCTCCTAGGAAGAGTATAGAACTCTCTCAGCTAGCAAGGAGGAAACCAGTTTAATATTCTATTTTCCATCCTTAGTGTTTTTTAATAATACCACTCCTGAGCTACAGGCACTACATCACCGCCATTTTGCATATTATCTAAAAGAAAATCCCAACAGCTGCTGGGTAGGATTGCTCAGGCAGGGCTGCCAACTCTGGACTGGGAAATGTTTAGAGATTTGGGGGTGGAGCCCAGGGAGGGCAGTGTTTGGAAAGGGACCTCAGTGGGATATAATGACAGAGTCCACCCTTTAAAGCAGCCATTTTCTCCAGAGGAGCTGATCTCTGTAATCTGGAAATCAACTGTAATTCCCAGAGCTCTCCAGGCCCCACCTGTAGGTTGGCAACTCTGTGCTGTGTGGGCACAGGAGTGGGTTCTGCCCAACTAAATGGACTGCTGCCAAGTGGCCTATAGCAGCAAGTCTGAGACTTCTCTCTTTAATGAGCTGCTGCTTCTTCTGGTACAGAATCCTGCTATTCAAAAGAAGTGGTGTTGCTAGGGCAGCAAACAGACAGATGGTTGGTACCTTACAGTTGCAATGCCCTCCTCTCCAAGTAAGTGAATACTTCTTTGTGATGATGATGAAAATGAAATCCTGCCCTCAAGTCATACCTGACTTATGGCAACCCCTGGTGGGGTTTTCATGGCAAAAGACCAACAGAGATGGTTTGCCATTGCCTGGATCTGCCACCCTGCTTAGCTTCTAAGATCTGACCAGGGCTATCCATGTCAAAGGTATATTCTGAATATATTTGTGAATAAGATGTTGAAGTTTAAGGTTCAGCTTTTTGACTGTTTTTTCCTTGCCTCAGTATAAATGAGATCCATTGCTGCCTGCTTCGTGCCTGATCGAGGCTGGGTGAAGGGAGGCGGGCATTGCTGCCTACTTCAGGTTTGATCCCAGCTGGGTGAAGGGAGGGCGGGCATTGCCACCTGCTCCGCTCCTAATCCCAGCTGGGTGAAGGGGGAGGGAGGCATTGCCACCTGCTCCATGTCTGATCCTGGCTGAGTAAAGATGGGAGGCAGGCATTGCCACCAGCTCTGCTCCTGATCCCAGCTGGGTGAAGATGGGGGTGGGTGGGAATTGCCACCTGCTCCACTCCTGATCTCAGCTGGGTGAAGGTGGAGGGCGAGCATTGCCACCTGCTCCACCCCTGATCCCAGCTGAGTGAAGGTGGGGGGTATTGCCATCTGCTCCACTCCTGATCCCAGGTGGGTGAAGCTGGGGGGCAGGCATTGCCACCTGCTCTGCTTCTGACCTCATCTGGGTGAAGGTGGGGGTCGAGCATTACCATCTGTTCCACTCCTGATCCCAGGTGGGTGAAGATGGGAGGCAGGCATTGCCACCTGCTCTGCTCCTGACCTCAGCTGGGTGAAGCGGGGGCAGGCATTGCCACCTGCTCCGCTCCTGATCCCAGCTGGGTGAAGGTGGGGGTGGGCATTGCCACGTGCTCTGCTCCTGACCTCAGCTGGGTGAAGGTGGGGGTCGAGCATTGCCATCTGTTCCACTCCTGATCCCAGCTGGGTGAAGCTGGGGGGCGGGCATTGCCACCTGCTCTGCTCCTGACCTCAGCTGGGTGAAGGTGGGGGGTGAGCATTGCCACCTGCTCCACTCCTGATCCCAGCTGGGTGAAAGTGGGGGGTGGGCATTGCCACCTGCTCTGCTCCTGACCTTAGCTAGGTGAAGGTGGGGGCAAGCATTGCCACCTGCTCTGCTCCTGATCTCAGCTGGGTGAAGGTGGAGGGCGAGCATTGTCACCTGCTCCGTGCCTGACCTCAGCTGGGTGAAGGTGGGGGGCGAACATTGCCACCTGCTCCACTCCTGATCCTGTGAATGTCTGTATTAGCCAGCTTTCACCCAAATAGGACCCAGCCAGTTTACTAACCAGTCTGATCCGTGATGTCCTAATAACAGGCTGGACTCCCACAGTGATTTACAAAGTTCGTCAATACAGTTGGTTAGCTAACATAGGTGATTGGAAAGTAAATTGAATATAATGTTATATCTTTTAATATCTTGATTGCTAATGACTTCCTGTTTGGGATCCATGGAGGTCTAACACAGCTCTGGGAGCAGAGCTGACCGGGCTGCCGTTTTTAGTGACCAGCGGGGGCAAACAAGCCCGTGGTCCCCTGTTCTCAGGCGGAGAACAGGCTTTGAACGCTCAAGTACCTCAGGGTGCGTCGATCTCGGGCGAGGGGGGTTTCTGCGCAACGGATTCTCCCCCGTCCCTTGAGGTCCCACCCTAAGACAGGTCGGCCTATATCTCTGCGGCAGTTCTGGGGCCAGTGACGGCTGGCATAAGATCTACATGCCCAAGCATCAACAGGAGGAAAGAAGGTGAAAGAGAACCTGAGTTTGAAGCAGTGATTACAACCCAGAAAGACGTTTGAAAAGGTAAAGATCACTATCTCTTGAAACGGGATGAATTACTTAAAGTAAAGAAGCATTAAAGGGGACTTTTAAACTGCAACAGTTTGATTAAAAGTAGAGGAAGACTCGGCAAGAAACAGATTAGTAAAAGGACTAAGCTAAAAGAAGTAATTAGAGAAATTGGAGGATTGTTGTTCATACCTGTGGTTGTGAGGAGATAATAAGACTGTGAGAAAGCTTCTACCATCGCGAGAGCTGCTGTGAGGAGACGGGAAACAGGAAGTACGTAATTGTGATAGAGCTGCTGGAGAGAGATGGCCCTAAGGCAGACAGGAAGAGGGCAATCGCCATCTTTGAAGAGGGAAGGGCACGGGCTTCAGCAGAAGAGGAAGTATGCCATATTGGATTACAAAAATATAGAAAAACCATAGAGAAAAGACGCCCGGCATTTTGGATCTTGTAAGTGCTTTTTTTTTCCTTTTGAAACCGGGGCATTTGAATTAAATTAAATTAAAGGGACACTTAGCCAAGCGCCACGGAGTTAAGGAAACGAGCAGATTCGTGGGAGCGAGGCAAGTCAAGCCCCACGATGTCGAAAAAAGAGTGGCAGACGGCTATGGAAAATTTAGACAAAAGATTTTCGGAAATGTTAAAGGTCCAGCAGGAGCTGGTGAAAGAGATCAAAGAAGTTAAGGAGACAGTTAAAAGTGAATTGGCAGAAATGAAAAAGGGAATGGAAGCAACACAGCAAAAAGTTAATGTGGTGGAGAAGGCGATGGAGAATCTCTCAGACACGCAACAGACAGATATGAGGACGATGAGGGGCAGAATGGCTATTGCGGAGAGCAAGTATATGGAAAAGCAGCTAAGGTTTCGCGGTTTGCCGGAGATGGAGGGAAAGACAGCTCAAGAGCAAGTTGCTGAAGTGTTAGCTGGATACCTGGGGAAGGAAGAAGAAGAAATCGTGGCTATCCTAGATGTGGTGTATCGTATAAACTCAAGACTTGCGACCCAGAGGAAGTTACCAAGAGACGTGATTGTGCAATTTACAACCAGAAATATGAAAGAAATGATTGTGAGCAAGCAATTCCAAGACCCATTGGAGGCTGATGGCAAGACGGTGATTATTATGAAGGAGTTACCTAGATCGGTGTTGCTTGATCGGAAAAAATATAAAGCCAAATTTTGAAGGACATGAAAATAAGGTATAGATGGGAATTACCGGAAGGACTGGCATTTGAGTTTGGAGGAGTGAAAAAGCGCATCAGATCTGAATTTGAAATGGAAGTTTATGAGGGACAATGAAAAGGACTTACCAGCAACAAGGCTATGAATATGGAATGTAAGGTTATATCTTGGAATGTAAATGGACTTAATTCACCCAATAAGAGAAAAAGTACTTTTCACTGGCTATTAAAACAGAAATGTGACATTGTTTGTTTACAAGAGACTCATATTAGTAAACAGGATGTAAAATATCTAAAACTGAGCAAATTGGGCACTCATTTTGCAGCGGCCATAAAAAAGAAAAAAAGGGGAGTGGTCTTGTATATTAGAGAGGAGCTGCAGCCAAAGTTAGTGTTTAAGGACCCAGAAGCCAGATTTTTAGCGGTGGAATGTACATGGAATTTAAAGGAAGTGCTGGTGATTGGAATCTATGCACCTAATGGAGCAAAAGAAAGCTTCTTTGAGGATTTGAGGAAGCAATTAGATGAACTTTCTTACGACCAGATAATTCTTGCAGGAGACTTCAATGGAGTTACAAATTTGGAGCAGGACAAGAAATCAGCAACTGCACAAAAGAAAAGAGGACTACTACCAAAAACTTTTTTTGCATTAATGCAGCAGGAAACTTTGGAAGATGTATGGAGAATACAGAATCCCAAGGGCAGACAATTCACATTTTTCTCCACAAGACACTCTACTTTATCACGAATCGACATGATCTGGGCCTCAAAGGACTTAGTGTTATGGACTAAAGAGGTGGAAATAATGCCTATGGTAGGCTCAGATCACAATCCAATTATGTGGAAGTTTGGGAAAAGAACTAAGAGGAAAGGATGGAGAATAAATGAGGACTTGTTGCAAGAGGGAGAAAACTTGGAGATGTTGAGAAGGGAAACTAAGTTCTTCATACAATACAACATGAATCGAGAAGTACCAACCAACAAGGTATGGGATACCTATAAGGCAGTAATTAGAGGCATACTAATGGACTTAAACGGAAGAGTCAGGAAAAAACAAGAGGAGAAGAGACAGGAGATTACAGAGAAAATAAAAGCCAAAGAAATACTACTAAAGAAAAGACCAGGGAAGAAGAAAGTTTACCAAGACATTAAAATTTTACAAGAACAGTTGACAGCAATGAATAATAAAGAACTGGAATGGAATCTGAAGAGAATGAATCAAAAGTCGTTTGAAGGAGCAAATAAACCTGGGAAATATTTGGCATGGCAATTGAAGAAGAGAAAGGAGAAGAAGACAATAAATAAAATATGTGAGGATAATAGAGTATATCTGGAACAGACTGCCATTAGTAGAGCCTTCTACAAATTTTACGCTAAATTGTATAATAAAAAAGAGGTGAATAAAGATTCAATAGCGACATATCTGGGGAAAATGAGGCTCCCAGTGATCTCGGAAGATTGGAGAAATAAATTGAATAGTGAAGTGACAGAGGAAGAGATAAGGAAGGCAATACAGTCAACAAATCTGGGTAAGGCGCCAGGGCCTGATGGACTCACAGCTAAATTTTATAAGGTAATGGTCAATGAACTGGTGTCATTCCTAAAAGAAGTGATCAATGGTGTTATGAGAGACCAAAGAATTCCAGATACTTGGAGTGAAGCTAATATATCATTGATCCCTAAAGAAGGACAGGACTTGACTAACGTCAAAAATTACAGACCTATTTCCTTACTTAACAATGACTAGAAGATCTTTGCGAAGATCTTAGCGGAAAGAGTAAAGGGATGGCTATCCGAAGTTATTGGGGAAGAACAAGCTGGTTTTTTACCGAATAGACAAATCAGAGACAATTTAAGGACAGTTATAAATGCTATTGAATATTATGATAGGCATTGTGATAAGGAGGTTGGGTTCTTCTTTGTGGACGCTGAAAAAGCATTTGACAATTTGAACTGGGATTTTATGTTCGCCACTATGGAACAGCTACAGTTGGGAGAAAGATTTATCAGAGCAGTAAAAGAAATCTACAGAGACCAGAGTGCAGCAATTGTGGTGAATGACGAGGTGACTAAGAAATTGACTATAGGCAAAGGTACAAGACAAGGTTGCCCGTTGTCTCCACTGTTGTTTATAATGGTTTTGGAAATTTTGATGATACAGATCCGAGAAGATAATGCAATCCGTGGAATAAAGATAAAAGACTTTTCCTATAAGGTCAGAGCATTTGCAGACGATATAATGTTAATTGTGGAAGATCCAATTGAAAACATGCCAAGGGTAATAGAAAAAATCACAGAATTTGGAGATTTGGCAGGTTTTTTTGTAAACAAAAAGAAGTCAAAGATACTGTGTAAAAATATGACTAAACAAAAACAACAGCAACTTATGGAAATAACAGACTGTGAAGTAACAAATAAGGTGAAATATTTGGGAATTGAACTGACTGCAAAGAATATAGATCTATTCAAGAACAATTATGAGAAACTGTGGACTCAAATAGAGCGAGACTTGATTAAATGGAATAGATTGAATTTGTCATGGTTGGGAAGAATTGCAGCAGTCAAGATGAATGTGCTGCCAAGAGTGATGTTTTTGTTACAGACAATACCAGTTATTCGGGATTCCAAGCAGTTTGAGAAATGGCAGAGAAAGATATCGGACTTTGTTTGGGCAGGCAAAAAGCCTCGAGTGAAAATGAAAGTGTTACAGGACGCGAAAGAGAGAGGCGGAATGCAACTGCCCAACCTAAGACTTTATTATGAGGCAATCTGCTTGGTTTGGCTGAAGGACTGGATGATGCTTAAAAATCGCAAATTGCTGGCCTTAGAGGGATACAAAAAAATATTTGGATGGCATGCATACTTATGGTATGATAAAGTAAAAGCGGATTCTATGTTTTTACACCATTACATTCGGAGAAGCCTCTTCACAATATGGAAAAAGTACAGGGATTACCTACAAGAAGGAATTCCCTCCTGGGTGGTTCCTTATGAAGCGATAGATCCGAGAACTGTTGATAATGAACAACAGTGTTTAACGTATAAGGAGATAACACAAATAGAATTTTCTAAATTAAGAATAAAGACGCAAGAAGAGTTGTCACCAAACTATGACTGGTTTCAATATAGACAGCTCAGAGACCTTTATAAATCGGATTGTGCCAAGGGAGGGATAAGAATGGAAAACTCGGACTTGGAGGAAGTAATTTTACAAGAAGACAAAAAGGAAATTTCAAAGGTCTATAAAGTGTTGTTAAAATGGTATACTGAAGAAGAGGTAGTTAAGGTGCAAATGGTGAAGTGGGCTATAAATTTTAATAAAGAAATAACAATGAAGGCGTGGGAATATTTGTGGAAAAATACTTTGAAGATTACGACATGCACTAACATTAAAGAGAATGTCTATAAAATGATCTATCGTTGGTACCTGACACCAAAGAAAATTGCGCTAGGGAATGTGAACACGTCTAATAAATGCTGGAAATGTAAAAAGCATGAAGGATCTTTGTACCATATGTGGTGGACTTGTGAGGTAGTCAGGCAGTACTGGGGGGAAATAATAAGAGTAATAAGTGAGATTTTACAGTTTCAAGTTAATAAGAACCCAGAACTCCTGCTACTGAACTTGAGAATGGAAGATATTCCAGCACAACATAGGACATTGCTTTTTTACATGACAGCAGCGGCTAGACTTTTGTATGCGCAAAAGTGGAAAGTACAAGAAGTGCCAACTATCGAGGACTGGATTCACAAATTGCTGTACATGGCGGAGATGGATAAACTGACAAGAAAACTAAGAGACCTTGATCCAGGACAGTTTAACACAGATTGGGAGAAGCTGAAACAATATTTGGTGAAAAAATGGGAGGTGGGAGGAGAACTGTGGCAGTTTGAAAATTATTGAAGAAAAACAAAAGGAGAGAGAAGTGACTATACCGGGGGGGAGGAGAGTTAAAGAAGAATTACTAAGCAATTATTCTATTTGATTATTCTATACAGTATTAAGTAATAGTTATTATGTGATATATAAGAATAGAAATTAATCAACTAATTATGTTGCTGGCAGATAGGGGTGTAATTGAGAATTAACAGAATTAAAATTCATGAATACAAGAAGGGGGGGAATGAGAAGTAGCATATAGAATATAGGTTAAATTGATTGACTTATGCTGAAGGTATTTTTGGTTATAGCGACATTCAGAAATGTGCAGAACATGGGTCAAATTGATTGACTTATGTCGAACGTATATTGTGTTTATAGGTATATTTAGAAATGTGTAGAATATGAGTCAAATTGATTGACTTTATGTTATAAAGATAAGAGATATAAGAGATATAAGAGGAAGTAAAGAGTAACATATAGAGTATAAGTTAAATTGGTTGACTTATAAATGTATTCATCACTTATGAGTACTCAAGTTATGTATAGGGAGGGATAAATTGTTTGTCCCATATTGATGACATTAGAATGAATAAGTTAGAGTACAGGATATTGAGAATATTACCAGTATTATTACTATTGAATAACATGCCAGGAATGTATTAGTTAGTTGATAAGTGAAGGGAAATTGATTTAGTACTGTGTTATAATAGACTAGCTTAGAAGAGTGTGAAAGTATATGTTTAATTGACAAAATAAGTTGAAATGAGTAGGGGAAGAATAGACAAAGGGTTGGAAAACTGTTGGAAGTCAACAAACGGGGGGGGGGGAAAGGGAGGGGGTTAGAACTGGAATATTAAAGTAATCTGATTGTTATAAATGACAAAATATTTCTAATTCCAATAAAAATTTAATAATAAAAAAATATCTTGATTGCTAATATATATTATTATGCCAGTATTATTTTATGTAGGATATGTGGTTTAATTGAGGCATCCAAAGGGAAATTTATATTATAGAGTATTTTTAGTAGAGATTAAATAAGCTTAGAGAAAAGAGTATTAAATGTGTGTATAATAGGATATATGAGATATTACGTAATTAAATAATAAGATAGACTTAGGGTTGGAAAACTGTTGGAAGTCAACAAAAAGGGGGGAGGAAAGGGAGGGGGTTAGAAAAAGATCTATAAGGGGGTAATGTATGTTTTGAATAATATTATAATCTAATCCAATAAAATTTTTTGGAAAAAAAAATACAGTTGGTTAGCTAAGACTGTGGTCTTATATATTGTTTGTAACACCACTTTTCAACTAAAAATTGTCTCCCCGAGCAACTTGTGACATTTAAGAACGAATAGCAATCTCAGTTTTTAAAAAGTAATTGTCATGTTCTCAGAGAAGTTGCTGTCCAGACATGATGAGAAGGTTTGCCTGTCTGCTGCTTATCTTCCTTCTGGATTTGCATCTGGTAGCTAAGAGTGGGGGGAGGGGCGTGAGGGGCTGCTGTCATTGGGAGGTGGATTGAGACATGATGTGAGGATGCTGGAAGCAGCCTCTTGTGGCCTGAGTAATAGTAATGGGTAGTTGGGATGGGAGACCTGGTTCCAGAGTCAATGATTACTAGACAAGCTTTCTTGATTAAATGAGCTGGTATCTTTAAACTGTTGGAAGAGGAGGATTCAGCGCTGTCCCTTTCCTCAAGTTTCAGAGGGGGTTAGATAGAGTTAGATAGAGAGGTTAGGGGGCACTCTGTTTGCTTTTTATTGCTCTGACTGTCCTTTTGATATGTAGATTGCTATTCTCAGGATTTCCTCCTCCTGACTTCCTCCCTCTCGCTTCTTCTCTTCCTGGCATTGTTCCAGGCAACACCTCTCTCCTTCTCCTCCCTCCATCTCTGCAGCATGGATGCAGGCCTTGTCCTGGCATCCATGTCCATCCTTAGATTAGATAGGTAGCTAGGATCTGTCTCTCCTCCTTTCCTATCCTACAATAAAGAACTCTTATTTCCTTTCTAAATATAAAGCAAGTGTATGATTTATTATTTTCTCTCCTGCACACAACACCAGCCAGCAGAACGAGCTCACAACCGCCTATAATCACGCTTCCTATGCCAAACGATAGACTCTAATGGCCCAGACATGGAATCCTTTAATTAGGTTTCTGGGGCTTACATAAAAATTTATTTATCAAAAACAGTCCTGTAGGGTTGGCTGACATTATGTATCCTTCATTACAGATTAAGGATGAGTGCATTCTCATGCCTGAAGTTTCATCTCATTGCTAAGATCTGAACTGGAAACTTCTCATCAGTGCACTTTATCTCTACGTTTCACCCGCCTTCCAGTTGTCCCATTGTAGATGTTTGCCACTACAAGCTGTTTAACTCTTTTCTGTGGTCTACTTGCTTGCATCAGGATTTGAAAAACAAACCTGGAAAACCCGACTTTACTATCCTGTATCCAGAGTGGGGAAAGGGACAACAGAGCGAACCTAGCCAGGTTGACGCAACTTCAATTTTATTAATGCAAGTACATCGAGTCAAACACAGAATATCCTGCTTTATGGTACAGCTTTTATATGTAGCAATTTCAGCTCCAAATAACAGAACACAGACATTGAAGGAATGTATCAAATGAAGAAAAACAAAATAATAATAGGAAGCCATGTAGAAATGGCACTATTTCAAGTATATACTAGAACCAATTGACCACTGGAGGGCACATTCATGTGAAAGCTTTTTTTCTTCTTAAATATGCATACACAAAAAAGTGTTCCAGAACTGCATTTCAAATATATATCTCTGAAATTTAAAGCATCCCTTTGTAAATTTTCAAATACATTAACAAAGCTGATATACAATCCCTTTCATAGTGTTTGACAATGTTGCTAGCTAGGACATCTCCAAAAGTGCAAAAAACCCCACTGTAATAATACAGTATAAATATTCTCGTATTCTACTCCAATGCTGAAAATCAATGCTTCAGCACAGGAAAATAGCAGCAGGTCACAAATAATAAAAGCCACGAATTCTGTCTGTCTGTCTTTGGGGATTTTCTTTCTATTAATACACAGTATTTCTATTTCTGCTTTCAACTTGTATAAACTGATTCCATTGCATCTGCTTAACTTGTTTGGCCCTGGCCTTTGACCATTTTTAATGGTGGCAGCAACACGCTTTGGCGACAATTGTTTGCTTTTTCCAAAAAGATGGATGGGCATCTTCAGAGATCATCATGATACCAATCAGTAAACAAGAATGGGATGGATCAATATAATTTTTTCAGAAATACCTTTTAAAAAGTTTTCTAATGGGCAACAATCTTGCAAATACCACTTGATGTTAATGGTACAATTCTAGCCATTGCTTTAATTGCTATAGAGAAGATAACAGATGTATGATGATATAAAATTATCATCTCATTAAACAAAGTATTATTTTAGATCTAATGTTTGGCAGGCATTTATGTTGTTTTCTTTGTAGGAAGTCGAGTAGCTTCCCCCCCCCCCCCAAGCAAATGAGAAATCCAAAGCCTCAGGGAATTATCCATAACTTTGAGAACCATTAGATGTTAAAATTGGCTAGTTTCATTAATTTAGAATAGGATCCTAATTGTAGTTTGTAGGGATTATTCGATCTTCCTCTGTGAATCTGACAAAATCCTTTAAAGTTGGCTTCATCTAATGCCAGTTCTACAAAGTATGTAGCTCTGCTAATACAGGCACGATCACTTGATGGTTAAATCATCAAAAGATGATCATTTGGGTGAGCAACTCAAATGAAATATTTTTGACAAAGTCAGTTCAGACGTGCACTGCTAAGTAACCAAGTGATGCCCCATGTATGTGTGAACCAAACATAACATACTGCTGTAATTGTACTAGAAATGTGGTTCCTTCCACCCCATCAGTTCAATGACAAGGTTCAAAATTTCAACAGAAGTTGGACAATGAAAGGTGAATTCATGCTGATGTTATGATTACAGGCAGGCCTTTTTTTCTGGGAAAAGAGGTGGTGGAACTCAGTGGGTTGCCCTCGGAGAAAATGGTCACATGGCTGGTGGCCCCGCCCCCTGATCTCCAGACAGAGGAGAGTTTAGATTGCCCTCCACGCCGCCAAGCAGCGCGGAAGGCAATCTCAACTCCCCTCTGTCTGGAGATCAGGGGGTGGGGCCACCAGCCATGTGACCATTTTCAAGAGGTTCCGGAACTCCGTTCCACCATGTTCCCGCTGAAAAAAAGCCCTGATTACTGGTATCAGTGACGGGACTGGGGAAAAGTACAGTTGATAACTCCGACAGTTAACATGCTCACCAAGGAGAGCTTCCTAAACATGTTGTTGTAGAATGGTTATTATTAAATAAAAATCTATTTTCCTAAAAAAAAAAAATCTATTTTCCTAAACATTACCCATGCTTATATGATGGTATTATCTTCAACCTGAATTCACCCTGTCAGAGAGTCTTCTTTAAAAATTCCACCTTTAAACATTAGCTGGGTTATTAACACATTATCTTTTGCCACCAATATCAGTATTTATTATCCAGAGCTAGTTTTTAAAACACAAACCATTGCCAATTTTGACAAGATTGTAATGATTGTATGCATTGATTCTCCTCCCCCCGAAAATCCCTGATAAACAAAATGTAAACTAAGTAGTTCTCAGAAGTAGTAAAAGTGGGGGCTGAGGAAAAAGAGAGATCGAGCCATTTTCCCATTTTTCCTTGTAAACAAAAATAAATCTTGCTGCACCGTTATTATGTAGACAGGTATACTCTTGTTGATGTGCTGTTATCTTCCAGTTTATTTACAAAGATCTAGCTGGTTTTCTTCTTCTTTTCAAAAAAAGACATCCATATCTTTATTTTGCTTGTTTCCCACCAAAGCTGTAAAGGAAGGTACGCTAAACAACTTCAGTACCTTGTAAGGCACTATTATCTGATGTAAGAGGGAAGCAGCTCTGCAGCTGCAGTGGTTTAAGGCCAGGCTAATGGAGACAAGGAGTCCCTGTGCCGAACTGTTTCCTTGCAGCCGCGGGTAAATAGAGACCATTGCCAAGAGCAGCTGGGTAAAGCTGGGCCCAGTCTTGTCACCTGCAGCCTAAAGAGGTATGAGGCTGTATCTTTGAATGCTCCTGATGAAAATAAATTTGCTGCATATAAAGCTGAAATATTGAGGAGAAAAGTTTAGCTTTGCCTTCTCTCTCTTACGTGATTTTTCTATCTGAACATAGAGCCCCCACTCTAGGACAACCATACCACTTGATTCTGCTGCCGTGTATCTACGGACCCTAAGAACACTGTTTTGAGTTGCTCCATAAAATGAGGCAAGAAGGGAAGCATCCCCAAGGGAAAGAATGGAAAGCGAAGAGGGGCAGTCCCACGGCTGTGGGGATCTATTTCAGAAGGGCTGTGGCATTAAATCTCTGGCAGTAAAAATGACAGATTCTTGCTGCACTACAAGCTAACGTATTCACAGACAATAGTTTCATCAGATGCCACAAGGAAATAATGGGAGGGGACTTGGGCTCCCCTCCCAAAAGGCTGGGAACGGGGCAGGCTTCAAGTTTGACAAGGCCTCTGTGCTTATAGCTGATTTAGCATAATGGTTCAGCCTACGTGTGTGTGTGTGTGTGGTGCCCTTAAGTCAGAGTTGACTTATGGCAACCCCTGGTGGGGTTTTCATGGCAAGAGACTAACAGAGGTGGTTGGCCATTGCCTGCCTCTGCAACCCTGGTCTTCATTGAAGGTCTTCCATCCAATTACCAACCAAGACTGACCCTGCTTAGCTTCTGAGATCTGACAAGATCAGGTTCACCTGGGCTATCCAGGTCAGGGCACCACACACCTATGGTAGTGGTGGGGAATTACCTGATACCTCTTTAGGTCTGTGGAAACCTTGTTGATTCCAAGCTCTTCAGCCTGCATTATGACATTTATCTTCTGATTCAAGGCGGACTGGAGCACTGAGCTTGTATGTGTTGGATCCCTTTGAGAGTGTGCGTGTATTAGGTGTGGAAGTGAGCAAACATGAAAATAAAGATCTGGATGTCATTTGAACGAGACGTCTCCATGGACACTCCCCCCTCTCCCCGTTATCCAATTCATCTCTGAGAACAGGGCCCGGCCCTTGATTTTTTTTTAAATAGTTTAAAAAACAAAATCCTTCATTTTTAAGTGCCTTAAAGTCGATGCGAAATATTGAGCACGTCTTTTCTTTTGTAAGCCAAAAGGTATCGTATGTACAAAACAGACCCCAACCAGTGAGGCCTTCCTTGTCTCGAACTGAGTCATTCAGGATTTAAAAATAATGTCCTTAGTGTGTGCTTCAGAATCTGGAGCAAAGTCCAAAACTTCAGGCTCTGTTGAGCAGAGTTGTTCTAAAGATGAAAAGAGAAAGATCAAATCAGTAAATTATCGTTTTTGCCACGAATAAATATACCCATCTTAAGTCAAAGAAGGCAGCTACATGAAGGTAATCATGTCCAATCAAGACCATGCTTAGGGTTTGTTCCTTTTGTCGCTTATTGTAGAGCCAAGCTGTGAGACTGTCTTCCTCTTTAACCTTGACTAGCAATTCCTGCCTGGTGAACGAAGTTCCTTGTTCTCGCTGCCTTGACCAAGGTTGTCCTGCGTACTCGTTTCCTTCAGACTGCTTTGCCAACCCTCAGCCTAGATGATGAAAACTAACCACAGATCAGAGCTCTGCTCTTACCTCAAGTAGCTGAAAAGCCAGAATGATTCTGACTGTATTAACTAGGGTTACTACTAGTCCCCCGCTCGAGGCGTGGGATTGTCCTGTACCCACCCTCCACCCCCTGCCACTGCTTACCCAGTTAGTGGGGGGGGGGGCGGGAAAGGCGGAGGAACATGCCTCTTATGCATTCTCCTGGGTGGTGGCGAATGCAGGAACGCACCATGGCGGGCCAATTCGGGCCCATTTGGGGCTGAAATCAGCCTGCTGCAAAGTGCAGAAATACTCCAGGGTCCTGCACGATGATGTCACACTGCCCTGGCAGCGCTCCCGCGCTCTGCAGTAGGCTGATTTCAGCCTCAAACAGACCCAATTTGGCACATTGCAGAGCTCTAGCGCTTCACAGGGGGCCAATTTAGGCCCCAAACGGGCCGACAGCAGCCTGCTGCGGAGTGCGGGAGTGTTTCCAGGGGCAGCAAGATGCCCTGCGCGATGATGTCACTTCCTGCAAGCAATGTCATTGCTCAGCTCAGCTGAGGATTGCCACAAGAACAGTAAATGCAGGTCTCCCACCTCTCGCCGGGAGGGTAACGGGACCTGGCAACCCTTGAACTAACAGTGGTCCTTTTCCGCATTGTCAGTTTACAGTGATTCGGATTCCATTCTGCTTCTCTCACTCTGCAGAGTTCCACAGAAGAAAAGGAGGCATGTAGAACTGAACTTTCCCTGGTTTTTCTCCAACTTCTTTCCCTGTGCACATACAGTGACTTTTTTTAAACCACTGTTAAATCACCATTAAAGGAGCAATCCAGAATTCTTCTACCTTACTGTACTGTCTCGTTCTGCATAATATGTAGCTCGCTCTTGTTTTGTATTTTGTAAGCCCACTGATATATGCAATAGTTCATTATATGTACAGAAACAAGAGGTTAAAAAAAGGATATTATTACCTGAGCGTCTTCCAGCTATCTTTCTCCATGTGATTTTCTGGACCCTCACTTTCAAAGGACGCAATAAACAAAGCTGAGGGAGGAAGCCAGACAGACATTTAATAGCTTTCTTTTTATTATGACAATGCTCTTGATTCTTGAAGCTAGTTCTTCATGCAATTACAATTTTGCTCTAAGTAGCCAGTATGATGCAGTGGTCAAGGGTGTTGGACTAGGGTCAGAGACATGGATTCAAATCCCTACTCTTCCATAATATGCGCTGGGTAGGCTTGAGTCCATAACACCCTCAGCCTTCCCTACCTCTAAAGATGTGAAGGCATGGAAAATCTGGAGGGGACCACCCCCCATATTCCCCCCAAAGATTTTCCTTCAGTTTTTCCAACAGGAAAAACCCCTAGAAATTTTGGAGACTACTATTTTTTTTCTTTTTAAATTAGTAAAATTCTTTTTCTGACACATTGTTCCTTAAAATGTTTACTGTGAAGATTTTATTTTAAAAAATCTGTGTCATTAGAAAATGATTCCTGTATATACTGTAGACATACATAATATTTTCATTGATAAGCTTGTTAAATGGACCTAATTCTCTCCAGACAGATCAAGATGGGTAGCCGTGTTAGTCTATCTGTAGCAGTGGAAGAGAGCCAGAGTCCAGTAGCACCTATAAGACTAACCAAATTAGTGGTAGGGTATGAGATTTCGTGAGCCACAGCTTCTTCAGAGCTCACGAAAGCTCATGTCCTACCACTAATTTTGTTAGTCTTACAGGTGCTACTGGACTCTGGCTCTCTTCCACTAATTCTCTCCAGTGAACTCTCTCTCAGAGTTCAATGTTTCTAATGTTCATACATTTCAATTCTATATCTAAACCACTAGTCCTGTTTTGACTGTTTGAAACTATCCAAATCATATACCTCCTTTTGTTTTCAGTTTTTAATTTTTTCACAGTTTCAAAACAGCAAGACTAAGATATAAGTGCTAAGTTGCCATAAGGTGTGGGCATTAGTAGCATTTTCTGAAGTGTTGGGTGAATTTACAGTTTTGCTTGTAGAAAACCACAGCTTTTAAATTCTGTAAATATTCCAAATAGTACAATGTTATACACAAATAGTTATCAATTAGGTATTTAGGTTGTTAAAGCAGTAAAAGGTTTACGTTTGAGAAGCAAGTAAGATTTTTCCAAAATTTGTCCCCCCCCCCCCCCAATCCCAAGGATCAATAATATATCTTCCCGCAAAGGGCTTCAAGATTACCAGAGATTTTACATATCTAACTCTTATGGGATTGTGAAATAAAATGTGGAAGGAAGAACCATATACACCACCCCTGAGCTGCTTGAAGGAAACGTGTGATTTTTTTAAAAAAATGCTCATTATTAAGGTTTGGACCCAGAAGAGAAAAACAAATTCAGAGATACCATTTTTCCATCTGTGTGTGCATAAGTCTGCCTATTTCAGATCAGAGTCCCAGTTGTGGAAGATTATACACTGGACTGGAATCTTAGAATATTGTCAGGTTACTGCTTTAATTGGCCTGTCCAGGTTGCAAGTAACTCTTTTGATTTCATGTTTTATCCAACATAAATAACACTTACTGGTGACACAATCCAGAGAACAGAACCAAAGGTTTCTGAGTAGAAAATGGTCACATTTCGCAATGACTGGGGAGAAGGGTCTTACCTTCCTCACTATAAATAGGTGCTGTGAGTAGATAACTCTGAATTTTCTTATCCTTCTCAAAAGGACACTCAACCTGCTTCCATGTCATGAAGTCATGAATTTGCCTTGAGATTTCCCAGAACTTCTGTATGAGAGAAACAACAAATGGCACCATTTTATATGCAATCACTGAATTAAACCTGTATCACTGGATGTCAAACTTACATTTCTTCAGGTGCCAGCCCCAAATGTTATCTTTGAGGGTTTTACCTGAGTGTTTCCATCTTTAAGCACCGGAGGACTGTGTTATGACTGAGTATCATATTTTAGGCTGCTGGATGTTTTTGTTTTTTAATACCTCTGATTTGTTTTTACGGCTTTTTAATTATAATTTTGTGGTTGTTTTTATTTATTATTTTGTGAACTGGCTCAGGTGGGCCTCTGTTGAGAAGGCACACTTAAAAAAAATTATATATATATATATATAAAAAACCCAGCTCTTTCCTGTACCGGGGATGGAAACATAACACCTCCCCCGCTGCTTCCTCCCTGAGAAAAATCTTCTCAAGCCCTCTATGTTTGATGACATCAATTGAATGCCAATTAGCTCCATCTTAGCATATTTTATGATCCTTTTTGTTCAAATAATCAAAGCAGACAATAATGGCAAGAGTCAAGTTTATTTTCTCGCCCATTTCTTTCACGTTTGTGTGATGTGTTGGTTTTGATCTATGCTAGGATAGACTGAGGGCCAAGCTAGAAATGACAAATTACACTTGAATGGCAAGTGAACAGACTCACATGTATTCCTCCCTGTTCACTTGCGCTCCACTTGCACTTCACTCGATCAGTGGAGTGCAAGTGAAGCGCAAGTGAACAGGGAGGAATACATGTGAATCTGTTCACTTGCCGTTCAAGTGTAATTCATCACTTCTAGCTTGGCCCTGAGAGATAAGCAGGTATAGAGATACCTCACCTCCATTACCAACACGTTGTGCAGTAGCTGCTTTTAATGTCTCATAATAGGAATGTTGCAGAAATAGATTTTCTGTATAATAGGCCTGACTTTTAAGTCCTGTTAAAATGCAAGCTAATTCGAGGATAATTGTTTTAATCAGTTGCCTGCTCTAACTTGTGATGAGCACCCCATGATAGGTGGAGACACACTTGTCGTGAAAGCACGCAAAGCAAACAGACTGGTTTTAAAATGCTGCAGTGCCTAGACTTCCTCCTTCTGTTTTACTGGGATAATTTTTTTTAAAATACTTGCAACACCCAACACTTAATGGCATGTAACTTCATTCTATGCTGACAGAAGCTTGCTTACTTTGAAGTTTATCTGGCCATTGGGCAAGTGGTTGGTGTGTATTTTGTGCAGGAAGTAGATATCTTTAATAAACAGGTTGAAAACGGGGATGACTATCTTCTCCCGGCTGCTGTGTGCTGTCTGGGATCTTTGTGCAGCTCCTTGAAGGGCTGTTCGATAGTTACAGAAGTTGCTGGATGGGTCCATGTGATGCTGTTGAATAAAACACAAAAATTGTCATCTGTGAGGATACAGAGGCCTGGTTTGAGATACTTTTTGCCATCCCACACAAGGTACACCTATCCCCTCCTGCATCTACCTCACTGCTGGACGGGTCCAAGCCGTTCTGTGATTCACACTTTCTCCAATCCTATGTCTTTTCAACTGCAACGTTTTCCAAAAAGCCATGGTGCACCACCAGAACTGATGAGCCAAATTGGTTTGTTGCATATTGCTCGCTCTCTCATACTCTCTGAAGAATCTAGGTTTGCTGTGTATACCCTTGGAGGGGAAGAGTGGTGGATATTGGTGCTATGGTCAGAAACCTATACCTGCACAGTTTTTTCAGTGGGTTCATAGCAGTGTACTTGTCAGTTCCTGGCAGGTAGATCCCTCAGCCCCTCTCCAGTGAACACACATTGGTTCCAGTAGAAAAGCTTTATTTAGGATTTGACAGTTCAGGTCTGAACTCCATCACGGAGCTTGGTAGAAGTGAGAAGGCAAGGCAAGCAGTTCTATGTTATACTTGATTTTCCTGCGCCCAAATAACTGTTAAGGTTTTGGCGCGCAATCTACACGGGTCCTGTGAGAACCCTTTTAGTTATGGCTAGACATTCAGTATACAATCATACATTCCCAGCATCTGGGCAAAGTAGCAAGAGCTAGCATCTGGATGCTCCAAGGTCAGTGCTAGCTTAGAGGAGCATATTTCTATTAGATAACAGGAGAGGCCCATTCTGGGTCTCAAAAAGAAACACTTGTACTAAGGAGAGAATACATCAGGTTAATAATGAGCATTGTGGTCACAACATACAGACAATCATGGCATGACTGAACACAGACATGACATTCTGCCCCCTCAAAGATCTTCTCCTCTCACAGGGGCCCAGGTTTGTCAGGATACAGTTCGTGGAATTTCTTGATGAGTCTAGGGGCCTTCATGTCAGAGTTTTTAATCCATTCCTGGTAACTAGGGTTAAAATATTTCCACCTTACCAGGTAATACAGTTGATTGTGCTTGAGCTTAGAGTCTAGAATGCTTTCTATTTCATGATGAACTTGGCTATCCACCAGGATGCAGTGAGGGGCTCCCTGTTCAGGATGCCACTTGTCAGAAGGGGGAGCTTTCCTTAGAAGACTGAAGTGAAAGACTGGATGGGTTTGATGTAAGTTCTTTGGTAATTCCATCTCTACTGTCACTTCATTGATAAGTCTTCACAGGAAAGGATCCTAAGAATTTCCACCCCAGTTTTTTACTAGGCTGCTCCACCCTCAGGTTTTTTGTGGAGATATATACAAAGTCTCCTGGTTGAAGCTTCCAGAGGGTAGAGCATTTTCTGTCAGCAATTTTTTTATAATCCTCTTTGGCTTTGTTTAGAGTTTTTTGAATAAGTTCCCATTAGGATGTTAGAGCAGTCCACCATTCTCCCAGATCTGGTTGTTGAGATGGTGGGGTTTGAGCAAAAGGCATCGCTGTTCCTTCATAGCCTTGTGCTATTTTGAAGGGGGAGCCAAAAAATCACTCCAATTATCCTGCTGATAATTAATGTAACATCTTGGGAATTGTTCCAACACTTGTTTGGTTTTTTCTGTTTGTCCATCAGTCTCTGGATGATGGGCGGAGCGAAGTCCTTGTTCAATTCCTGTTGATTGGAGTAGCTCCCGCCAGAAGTTGGAAATGAATTGTACTCCACGGTCGGATATGACCTTATTAGGAAATGAGTGCAGCTGGATGACGTGCTGCATAAACAAAGCTTCAAGCTTCTTTGCTGTGGGGATGGTGGTGCAGGGTATGAAATGAGCTTGTTTGGAAAACAAATCCACCACCACCCAGATTACCGAATTCTCCTTTGGAGGGGGTAGGTCAGTGATAAAGTCAATCGAGATTACTGACCAGGGTCTAGCGGGGGGTTTTTTGCGCCAGGTGCAATGTTTTCAAATATCTGAAATGCCCAGCCAATGGAGAATCGTGGCATTGTTTCAGTACTTCTCCTCTAAGGCTGGCTGGGATGTATAATTTGTTGTTTTTGTACCAGTTGCCATCTTCCCCTTCTTTCAGATTGGCTTTTGGCACATTCTCCCCCTCTTTCTCCACTTCTGCCTTAATTCCCCCCCCCCACTCGGAGAGGTCAGGCATTTGAGGGGTTTTGCTTTGCACTTGGCTGCGGGTAGTTACTGCCCCTCCCAATTGAGTGGGCAAAAACAGTGTCGATCACCTCCTTCCTTTTGCTTTCATGTTGAGGCATGCGCGAAAGCACGTCTGCTAGGAAATTTGTTTTGCCGGGGAGGTGTTTCAACGTAAAGTTGAACTTGGAGAAGAACGCCGACTGCAGTTGCTTAGCACCCAGTCTGTGGAGGTTGTGCAAAGCTTCTAAGTTTTTGTGATAGGTCCACACTTCATACGGCACTTTTGCTCCTTCTAGCCAGTGCCTCCATGTAGACAGCAATAATTTAATAGCTCCTGCCTCTTTGTCCCAGACTGCCCAATGGCGTTCAGTTTCAGAGAACTTTTTGGACACAAAAGCACAGGGGTGGAGTTTCCCTGCGTCATCTGCTTGTAACAAGACTCCTCCCATCCACTTGCACAATGAATTTACAGTTCGCATTGGGGTGCTATAAAGCCGGTTCAGAAGTGAATGCTTTTTTTACCTGGTCGAATGCATCCTGGCATTCTTGTGACCAATTCTACTTTGCACTCAGTTTTGTCCCCTGTAGCCCTTTTCCTTTGGTTTTGAGCAAGTTAGTTAGTGGCAGGGATATTTGGGCAAAGTTTTTAATAAAGGGGCAGTAGAAGTTTGCAAATCCCAGGAAGGATTGCAACTGTCTCTTGGTCTGGGGGGCTTCCCACCCCAGTACTGCTTGAATTTTTGGTGGTTCCATTTTCAACCCCTCCCCAGAGATTCTGTAGCCTAAAAAGTCCAATTCCTCTTTACGGAATTCACACTTGGACAGCTTCACAGGCAAATGATTGTCTTTTAGGACTTTTAACACCTTCCTGACCAGTTCGACAAGTGATTTTTTTATCGGGAGAATAGATCAACACGTCTTCTAGGTAAACAACCACACCTTTGTACAGGTGTTCATGCAGTACTTCATTAATTACATTCATAAAAACACCAGGAGCCCTTGAAGTCTGAACGGCATGACCCGGTAGTCAAATTGCCCCAAAGGGGTGTTGAAAGCAGTTTTCCATTCTTAGCTGGAAGTAAGCATCTTTCAAGTCCAATTTAGAGAAGATTTGGGTGACCATGCTTAGCAAATCTTTGATGAGGGGTAGGGGGTATGTGTTTGACACGGAAACAGCATTTATTCCTCTGTAGTCTGTACAGAGTTTCAGACCCCCATCCTTTTTCTTGTGGAACAAGACTGGAGCAGCATGGGGGGAGCTGGCTAGGTGGATGAATCCTCACGCCAGGTTTTTGTTAATGAACTCTCTGAGCTCTTTCCGCTCTTCTCTGTTTGTTGAGTATAGTTTTCCTTTTGGAAGTTTTTCCCCTGGGATGAGTTTGATAGTGCAATCTGTTGCACAGTGGGGAGGGAGCTCATTGGTCTCTTTCTCTTCGAACACTTGTTTCAGATCCCGATACTCTGGGGGGATTTGTTCCATCTGCTCCTGTGTCAGCAACACTGGTTCTAAGGGGGGGAGCGTTTTGGCCCCATTCCGGAGCCCATCTGTGTGCTTGACAGTCCCCTTTTTTGAACATTAACAATCCTGTCTTCCAGTTGATTTAGGGATCATGATCCCACAGCCTTCTGATCCCTAGTACCAAAGGATAGGTAGTGGCTGGGCTTACTATGAAAGTCCTGGATTCCCAGTGATTTCCCATGCCCATGGGTGTGGGTTCTGTTTGATAGTTAGCAGGCCCCCCTTTCATTTAGGACCCGTCCATTTGCTCAAACACAATAGGTTGCTCTAGTTCTGTTGTGTTTAGTCCCAGGCCTGTCACCAGAGCAGGGGCTATTAAATCTCAGCCGCAGCCCAAGTCTATTAATGCTTGTGCATGTATGTGAGTTCCCCTTTTTGGGTTTACTAAAGTCACTGGCATAAAAAGTAGGACCCCTTTATGTCTCACCTTTGGTGTTAGTGGGGTTGGGACCTGCCGTCGGGGCCTCTTTATGGCAGGCCGTGGGTGTTTCCCAGTTGTGAGGTGGTTTGCCCTTCCTCCTCCTCAAAGGGTTGCCTTGGTGCCCTCCTCTGCGACTTCCAGGCCCAGTTCAGGTTTGGTTCACTTCTGGGAAGCCTTCTTTGGCGCCGGCTTAGTAGATGGCGGCGTCTTTCATGGAGGTTGGGGCTTTCTAGGGGGACCTCTCCTGCTTGGGCATTCTGCTGTGAAATGTCCAACCCCCCCACATTGTACACATTGCCCTCTCTGCCTGCACAGACTCCTTTCTCCAACTGGAGGGTTTGGGGAACTAGGCAGTGGTTTGTCTCTAACTCCTATGGTTGGGCGCGCCGGTTTAAGTCCTCCTTATTGTCGTGATCTTGAGTTTCACTATCTGGTCCCGGTTTTCAACTTCACATGCCAGTTGAATCCACCCCAGTAGCATGTCGGGGTCATCTTGCACTAAGGCTTTTGCAACCAATTCGGTGCTTAGTTTATCCTGGAAAAACTCTACCTTCATTTCTTTGGTCCTTCCATGTACTTTGGCGGCATACCGTCTGAATTTGGCTGCATATTTGCGCACTGGCCTATGTCCTGGTCAGATCATTTTAATTTTGGTTCTGGCCCTCTCTTCCTCGAGGGGGTCTTCAAATTGTGCTCTCAACGCTTGCTCAAAGGCATCAAGGGTCTCTAGTTCAGGCGTCTCAACTTCATAAAGGGTCACATACCAATCAGCCGATAACCCAGTCATTTGCGACGCCAAGAGACTTACATGACTGTATTAGTTGGGGAACAGGTGGCTCCAGTTCTGGAAGAATTCCTAAGTCTGTACCATGAAAAATGCCAATTTCTCTGGGGCCTCTTTGAAACTTGCTTCTAGTTTCAGTCAACTGGGATTGATTCTCTGCGTGACCAGCACTGAGTAACCTGGTGCTTGTGCATCTTGGGGTCCCAGTGGCGGAAGGACTGGCCACCCATTGGCTGGTGGTAATACAGGCCCCCCCTGTTGTGGTCCTATGTGAGGTTGATATGGAGATAACCCTACAAGGGGTTGTAGGGGAGGGATGTACCATGGCAGTGGAGCATCCGGGGGCTGTCTTGGCCTTCCTGGGGCTGGAGCTTTTGGTGGTGGGAGGAAATGATGTTGGCCCACTTGAGTTCTGACATTCCTGGGTTATATGGGTCTGGCACCCATTCTCTGATCCTGGGGTCTTCCCAAAGCTCCCTGGTTCCTTGGATCCTGCAGTGATGCTCACCTGGGAGCACTCACAGGTGGCCCTTGGGTGCGTCTTGGTTTCCATGGTGGCACCGCCGCAGCGGCTCCTAGCATAGAGCTAGTCAGTTGGGTTGTCAGGGCGAATCTTTGGTCTCCTCACTGGGATATATCCTTTGGTGCCCTCCCAATTGGAGGTACTTGTATTCCGCTCTGCTGTGAGGTAGCAGCACCCATTTGTAATCCAATCTGCTGTGTGGTAGCAGGTCCCATTTGTAATCCACTTGTTTGGGTGGTTTGTGTCGGCATGTTGATGCCTCCCTGTTGGGTAATAGCAGGGAACATCTGTAGTCCTGTGGTCCAACAGACTTGGGAAGATACTGGCTGCCGTGCTATGGTAAAACTTGCAGGGGGCCTGACTTGTTGCAGGTGGATAGGGAGCGGGACACTTCTTTGAGGGTTTAGCTCTTCCTCCCCCATTGTCTGTGCTGGTTCTAATCCCGTTGCGCCTGTGACTGGGTGGGTTTCACTTCCCATCACCATTTTCCGCGGGTCCTGCACTAAGGTCTCCATATCTCGCCTGAATTCATCCAATTCAGCTCTCATAATTTGCAATTCTCTTGTCTCTGGTGTTTCTTCCTCTATGATATCGTATGGTGACTCCGACTCACCGGACTCCTCATCCGTGGTTTCCTCATCCTCGGTGATCCCTGTCGTACCATAGTGTCTCAAGATGAGGCTCCATCGAGGAAGTACCAACTCGGTGACCAGTGCACCAATCTTACTTGTGCTCCCGGTGTACTCCCCAACCAGAACCCATGTTCCATCAAGCCTGTTGGGACAGCAGGGGCTCCGAAGTTACTCGACACAGGGTGAAACAGCGTTCCCTGCCACCTTAGTCTTTTGTCTTTAGTCTCTAGGGTTATTGACCATTGCGGCATCCACTCTTATGAAGTTGCTTGGGTCCATTTTCGATGAGTGGTGCTTTGCTTTGGTCTTGCTCCCCATTCTTCATAGGTTGACAGTGTCCCGGCTGCTCCGAAATTCTCCATCACATTGGGGTTTGCATTGAACATGGTAGTTGAGTAATCAGTAGGGTCCCCAGCCACCCAGTCCACTGAGGTGAGAGCCAGCTGGGGCTCAGAAATTGGTGGGAGCCCTTCAGGCTCTGTCTCCTCTGAGTCTACATCATACGGCATGATGCTGGTATGTAGTTCTCAGAAGTGGCGAGTCAAGAAGGGGAAAAAAACGAAGGGACTTCTACCAAAATGTCAGTTCCTGGAAGATAGATCCCTCAGCCCCTCTCCAGTGAACACACATTGGTTCCAGTAGAAAAGCTTTATATAGGATTTGACAGTTCAGGTCTGAACTCCATCACGGAGCTTGGTAGAAGTGATAAGGCAAGGCAAGCAGTTCTATGTTATACTTGATTTTCCCGTGCTCTAATAACTGTTAAGGTTTTGGCGCGCAATCTACACGGGTCCTGTGAGAACCCTTTTTAGTTATGGCTAGACATTCAGTATACAATCATACATTCCCAGCATCTGGGTGAAGCACCAAGAGTTGGCATCTGGATGCTCCAAGGTCAGGGCTAGCTTAGAGGAGCATATTTCTATTAGATAACAGGAGAGGCCCATTCTGGGTCTCAAAAAGTAACATTTGTACTAAGGAGAGAATACATCAGGTTAATAATGAGCATTGTGGTTACAACATACAGTCAATCATGGCATGACTGAATACAGATATGACAGTACTGCTTTGTGGTTTGAAATGTACATGCTCTTCTCAGGCTTGGTAGAACATAACCCATACAGGGCAGGACAAACCTTACAATCCAATTTCTCACACAAAGTTAGGAAGTCCAGCAGCCCATGCTCCTCTGTCCTTCCCCCAATAGCCTTAACAGTGCTGAACACTTTTAACCAGCATCTGCTTCAAACCCTAGTAAAGGTAGGAACTTTGGTCAGAGTTACCCATGGGGAAGGCAGTGTAAATTTTATCTTGACCATGGCTTAAGCCTTTGGGGGAATTAATCTGAGAGATGTGAAGGGCTGTAATAGGGGAGAAAGAGGCGTAGCGATCTTAAAGCCTGATCTTGAACTTTTAGCTGGAATTAATATTCTGTCTGTACCAACCCATTAAGGTGATGAAGTTCTCAAACCGCATAGTAAACGTGATGCAATGATTAGAGCAGCATACACAATCCACAGCCAAACTTTTCCTAAATGCAGAGAACTCAATTGAACTGATAGGTTTGAATTTGCTTTGCATAAAACCTGTTCATATATACTGAAAGGGAATAAACATTGCCTGCACCAAATGATCCCCTCTTCCAGTTTTCAGGGGTGTGTAAACTATTGCACTAAAAAACTTTCTTTGAGTCTTGTAGCCATGCAGTGACCATTGTGGTGACTAGAATTGCCAGATGCCAGCAAGGACCAACAAATTCCCCACTAGCATTCCCCATTCCCCCACCAGTGCTCAATGAAATAGTGATGGTACAAATGGGGGGGGGGCATCATCTAGAAACCCAGAAGCAACATTGCTATGCCATGTGGCGCTCTGGGGATTTCCCCAATTTTTATGGGTTTTACCATAGAGATTTTGAGAAATCCTAGAGCACTGTGTGATGCGGTGAGGTCACTTCCAGTTATGCTGCTGGAAGTGATGCCATGATGATGCATGACAGCATTTTGCCAGGTCTCTCCCACCTCCATCTCCTACTGGTTGCCAGTAGTCATCTGGCAACTTTAATTGGTGTCACAATACTATGTAGCCAATCAAATCTGGCTGTATAATTCCATCACTGAGGGCAGCTGAGAATACAGGCAATGCTTCTTGCATCAGTCACATAGACAATCCTGTACAATATCCCCAGTAGCCCTCATTCTGAAATGGTGAAGCTATTTGCAGTTTTTGTTTTTTTGTTTTTCTTTTTACAATCCCTGAAAAATCACTAAAATGGCAAAGGTGCTTTTCAACATTCCTGAAGTGTTTAAGAAAAGTATTCTTATTCCCTTTCAAATAAGCTATTGCTGTACATTACTAAGCGCCTGAGCCTAGATAGACATTTTTTTTTTTACTGTGGCATACCAAGAGGAGTTGGTGTTGTCAAATATGGATTATTCTTCTCCACCAGATGGCAGGCTTTAATTAGGAATGAAGAGAAAGGGTTTCCAAAAATTCTCCACCTATCAATCCTTTATCTGTGAAGAGGAGACTGCCTGGCTGGAGCCATTACATGGGCAGAGACTGTGAGGCCCCCATCTGTTTCAGGGACGTTCCAAGTCCCTCCCTTGAACGTTCAGCTTCTAATTTTTTAAAAAATAATAATCTATTAAGTAGCTATTAGTGATGGGGAAAACGTGCAGGCACTTGTATGCGCAATTGCTCGGTAAAAAAGTGCTTCCACCTTCTAGAGCTCTGGCCAGTGAGCCCCAAACTACTGACTGATAAGCAAAAATCATTCTAAGATTCAAAGAGGATTAAAATTAGTGTATTATACATCTTAACGTGGAATGCCTTATTTGTTTATAGGTTTCTTTGCTTTCTTTCAGTGCCCTCACTCTCACAATACAGGGCAGAAAGCGATTACTGAATGTATACTGCTATATACTCTGCATTGTAGCAGTTCACAAAAATATTTACCTCCAAAACATCAAATTTGGCTGTTTTGACTTTGGACCAGGTTTTCTTTAGCCGTGCCACAGGGCTTAAATTCATACCAGCTGTAAAACAAAGTGAAAACAAATGGAAAAATTTAAGCAAATGATCTAAAATATTCTTGCATGATTTCTTAAGAGGTTTCTAGCAATGTTGGTAGTAAATAAATTCTCATTCCAGACTTCTGCAGAAAATACATTGTTAAAAATGCGGCAATGGTCTTTCCTTTTTCATGTTGTGCAAGATATGCAGTCGCCTGCATTACCATCAACAATGAACCAATTTTATTTGTTTTGTATTACCAAACTACACAGATCTAACATGGGAGGTCCAGGCTGCCGGATCAAGTGTTTCTTCCTACCAGACCAAATTCCTCTTGGACCAACAACTTCACTTAAACATTACATCAGTACTGGCATTAAGCCTACCTTTGATTCCCCGTTTAACCAGAATTCTTAACCAGCTAGAACCCTAGATAACTCTTAGTTTAACAACAGTTACAAGCTTTCCGTACACACAATATATCTGTCTACAAGGCCAACACACAAACAGGGGGAATGAACATACTGCCCCTCCCCATTCACTCTTACATGTGTTTGCCCATGTACAGGCTTGTGTCTGTTGGATCCATCCCATGATCGATACTTATCCATTTATTCCTGACAATAGGGGTAAAGGCAACAGAGGCACACTTGTATGTGCACATAGAGGGAAATGTGGAGGAGGGCTAGCATGCTTGCTGAGTCACAAGCAGGGGCAGATCCAGTATGCTTGTTTCTGTGTCCTCTCTGTTGTGCTAGCCCTGTACACAGGTAAATTGTATGTACTGGACAAATGCTAACATATCCCTTGACCATGGCTGCGTGGGAAGGAGAAAACTACTGTGGGAAATAATCTTGCAATGTGTTTCCACGTAGATTTCTTGGTGTGGCCTGTGCCAGCCTTCATAGTTAGAAAGCCAAGAATGCTTTCATTTTTAAACAGCGTGATGATCCCTCAAAATATCATTACCTAGTCTTTGGGTTTATCCACAAGTGATTTTTTTAAGGTGTACACCTTCACTGTTTTAAATGTATGTTATAAAGTGTAACGTGTAAGCAACAGGAGAGGGCAAACTTGTTTTTGCAGATTTGTCTCTCGTGCACGCATTAGGGAGCTAGGCTTGCCTTTAGCTCACTAATCAATATACTTTAGGTGGCAAACCTGGGTTGCTGCTGCGTAATGTAGGAAACGGTCCCATCCCTATATACAGTTGCAGGCTACATTTTATTTTATTCCCCACCTCTTTATCCCCAGCCCTCTTTGTGTTGATCATTTGAAAGACACTTCCTCTTTTTTTTTGCCTTTTTCCTCAGTGAGAGTTTTCTCCATTCGGGACTAAACTAGGCATTACGGTGGACACAGGTCCAATCAGCCCGTGGTTGCTAATGCCATTTTAGAGAATTTAGCTGTTTAAAAATTGCCACAAGGCACAGTGGCACCATGCGATCTTGTTTCCTTCCCCAGAGCTTTTCAAGTGCCAAAATAACCGCTCCCCCTCCATGACTATTTCAGCACTTGATGCAGGGGAGGAAACAAGATTGCATCGTGTTCCTATGCTACGGGCTCTTGTGGCAATTTTTAAGCATCTGAAATCTCCAAACTGGGGTCGGTGGCCCTGGGTTGCTGTGACATGTCGTTTGGCTCTGATACCCCACTTCGCTGGCGCTCTCACCCTTAGGTGCTGGCTAGCAGCCTTACAGAAGAGTACTCACAGATGATAGCCATCATGGAATTAAAGTTTCCAATGTTGAAGCACTCTCTTGCCACGTCAATAAAAAACTCCACTATTCTCGTTCGCTGCTTTTTCTTCACAACCTGAAATTTGGAAAAGAGACTTTTTCAAAGAGAGGCACTTGCAAAATGAAACACCTTTAATCACTCCAAACTTGGAGCATTCATTTGGAAAGGGTATTTGTGTTTAGAAGCTTAGCAGGGAGAGCCCTAGTTAGTATTTGGAAGGGAGGCTACCAAGCAAGATCAGTGTTGCTATGCAAAGTAAGGCAATGGCAAACCACCTCTGCTCCTTTCTTGCCTTGGAAATAACAATAACAACAACATTCAATTTATATACCACCCTTCAGGATGACTTAACACCCACTCAGAGCGATTTACAAAGTATGCTATTATCTCCAGGGCTCATTTTGAGGGGGAACACGCCGGAACGCAGTTCCGGCAGTTCCCCAAAGAGGTCACATGTCAGGTGGCCCTGCCCACCTGACTCAGCCATTTTGGACCCGTTTCAGCCTACATTGGGGTTGAAACGACCTGGATCGGGCCTCTGATGGGTGGTGGATCAGTCTCCCACTCAGCAGCGGCCCGATCCTGACCATTTTGGGGCCCTTTTCAGCCATTTTCAGCTCCTATTTGCCATTTTGGGCCCAATTTTGGCCCTGAATGGCCAGGATTGGGTCCAAAACAGCCAGGATAGGTGATGTCAGGGGGTGTGGCATACGCAAATCAGTTATGCCAATGACACTTCCGGTGATGTCAAGGGGCATGGCATATGCTAATGAGTTATTCTAATGAGCTATGTTAATGAGTTCCTCCAGCTCTTTTTCTACGAAATGACCCCTGATTATCTCCAAAACAAAACACCCTGTGAGGTGGATGGGGCTGAGACAGCTAGACGCTGTGACTGACTCAAGGTCACCCAGCTGGCTTCAAGTGGAGGAGTGAGGAATCAAACCTGGTCCTCCAGATTAGAGTCCTGCGCTCTTATCCACTACACAAACTGGCTCTCATGAGGGGTTGCCATAAGTCAGCTGTGACATGATGGCACAGTTTAAGGTGTGCTTTCATAGTGCTATGAGCTGGCTGTTTTCAGAAGGAACCATCAGGCAGGGATTGAATGGGGACTGAAAATAGCCCCAGAATACGTCAAGCTGAGTGGCCCGTGTCATGCTGTGAGCCAGTGCTAGGGGCAGCTTGGCTCTAACCTGGCTGGCAATAGGTTGGCCCAGTGCAGCCATTCCCGCCTCCTGCATTGCCACGGATCAACTGAGCCGAGTTGCCCCTGCTGTGCCATCAGAACTCTTGGAGCACGGTTCCGCTTCCTCCTGACGTCCACAGGCCCTCCTGAGCAACTGCCCCGATGAAACGCCCCCTGTAAGTCTGTCCCTCCCTTCAGTTACCTGAGCTTGAGATCCACTTTTTTAAAATTAAAAAGGAGGCCCAAGTATCTTTGGGCAATTATGTCAATGTTTGTCTTTTATGGCATGCTGGAATTCCACAGCCTTATGTAAGATAACAATTGGGATGTTGGGAAGAGCTTGTCAGGAAAAACAGGGTTTGAATTCATTTCCTTGTGAGAGATGAAAAAGAATGCAGGGGGGGCGGCTCTAGCAAGCAGAATATCAAACTGGTTTAAAACATTCTGCCCTCAAAGGTTGCTTCCAGGGGGCAAAAAGTTTCTGTGTAGCTCTCATTGCTGCTGTAACTGCAAGGCATTTGTAGCAGCAGCAGCGAAAAGAGGGTCCGTATAGCAGTTCCCCCCTGCATTTTCCTTGATTCAGCCCCCCACCAGGCTTAAAAAAATGGTAATGGTAATTGCTGTAGCACTATAGCATGATAATACTATAGTAATTACTGATTTTTTTAAGCCCCCAAAAGGCTTCCAGTAGCACCAACATGGGGAGACGGCAACTGCCAAGGGCTGAAACAAGGAAAATAGCATAAATGCCCACCATCTTATTCCACACAACATGCAAAAATGCTTTCCCAAGAGATTGTGTCTAACCAGGCCTGTGAACGATTGGAGCAAAAAAGAGGGAAACCTGACAAGCGACTAATGGAAGCACAACTTTATACAGATGCCCCCCAACTTGCTCCCCTTTGGAAACTAGACTGCAGCAGAAACTCTGCGGGGCATCAGTCCAAGACGGAATGCACCAAATATGTTTTCCAGAGGAGCTCATGAATCAAGCAGACTGCAGAGTGGGGGCAAGGTTTGTCTGGTGAAGGCAATTGAAGAGCTGAGATCCAGCTTTTTAAAAACGGTCAGCCTGGTGTGGGATATTGCTGGCCTCTGCATACAGGATTAAAATCTGCTCCAAATATGCAAAGACACAAGCCCAATCAACTGAAGAGCTGACTTGGTTTCCCTGGTGAATGAAATGATTGCACGTTGTTGGCCTGTACCATGTAATTTGTATCTCCTTATTAAATTTCTCTCTCTCCTTTCCTCCAAGAAGCTTTGGGATGGTTTTAGATCCCCAAGCACCCTGAGAGAGGCAGGAGGCTAACTGCAACCATGAGCTTCAAGGCTGACCGTGGCTGTCCTTGGACAAAGTCCAACCTGCTGTCCGTACGCGAGGTGACCTTGGGCTCCCAGGCTAACCCACCTCACAGGGCTATTGTGAGGCTAAATAGTCAAGTGGGGTGGGCAGGTGGGAAGAACATGTATGCTGCTGTGAGAAGGAAACAATTAAGCAGTGGTTCATGACTATTAGCCACAATGGCTAAAAGGAACCTTTGTGTTCCTACTTCCGACCCTAGGCACACCCACAACCACCCCACACTTTCCCCTTCTTTTTCATTTCTCGGCTTTTGGGAAACAGGTACAAATGAATAATTAAATTAAATTTTGACAGTGCCACCTTTTGGAAGTAGCTTTTGCACAGCCTGCAGTGTGATTGCTATGGAAACCACAGCCACTTCACACCTCCACAGTGTGTGTTCTTGATCAGAGCTGCACTGTTTGTTACCAAGCATGGTGTGTGTTTACATCACTTTCTGTCCCTTATACATCAGCCAGTGTGGAATGGCTGCCACCCCCCCCCCCATGTCTCCTTCCCACACTGCTGGCAACAGATCAGAGAATCACACACCATTGAAACCAAATGCTCGGTTTCTTAGTGCAGACAATCCCAATTAGACCTGTCCAGCCTCAGCTTGAAATCCTGCAGTGATGGAGGCATTCCAGTGTCAGATTGCTCTCTTCATTAATAATTTTCTCCTAACATTCAACCAACATTTACCAAGCACATCAGATCTTGTTGTGTCCTTTGGACCAGCAGAAAACAAGTTTTCACCCTCTTCCATGTGATAACCTTTAAGGTAGCTGCAAAGCATAACCTTGTCTTCCTTTTGCCTTTTCTAAATGTACTCAGTTCCTTCCAAATTTCCTTATATAACTTGTTTCCAAACTCACAAATATCTTGATTGCCTTCCTCCAAGCCTATCTACAAAACTGGACTTAGTATTCCTACCCAAAACTGGACATAGTACACCTGATCAGATCTAACTACTGTGGAGGAGAGAATGAGTACTACCCATGACTGGGGTACTAAATTTCTATTAATGCAGCTAAAAATCGCATTAGATTTTTTTTTTTTGCAGCTGCATCACACTTCTGATAGCTGTTTGGCTTGTGATCGACTGCACCTTTGAGATCCTTTTCTGATGTACTGCTCCTGAGCTGGTGTTCCCTCCTTGTAATCTATGAGTTTTATGTTAATTGTTTCAATGTAGAATGTTGAGTTTATTTTTGTGAGTTTCAGCTCAGATTTCTGGCCTTTTGAAGTCATAGAATGATATCACTTGGGAAAGAGAAAACCACATAGGACTTTGCCATGCCAAGGGCTGTTGCTCCCTAGAGGGCTGCAGTGGTGGTGTAGCATGGAATGGAGCTAAATAGAAGAGGCAATCATGCTGCCAAGACAATGTCCAAATGGAGTGTTGCAGATATCCAAACAGAGGTTGACTTCTAGTGCCTACAGAAAACTCTCTGCACAGACTGTTTTAGGCTGGAGTCATGCATGCTCCTAAGTTAGGCAACAGATCAGAGGAGTTACTTTGCAGGCTGCAGCTTAGCCTTCAGCCAAGTCAACATGGAACTACTTGTTCCAGAATCTGACATGCCACATGTATGGAAGCCAGCTAATTCATGAACCCATTTCACTTGCTTGTCTGTACTTGCCTTACAAATCTCTGTGGCCACCAACATGCTGAGGCAATTAAACCAGTTGTCATAGGCTTCTAGGTTGTAGGTCTTCATAACGTCGCTTCGGCACTGGAAAAGAAAAGGTGCGGCATGAGTACTGTTGAAGCACCAATTAAAACAGGACTGCAAGTCTTTCCTGGAACACAACACACACACGAGGAAGTGATTTGTGTTTTGCAAGCACAAATATGTAATCCTTGAAATAGGTATGTTTGCTCCTGAGAAATATTCCTGGCTGTTTCTGGACATATTCAAGGACTTCAGAATCCGTACAGTCCCAAATTCCACCCCATATGTAGTTTTTCCCATATATGCTTTCTTTTACAGGGTGAATTTCTGTCCTGAGTTTAGAAAATTACATTTTAAAATAGCCCGGTCTTGGATCTTTCTAGTAATCAGAATATTTTTGGCAGTGCATGTAATGATTTTTTAAAAATATATTTTATTTTTTCAAAACAGATAAGGGGGTCCATAAAGGAAAAGGGGAAGGGGAGCAAAAGTTACAATTCAAAGAAATTGAAAGATACACATTACAGGGACTTCCAAAATTCAGTAATCACATAACATTTAAAATACGGTTTTCAGATATACAACACAACCATATTCAACCTCTCTCTATGTGTGCTGATTTTTTGACCTTCTGGGTTGTATGGAAGTACCCTAAGAACTTGGATTCCTGAGGGAGGGAATCTGAGCGACTAAAACAAGAGGAAGAAAGTAACAATATTTCCAATGGTTTTCTTTTCAAGAGGTACTCATGAAGGTGGAAAGGAATTGCATTTTGGGGATGTTAGGGGAAAAAATGTTCATATGGCTTGCTCAGACTGGGTGCAAAAGCCTGAATGCATTTTAAGAGATGGTCTGCATATTTTTTAAAAAATTATTTACTTGATTTATGCTCCACCATTCTGCCCAATGGAGACCCAAGTGGCTTACACCATTCTCCTCTCCTCTGTTTTATTGTCGCAACAACCCTTTGAGGTAGGTCAGACTGGGTGTCTCTCGCCCATGGTCTCACAGTAAGCTTCGATGGTGCAGTCGAGATTTGAACCTGAGTCTCCCAAATCCTGGTCTGACACTCGTAACAACTACACCCCACTGGTTCTTATGTGAGGACTAGAGATGGGCATGAACTGGGAAAATTCTGAACCAGGCAGTTCGTGGTTCATCGCGTTTCACGAACCACGAACTTTCATGAACTTGCCCTGGTTCATGAACCAGCTTGTTCGGTTCGTGAAAACGTAACTGCTGGGTCAGCAGAAGGTCTGCAGAGAGCCCCCCCCCTTGCCTATGAAACTGATTGATTGGCGCCAGGCTGTCTGCAGTGATGAACTGAAATACAAACCAAATGAACCAGGCTAAAATTTGTCACGGTTCATGAGAAACGAGCTCCCATGGGCCACTGGTTTGTGAACCACAAACTGGCCCAGTTTGTGATGAACTTCAGTTTGTATTTTGGTTCATGCCTGCCTGTAGTGAGGACCTTAATTACTGCCGGCGTCACCAGGAACACACAAGTATGTTATATACTCTCTTTCACTTACTTATTGCACTTATCAACTGAAAACCTGTAATTGTCTTTCACCTTGAAGGGAAGCTAAAAACTAATATTGTGTAATATTTATTGCCCAGTTGCTTAAGGATGGCAAGACATAAAGTTCAAAATAATAAGTACTTGTGTGAATTATAGTCTTTAATTTTTTCTAGTTATTATGTCTAGACAGACCAAGTCTTAAAGGAGATTTCCTTGACCATAATTGCTAAGTTGCAGAGAGGAACTGCTACTTAGGGTGCCCTTTAGCTGTTCTTTCAACCTCGAGAGGGTTGCTTGTAGAGCAAGTTGCCCTCCCCCTGCACAGCTGGGAAAACATCTGCTGGTCATGCAAGAGAGAAAGGGGAGCATGTGAGAGGCCATTGCAGGGCCCCCCAAAATAAAAAAAAAATGTGGATCCTGACACTCAAACCTTGTGAAGCATGAAAGTGGGGTTTGGTTTGGCATTCAGTAAGTCTGGGCTGTGAGTAAAAATGTAATACAGCTAGCAAAGAAGATACTGCAGCAGGCCTAGCCAGGGACTGATATGCTGCTCCGCCCCGCCAGCAATCTGCAGTTCTGTTGTTTTCCAGTCCAGAACGCATGGAAAACATTCCTGAATTAAGTGGCTAAAGCCTGTGGGCTATAATACTGCTACTTTTTTGCATTCCATTCTCAGGAGAGTAAATCACTTGACATGCACCATGCAATATTTACTCTTTGCTACTGTTTGGCTTCCTGCTGGCAAGAGCTCGGAAAAGCAAACTAATTGACATGGGAAGCCTGGCAACAAGTTCGAATTTTGAAAAAAAAAAACCACTTTTGAGCTAATGTGCCACAGCGGCTAAGAGATGGAGTTGTGAACTGGTGGACTCCCAGTGCAGACTCGTCCGCAAACTCACACCAGGTCCTGTTGTTCTCCCATCAGGAGGGGGGATTTGGTACTTACTGGGAAGTAAGTGGTTAATAGCCATTGATAAAATCACCAAACTGGCCCACTTTCCAGCCCTTGCCACTCACCCCCCATGCCAATGCAGCCTCTGATTCTCATGGGATGCAAAAGAGGGAACGGTTTTTTAAAAAGGAGTTAAAGCATTAAACTTCTTGAAAGGCTATGGAAATCAGTAACCAGTTGAAAATTGATAAACATACTGCAGCACTATCAAGATAAGCCTTTAGATTCCCTTCTGAACATTTGATCCAAATTTAGGGAGTGTACTTCCCTCTGTGGGAACACCTAAACGATAGACATCAGGGAACTCTAACACAATCCTTAGCACTCTTACAAAACAAGTTCTCAAATTTGCAGGGAGATAGGGGTAGCCACAGCAGCTAATCTCGCACTGTAGCATAGTAAGTTTGTGGTCTAAATATTCCTTGTATTTTGCACACTCTTAGATGTCTTGCACACAGGAGTGTTTTACCTGTGGCCCTGTCTATGCCCTGTTGCCATTCCATTCGCACTTGGGTACACACCTTGTGATTATCCAGAGAGTCGACATGGCTGACAATTTGCATGAGGTCCTCAGGGTAAATGTTGCTCACTCTCTCCTGAACACAGCGAGACAGAAAAGATGATAAAGGTTACAACTTTGAGCCTGTAGAAGAAAAGAGCAGAGCTGTGGATTGGCAATTTTGTGCCTGTAAAAGGCCACCTCTTCATTCAAACTCGTAGAAGAGAGCAGGCCCACGGGCATCTCCAACACTCTGAGCTTCTGAGCACCTTGGAATTCTAACACAGGGGGATGGGCGCTACCATAAAATGGCCATCGCAGGAAGGGAAGCCAACCACAGAGAAAGCCCAAATGCAGAAGAGGGGTAAATTAAAAATAAATTGGGGTGAGAGAGAATAAAACAAATACCATGGTGGCAGCTCCAAATGAAACAAGGCTATTTTAATCTCCACAGCCAGTGACCAATCTGAAGCCCAGCTGGGCAACAACCCTACCTGGCCCCACCCACTTTTCAAAAACACTTGGTGGGCACCAAGAAAGGTGTTGGCGGGCACTGTGGAGCCTGTAGGCACCACACTGGGGGCCCTGGAATGGAAAAGGTTTTGCTTTGTTCTAGAGTTTGGGTCCTTCCTGTGGGCTTGTCAGTTTTTCGTTTCAAAGACCCATACCAAGAAACCATAACCAGCTCTCCTGTGACCTGTTTCCGTAGCCACCTTTGTATCGCCTCCGTTGAATCTTGCAATGTCTCAATCGGTGCTTGTGGAAAGGGCAAGGATGGGCCAAAATGGATCAGGCAGCTGGGCAAAACTTTCCTCGACAAGACTGAAATAGCTGCGTCTTCACTTCTACACACTCCAGATTAGCTTAAGGCTCAGTGCAGGGGGATTTTTGATGTGTGGGAGAAATAGACTCTGGGAAACATTTCCACTTCTATTAGCCTCCTCTAGATGGTTGTCTTTGCCTAGCTCTGAGAGAAAGTGTCATGAAATATGAGGAGGCTGCCCCAAGACCTGTAGTGCAATGGTGGTTATAGGGAATACAAACAGGGGATGAATGAAAGCTTGAAGAGTTAGCAAATTAAAGGTATTCTACTTGAGAGACTCCCCTTTCCCTATTTTAAGGTATTCCAGGTCAGGAGTAAGAGTTCGAAATATACCAGGTGTGAGCTGGAATCTGAACAGTTCTATGTAGTTCTAGCTGAGCTGCCAACACCAGGTTAGGAAATTTCTGGGGATTTGGGGGTGGAGAAGACTGGGGGGGGCAGGGTTTGAAGAAGGGAGGACCTCAGTGGGTGTGACGCCATTGAGTCCACCCAAAGCAGCCATTTCCTCCAAGGAAAAATGATCCCTATAGTCTGAAGATGGGTTGTAATTCTGGGGTATCTCCAGGCCTCCACTGGTCTTCAGAGTGCCCAGCGCTGCGGCTGAGATGCCTTCCTCCTCCAGAGGAGCCATTATCTTTCTAGCTGCAAGTGTCCCTTTCCTCCGTTACCCTCAGAAGTTCTAGAGTTGCTTTCCTCAGACATTGGGTTGCAGTTCAGAGGAGGCCCAGTCAAAACACAGTCCGCCTTGAATCCATCAAGTCTTTGACTGAAACATTATATTTAAAAAAAGGCCATTGAAGACCCACTCACCAGTTCGATATGTGTTAGCTGCTGGGCAAGGACTAACGGATCACAGCAGATGCTCAGAATGTCCTTCTGCGATGACTGAGGCTTCGTTTTAAGGATTGGGCCTTTGTCGGTGACGGGTTGGCGGAACTTCTCTCGGATCTCCTGGTACTGATTCCGTGCAGAAAGGGTCACCAGCAGATTCTGGGTCATCTGACTGATTATTTTCTTGACTGTTCCGTTTTCCTAATCCATAAAACAGTGGGGTGGTGTTTGTTGGTGGGTTTAGTACATTCTAGATTGCCTATCAAATACAAAGAGTTGAGTAGCACCTTTGAGACTAACCAACTTTATTGTTGCATAAGCTTTTGAGAGTCACAGCTCTCTTCGTCAGATGCATCGTCAGCTTTCGAGAACCACAGCTCTCGTCAGATGCATGGTCATGCATCTGATGAAGAGAGCTGTGGTTCTCGAAAGCTGACGATGCATCTGACGAAGAGAGCTGTGGTTATTGAAAGCTGATGATGCATCTGACGAAGAGAGCTGCGGCTCTCGAAAGCTTATGCTACAATAAAGTTGGTTAGTTTTAAAGATGCAACTGGACTCTTTGCTATTTTGCTACTGCAGACTAACACGGCTAACTCCTCTGGATCTATCAAATACAAGCATTTATTTGAGGAATTTCTGACTGGTATTGCACATTCAATGTCAAGGAACTTCATATGCTGAATAATTTGTAATGTTTGTAAGCCTTTTACAGGTACAATCATTAAGCATTCTAGATTGGCCTAAGCATAACAGTTGATTTGAGGCACCCGCCCAAACCAAAACACAATGGGTAACTAGCCCATTGAGGTCTGCGGTTGCTTTCCCTGTGTAGGTCTAACTGAACTCCTCAAATCTTGAAAAGAAGCTCTAGTGTCATGATGGGGCATTAGCAGGCCTGACACCAAAGGGGAGGTGAAACCGACAGAGACTTATGGGAGGCGATATGAAATTAATCAACCTTTTGAGGAGCAATCTCTGCCCGCTGTCTTTTTAAACTACCCTCCTGTAGAGAGGTGAAATTGACAGAACCTTAGGGGAGGCAAAGATGAAATTAACAAACTCTCTGAGAAGCAATCTCCGCCAGCTCTGTCTTTTTAAACTACCCTCCTGTAGAGAGGTGAAATTGACAACGCTTTTGGCTCTGTCATTTAAAACTATGCTTCTCGGCTAATATTGTGTCTCCCTACACTTGCACATCCCCGTGTTAAGTTGTCTCGTGTAGAGAGACTCATGCGCTGGCACCATTTCTACTTGCTGTTACTAGATGTTAATTTGGTTCCTTGCTCAATGTTGACCTCAAATGCCTAGTCATGAATCCTGGCGCAACTAGTCATGCTGCTTGCATAGGCATGCATACTCTTTCATCTTCCTTCAGTCATTCTTACCGGGTTGAGACTGACAAAAACTGCCTAGGCAATATACCTGGGCGCTCCTTCCACCTGGCTCTTTTGAGCTCTGGCATACTTTACACTTTTGCTTACTCAGGCAAAATTCCTAGCCCTCTTATTGTCTCCAGATGGCTAATGCCAGCACGATTACTTCTAGCACGTATCTGCTCACTTTTTTTAAACATCAAGGACAGATTGGGCTGGCAGAAAATCTTTTTAAAAAATCTGTTTGGTATTTTATTAGAACACACAGTCCTCCTGAGCCCAAAAAGGGGACAAGTAGAACAATGCAGTGAACTGCCTTGAATTCCTCTTTAACATGGGCCAAAAGCAATATTTTGACCAGGGCTTTTTTTCAGGGGGAACACGGGGGAAGGGAGTTCCGGAACCTTTTGAAAATGGTCACATGGCTGGTGGCCCCGCCCCCTGATCTCCAGGCAGAGGGGAGTTGAGATTGCCCTCCGCGCCGCTCAGCGGCGCAGAGGGCAATCTCAACTCCCTCTGTCTGGAGATCAGGGGGCGGGGCCACCAGCCATGTGACCATTTTCTCCAAGGGCAACCCATTGAGTTCCACCACCTCTTTCCCCAGAAAAAAAAGCCCTGATTTTGACTATTGTTATGGGTGGCCGTATCTACAAATGCAGCAGAGGCCAGTGATAGACTGCAGTCAGAGGATTGCATTATTCAGTGCTGTCCCACGGGGGGGGGGGAAAGCTAAATTTCCTGCAACTAGAAATGCAGCTCCTGGAGGTGGGAAGTGTGAGCCTGACCCTCTGTCTGCTGGGCTTGCTGGCCAGCTCAAGAGAGCTCTAGGGGATATGCAGAGCTAGGGGGGAACGTTCAAACTGTGATTCCCCCTTCCTGTCACAATAGTTGCATGGCAAGTGATGACTCAGTCTATGTTTCCATGACGCTGCTAGTTAGGGATGTGGGAAGTTTTCTTTATTTCCAAAGATTCTGCCGTCTTCTGGGAAAATACATCTACACAAAAAGCAATTTTTACAAAGATGGGATTTTCCAAACAGTTACCAGTTTGCAGCCTTGTATGACTGCACAATGTTAGCTATTTAAAGGTACAACTTTTCACTCTGGAAATCAGTGGTATTGTTATATTTAATTTTTTTAAACATTTTTTCCTTGTATATAAATTTGCAGGCACATATGCACACATTCTTCCCATAGTTACGTAGTTGTACGGGACTTCAAACTCTCATGCTGGCTGTTTCTAGGCCCATTCCACTGACTGATACACATAGCCCTCCACTGAGAGAACTATTTTTTAATATTATTTTTGTCCAGGAGGTGGGATATTTCCTCTATTTTAGGGAAATCCTAATCTGAATAATTAAAGTTGAACATCAAAGAATACTGAAAAGTTTGTTTTCAATGTTGGACTCGCACATGCACGCACACACACCCCATTTGAAAAGTAACCAAATAATTTTAATCACATCCTCTTGCCCTCAGCAAGGAAGTTGTGGCGTCATAAAATGCCGGTAAACAGCGCTGCTGTCAGACTGGTACTCGGCAGACCTCTCTTGGCAACACCTTTAACATCTAAGCATTCACTGCTGCCACCTGCTACGCTGTCAGGCGTGTTGCTCTCCAGCCTTTGGCCATTATTTCACAAGCACATACCCAGTCACTCTGGAAGTTTTGTGATCAGTCTCTCAAAATATATTCAGAACTTTTGTGTGTGTGTGTGTTTTTTCTCCCCTCCACATTCCTGAGGGACTACTGGACTTAATTTCCCCAGCAGCCAGTGCTTGCCTGAGACAACAAGGTCTCATGAGATTTGTGATAGAGAACACATTTTCTGTGCAGGCATTTCAAGAAAACAGGGGATCCTGAAAAGTTGAGAGGTGACCCCTTTTGCTCCCAAGGCACCTTTTTGAGGACAAGATATGGTGCTCACAGCTTCAGCAACTTGTTGTCTAGGAAACACGTATCCAATAAACACTCGCCACCTGATAAGATACATTCTAGGATGCTCCCAGCAGTGGTGGCTCTTTCAGCTGCATGTGTTTTTTTACTCCCTACCTCATCGCACTGCGTGATCCTGTGAGCAATTTCCTTCAGCTCTTTCATAGATTTCTCATCCTGGAAGTCATAGGGGAATGTTTCAGTCCATTCCTTCAAGAGCTGGATAATCTTGGCAGCAAAGGACTTGAGCTTTGCCTAGGAAAGAACAGAGCGGTTAATCGGTGCCCGGAGACCTTACTTGACTCTGACTTCTCTATGAAACTGGGTGGCACTTTAAGCGCTTCCTGGCAAGCTGTTGCACTGGGCTTTTTTTTCGACAAAAGGTGTTTAAGGTGTTCAGTTCAGCATCAGCAAGGCAATGCAACTTTGCGTCATTGGATCTGTAGGGAAGCAGTTTGGTGTGTTTTCCTGGGAGTATGCCTCGCTGAGTGCGCTCGGAGTAGGATTCTGAGTGGACCAGCTTACGAGGGCACCGCACGTGTCAACTGAGTGCACGAGCACAGCAACAGAACTGGTGGAGAAATGTCTTTTGTATAAAGTTGAATACTTTTCTGACCTGGATAGCCCAGGTGAGCCTGACCTCATTGGATCTAAGAAGGGTTGGCCTTGGTTAGTAATTGGATGCGAGATCTGCAATGAAGACCAGGGCTGCAGAGACAGGCAATGGCAAACCATCTATGATGGCCTCTTGCCATGAAAACCCCGGCAGGGGTCGCCACAAGTTAGCTGTGACTTGAGGGCACCACACACATCTTGTTTTGCAGCTGCTGAGCCAGGAAGCTCCACCACCTCCTTCGACTGAGCAATGTGGTCTTTCAATTTGTTTTCTTACTGATTTGTAGACCAAAGCCTGTCACAGTGGAACGTTCTGCCTCAAACGTGTTTTATTTTTTCCATACAATTAATGGGATGTAAAAATCTCCAGATTGTTCCTCTTTATTTTTATATCTTCTAATGCTCAGTTGAAAAGTGGCTTTTCAGAATATTAACATAAATTAGGGCTGTCACGCAATTACAGAAATTTTAGTTGCTCAGTTAATTCTGCATATATTTGCATATAAAAGCAATATTTCTAGAGGTAAACAATCTTTTCTTTGCTTTTAGATCATTCACACTCATCACAGCAGACACCACAGAAGTGTTTCCTCTTGCATGTTAGAAATAGGGAAATGCCTGATATAAGATAGTGTCTACCACCAGTTTTTGTACTGTACTAATATGTACTACCACCTCAATCTACTGCCTAGTTAATCAAAGTCACCTCTTTATTTGCTCAAAAGCATGCAGAATTTAAAACTATTTAAAAACATAAAATTTGAAAATACACATAAAACAAAAGAGCAGAGAAGCAGGAAAACATGCTGCACAATTTACGCTGGAAACCCACAAAAGGACATTTTTGTCCAATTTTTAAAAACTTGCAAAACTCCCGTTAAGGCAAGCTTCTAAAGTGGTGGCATTGCCTTTCATAGGGCCTCCTCTGAAAATCTTAATCATAATGCAAAGGGGAAGAAATCCTTATTTGGATGCTCTGTGGCAAGGCCCTTTAGGATTGTAAAGGTCAAAACTAGTACTTCCCCATCCCAACTGGGGCCTGGAAACAAACTGACAACAAAAACAAATTATTTCGGTGAGGAGATACGGGCCATTTCCACTCGCTGTTCCAGGGACGGCCCACTCATGGCCATTGTCCGCCAGTGAGAGATCTGGATCTCTCACCGTGGGGAACTGCTGTCCCAGAAAAGGTGCTGAAAAAACAGAAACCAAACAGCCTGCAACTGTTTTGCAAATGGAGATGTCTGGAGTCAACGGGAAAAAGCTGCCAGTGTTCTGCGAGTGAGACGTCTCTATAAGGATGTGTGGAAACGGCCATGATCTCCTGGCAACGAACAGCTATCAAGAGCCTCATCCCTACATTAGGAACCTGTTGTTTATTCTGAGTCCATGTCATAATTCCTGCAATCCAGTGCATCTCACAGACAAGGAATAAATGCATCTTTTTGTGATGAATTTTTCACTTCTAATGGTTGGATGAATCTCATTTCAGCAGCTTGGAAAAAAAAAAGGAAGCAGCAACAATTTCCAGTGGGATGTTATTGAAGAAAGATGGGAATTGCTCTCCCCTTAATAATAAGTCATTCTGGTTCCGCTTTGGAAGGTGGGAACTTCCTAAGTACTTCTTGGTCGCAGACGATGTTTTTTGGTACTTCTAATGTCTTTTGTTGTTAAATAGTAAAGAGACCAGTAGCACCTTTAAGACTAAACAACTTTATTGTAGCATAAGCTTTCGAGATGCATACGCATCTGATGAAGAGAGCTGTGGTTCTCGAAAGCTTATGCTACAATAAAGTCGGTTAGTCTTCAAGGTGCTACTGGACTCGTTACTATTTTGTGACTACAGACTAACAGGGCTAACTCCTCTGGCTCTTTGGTTGTTGCTGCTGATACAGCCTTTCTCCCGCCCCCATATTAGTACAGACACATGACACTTAATTAGAATCTAGTTCATAGTGAGGGGAAACAGTTTCATTTTAGCTCTGAGCAGGAACTGAAATGGGGCTCTTCATGACGTTTGGAGGAGAGGCAATTTCCTTTGTCGTACTGTGTCAGCAGAAAAGAAGTGTTCTTCCCCACTCCACAGTCCCTTCAGTACGAGTCTGGGAAGGCTAATTCCTGCTGTGATTTCCCCTTTGGTCTGGAAATTTGCACTGCTCTAGGGGATTCCGTTCCAATAGTACTCTCTTTAAGGGAAAGCGGAAGAAGAATACAAAGAAAGCCATCTCTAGTTGCCTGCATAGCATTTTTAATAACCCAGCAGCTCTTGACTGATTTTTTAAAACAACTCACTAAAATGCAGTCTACTGGAGACTTAAGCAATTTGGGGGGGATGTGAATTGATGGATAAATTCCAGAAAGAAGTCACTAAAGGACATACACACGTGAACACCTGAAGCTGTCTTATACTGTATCAGGCCATCAAGGTCAGGATTGTCTGCTCAGACTGGCAGCTGCTCTCCGGGGTCTCGGGCGGAAGTCCATCCCCCACTGCTAGATCCTTTTAACAGGAGATGCCAGAGGGGGGTACCCTTAGCCTGTGTAGAAAATGCTAGCCTGCCAGTGTTTGATTTTAAAACTTGTTTTTACAAATAACTTATCAAAGTGTGTGTGGTCTTTGTGTATTAGCATCAGCTGTCATGCGCTACTGTAAGTTTTGGTCAACAACAGAAATCGATCCAGTGGAGAGTTCATGGGATCCAGTGGAGAGATCCTTCCCCACATTCTCCTGCTTCAAGCAGCCAGCTGTTTGTCCTAAAAATCTTCTCTAAGGGTTCGGAGAACCTCACAAAGAAAAAGCACCACTGTTCATACACAACAAGAAGAACGGCTGATGCATGCACACCCATGGAAAAAGGACGGGGTGGGGGTGGGGGGCAATTTTATCTGATTCCCCCTTATTACTGTAGCACTCTGCATTGTGATGCAACTTGTTTGTGAGGCACTCTTGACCCTCTGAAAGGATTTTCGGGACAATCAACAAGCTGTTGTTGTGGGTTTTCTGGGCTGTACAGCCCGGAAAACCCACAACAACCATCATTCTCCGGCCGTGAAAGCCTTCAACAATACAATCAACAAGCTGTTTGGGAAAGGCGAGGAAAGATTTGCTTCTAGAAGTTCCTCTTGTGCTGGATGTGATTCCTTAGCAATTTAGTGCCCTATTTGAAATAAGAATGGCTGTACTTGTGGGAAACATTCCCAAAATGTAAACTGCACTTCTGTAATGAAGCTTAACCTGAAAAAAAAATCCCTCTTCAACAATTGTTTCACTATATTGTGTTTAGCCAGTGCCGTTGGAAGGCTGGGAACCTCTGCGAGTGTGTGCTATGCGACTGCACTGCCCGAGGAAGAAGAGAGCTGACAGGAAACAGGCTCTGCTTTAGCTTCAGGGAGAGCTTTGACTGAAGAAAGATGGATAATGTTGTCCACAAATATGAGTTATTAATGACACTCAAAACGGGCCCTCCCCCCTCAATCAAACTGCGCCCTGTGCAACTTCCCACACAACCAAACAATGACCATTTTCAGTAAGGTCAGGTTACATAGCCTCCTCCTAGGAAAATAACAGCCTTGATACACCATCATTATGTAATAACAATAGGCAACTCCTTGTCTGACAGTGAGGCAGTCTTTTTAAAAATGTTATCTTGTAAATTCAGATGCCAGAAGAAATGGGGTGCAACCCATTCCTATTCTCTGTGACTTTCCCCATAAACAGAAGAAATGTCCTTTTTTTTTTTTTACAGGAACGCTATGGCCAATTTAAAAGCGCTTTTTGTGTTAAAGGAGGTTACATCCTGAATCTATGCAGAGATACTCCAGCTCAGGCCTTCTGATTTCAGTGGAGCAGCTCAGCATCCCAAACATGGACTAGTTTTAGGGTTGCCAACTTCCATGTAGGAAACGGAGATCTTTCAGAATTGCAATTGATCTCCAGACAACAGAGATCGGTTTACCTGGAGAAAACGGTGGCTTTGGAGGGATGGTCTCTAATGCATTACACCCTGCTGAGCTACCTGCCCTCCCCAAACCCTTCCCTCCCCAGGCTCCACCCACAAACTCTCAAGAATTTCCCAATGCGGGGTTGGCAACCCTAACTAATTTAGATTCCTTGCTTCGGCCTTCTTAATGATAAGCTGAATTTACATTAGGGCACTGCTGTGTTGAGGCAAAGGTGGCCACCTTCTGAAGATCTTATAGTTTGACTCAAACCGTAAGAACGCCCAGTACAGCCCCCCCCCCCCCCAGGCTGAAATGTACAGACTCATGTTTCGAGGAAGATTTGTGAGACCAGGTTTATAGAGATGTCGTTGTGATGCCCCAGCAGTGCTGTGTGAAGCAGCTGGCATGACTCACTCCGGCGTGCCAACAAAATTATGAGATCCAGATCTCTCACTGGCAGACAATGGCAAACCACCTCTGCTAGTCTCTTGCCATGAAAATGCCACCAGAGGTCGCCATAAGTCAGCTATGACTTGAGGGCACTCTCCACCATAGATCTCTCACTAATAGCAGTGATCTTGTGCCTGTGTGTAACTGGGTGCCAGTTACTAAGCACACGGAAAGCAAGCAAGCAAGCAAGCAAGAATGCTATCACACGGGACTGTGCCCATATTAAGCTATTATATCCATTTGTAACCACTTACATTGATTTCACTAAGGAGGATAAAAATAAATTGTGTCGCTGCTTTAAAGCAATGAGAAGCTGCAGCCATCCCGTACCTTGTCTGTTTCGACTCCAGCCTCCAGTTGCTGTTTCTGTTTAAGGCAGATTTGTCCGACTTTAGCTAGGAGCTCATGGGGGTGGATGAAGACTCGGGAGCTCAGCAGAAAGGTGAAGATGTATGTCCTCTGTGTTGGAAGGAGAAAGAGCAGAGGGAAAAGAGTGAGATGAGCTGCAGATTCTTCCCTGCCCCCAAAGATAGTGACAATACTTTGCCTGTATGCACGGAAGGGTTAGATCAAATGGTATCGTTTTGACACTGTCTGCCAATATTGACTAAGCTATGGATTATTCAAACATTTAATAAACAGACATTGCTTATTTCCTCCAGAAGCCACACACAACATTGGCTATGTTCTCAGCAATCTTTTGGGCCGATCCAAAACCATACATGACTTGAAAATATAGTCTGGCTCACACATGCATGTAGGTTGCCTGTACTACAATCCTAAACAGTTATTACCGTCCAAGGCTCTTAACTTTAATGAAGTTAAAAGGAGTTAATGGAGTTAGAAATCTCTGCTTAGGTTTGTGCTGTGGATTTCTCTGTCTTTTATTGATATATGGCAGAGTCTGATGAAAAGTATTATTGTGTGTGTGTTTGTGCGTGTGTGTGTGTGTGCACACACTTGTGATGTGGCCCATTCAGACAGGTAAGATATCACTTGATAGAGTCATTAACTGAGAAACACCCATGTATTACTCCTGGAGCCCACTGATACCAGTAAAACTACCTAATATATTTTTCTTTTGCATTTTCTACAAGGGCTAAGGGTACTCCCCTCCTCCATTTTCTCTCACAACAATCCTGTGAGGTAGGTTAGGCTAAAAAAGAATCACTTCCTAAGGTGAACTTCTGGGAATGTGCCCAGGATGGCGCAACAATGTCACTCCTGTGCATAGATCCAGAGGAGTTAGCCGTGTTAGTCTGTAGTAGCAAAATCAAAAAGAGTCCAGTAGCACCTTTAAGACTAACCAATTTTATTGTAGCATAAGCTTTCGAGACTCAAGTTCTCTTCGTCAGATGCATGATCCGAACTGGTCAAATACAGAAGAGGAGGGGAGGGGAAAGAAGGGGACATATATCACAAGAGGACAGGATGCAATTAGTGTGAAGGCAATCAAAACATTCCTTTGCTTGTAAATGTAAACATCTCCTTTTGGTGTGACTGACTCCACACCAAAAGGAGATGTTTACATTTACAAGCAAAGGAATGTTTTGATTGCCTTCACACTAATTGCATCCTGTCCTCTTGTGATATATGTCCCCTTCTTTCCCCTCCCCTCCTCTTCTGTATTTGACCAGTTCGGATCAGGCATCTGATGAAGAGAACTTGATTCTCGAAAGCTTATGCTACAATAAAATTGGTTAGTCTTAAAGGTGCTACTGGACTCTTTTTGATTTTACTCCTGTGCATGACATCATTGCACAGCCTTGGGAGCACTCCCAGCCCCTGAAAAATGATGTCACTTTCTAGAAGTGACATCATCACACCATCCCAGGAACATGCACACAAAGACATCCCCAAAGGTGAGTGCCAGGTACCTCACCCTCCCGCCAGGAGAGTAAGGGGGCCTAGCAACCCTAGTTCCCATTGGGAAGAAAAGCAGAGTATAAATACTGGAATAAATAAAAATAAATAACATAGTATATGAACAGTACAACTCCTGAGTAATTTCTCATAAATTGTGTAATAATGTGGGCCAGCACCATTGGTCATGGGAACAAAGCCACATACTCTCCAACCCCCAACTCTCATCTGCTACGACATCTCTCAGGGAATGAGGATCCTGGCCTCCTTTTATCCTTTGGTCTTCTGGCCAAAGCCACAAAACTTTCAAGGGAAATTTTGCACTGTTCTCTGTGGCCAGAAGCCTACCGTAGTTAGGATGTGGAATAGGGTCAAGGTCAGGGCTTTTTTTCGGGGAAAAGAGGTGCTGGAACTCAGTGGGTTGCCCTAGGAGAAAATGGTCACATGGCTGGTGGCCCCACCCCCTGATCTCCAGACAGAGGGGAGTTTAGATTGCCCTCCACGCCGCTCAGCGTGGATTTTTAAAATTTTTATTATTTTTAATTTTATTTTTATTTATGTAATTTATCATCTGCCTTTCTCACGGAGAGTCAAGGCAGATTACGCAGTGTGAGATTAGTAGAGTCAAAATCAAGGACATTTCCATAAACAATGCCATAAGGTAAATAAACGCAAGTTTACAAAGACGTAGCATTAGCAAGAATCTGATACAGAGTTGAAGAAATGCTGAAACAGAACACAAGCAATTCCAGGGCTGACATTTGGCCACATGAAGCACATATTTAAATCAACAGACAGTATGTAAGGCAACATAGTGGTGAAATCTATGATCCCTAACTCATTAGTGAAACATCTGAGAGCCCCTTCCTACAATATAGCTCTCCTATCAGAATAAAAAGCATTTTGTTTTCAGTATCCTTTCGTTTCATGCGCTAGGTCTTAAATATCAGTAGATCAGCTGACTTGTGGCATTTCATTAACACCCCTCCCCCCTGCATAATTTTCTGTAAATAGTACTGTGTAAACTGAAGGGTCATTTTACCCTTGTGGCACTGAAAGGGAAACTGAAATTGGCATATAGGGTAAAATTGACAAAATTGTACTTCCTTATATTTTCTCTCTGTGGCCTTTGGTGCTGTTATATTCCTCAACTGCCAAAGGGAAACATTTAATCAAGTATAGATTTAATTTTTCGCAGCTCGTATCCTGAAGGTTCTTTATTTCTGTGATTTACCTTGGGGTCTATTTGACCCCCGCATTGGATTAATAAAATACATTTTGGTTCTGCCTAGAGTTAAAAGATATGGGGCACAGGATCTTATATATTATAGCCACACACTAAGTTTTGATACCTATGCTATCGATATGTTCGGCTACAGTCTGCTGAAAGCTTGCATCGTTTTTTGCTTCTTTCTCAGAAAAAAGAGGAAGTTAATTGGCTTTTGTTAAAGAGCTACATAATGCAAACACCCCCCTCCCCGGTTGCTTTAAGCAAGTAAGAATAAGGCAGGATAATTTTTGTAAACTGTAATCATTGGCTTTTCTTTTTCATTCAGCCTGTAAGTAAAGTGATCTGCATAAACCCAAGTATTTGGATAGCGGTTTGGCTGATGCAAATCTCCACCTTTGACCAGCCCACAGCTTGTGAAGATGTTACAAGTAATATTTGTTTATTACAACGGCCTTAGGCTGCCAGAAATCTTAATATAAGAAATAACAGAAATGAAAAAAAAAATACAAAGACCACACAGAATTTAAAAACACAAGAGTCAAGCAGTTCCCAAAACATAAACATTTATGATAAAAGAACAATAATGTTTGAATTTCCTTTCCATAAAACAAATTGAACTTCAATGAACTGGGGAATTTTACTACCAGCCAGAGACAACTCTGCCCATCACCAATGCATAGAAAGAAACCATATAGATTACATCAGAGTCTATGTCAGATAATACGTAAATTATTATCTCCATCTCTGAGCATAAGTTTAAGCAGATTAAATTTATTAACGGGTAATGTTAAAAGTGCTCCTTTTTGAAAATATGCCACGTGTTGCACTTAACTTGTACATTCAATGGACAATTATATATTGGCTGTTTTTTCCCTCTCCTTTTAAGAGCAAGTCAGAATTGAATTGATCTGGTTGCCAGATCGCACCTAAAGAGTGCTAGTTAGTGGTTCCTCATCCTCTTGGAGAAGAGTGACAAGTGGAGTTCTCTGGGGATCAGTCCTGGGACCTGTTCTGTTCAAAATTTGTATAAATGATTTGGATGAAGGAATAGAAGGAATGCTTATTAAATTTGCAGATGATACTAAATTGGGAGGGTTAGCAAATATGGTTGAAGACAGAGTCAGGATACAGGATGATCTTGACAGGCTGGAAAACTGGGCTCCAACAAATAAAATGAATTTCAACAGAGATAAATGCAAAGTTCTGCATTTAGGAAGGAAAAATCAAATGCATAATTATAGGGTGGGGGAGACTTGTCTTTATTTTATTTTATTTTTATTTTATTTATCTTCGATTTTTATTCCACCCTCCCTGCACCAGCGGGCTCAGTCTTGGCAGTAGTATGTGCCATACACTTGGCAGTAGACCATACACTGAACATAAGTCAGCAGTGTGATATGGTAGCTAAAAAGGCAAATGTGGTTTTGGGTTGTAATAATATCATAAATATAACATTCAATTTATATTCCACCCTTCAGGACAACTTCATGCCCACTCAGAGCGGTTTACAAAGTATGTCATTATTATCCCCACAACAAAACACCCTGTGAGGTGGGTGGGGCTGAGAGAGCTCTGAGAGATCTGACCCAAGGTCACCCAGCTGGCTTCAAGTGGAGGAGTGGGGAATCAAACCTGGCTCTCCAGATTAGAGTCCTGCGCTCTTAACCACTACACCAAACGGAAGCACAGTGTCCAGATCTCAAGAAGTGATGGTATCGCTCTACTCTGCTGTGGTTGGACCTCACCTAGAGTATTGTGTTCAGTTTTGGGCACCACAATTTCAGAAGGATATAGACAAGCTGGAACGTGTCCAGAGGAGGGCAACAAAGATGGTGAGGAGTCTGGAGACCAAGTCCTATGAGGAAAGGTTGAAGGAGCCAGGAATGTTTAGCCTGGAGAGGAGATGACTGAGAGGTGATATAATAACCATCTTCAAGTACTTGAAGGGCTGTCATATAGAGGATGGCACAGAGTTTGAAACAGGACCAAATATGATCTAGACAACCCATTAGAGGACAGGTATCAACGTTTCTGGAACCTGTCACAGCCACTTGGAGTGGTTTCCGCTGGAGTAAATATTTCCTGGACTCTTCTCCTTTTGGATACATAGTGCTTATGACCTGTATATTATATAATTGTGTTGTGCTAAGTTTGTTTTTGTACTTTATAAGGGATGTGCAATCATATAATTAATAGGCACTTTAGCACTAGCACTTTATATTTATATTTTAAGGTCTGTAATAGTGTAGCACTTGTATGAATTATTACTCCAACTGTGGGTCTGAGTTCTTATAACGTTATTGTTGTGTATAAAGAAGCTCCACTGTGGACTTTAGTTGTTGTGAATTACGATTAAATATCACATATTTGTACCTTGATTGATATATTAATTCTTATTAGTAAATTGACATGGGATTTTCTCTGCTTTTGTTAAATCATTTGTGGCATGGATAAAACATCTACTCAGTTTGTGAGACTTCATCATTCTTCTCATGGTGAATTCACCTGCATTTAGGGTGGGGTGGGGTCCTTCTAATTTGTCTATTTGGAAATGTTAGCTTTATTTTGTGGGCATGGAGGAAGGGTCACTGGGGCAGTGGGGGGGTAGTTATGAATTTCCTGCATTGTGCAGAGGGTTGGACTAGATGACCCTAGAGGTCCCTTCCAACCCTATGATTCTATGACATTTCATATATGAAAATTCCTTTCTATATATTTGAGAACAGCCAGTAGTTCATGATTAACCCATTTAGCTAGTTGGGGAGATGGAGGGGTTGCCAGACTCCAGGTAGTGGCTGGAGATCTCCTGGAATTACAACTGATCTCCAGGCCACAGAGATAAGTTCACCTGGAGAAAAAAGCTGCTTTGGAGGGTGGACTCGATGAAATTATACAATGCTGAGGTCCTTTCCCTTCTCAAGCCCTGCCTTGTCCAGGCTTCAACCCCCCCCCCCAGATCTCCAGCTTGGAGCTGGCAACCCTAGGAAGGGGGCTGGCTGCCCACACATTAGAAGGCTATCCATTTATTGTTTTTTAACAAGTGGTTTCAAGTAAAAAATAGTTACAGCCTTTGGCCCCAGACAGGAAAAGAGTCATCCTCTGATCTGTCTGTTTGCTGAGCTACGTAGATGTGACAAGTTATCTCCACTGACCCAGCTGATGAAGATAGGAGTAGAATTCTGTGTTCGTAAGTCATCAAGGGTTTATTTCGGAGTGCTTCTCACCCTTCTTCTGCAGGCAGGCTACACGAAGGTTGCCACTGAAGATGGCAGCTTTGTGGTGTGCTCTCTCTCTCTCTCTCCCCCCGCCTTTTCCTACACTACCTTGTTGTCATGATATTATTTCAGTGGACATTCCCCCACCTACCAGTTCATATTATTGGCTGGTAAAGTGATGAAGCGCACATCATAATGACGTGGGGCATAACCAGGCACTGCAGAAAGGGTATGCAACACAAAACTGCCATTTTCAGCAGTAAAGCGATGTCCTTATGTGTGCTTCTACCCTTTACTAATCTGGCTGCAGTTTGAAAGACTTTATCCCTGAAAGCAGACGTTCCAACTTCCACTATTTCCAGGAATAGCCTCTGTTTTCTAGGTGGGTAGCCGTGTGGGTCTGCAGTAGAAAAGAAGGATTTAATTCCAGGGGTACCTTAGAAACCAACAAGATTTTCAGAGCGTAAGCTTTCGGGAGTCAGAGCTCCCTTCTTCAGACACTGAAGAAGGGAGCTCTGACTTTTGAAAGCTTACACTCTGAAAGTGCAGGCTTTTGAAAGTAAACTTGAAAGTTTACACTCTGAAAATCTTGTTGGTCTGTAAGGCTGGTCTCTATGGTTGTTGGTCTCTAAGGGATCACTGGACACGAACTCTGTTTTTAGTATCTATCAATGATAAAGCATGTTGGAGATGTCTTTCTAAAGCTGGGTTAGTATGCATGGATCCCGCAGTTGCAAAGTTTCAGCATGCACGCCCCTTGGAACTTCCTGACTCTGAACTGAAAAGTAGCCCTGGGGACTAGCAAGTTGGGCAAAAGAATAACCAGGAAAGAGGTAGAAGAATCTGTTTCGCTCTTTCCCTTCTTGTCATCTAATTGCTCAAATTCTCATTCCATGTTGATCCACTTGCCAAATCTGCTGTCTTATCACAATGTTTCATTGGCCTCTCGAAAATATTCAGGGATTTCATTTTTTTAAATTATTTTATTAAAACAGAAAATAGCATTGGACTGGTGAAAGAATATCAAAAGCAGACTATATAAAGAAAGTAACATTGGAGAGTAAACATAATATCAAAACAAAATATGTAACGAAGTATTAAAACTACATACTATGACAAAAAGTAACATTAAAGAAAAAACAATATTAAAACCAGAATGTATAGCAGATTATTAACACTACATAACATTTCTCCTCTCCATCTCTTCACTTATTTATGTTAAAATACATTATACTCGACTTTTATAGTCAGCGCATATTAAGAAAAAACTTATCTTTCAATCACATAGTCAAAAAAGACTTTCAATTTTTCCTGAAATTCTGAATATGCAGTAGGGTTGCCCGCCTCCAGGTAGTGGCTGGAGATCTCCTGGAATTACAGCTGGTCTCCAGGCCACAGGGATCAGTTCTCCCGGAGAAAATGGCTACTTTGGAGGGGTGGACTCTATGGAATTCTGCCATGCCAAGGTCCTTTCCCTCCCCAAACCCCACTTTCTCCAGGTTTCAACCCCCAGATCTCCAGGAATTTCCCAACATGGAGCTGGCAACCCTAATATGCAGGGATTTCATTGGTGATCTTCAATGACAGAATAACCTTCCCGTGAAGCTGCACAAAGCACCTTTTGCATTCTTTTTTTTTTTAATTATACAAATCAGTTCGTTGGGGAGGGGGGGGGGTTGGTCTGCCATTGCGAAATAGGTTACATTGAGAGCTTTGCTGTTGTGATGGCTATTCAGAGCGATCTGGTCTATTCAGCCAAACTCTTTCAGTTAATGTGATTTTAAATGCCTTCAAATTGTTTTTTCTTTTTTTTATTTGGAAGCCATTTTGAATGTTTAGTAAAGGGAGAGAGAAGTCTTAACACATGTACTATGTGATCTTTGGTTTGGCCTTTGAATCTCTGTCTTGGGGGGGAGAAGAAGCATCTTGAGCTTAATGCACATGGGTGTTAACACATGTACAGTAAGACAAAACGTCGGCTCTTGCTTTTCTTCTACCCCGAAACCACCATTTCTGGAGTGGGGGGCCTTGGGCAGGAATCTATGGTTTGAGAATAATACGGTGGTCCCTGTTTTTCATGTGTGACATGCTGGAAGGTGTATGGGAATGCTATATAGGTTGCTGAGGATGTATACATTCATTTTTGAGTAACAGGTCAATGGCCTGCGGCTCTGTGCCCAGGGGCGGCACCAGGGCTTCTGGCACCTGGGGCTGCTCCTACGTGCCCTGCACATAGTGCACGCCCCTGGCCTGCGTGATGACGTCACCGCGTGATGATGTCATCACGCAGCAAAGCCGGGCCCATTGGCTGGCGGGTGGCTGGGGCAGCATGCGGAGGCTGCCCGTGCTCCGCATGCCGCCCCGGACGCCTGCCGTGCCTGCCTGCAGCTGCTGTGCCCATGCCAGGGGCGTGTGGTGGCGGCGGCATTGTAGGGCTGGCCGGCTGCAGCAGTTGCGGGCCAGGCACGCCAGCTCCGTGGCATGCACCTCCGCCCCCAGGACCCCCTCCGGCACCCCAGCACCCGCAGCACCCACCTCACTGCCTCAATGGTGGTGCCGGCCCTGTCTATGCCACCTCCCAGGCCGCTCCTGAATATTAGGAATGACTTTAAAAGTTTCTCTTAAGCAACTGAATGCATTTTGGTTTCCCTCTTTTAGAAAAAAAACAAGGGACAACAGTGTTGGCATGTGTTAGATAAGAGCAGGCTGTGCTTCACATAAGCTGCTTTGCCCTGACAATGACCCTTTTGAAGCAAGCGTGGCCACATTCTTTTGAGGTCGCAGGGTACAATTTAGTCTTCTGCGCTAATTCTACTCTGTTCTATATGGCCTGTATGATGTAAGAAGTTGTTGATCTACAGTTCTGAGATAACCCAAGTCAAAATGCGGGCTCTGAAGACAAGCAAGGTTGTTAATACAGGATGACTCACCAACCGTATGTATCATGATGAGAGAGGATTCCAAAGACACAGTCCTAAACAGTTACACCCTTGTAAACCCAATGGGCTTAGAAGCCTGTTACTGTCAATAGGATTATATGGATAATGGGGAAACAAACACTGAAAACATTTTCTTCTGGTACTTTTATATGAATTGCACCATGAATTGCACCCTCATTGTGTTTGTTTCGCGCTATGCTAGGATGCGTGGAAACGGTCCCTGAAAAGCTTTCCGCAGTATGGGGTCAGAAGATCTCTCCAAATATGTAGCACATGTGGCAAGATAGGTGTCATGCTAGGATCGGGGAGATTTGGGTTGAAATCCCCACTACTATGTGAAACTTGCTGGATGGCATTAGACTGAAAGTAATTGGCCCAAACTGCTTTACAAGGGTTGTTATGAGGATTAATTGGATAAAAAGTGCAATAGTGAGACATGTCTTGGACTGAAAGACAACAGCCTGTGTTCTATCCTGAGGCCTCTGGTTTACAAAAACAGAACAGAATAGATGCCTTGGGAAACTATTCTAGCCTGACCTTCTCCTTGACACAAACATTTTCAATATGTAGAAACTTTTTGGAGGGGAGAGAACATCCCAACATATCCATCCCCCAATCTGAAAGAGCAGCGCCTGGGAACGATGCTTAAAATTAACCTGCTGTACATACAGTACAGAAGTTATTGGCTTCTGGAGTGCTGTGCTGCTGAGCCCAGTATGTTTTTGTCCCGCTCTACACATAGTTAATGGCTAGTGTTGTGTTGGCAAAGTAAAAAGCCACAAAGGCTTATGTGGTATTTTCCTAGCATTTGGAACACTTGCAGAGAAAAATGGGGAAAACCAAGACAAATCATTTATGTGTTTTAAGAGAGGGAAAGAGGAAGAGTAGCATGCAAACATCACAAACTTGTAATGAATTAGAGAAGAAGCCAAACCTGACAAAATTCAGTGCTAGCTGGAGTTCCTTAAATTCATGTGGAGCCACTTCTAGCCTGTTGAATTAGGACCTGGGAAATCCTGTTTCAAATCCCCTTAGAACTTAGAAACTCACAGGGTGGCCTTAGGAAGTCACTTGGCTAAAGCTACCAGCCAGGGTTGTTGTGAGGTTACAGAACTGCCCCACACGCCTGGAGGAAAGGCAAATGTACCAAGGAAATGATCGTGAAGGGTGACATCTGACCTGGTCTTCTCCCAGGGCTGTACAACTGCAGAATGCATGTTGGATAGCAACATCTAGAAAGTGCCCCTTTGACAAGATTAGAAGCCCTCACTTTATTTTATTCACTTCATTTATACCTTACTTTTCTCTCCAATGAGGAAGTCAAAGTGGTTTACAACATTCTTCTCTCCTCCATTTTATCCTCACAGCAACTCTGTGTAGTAAGGTAGGCTGTGTGACTGGTCCAAGAACCCCCAGCAAGCTTCCATGGCAGGTTGGGGGTTCAAACTTGGGTCTCCTAGATCCTAGCCTAGCACACTTAACCTCGACACCATACTGGCACTTGTGTTCTTTCTTCACGTGAGGAGGTTTTTCTGTGCAGTTGTCCAACGTGCACTGTGAAGCGAGGCAATCCTTTCAACCAACTAGACTACATCCTTCCAACTCCTATGTTTAAATTGGCTCTCCTGTGTAGATCCTCTTGTACCTGGGCAGACAATTTAGAAAGCTTTGCCCTGGAGCCCTACAAAACATGAAAACCAGCCAACTCCATCAGTTACTATGCCAATGCACCAATAACTGAGGCAGTCCCAAAGCTACACTTACTCATTGCAAAATATGAGACGGTGCCAGTGTTGTCTACAGACATGCTGATGCATCTGTTTAGGAAAGTGGTGTTGAAGTTTTGTGCTTAATACCTGGGATAATTCCTGCAATATTTCTCTAGAGTAGGGATAGAAAACTGGTAGCTTTCAATCCAGCCCCAGAGTTCATTGTCTAGGCCTGAGCTTAGCGCCTGATCCCAAGAACCTCACATCTTTACTATGCACTTTCAGAGATGGCCAGTGGAATATCCTCGCTGGTGTTGTCCAGCTCCCCTGCTAAGATTGGCATCTGAAGTCCTGTTTGTGTTCCCACCTGTGGAGGGAAGTTGAATGGAGGCCAGAGATAGGGCCTTTCAGTAGCAGGTCCTTTGTGTCGATTGCCATTTTCTTCGAAGCTTGCCCTATGCGTACTGTATTAACCATGTGAAAACACTTCTTTTGGCCCAGGTTTTATCTGAAAATGTTACCTCATCTTTTCCCATTTTACTGATATTGCCTTGTTTTCCACGTTTGTTGACATTTTCATGGCCTGCTTTCAGGTTCAATAATATTTTATGCTTTTTAAAATGGTCTGCTAGTTTTGATATACAGATTAGTTGTATCGAATTTTTAACTGTTTTATTGTCTGTTTTAAATTGTATTTCTTTTGTGATTGTTAGCTGCCTCAAGCAGATATTGAGAGGCAGGATACAAATGTGCTAAATATTGTCTCCAAAAAGCACGCTAGCTGCTGTCGCTAGCTGTTGTTAAGTCATTTCCATCACGCTTTACCTTGGGACCAGCCATCCAAATCTCCTTGCCTCTGTACTGTCTAGAGAAGCCATAACAGTTAACAGAGCAGGAAAAGCTCTGAGCGTCAGAGGCTGGGGTCAAATAAAAGGGGGTCCATAGGTTTTTCAGAGGTATCTGGCTGGCCACCGTTGGAAACACAATGCAGACATGAGTAACTTGGCCAAGTCATCCAACAGAATGCAAAGGCAGAGATAAGGGCCGATTCCAGACGACTAACCTGAAGGCGCTGCATGCCGCCATGTTCCGGATCGCGATGGGGAAAACGCGAAATATCGCGTTTTCCCCATTGCGATCCGGAACATGGCGGCATGCAGCGCCTTCAGGTTAGTCGTCTGGAATCGGCCAAGGTCTGAGACCCAAGGATGAAAGCATAGCTTCTCTGTGCATTTGGCAACTACAATCTATTCCCAGTTTGGAGATGACATATCTGTGAGGTGAGTGGTATGCCCCAGGCTAGACAACCAATCAATGACTACAAGACACGGGCAGATGAGACCCAGACACTGACACTCTTCAAATACTTTCCTTTTTCATTTAGTGCTGCCTCAGTTTGCTTCCCTGTCCCAGAGCCCTTGAAGTTTCATTTCACCCCCGTCCATTCTCTCTGGTGGCCCCTCTCCTATGGAACGGGCTGCCTGAGGAGGTCAGGGCAGCCCCCACTCTCCTGGCTTTCCACAAACGATGCAACTGAATTATGTATTGTAGGGAGGGGGTCTCAGGTGCTTCGCTAATGAGTTAGGGACCATAGGCTTCACCTCTATGTTGCCTTACATACTATCTGTTGTTTTAAGGATGTGCTCATGAGCTACCTGTTGCTTAAGTATGACTCTACTGGGTAGTTCTATGTTGTCTAAAGTCAGCCCTAGAATTACTTATGCTCTGTTTCAGCATTTCTTCAACTCTGTATCAGATTTTTGCTAATGTTCTGTCTTTGTAAGCGTGTATTTATGCATCCTACGGCATTGTTTATGGAAATGTCCTTGATATTGACTGTACTAATCTCACACTATATAATCCGCCTTGAGTCTGTGAGAAAGGCTAACTATAAATAAATAAATATGTCCACCATTGCTAAAGAATGGAAGCAATCACTTTTTCCTGACTCAAGCTAATATGGCAGCCTAGGGCAGCCTGTTGTCCCATTCAAAGTGCAATCCCAAGCAGAATCATACCCTTCTGATTCTATTCTATTCTATTCTATTTCTAGCCTGCCCTCCCCACAAATGGGCTCGGGGCAGGTTACATCAAGCATAAATACAATTAAAACCACAATAAAATCATACTGGCATCAATATATTTAGAAGGGGGATAACTATCAGTTTCTTGCCATGAAAACCCCACCAGGGGGTGCCAGAAGTCGACTCTGGCTTGAGGGCACTACACGCGTGCGCGCACACACACACACAGTGTAAGAAGTGGGGAGAACAGAGATGCTATAATTTTGCAAAAAGGCCCACTGAGCAATTGGCTGCCAACCTCCCACAGTTGCCTGCCAGCCTCCTCCATTCCTCCATGGTCTGTGCCTGCTGCCTACAAAGCACAGGTGTCTGTCTGCAGGGCACTCTACTCTTAATCTTTAGGGAATGGTGCATGTTTTGTGAACAAGTTGTTCAGCATGCAAATGAGATAGCTGAGGAGCTACTTGTTTCATTGGCTAGTAATTAACATAAGTGGAATGTCTTTCCCACAGAATGGCATCATACAGTGCATCTGACAACACGTGTGCTACTCCTCATTAAGTGTCTTCTCACTGTACGGGGTTCCTCTGAAAATTGTTATCCTCACAAAGGGTCAAAATTAAGTCAGGTTTCAAATAATTTTGATGGATGAAGCATAAAAAGCTGTGGGAATAATTTGGGTTCTCTTTTAAAATAGGCTATCCCACACCATTTGTTCCTTTGGAAGAGTAATAATCCCTTTTGGAAGGCTATCTCTGTAACCCTGTGACCTAGAAATGTGTTCTTTTATTTTCCAAAAGAAAAAAAAGGAATAATAACAACAAGAAACTGCAGCCTGCACAAAATCACTTCAGCAGCTGTGTGTGGGGTGCACATTGTTTGCCCTTTTAATAGTTGTATATATATATAGAAGGCAACATTCTTCTGATAGCGTTCTCCTAACAACTGAAACTAATCCAACAGCCTCGCAGATGGAGGCTGCTAGATTGTATAACTGGATTGTAGGTGGAGTCTGGTAGCTGGTGGCTCCAGGATTGTCTCTCCTCCCTCCTTCCCACCCCCCACCCCCCGCTGGTCAAGTAAGCAGGATGGGGGGGGGCTGAAAGCTGGTTGCCGAAAGCTGGGGGCAGAAAATTTCCCACCCTGCACCCACCAGGGGGTTGGTATCACTATCGCCACCATTCCTGTGGAGTGGGCCCAGGTTCGTGTCTTCTAAGGTTGCCAGCCTCCAGGTGTCCCCCCCCCCAGGAGGGGGGGACATGATTGCTCTCTTTAAATATTTGAAAGGCTGTCATTTGGAGGAGGGCAAGGAGCTGTTCCAGTTGGCAGCAGCGGGTAGGACGCGATGCAATGGGCTTAAATTACATGCACAAAGGTACCGGCTGGATATTAGAAAGAACTTTTTCACGGTCAGAGTAGTTCAAAAGTGGAATCAGCTGCCTAGGGAGGTGGTGAGCTCCCCCTCACTGGCAGTTTTCAAGAAGAGGCTGGACGAATATTGGTCAGGGATGCTTTAGGCTCATCCTGCACTGGGCAGGGGGTTGGACTAGATGGTCTGTACGGCCCCTTCCAACTCTGTGCTTCTGTGTTTCTGTATTTCTAGTATTCTCCTTGGGGAAGGCTTCTTCACAGTTAGCCTCCAGGTGGTGGCTGTAGATCTCCTGGGATTACAGCTGATCTCCAGGCCATAGAGATCAGTTCCCCTGGATAAAATGGGGCTTTGGACGGTGGACCATATGCCATTATACCCTAATGAGGCCCCTTCCCTCCCCAAACCCTACCCTCTCCAGGCTCCAACTGCAGATTGATGAAACACACCCAAATACAATGGAAACCAAGCCTCAGTATTTCTTCTGCTCTGTATTGGATTCTTGCTAATGCTATGTCTTTTAAAATTTGTATCTATTTACCTTGTGGCATTGTTTATGGAAATGTCCTTGATACTATATGGAAATGTACTTGATACTAATTGTATTAATCTCATACTGTGTAATCTGCCTTAAGCCTCAGTGAGAAAGGCGGACTATAAATAACATAATAAACAAACAAACAAATAAACAAATAAGTACCCCGCTGTCCCCCACCCCCTGCATCCACGCTCGGGCCCTGGGACCCCTGGCAACCATAGCCTGCTTTTTGTTTGCACGGAGTAGAAATAAGGGGGTGAGCGTTCATTAGGGAATCTTCCATCTGCAATTTGAAAAGGAAAAGGTTGCAACACAGGATTCTGCTGACATTACAGAGAACACAGACTGTGTCCTGTGTAATAGTGAGGTGTGGCTTGTGGATTCTCCTCAGTCCCCGTGTCTATGATGCCTGATTCAGACCAGAACAGTGGCACACATGGAGAATACTAATACTAAAATAATAACATTTGATATATATACCATCTTTCAGGACAACTTAATGCCCACTCAGAGTGGTTTATCCCCACAACAATCACCCTGTGAGGTGGGTGGGGCTGAGAGAGCTCTGAGAGAGCTGTGACCGACCCAAGGTCACCCAGGTGGCTTCAAGCGGAGGAGTGGGTTATCAAACCTGGCTCTCTACATTAGAGTCCTGCCACTTCTAACCACTACACCAAACTGGTTTCAGGTCCCTTTCCATGTCATTTTTCCAATCTGACATGGTTTGGGGAATTGTACGACTTGGCCTGCTGGGTGGAGACCCCGGTCTAGTCTGTATATTCTGTTATGTGTAGAGGCAGAAATGTTTTGACTTAGGGACAGTTCGCAGCTATGTTGTGTAAGCTATACTTCTGCCCCCTGAATGTAACATTTCATGCTTCTATCCAAGTGGGCTCTGGCACATACCAGTTCATGTGATTATATTCTTGTTAGTGTAAAGTGTCATAAAACTCTTTCTTATAGTATTTAAGCCACTCTTACTCCTGTGTGGGGCTATAAATGCAACTGCCATCAACTTCTTTTAAAATTGCTTTGACGTGAGGAGGCAGAACTGCAGGACAATTTGGGATTAAGTCAGGAAGTTTGTGTTGACACATCTCATGAAACCATACTTAGGACTAACTGATGTTAATAAACCAACTTCAGACAGATCCTGGTTGGACAAACCCTAATTAAAGAGTGGTTTATGATCAGACAATTGCACTACCAATATGCCATGGTTTCATGTTATAAAGGGTTATGCCTTTATTAAAGATTATTCCCTTTGCACCATTTGCTGTTTTTTCTTCATTCATGTCTGAACTGAGCCACAGTGACCCAAAGATGAGGTGCTCAGTATAAAATGCTATTCAGCCCCCAAATAAAAGCCTAAAATTACTTTAATTAGAAAAGTTATAGTCTCGCCCCCCACATACTTGGGCTGAGTTTTTTCAGAACAGCCACACTTTCTATCTGGCACATCAGGAAAAATTATATGGAACAAAACCAGGAAATCTTTAATTTGGGGCTCAAAAATTATGCTCTATTTAGTTTTTGATAGCTGAGAAGAATATGAGACAAGGGAGAAAAAGCCCTAGTATTCTTAGAACAGCTTAACATTCCACAAAAGGAAGTTTGGGGCATTGAAAAAAGAAAAACGAGGGGGATTCCCATCGTGCTTAAATGTGTTGCTAAGAGACATGTTCAATTACAGGGATGGGAAGCAGAGAGCAAGGAAGACTAAAATAAGAACTGCTACTTAAAGACCAAGAATGCGGTGATATCTTCTAGGGACGGCGAGAAAATATTTTCCCCCTCAGCTGGTTCTGTTCAATCTGGAACATTTTGTTTGAATATTTGCTGAAATGTTTGCTTGCAGTGGGATGGCCCTGGAGTACATTCCATTCCTAACCTCCAGAAAGCTGCTGTCTTGAACACTCACATTTCCCTCTGTGCCAAACAAACCTCTGTAGGCAAATCAGTCTCCGTGGAGTCGCATAGAACTTTGTTTTTAAAAAAAACCCACTAATGTCTCTTGCTGCCTTTTTGCTCCCATTCAGCACAGGAAAGAGAAAAAGATCTTGCTATGCTCAGAAAGAAACTTTCATTCTTTTAGCACCTGCCTGGAAACTTCAGAGTGGCTGGGGGGGCATGAGTGACAGTTTTGCAAGCTGTGCACTGGGGACTGTTAAGGATTGGTGCAGAAGGGATCCTTCGTGATGGCATGCCAGTGAGATGTGCCCAGGACTTAGGGTAGTCTACCTCCAAGTGGGGCCTGAAGCTTACAACTGATCTCCAGACTACAGAGACCCGTTCCCTTGGAGAAAATGGCAGCTGTGGTGGAGCGACTTTACGGCATCATCATCCCCCCTGAGATCGCTTCCCTCCCCAGGCTCTGGATGCCACCTAAGAGCTGGAAATCCTAGATGCAATACTTTTTCTATATGATTGGGATTTCATCTGTTGCCCAAATAGATATAGGCCATTTTCACACCGCTTACCAGCCACAGAACATCACACCGAGCACCCGGAACGACAGCGTCTTTCTGGTGCGATTTCGCGCTAGAACTGCTGTTCTCGCACAAAATCGTGCCAGGA